>NC_080112.1:132217523-132817523 GCF_950005125.1 Chionomys nivalis
CCCACATAGCAGAAAGAAAAATACCAACTGCAAACTGTCCTCTGATGTCCACACATAGGCCACACACAATAAGCAGATACATACATACGTACATACACACATACATACATACATACATACACACGTAATAAATAGCGAAAAGCCAGGCATGGTGGTACATGTCTTTAGTTTTAGCACTCAGAAGGCAGAGGCAGACACAGGCAGATAGATTTCTGTGAGTGCGCAGCCAATCATGACTAAATAGTGATTCTTTCCCCCAAAACAAACAACAAAAATTTAAAAAAAAAATCATGTTAGGCAAAACAGAGGGTCGGAGTGGTTTTTGTCCTGAGACCTTCTGCTTTGCCAGCCCTCGTCCTTTCTTCTTTTGCAGGCTTCGGATTGGATTTGGAGCCTCCTGCCTGCTAGGCCGCTGCTCTCTCACTGAACCTCAGGACTTCAACCTTACTGTCCTGTCGCAGTGAAAGCTGATCAAGAGTGTGAACGTGTGGAGGCTTTTCCAAGAGCAGCTGAAGGGACCGTGGGACTGAGTGCTGCCCATGGCCACATAAATAAGCGATCAGAACAGTGTCCCCGTGAGAGCTGCCACAATACCTGGAATTAAGCTTCAAAAATTTTCTAAATATATACATGCTAGAGTAGATTTTCCTTATGATTTGCCTACAGAATGCTTCTAGAAGCCAGCACTGACGTGCAACAGCACAGGGCAGGGAATTCCGGGAAACAACATTCAGCTTAGCTAAATTGACCCAGCACAAAGCGACCACAGCAAAGGTTGATTTGGAATGGAAAGAGACACGGTGATCACGGCTTGTGCTTTTTACTTTGGCAAATTTCAACTCGTTGCTAGGGCTCTTCCCGAAGCCTCATTAACTTAATGGCAAATCCTTGTCACAGAGTCAACAGAATCTAGTTCCAACTTGTCTCTCCACTTTATCTGACCTCCCCTTCCCTTCTCTCGGTCCTCTCCTCTCTGCTGCTTTGTTTCTGATGCTACCCCCCCAACCTCTCTCTGTCTCTCCCCCCGTTTCTGTCTCTCTTTGTCTCTGTGTCTCTCTCTATCTCTGCCTCTCTCCCCCTTTCTTTCTCCCCTGACAAACCTTACATACATCTAGCACGGAGGATCCAGAAACAGAAATGTCCACCTTGGGCTCATACATAGCTCAATATTGAGCACTCGCATAACATGGGCAGGGCTCCGGCTTCCAGCCTCAGCCCTGGGCCCCCAACAACACCTTCTTTTAAGAAATGCCCACCTGCCGGGCGGTGGTGGCGCACGCCTTTAATCCCAGCACTCGGGAGGCAGAGACAGGTGGATCTCTGTGAGTTCGAGACCAGCCTGGTCTACAGAGCTAGTTCCAGGACAGGCTCCAAAACCACAGAGAAACCCTGTCTCGAAAAACCAAAAAAAAAAAAAAAAAAAAAAAAAAAGAAATGCCCACCGTGTGGGGCTTGCATCCTAATGGGGTGGAGCAGACAGAGCAGATAAGCTTGTTTTATGGTGGATGCCTGCAAGGAAGCTGGAAAAGCAAGATTACAGACCGAGAGGGTAGGCCGCCTCAGTGGCGAATTCCTGCAGCTCCAGTCCAAGGGAGAGCAAGGCCAGCCTGGGCTACCAGAGATGGAGTTTCAACAAAATCCAAAAAAAAAAAAAAAAAAAAAAAAAAGAAGAGAGTGGGAGGGCGACTGAACAGAGGGGTTTGTGGGTTATCAGATAAGGCCTTACTGGGGAGGACAGGCCGACCTCGGCAGAAGGGAGGGAGGCGCCCTTTGATTAAGTGGAACACAGTGTCCCAGGCCCAGCAAAGTAGCTAAAAGCGCCCAAGGCATGCAAGGCAAGGGAAGGGTTGGGGGAGGCTGGCAGAGAGCTTGCTTTGTTCTCCCAGGGTGGAACTAAACAGTACAGGGTGGCCTGGTGAGGTCGGTGAGCTATGGCCAGTGGTGGGTGAGAGGTCGGAAAGGGGTGTGGGGGGCGCAGCCACAGGGCCCCTTTTGAGCCATTAGCTTCTTGCTCTGGGGGCAGTGGGGGCGTGCTTGCATAATGGCATTTTTGTCCACAGGAGTTTGTATGTTGAGACAGACTGAAGGGAACGGAAAGGGACGAGCGAGGCTTTCATGGCCATCTTCACTGGCACCCTCTTCTCCAGGCCCCAGGGAACTTTGGCTTACCTTCTCTGCTTGTTCCTGCTTGTGGTGTTTGATTTTGTTCCAGGACCTGCATCCACCTGGATTACCTCGCCCTACTCCACGTCCCCCTTTTTTTTTCTTCTTATTTAAACTAAAACTGACACTGTAGTTTCATTTTGCGTTAAAATCTTTGATAGCATAATTTTAGGTGCTAAAAATAAGGTTAGCTTTTCAGCTTCAAGACAATAGCAAAAAAGGAAAGGTTGTATATTCTGTGATGTAGGTTTCATTTTAATTTTTACATCTTTTTTTGGTATTTTGAGACAGAGTCTCTCTATGTAACCCTGCCTGACCTGAAACTCACTAGACCAGGCTGGCCTTATCCTTTTGATGTAAATGTAAAGGTACTTAAATTTTAAATCACATCTACAGTAAAGATATAAACATATATTTTCCAAAAAGAAGAACTCTTGAAAATAGCAAGGAGGAAAAAAGTTGCAATTTTTTCTGTTCTTTCTTTCTTTTTTTTTATGACAGGGTTTTTCTGTGTAACAGTCATGGCTGTCCTAGAACTCACTATGTAGACCAGGCTGGCCTCAAACTCACAGAGTTTCACCTGCCTCTGCCTCCTGAGTGCTGGGGTTAAAGGCATGAGCCTCTACCACCCTACAAGATTACAAAGGCTAAGATTATTTTCTAGGTTTTTTTTCTTACTTTTGCTTTTTCTCTCTTTTTTCTTCTCTCATACATTACACCCAACCACTCTTTTCCCTCCCTCCACTCCTCCCAGACCCTCCCCTGTATCCTCCAGGTCCTCTCCTCCTCCTTGCCCTTCAAAGGAAAAAAAAGAGCAGGCCTCCCAGGGATAGCGACTGAATACAACCTAAGAAGCTACTAGGCACAGACTCTCTTATCAAGGTTGGATGAGGCGACCCAGTAGGAGGAAAAGGCCCTAAGATTAAGTGTAGTGTCTCTTCTTATTTTCTATCTTCCATTTTCCATTCTCGATTCTCATTCTCTCTCTCTACATAGCCCTGGCTGTCCTGGAACTCACTCTGTAGCCAGATTGGCCTCGAACTCACAGAGATCTGTTTGCCTCTGCCTCCTGAGTGCTGGGATTAAAGTTGTGCGCCACCCTGCCTGGCCCCCGTTAAACTTTAAAATAAATGAATTTAAGAAAAAAATATTTTAAATATCTGCTACAAAATAATTCAGTAGCACCAAGAGAAAATAAATATTAAAATGCTCTGCAAGCATGACTTTATTAAAAATATGATCTGACAAAATTTTACTTATTTTTTATTTTAAAAATTACATCGATTATTTTGTGTGTGTGTGTGGTGTGTGGGGTAGCCCCAAGCATGATCCTGTATGTCAGAGAACAACTTTGAGGAGTCAATTCTCTTCTTCCCCTGTGGGGGTTCTGGCAATCTAACTTAGATCAACAGGCATGGCAGCAAATGCCTTTACCCACTGAGCCCTCTTGCTGGTCTATGCTTGGTCATTTTTATTTCTTTACCAAGAACTTCACTGTAATTATCAGGCAAACTACACATTTTATCAACTAAAATTATCAATCAGGACCTAAAGAAATAAAATGTAGGGGCTGGAGAGATTGCTCAGTAGTTAAGAGCACTGGTTGTTCTTCCAGAGGACCCAGGTTCAATTCCCAGCACCCACATGGCAGCTCACAACTGTCCGTAATTCCAGTTCTGGGGGACCCAACACACATGGCAAAACGTCAATGTGCATAAAGTAAAAAATAAATAAATTTTCAAAAAAAAGAAAGAAAATGTAAGCAAGTTCATGTTTTAATACATTGCTCGGATAGTTCTATTTTTGAAAGCTCTCCTCCCACACCCGGTGAGAGATGGCAGGTGAACTGCTCATGCATCTGTGTTTGTCGGTGTGGAATGCTCGGAACTGAAACCAGGCCCTCCAGTTGGTTTTATCACCTCAGCGCAGGCATAGCTCTCAGTTTTGAGAGCATCTGGTTAAGTTACTGAGGATTGCCTTGTACTTACAATCCTGCCTTAGCCTCTGAAATAGCTGAGAGTACAGACCTGTCCTACTGGGCTAGGTTTGCTGATAGGCTCCCTTCCTCCCTCCCTCCTCTCCCATCTGCATGTGCACACATACTTGGAGTCAGAGTCCAGAGGTTGATGCCAGACATTTTCCGTAGCCTCTTTCCACATTATTATTATTGTTATTGTTGTTGAGACAGGATCTCTCATTATTTGGATGGGCTGCTTTACCACTGAGCTCCAGGGATCTACTTGTCTCTGTCTCTCCAGTGCTGCCACTCCTGGCATTTTATGTGGGCGCTGAGAATCCAGATTTAGGTCCTTATGTTCGTGCAGTAAGCACTTTACCAACTGAGCCATCTCCCCAGCCAATACTTGCATGTTTTTAAAAGGGGATAAACCCATAAAGGATTAGACTTGTGGGCCGAGACCCATTTGACAAACATCTATCTACAAAAATGTTTATATTTCCATTCATAACAGTAGCAAAACTATAGTTACGAAGTAGCAATGAAAATAATTTTATGGTTGGGGTCAGCACAGCATGAGGAAGTGCATGAAAGGGTTGCAGCGTTAGGAAGGTTGAGAACTGCTGGGTGAGACTTTGCTGATACCTGCCCCTGCGTGTCACTGCAAATGGCGTGACAAAAGGAAATTCTTCTAGCAGAAACCTGGAGAAAAAAATACATCATCTTTTTTTTGGTTTGTTTGGGTTTTTTTGTTTTGTTTTGTTTTGTTTGTTTTTTTCGAGACAGGGTTTCACTGTAGCTTTGGAGCCAATCCTGGAACTAGCTCTTATAAACCAGGCTGGCCTCGAACTCACAGAGATCCGCCTGCCTCTGCCTCCTGAGTGCTGGGATTAAAGGTGTGCGCCACCACTGCCCAGTTTATAAAAAGACATTATCTTAATCTTAATCAAGTGCTCAAAGGCCAGGCATGGATTTTCAGACGTGTCATCTCAGCACTAGGAGGCTGAGGCAAGAGGATCGTTTTGAGTTTGAGGTAAGCCTGGGCTTCATAATAAGACCTTGTCTCAAAACAAAAACAAATCAACTCCCAAAGTGATAAAGTAATAAGACAAACTAACTTTATGAAACTCTTGAGAACAAGAGACCTTTGGTGTCTCCCCATGAAAGAGTCATATGTACTCTTACACTAAATCCTGGAGAAAATTCTAGAAAATATTTTGTTGGTTCAGTTGGAAAAATTTGAATATGGAGCCTGGTAGAGGCTTGCCTAACAAGTACGAGGCCATGGGTTTAACCCCCAGCATAACACACACACACACACACACACACACACACACACACACACACACACATACATAGACACACTAAACCTGATAATCTCTTGATTCTTGTGCTTGAATTGTGGTTTTGTAAGGGATTGTGTTTACCCTTGAGAAGTATGGAGAAACATTTGGGGGGGGTTAAAGGAACAAGATAAACTTACTTTTTTTTTTTTTTTTTTTTTTTTTTTTTTTTTTTTTTTAGTTTTTCGAGACAGGGTTTCTCTGTGGCTTTGGAGCCTGTCCTGGAACTAGCTCTTGTAGACCAAGCTGGTCTCGAACTCACAGAGATTCACCTGCCTCTGCCTCCCGAGTGCTGGGATTAAAGGCGTGCGCCACCACCGCCCGGCTAAACTTACTTTTTTATGAACCCAAACTGTCTCCATATCTAGTTATCATTTATATATTTATACCTAGTTATCTGTCACATACCTCTGTATAAGCACATTGGGTTTTGGGGAAGGGGTAAGCAATGTATGGAAATGTTTTATGCCATTCTTACAACTTTTTTCAGGCTTGGGGTATAGGTCAGTAGAAGGAATGCTGGACTAGTAGTTGTGAGATCCTGGGTTTGGTTTCTAGTTACACACACGCACACACACACACACACACACCCTAGACATAGTGCATACACCTGCAATCCCAACACCTGAGAAGCTAAAGGCAAAAGCACTCTGGAGGATGAGGGTAAACTATGCAGAGAGACCCTGTCTCTACCCCACCCTGAAAGAAAAACCTTCCAAATGTGGCTATCATTTTAGGTTTCTACTTGAAAGGAAAGGAGTTTGGAATCACTGTTTATAACAGATAGGTATCTCCTGTGTTTTCAAAATAGGAGCCAGGGTTATCAAAGTCATCGTTCTATAACAACGGAAGAAGACAAATCATTAACTTTCCGATTGCTTTGAAATCACAGTTTCCATTTGCATCTTAAGCCCACAGGCTCTAGTGGAGTGGGCAGTAATAAGTTACAGACAGACAGGAGTTCAAATGACTAAACCAGCCCGTTTGTTTTAGTTGCTTGAACAGACAGAAATGTTCAAGGACAAATGACTTTGCAAAGCACATCTGCACGTAGGTGTGCACTTGGTGTGCTTTTACAGCTTAAGACTTCCGATACAACGGTAATCTCGTGACTTTAAACCTTGGAATCGCGTAGGGGATCTTTCCAATGCTGATGCTTAGCTCATTCTGCCCAGATTTTTACTTAAATCCTCTGACCCTTCTCCTCTTCCTCATTTTCTTCTTGTGTGTTTTTTTTTTTTGGGGGGGGGCTACAGTATCATTTGGTAGGCTAGACTGGCCTCAAACTTACTATGTAAGGTATTGCACCTTAAACTGGGAGTGGTCCGCTTTCACTTTCTGATTTCTAGAACTGCAGGCATGCATCACTATACCTGGCTCATAGTAATACATGGGGACTAGAGAAGTGGCTCAGAGGTTGTGTGCTGCTAGTCTTCTAGAGAACCCAGGTTCAATTCCTAGAACTCACATGGCAACTCGTAACCACTTGTAATTCCAGTTCCAAGGATCTGCCATCCTCTTCTGGCCTCCTCAGGCACCAGGCAGCCATGTGATATGCAGACATACAGGCAAAGCAAAACACCCCTCGCCACACATATTTTTTGAGACAGGATCTCATTGTGTAGCCTTGGCTGGCCTGGACTCACTGTGTAGTCAGGCTAGCCTTGAACCCACAGAGATTCACCTGCCTCTGACTTTCAGGTGCTAGGATTTAAGGCCTGCACCACCATACACATTTTAAAAATGTGTATCTCTGTGTGATTATGTTTGTGTATGTGAATTCAGCTGTCTGCAGAAACTACTGGCATACATGGAGGCTAGAGGTTCCACAGAGGTTGGAGGATAAAGGCTACCCCTGGGCCTGGAGTTACAGTCGGTCGTGAGAAGTCTGATGTGACTGACAGATACTGAACTCAGGTCTTAGGCAAGAGTAGTATGCTCTCTTAGCCACTGAGCCATCCCTCCAACCCACCACAGAAACATCCTTTTGTTGCTTTTCGCTTTTGAGATAGGGTTTCTCTGTGTAACAGTCTTGGCTGTCTTGGAACTCACTCTGTAGACCAGGCTGGCTTCAAACTCAGATCCATTTCACAGTACCATTTTAAAAGATGCCACAAGACAGAGATGACTCAGCCTTGGAAGGCAGAATCTTGGAAAGGTGACATGAGTCACAGAAATGAGCTTTTTTTTTTTGATTTATTTATTTATTATGTATACAGTGTTCAGTCTCCATGTATGCCTGCATGCCAGAAGAAGGCACCAGATCTCATTACAGATGGCTGTGAGTCACCATGTGGTTGCTGGGAATTGAACTCAGGACCTCTGGAAGAGCAGTCAATGCTCTTAACCTCTGAGCCAGCTCTCCAGTCCTGAGCTTTTTTTTTTTTTTTTTTTTTTCCTGTAAAGTGAGATAACAGGGCCCCTCCTGTGAGGCCTCTGAGCTCTTTCTTGGGTGCATTGGTTAGATCTTCCTCTTTCCTGTGGTAATTCTTCACAGATGTAGTGAAGAAATGATAAAATGTTCAGGATCCAGTGTGTTCTCATCCAATAAAATCATATGCACCAATGAAAGCCAGGGGATACCCCAACTTGTTAGTTAACACTGCTAACTCTGGTCAACAGGATCAAAGGTGGATGCTTTTCTTTGTAATGTGGTACATGAATAGGTGTTAAGAGCTACTAAGAGGGGCTGGAGAGTTGGCTCAGAGGTTAAGAGCACTGGCTGCTCTTCCAGAGGTCCTGAGTTCAATTCCCAGCAACCACATGGTGACTCACAACCATCTGTAATGAGATCTGGCGCCCTTTTCTGTCCTGCAGGCAGAACACTGTATACTTAATAAATAAGTAAATCTTAAAAAAGAAGAGATATTAAGAATAGAAGCTAAACATCCTTGAATATACTTTAACCAGTGAAGCTATCATGATTAACCAGAAATAACATTAAAAATGTATCAATTATTTTTGGTGAATGATAGGGAACAGAACAGTTCTTTTCAAAGCTGGTAAGCAGGGTGTAGCAACATGTTCCTATAATCCCAGCACTTGGGGTAGGGGTAGAGGCAAAATCATTAAGGTCATACTTCACTACTTAGTGAATTTGAGGCTAGCCCGGACTACATAAGACCCTGTTTCAAGAAAACAAACCTAGGAACTGGAAAGATGGCTCAACAGTTGAGAGCACTCGCTGCTCTTTCAGAGGACCCGGGTTCAGTTCCCGGGATCCACATCAGATAGCATGCAACCACCTTCACATAACTGGAGTCCTAGGGGATCTGATGCCTTTTTTTTTTGTTTGTTTCTCTAGACAGATTTTCACTGTGTAGCCCTGGCTGTCCTAGAACTTGCTCTGTAGACCAGGCTGGCCTTGAATTCATGAGATATGCCGGCATTTGCCTCCAAAGGTATGCACCACCATGCTTGGATTATCTAGATCTTCTTCTTCTTCTTCTTCTTCTTCTTCTTCTTCTTCTTCTTCTTCTTCTTCTTCTTCTTCTTCTTCTTCTTCTTCTTCTTCTTCTTCTTTCTCCTCCTCCTCCTCCTCCTCCTCCTCCTCCTCCTCCTCCTCCTTCTCTTTCTCCTCTTCCTCTTCCTCCTCCTCCTCCTTCTATGTTTGGATGCTAGACAGAAGAGGGTACCATGTCTCATTACAGATGGTTGTGAACCACCATGTGGTTGCTGGGAATTGAACTCAAGACCCCTGGAAGAACAGCTAGTGCTCTTAACCTCTGAGCCTTCTCTCCAGGCCTACCCAAGGTCTTTTTAGCACCACGTTTTCTCTAAACAGTCAGTGGTTGGTAGGTATTTTAGGTTGTTTTTTTCAGCTTGGAGTGATCATGAGTAATGAATGGTACTATGGTACTTGTTTTAAAACAAGTCCTGTGTGGTCATGTTTTATTTTCCTTTTTCAAAATACCTAGCAGTGGAATTACTAGGCTAAATGGTACATTTTTGTTTAATCTTTTTGACACAGGGTTTCACTATGTAGCCTAGGCAGTCCTAGAACTTAGAATCCATTCTTCTGCAAGCATGTATCTATTTGTCTCAGTGCCATTTATTATAGAAACTACACCGTCTCAATTTTTAACTATCTATCTATCTATCTATCTATCTATCTATCTATCTATCTACCTACCTACCTACCTACCTACCTACCTACCTACCTACCTACCTATGTTTTTCGAGACAGGGTTTCTCTGTGTACCCCTAACTGTCCTGGAACTCACTCTGTAGACCAGGATGGGTTGGAATTTACAGAGATCCGCCTGCTTCTGCCTCTCAAGTGCTGGGATTAAAGACGTGTGCCACTACTGCCCGGCTGCTCTCTATTTATTGGTGTTGTCGCCTTTGTAAAAATTAACTGGCCATGAGCTGCAGAGATGGCTCAGTGGTTAAGAGTACTTACTGCTTGCTCTTCCAGAAGGCTGAAATTTGAGTTTCAGCACCCACATGGCGGCTCACAAGGCTTTGTAGCGCTAGTCCTAGGGATCTGACGCCATCTTCTGGCCTCTCTGGGCACTGCACATACTCTGCCCTGACATACACACACATAACTTACAAATAAATATAACCTCAGTCTCAAAAGGAAAAAAAATCATTTGGCCACAGATATGTGATCTCAATTTGTTCCATTGTCTTCTATATCTGTTCTCATACCAGTGCTCCACTGCCTATGTGTATTGTAGATTTGACTGAAAGGAAAACTCCTTAGCATACCTCACAGGGTCTATTGTGACTTGATGCGCTGTCTAGTTCTTCAGTCTTACTTTCTAGGTCACTCACCTTTACTCTCTCAGTTCTTGCCAAATTGGTCTCTCAATTTCTCTTACTACCTAGCAAATAACGTTTTGCGTGTGCTGTTCTGTGTGCTCACTCAGAAAGATATCTTTGTATAGTTCTTTATTTATATGTATATCTGTATCTTCAATCCCAGGCTCCTTTATGGAAGTTCTCCATGACCTTCCTCACCACGCCACACATCTTATGAGCAGCTCTCGTAGGGTTATGTGACTATTGAAGTAGCATCAGTTGTCCCTCCTGAAGGTAGTAAGCTCCAGGAAGGAATGGCTCTCCTTTGGGTCACTATTCTCTCCCCTCTTCCTGACTAGATCTGATAAAAGACTATATTAAATGAGGGGACAAACAAATAAACTAGGCCCACTCTACCTGGATAGTCCAGGTCATGGCTGCAGGCTGTATCTTGACTGTTTGGATGTTGAGTTCATTAAAATTTGGGCAGTGCGTACTCACTCATAAGTGATTTTTTAAAAAATATTTAATTATTTATTATGTATACAATATTCTGTCTGTATGCCTGCAGGCCAGAAGAGGGCACCAGACCTCATTACAGATGGTTGTGAGCCACCATGTGTTTGCTGGGAATTGAACTCAGGACCTTTGGAAGAACAGGCAATGCTTTTAACCACTGAGCCATCTCTCCAGCCCCCTTATAAGTGATTTTTAAACATAAAGCAAAGAAAGCCAGCTCACAAATCACAATCCCAGAGAACCTAGACAACAATGAGGACCCTAAGAGAGACATACACAGATCTAATCTACATGGGAAGTAGAAAAAGACAAGATCTCCTGAGTAAATTGGGAGCATGGGGACCATGGGAGAGGGTTGAAGGGGAGGGAAGAGGCAGGGAGGGGAGCAGTGAAAAAAATGTAGAGCTCAATACAAATCAATAAAAAAAATAAAATTTGGGCTGGGTGGTACATACCTTTAGTCCCAGTACTCAGATAGTAGAGGAAGGCAGATCTCTGTGAGTTCGAGGCCAGCCTGGTCTACAATAGCTAGTTCCAGGACAGCTAGGGCTGTTACACAGAGAAACCCCGTTTTGAAAAACAAAAACAAAAAAAATTGATTTAGGATTTCACATCTACATTTAAAAATGACATCAGTTGATATTTTATAGTCTCCAAGCTCTATCAGCTAGGGATATAATGAGACAGAAGCCACATTAGTCACATGCTTTTATAAGGTGTAGATGTAGACATAGTGTGTGTGTCTGTGTGTGCACACGCATGCGCCACAATGCATGTGTGGAAATCATGGGACAGTTTTGTGGATTAGGGTCTCTCCTTTCACCTTTTTTGTTTGTTTGTCTTTGAGACAAGGTCTCTGTATGTAGCTTTGCCTGTCCTAGAACTTGCTATATAGACCAGGCTGGACTCTTCTGAGTGCTGCGATAAAAGGCATACACCACCATGCCTGGGTCCTTCCACCTTTATATGGGATTCAGGGAGTAACATCAGATCCTCTCAGGTTTGGCAGCAAGCGCCTTTACTTGCTGATCCAATTTGCCAATCCAGGCACACATCATTTAATATCGGAGGTTTTTAAGTAGGCTAGGATAAAAATGAGAATTCTTAGGTTGTCATTCTTGAATGAACAGAAGGAAGAGACTGAAATTAGAATGCTGAGAAGCTTAAGAGCCCTCAAGGAGGGGTGCTCTCCCCCTAGGGAAGGAGCTACTTAGGCCAAGGTCGAGAAAGCAGAAGGGCAGAAGGAAGTCTCTTTACTAGCGCCCAGATTCATAGTCTTCCTCTAGCGCCCTCTCCTGGCAGAGTCTAGAGATGAGCACCTGACGAAGCAAATGTTCTCAGAGGCCCTTCTGACATCATCCATCAGAACACAGGCTCGGAGCTGGGAGAAAATGTCTTAGAGAAATAAGGTAATCTTTTCCTATATTTATCACAAATTGCTGCAATTTATATGTTCTTAACGCCTGTCTTTATTATCTCTGTAGTTTTGGGTGACGTTACCCTCCCGCCCCCGACACTGTAGTCCTGAGGATCAAAGCCAGGGTACTGTGCATATTAGGCAAGTGCGTTACCATCGGGCTGCACCTCCGACTGCTCTCACCCTTTTGGAGTCGAGGCCCTATGTAGCTGAGGCTGGCTTTGAACTCCATTATGACTTGAACTCTTGACCCCCCCCCGCCCCGCCTCTCCCTTCAGAGTGCTGGCCTTACATTCATGTGCCGTTATGCCAGACTATTTTTAGAGGGTTGATTTTTTTTTAATTTACATTATTTTTAACTTTTTCCTTTTTCTAAAATTTACTTTTTAAACATGGTTTTGCAATTGATTTTTATATTTGTTTGCTTGTTTGCTTGTTTGTTTGTTAGTTTTGTTTTTCCAAGACCAAACTGGCCTTGAACTCACAAAGATCCCCATGCCTCTGCTTCCCTGAATGCTGGGATTAAAGACCACCGCCACCTGGCTGATTTATTTATTTGTGGTTTTCTGAGACAGGATTTCCCTGTGTAGCCCTGGCTGTCCTGGAATTCACTTCATAGACCACGCTGGCCTTGAATTCAGAGATCCGCCTGCCCCTGCCTCCCAAGCACTAGGATCCAAAGGCATGTATGTGGCAGTACCAATGCTTCATTTAGTTATTTATCGTCTTAATGTAACTGCCCACTATTGTATTCGCAAGTTAGGTAAAGAGCACGCTCCCTGTGCCTTTGCTAGGTCCTTTATACATCATTTTCATTTTTGACAGTTTTCTACATCTATACACTGGACTTTAGATCCTTTCCCCCCATCATCCCCAGCTCACTGACACTCTTTCTCCCATAGAAACTCTTCTTCTTTCCAACAAGTCCCTCTCCTATTTTTCTTTCTTAGTGTGTGTGTGACCCACTGAGTTTGAATGGGGTTACTGTCATAAACATGGATGGGAGGGTATTTACTGGAGTGTGAGCACCTTATCAGTGGCTATCTCACTGAAGAAAGTGCCCCCAGTCACCATTTGATTGGAGTTTTCCCCCCATATGATCTCCCTCTTCTTCTGCCACCCAGCCTAGAGTGTAGCCCTCACGTGGAGCCATTGCCTCGTGCCTTGCTCTGCTGTCCTTAGCCCTGTATGAGACAGTGCCAGTCAGCTAATGGCTCAGCTATTGCGTTGGAAACATCCTTGATTCTACCATTTACATTCTACCCGTAAGCGATTTCTCTTTCAGAAGTTATTTTTGGAGATTAGACATTATGAATCATCAGTCATCAGTCATAAGTACTTGCTCCATCCAATTCCTTCAGAGTAATTATTTCAAATTTAAATTACGACTGACAGTATAAGATCTTTTCTTTCTAGAACAATCCTCACCTATGTTTTTGGCATTTTCATCTAGGGGTAATGATTTTTTTTACTATTAAAAAAACAAATGAAGCTGGGTGGTGGACGCACACACCTTTAATCCCAGCACTCGAGTGGATCTCTGGAAATGTGAGGCCACCCTGTTCTACCGAGTGAGTTCTAGAACAGCCAGGACTACACAGTGAAACTTTGTCTCAGAAAAAGGGAAGGGGGGGGGAGAGAGCGAGAGCGAGCGAGCGAGCGAGAGAGAGAGAGAGAGAGAGAGAGAGAGAGAGAGCACATGGTGGCACATGCTTGTAATCCCAGCATTTAGGAAGTGGACATGAGAGGATCATATGTGCATGGTCGTCTTTGATGTGTAGCCATTTTGAGACCAGCCTGGTGCACCTCGCTCCCTGTATCAAAAATTAAAGAATCAAAGAAAAAACAAAACACCAAAACCAAAGCAAACCAAAAACAAACAAATGAGCCAGCCCTGGTGACTCAGATCTATAATCCCAGTACTTCGAAGGCAGAGAGAGGCAGGAGGATTGCCGCAAATTCAAAGCCAGCCTGATCTATATAGTTAGTTAAGGCCTACGAGGGCTATACAGTGAGACTCTCTCTATCTCAAAATAAATAAATAAATAAATAAATAAATACATACATACACAAATAAGGGAGTCGATTACTGTGTGGTGAAAGTGGATTCTAAAAGCAATTTCCTTTTTGTTTTGTTTGCTTGTTTAGACAAGGTCTCATGTAGTTCAGACTGGCCTTGTACTCAATACATATCCAAGACTTATATTAACCTCCTGGTCTTTCTGTCTCCGCCTCCTAAGTGCCAAGATCACAGGAGTGTGCCACCATGCTTGCCAAGCCTTTCTTTTGAGTCTACCGGTCACATGTAGCTTGAGATCCCCCCCCCCCGCCAATTCCTTACATTTCCACTTTTTTCTTTTGTTTCTCAGTGTTAGGGCTAGAAGCCTGGACCTCATCCATGCTAGGCAAGGGCTGTGCCACTGAGCTACAACCCAACCCTTCTTTCCATCTTCGGAGCCACTAGCCTAGTCCCGCTACCATTAGCTGTTGGCTGAGCAGAATGTGCTCTTCCTGCTGCCGTCTGGACTCTTGCAGCCCACTCCCCACAAAGCATCAAGGAAGGCTTGTTGACTTCTCTTCCCTCTCCTAACCTGGATGCTTTGTCATCCATCCTGCCTAAAATGCAAGCCCTTGAGCGGAGTCTCTAGGTCAGCCAGACTGGACACTTCCTTGTCTCTCAGGTGCATTTCATGCTGGATTTTCCCTTGATCACTGTGTGCTAAGAACATTCTGGTCTTTCAGTTCACTGAACTTGCCAACTATTTGTTCTACCTCAGGAACTTTGACTTGATCTTTCCTTTTCAGTCTCTCTGTAGCCTCAACCTTACCTTTCCATTCTTTTCCTTCCAGTATCAGCTTAAATAGCATTTTCCCAGCGAGACCTCTATCAACATCCAATCTAAATCGGTCCCCCTTCCGATTCCATCTTGTTTTCTTTTTGCTTGTTTTGTTTTTTGAGACAGGGTCTCTCTGGGTAGCCCTGGCTGTCCTGGAATTAGATCTGTAGACCAGACTGGCCTCCCTAGTGCTGGGATTAAAGACGTGTTCAGCCACTGCCTGACCTCTTCCTATTACGTTCTAGTCCAATATAACCATCTGCTTTCTTCCAGGTACTCCTCATTCTGGGTCGAATACTATGGAAATCTGTCTTCTTTACAATCTAGTACCCAGTAAATAGCATGGTTCCTATTCCATAGCAGATACCGAAGATTTAGGGAATGTAAAAAAAAAAACCTAAAGGGAGGTTCCTTTTTTTTTTTTTTTTGGCAGTCTGGGCAATTGATCAGGAGGCGTGAGAGAAGATTGTTGCAGCAGAGATAATGAGCAAGGCTGACTTTCATATCCAGGCAAGGGTAAGGTCCAAGTCCTGTGATGAGGGAACAGACCAGTCTGGGTTTCTGGGCACTTCCGTGTCTCAGTTACCCACACCAGTTTTTTTTTTTTTTTTTTTCCTGGCGAGTGAATAGAAGAAACAGAACTCATAAGCGTAAAACAAGCCGTAGAAAAGATCAGAGGCAAAAAGTTTAGGCAGGGCTCAGCAGTTAAGAGCACTGCCTGCTCTTCCAGAGGTCCTGAGTTCAATTCCCAGCAACCGCATGGTGGCTCATAACCATCTGTAATGAGATCTGGCACCCTCTTCTGGCCTGCAGCAGACATGGAGGCAGAATACTGTATACAAGATAAATAAATCTAAAAAGAATAGAAAAGATCAGAGGCAACTGCCGACCCTGTGAACAGACATTATGACAGTTCAGGTGAATCCCAGTGTGCTTTGAATGGGGTGGTAGCAGCAGAGATGTGGGAAATGGCGCTATTGCAGAAATACAGTACAAAAGGATATTTTGAGCTGTGTATAGTGGCTCATGATTGTAATCCCAGCACTTAGGGGTCTGAGACAGGAGGATTGCCACGAGCTTGAGGCCATTGTGGGTTACACAGTGAGCTCAGGCAGCCTGGACTACAGTGAGTCTCAGAAAACAAGGGGGAGGGGACTGAAGAGCTGGCTCAGTGGTTAATAACATGTATGCTTTCATAGAGAACCAGTTTGTTCCCAGCATGCCAGGGAATCTGGAGCCCTCTCCCGGGTTCCACAGGCACCTGTGCTCACAAGTGAGCACCCACACTCACACATACACATAATTAAAATGAAATAAAAATTTAACAAATCAAGGGCTCTATAAAAAGTTATATAACTATTAATATTAAGTAATTATAAATTTCTGATGTTTGCATAACTGTTAACATACATTATAAATTAAAGCAATATCTAAAGAGATATAAACTATATAGTCTTTTTTAAATTACCATATGTAAAATGATGGGTTTCATTCTGACATGTTCATACTAAGACTTTTTTTTGAGACAGTTTGTGTGTGTGTAGCCCTGGCTGTCCTGGAACTAGCTTTACAGACCAGTTCAAAGCTGGCCTTCTATTTGGAGATCTACCTATTTCTGCCTAGTGAGTGCTGGGATTAAAGGTGTGCACCACCACTGCTCCACAAGATAGTTTTTGAGACAGGGTTTCTGTGTAGCCCTGGTAGAGCTATAACTCATTCTGTAGGCTGCCCTCAAACTCATAGAGATCTCAATGCCTCAGCGTCCCAAGTGCTGGAATTGAAGGTGTGTGTCATTATGCCAGTGAAGAAGGATCTGGAAATGACATTTTATCCTTCTTGTACTTCATTTGCTATTTCATTTTATGAGCGGGGACTATCATTCATTTTACCTGATAGTCGATTTACATTCTCTAATATGGATTCTGCTGAGGATTGAATCCAGGGCCTTGAGCATGCGAGGTAAATATTCTACCATGGAGGTATGATCTCAGAATTTCATCTCTAAGTTAGTTTTAGGCAAAGATCTCTAAGATAATTATCCAAGGTGGTTATCTGTAAATCAGGACAATATCATGATGTGAATTTTCTGGCCAGGAGTAGTGGAGGGGAAGGTTTAGGCCTCAACCAATAATCTTCATGTAGATAGGTCCATTTTTAGACACGGACAACTGGCATTCTTTCAGTATTTGTACATTGCTGTGCAAGCACAGATTCAAACAGATAGCTATTTCCAGATACTTCCTATATAGGAACAAGTTTGAAAGCAGCTATTGTGTGAATCATATGGAGAAAATTATTTTAAGAAATCCAGCTGAAAAGGAGGCCATGAGTTTGAGAGAGAAAGGAAGGAGGGGTACATAGGAGTGGTTGGAGGGAGAAAAGGGAGGCCAAAATTACGTAAATATAGTTTAATTTAAAAAATAAAACACTTACTTCAAAAAACGAAACCAAGCTGTGTATGGTGATGCATATGTGTTATTCCAGCATGCAGAAGGCAGAGGTAGAAGAGTCTGGGGTTCAAGACTAGCCTCAGATAAATGAGACCCTGGCTCACATAACCAAAATCCAAACCAAAGCAAGATAAAAATCAACTAACCTATTGTTCTGACAAGCGTGGAAAAAAATGCTACTTTCCAGTTCTTCAACCTTATTTGAGAAACAATTAAAATAGAAATCAAAATTCCTCTCAGATCAAAATTAACAAACATAACTGGATACAGCGGTACACATCTATAAGCTCAGTGCGTGTGAAGCTGAGGGTGGGGGAGGGGCTACACAGTGAGACCCTGTCTTTAAGAAACAAGTGATGGGGCCAGTGAAATGGCTCAGCAGGCAAAATCATCTGTTGCCAAGCCTGATGACCTGAGTTCAAGCCCTAGGACCCCCAAAGTAGTAGGAGAACCAACTCCTGCAAGTTATCCTCGGATTGTCTCATGTGTGCTGTGGTATGCATGTGTCCACACCCCCCTACAAAATAAATAAATAAATAAATAAATAAACAGCAAATAAAATGCAATAAAAAATTTAAAATTTTCCAAAATAAAAGATGGGCCACTTTTAATAGTGTATGACTTTAATTCCAGCCCTTTGGAGGCAGAGCCATGTATCTCTGTGAGTTTGAGACTGACTTGATCTATCTATATAGGAACTTCTAGGCCAGCCAGGGCTACATAGCAAAACCTCATCTTAAGAAGCAAGCAAGCAAGCAAGCAAGCAAGCAAGCAAGCAAGCAAGCAAGCAAACAAAGCAAAAGAGCATCCAGACATTGGAGATAGGTGTGTAAATAATAATGAAATCCTTTAAAAAATGTTGTCACTATTTATTGGTCCTAACTAATATTTGTTATTTGAATCAGAAATGTCTCTCACAGGCTCATCTTTTGAATGCTTGGCTCCAAGCTGGTGGTGCTGTTTTGGGAGGTTCTAGAAATGTGTGGAGCTATGGCCTAGCTGCAGGAAGTAGGTCACTAGGAGTGGGACTCTGAAGATTGTGCCCAGCCTTTGGTTCTAGCCTTACTCTCTCTTCTTGGTTCCCTGTGATGGTAACACTTGTCTTCTATCAAAGGCTCCTGTTCCCTTGATCCAAGCTGCTGTATAATGGCAGTTTTTTTTTTCCTGAGTTGATTGTCAGTTATTGTGGTCATAGTGATGCAAAAGTAACTAATACAACACTTATAGGCTTTCATCCAGTTGTTGTGCTTAATAAAACTCTTCTGAAGAAAGAATCCTAATTCTGGTAGGACATTTATCTATACAAAAGTTTATTATATCATATATCTAATCTCTCAGAAACTGTGGAGAAATTATAGTTCATTTTGTTATCAGAAAATTCATTAAATATAGACTATTGAAAGAGTAATTTATGAGAAACATACTTGATAGCATAAATTAAAAAGCAGGGTATAAGCAGAGGCTGGTGTATCTCTGTGAGTTTGAGGACAGCCTGGTCTACAGAGTATGTTCCAGGACAGCCAGGTGGTATGGGAACTTTTTCTGTATATGTATTGCTTTTATTGGTTAAAAAATAAAGCTACTTTCATCCAATGGCTTAACAGAATATAGCCAGGCTGGAAAAGATATGTAGAGGAAGCAGGTAGAGTCAGGGGAAGCCATGTAGCTGCCACAGGAGACAGATGCCTCCCTGGAGTCTGCTGAAACTTTGCCATAGGTCACGACCTCATGGTAATGCACAGATTAATGGAAATGGGTTAGTTTAGGATATAAAAGCTAGCTAGCAATATGCTAAAGCTATTGGCCAAACAGTATTGCAAATGATATAGTTTCTGAGTGATTATTTTTGGTCTGCACAGCCGAAAATGAATGAACAGCCTCCAACAACAAATGGCACAACCACTCTGTAGACCAGGGTAGCCTTGAACTCACAGAAATCTGCCTACCTCTATTTCCTGAGTACAACATTGCCTTCTTTGGAGCCTAGAGTGTCATGGACACCTAAATACCTAAATAGCTTCTGTAAGCATTATGGCTCGAATGGAAGGGATCACGTAGGAGCCAAGGAATACTGAGTGTTACAGTTTGAATGGAAGAGCATTCTGGCAGTCGGGGTCAGGGGTGAGGAGGAAATACTGAGTGTTACATCTCGGATGGAGGAGTATTCTGGTGGTTGATAGCCAGGGAGTAGCAGCTAACATAAGCCCTGCTCTGGGGAAAGGCTTCTTCCATGTAACAGCTGTGCTTTGGCAGGAGAGGGCTTCCTCAGCAAAGCAGTTCGACTCCAGTGCCCGGGAGTGTAACAACTCTGCTCTGCTAGGGGAAGGTTTCCCATTCGAAGTGTTACAGCCCTCCTCCACTCAGCTCCTCTGCAGTTCATCTCTGACTTCCCCAGGTAAGTTGTAACAACTTGGTGCTGCTAGGGGAAGGCCTCCAGCAGCGAAAGTGTTACAGCCCCACCCCACCCGGCAAAAGAAGGTCTCACCTAAACCTTTTAGAGAGATTTTTGGGAGGG
This sequence comes from Chionomys nivalis, assembly GCF_950005125.1. NCBI lineage: Eukaryota > Metazoa > Chordata > Mammalia > Rodentia > Cricetidae > Chionomys > Chionomys nivalis. The sequence goes on from NC_080112.1 coordinate 132,237,471, forward strand.
AGGAATCCAGGAGAGTGACTGCCTCTGCCACTGGGCAGCCGCAAACTGAACAGGTGCAGGGCCAATATAGAGATCCACCTGCCTCTGCGTCCTGAGTGTTGGGATTAAAGGTGTGCACCATCACAACTGGGTCGTGCTTTTCATTTTTAATTCTTTTTTCTTTGAGACAGCATCTCACTACGCAGCCAGTCCTGGTTGTCCTGGAACTCACTATGTAGATCAGACTGGCCTCAAACTTACAGAGTTCTGTCTGTTTCTTATGGTTTGCTTAGCCTGCTTTCCTATAGCACCCAGGACCACCAACGCAGGGATGGCATCACCCACAGTGGCCTGGGCCCTCCTATGTCAATCACTAATTAAGAAAATGCCCTATTGGCTTTCCTATAGCCCGATCTTACAGAGGCGATTTTTCAATAGAGGTTTTTATGTCAAGTTGGCATAAAAACTAGCCAGCACATAACTGGGCATACGCCTTTAATCCCAGCACTCAGGGGGGCAGAGGCTAGTGGATCCAGACTGGAAGACTGTGTTTCAGGAAACAAAACGAAACAAAAACTAGTCAGCATGTGGTACAATTTCTAATTGGTTTTAATAACAAAAACCTGGAGTCAGATATTAGGGGGTGAAAGCTGAAAGATTGGAGAAGCAGAGCAGCCAGCTGCTAGTTTTTATCTTTATGAAATTCTCAGACCGAATGGGGTGTCCTGTCTTTACAGGATTGAATGCCATGAGTTCCTCTCTCCGCCCAGCCATATCCCTTCCTGTCTGCACCTCCCTAGTGTGGGGATTAAAGATATGTGACTCCCAAATACTGGGACTAAAGGTGTGAGCTACCACAGCCTGGCTCTGTTTCTCTTTGAGACGGGATCAGTCCAGTGTAGCCCAGGGTGGCCTTGAGCTCACAGAGATCCGTCTGCCCCTGTCTCCTGAGTGCTGGGATTAAAGGTGTGTGCCACCACTGCCTGGCCTCTATGGCTAACTAGTGGCTCGCTCCACACTCTGATCCTCAGGCAAGCTTTGTTTTAGCACGAACTAAATATCACCACACCAGCACAACTGGTTAGACATTTTTCATGTGTGTGCTTGCTTAAATCTGAATCTTTCTCATAGGATCAACATTTACTTGGAAGTCATACATAATTAGAGGATTGTTTATGTGAAGTGAGGAACTCAAACATTCTCAAAACATATGTATTTTATGGGACTTTTATTGTGTTTTCTTCCTTCCTTCTTTCTTTTCTGCTTCCTTCTTCTTTTTCCTTAGTGTCAGCATCTCACGTGTCCTAGGCGGGTTTTGAATTTGTCTTGTAGCCAAGAATGACCTTGAACTTCTGCTCCTCCTGTCTCCTCCTCCTGAGTTCTGGAATGCTCCCACATCTGGCTCTGTTTCATTTTATTGACTTTGTAAATAAATCCCAAAGACCTCTGAAAACCTAGAAACTCCAGAACAAATTTTATGGGAGGAAAACCCATCTTAAAACTACTATTAGTGCTTATGCTGACAGCAAACACACATAGCCTTAACAGAAGGCAACCATGCTCAACTTGACACGTAGAGATCACACATTAAGGAGAAAAGGAAGACTATTTGAACGATTTCCTTTGAAATGGGTATCCATTAAGAGTTATAACTGCAGGGGCTGGAAGATGACTTAGTGGTTAGGAGTACTTGTTCTTGCAGAGGACCAAGGTTCAATTCTCAGCACTCACATGGTGGTTCTCAACCATCCATAAATGAAGTTCTAAGATGCACATGACACAGACACACATGCAAGCAAAACACTAGTGCACATAAACAAATCTTTAAATCTGAGTTTTCATGGTGGAGGAAAAAGGGCTTCCACAAATTCCCACGTGTTGTAGCATGCCCACCTCCCCCAAATAAATCAAAATGTAATAAAGATTAAAGAAAAAGCCAGTTGTAGTGGTGTGTATTCTTTTTATCTCACCATGGGGAGACAGAGGAAGGCACTTCTTTGTGAGTTTGAGGCCAGTCTAGTCTATGTAGTGAGTTCCAGGATAGCCAGAACTGCACAGTGAGACCTTGTCTCAAATTAACAACAACAACAACAACAACAAATTCTAACAGCATTTAATCTGAAAAAATCAATTGTTTAAAAATTAAAAAAAATTTTTGAAAGAAATGAATATGAAGCACCCAGATGCAGGGTGGGACTGTTACTATTTGGAATTCCTATTTTTAACACCATAAATGGCTTAGTTCTCATTTCTTCTTGTTTGTCAGCTTGTGGTTAGCTTTGCAAGGCTAACATTTTCTTTAATGGCAGTTCTAAAATTGTAAGCGCAAGAATTTGGTCAGGAGCTTCCCCATTTCATAGGATATTTGAGAACTTCAAAACGGCATTGAAACTGGACCAAGAGGTGAGCATGGTAGCTCACACCTGCAATGCCAGCAGTTTGGCAGGTTGGCAGGCAGAGGCAGAAGGATCAGGAGTTTGAGACCTCTTTGCTACACAGTGAGTTTAAGATCATTCTGGATTATATAGTTATTCCTTATCTCAAAACAAACAAACAAACAAACAAACAAACAAAATACCCCCAAACAACTAAAAAAAAAACAAAAACAAAAAGCAAAAAACCAAGACTGTTGCATGAGGTTGTGAGGCTGAAGCCTGGATTGCCTTGGAGACCCCAAGATGTTAGGGATGCCAGAGTCGTGGGATACTGAGGAGAGCTGCTAACAGGGAGTGGAACCAGCCCATGAAAAAGAAGTGTGCTGCAGTCAACAAAGCTGAATAGAATTGGAGATATGGAGACTGTTTTGACATCAGATACAGAGTTGCAGAGTTTGCAGTTTGCCCAGCTGGTGTTCAGTTTTGCCTTTTTTCCCAGCATTTCCTCTCTATGCTCCTTTCCCTATGTTTTAGAATGGTAACGTATATCCTGTAGTTTTTTTTTTTTCTTTCTGCTACATGGGTCCCAGGGATTTTTAAAACATGGTTGAGACTGTGATAGGCTATGGGGACTTTTGAAGTTGGACTAAATGCATTTTTTTTATTAGGATATTGTTACAAGCTTATGGGGGCCAGGGAGTGGAATGTAACTGGCCCCTGTAAGTACATAGGGAGTGACACTATTGGAATATGTGGCCTTGTTGAAATAAATGTGCCCTCGTTGAAGGGAGTAAGTCACTGTGGGGCAAGCTTTGACATCTCTTTTGTTTAAGTTTTGCTCAGTGTTAAACACCATTTCCTGTTACCTTCTGATCAGGATGTAGCTAGCGCCATGTCTGTCTGCACACTGCCATGTTGTGAACTTCTGAACTGAAACTATAAGCGACCCACCCCAATGAAATGTTTTCCTTTATAAGAATTGACATGGCTGTTCTATCTCTTCACAGCAATAAAAATCCTAACTAAAACAGACTAAGAAGCCTGATATGGTCTTATGCACTGGTAATCCCAAACGTGAGAGGCTGAGCAGGAAGATCATAAGTTCAGGGCCAGCCTGGACTACAGAATGAGACTATCTCAAAACTAACTAAATAAACTGAACTAAGAAGAAAAAAAAAGTAATGATATTTTAGTACTTTTTTAAAAATGGCCTCCCTATGTAGCTCTGCCTGGCCTGGAACTATCAAAAATCCGCTTGCCCCTGCCTCCCAAACTGCTGGTATCACAGATGCATGGCACTGTGCCTGGCCCCTATATTCCAGTGTTTTTTTTTTTTTTTTTCGCTTTTTCGAGACAGGGTTTCTCTGTGTTGCTTTGGAGACTGTCCTGGAACTAGCTCTTGTAGACCAGGCTGGTCTCGAACTCACAGAGATCCGCCTGCCTCTGCCTCCCGAGTGCTGGGATTAAAGGCTTGCGCCCCCACCGCCCGGCTCCTATATTCCAGTGTTTTAAGCTCCAAAGAGAGATGAAGGCTTCTATGTTTTGTTCATCTTTTTTTTTTCTTTTTAACACCTCCAGTATTCTGTTCTCTCTCTCTCTCTTTTTTTAATATTTATTTATTTATTATGTATACAATATTCTGTCTGTGTGTATGTCTGCAGGCCAGAAGAGGGCACCAGACCTCATTACAGATGGTTGTGAGCCACCATGTGGTTGCTGGAATTGAACTCAGGACCTTTGGAAGGGCAAGCAATGCTTTTAACCACTGAGCCATCTCTCCAGCCCTTGTTCATCTTTTATAGTGTTGTGGAATATTTGCTTAACCAGGCAACGATGTATTATATTTGCTTATGCTGCAGATTATTGATTTAACTGTGTAAAGGTATGTTACATGTGTTTATGTTGCATTCATTTAATAATGTAAAGGAGTGTTGTTTTGCCTGCCTAAGGCACCTGAGTGGTTTGATAAAAAGCTGAATGGCAGCAGAGGGACACATGGAGCTGGCGGGTAGAGAGAGTAAGTAGGAGGCGGGATCTGGGCTCGAGAGGAGAAAACTAGGGAAAAAGAAAGGGAGTAGCCAGCCAGACTACAGAGTAGGACATACAGAATGAAATAAAGGTAAAAAGCCCTGAAGCAAAATGTAGAGGAAGAGAAACAGGTTAAAATAAGTTATAAGAGGTAGTGGGGCAAGCCTAAACTAAGGCAGAGCATTCATAACTAAGAAAATGTCTCCGTGTCATGATTTGGGAGTTGTTTGACTATGCAAAAGAAAGCCTGATACATTATAGGAATAGGAAATACATGGGAGATTTTTGGCTGTCATAGAATTGGCTCTGCAGACCAAGCTGGCCTCGAATTCACAGAGATCTGCCTGACTTTGTCTCCCAAGTGCTGGGATTGAAGCGTGCACCATCACCACCGAGCTGAGAATTGTATAACCTTACTAAAGTAAGTCTCTCTCTTTTCTAGATAAGGTCTTACACATAATTCTGGCTTGCCTGGAGTCCACTGTAAGATTGGACTGACTTTGAACTCATGGAGCTCCATGTGGAGTGCAGGGACTATGGGAGTGTGATATCACACTGGGCTAAGTTTTTTTTTTTTTTTTTTTTTTTTTGAACAAACAAACAAACCACAAGATCTCAGGCAGCCCAGGCTGGCTTTGAGCTCACTGTGAAGGTGAGGATGACCTCAAACTCCTGATCCTTCTGTTTCCAGCCCCAAAGTGCTGGAATTACAGCCACAATCCCCCATTCCTAGCCTCTTCTTATTTAGTTTACATCACTATACACAGTAATGGGAACTCACTTGCTTTTGTTTCTTGTCTCCCTTGGTCTCCTTCTCCAATCCATTGCTCCTCCACTGGCCCCTTTTCTCCCCCACCACCCTTCTTCTTCCATGCCACACATATTCTTTTATTACACTGTTTTATTCCTCCCTCCCCTCCCCAACCTTCCCTTAAAATCTTTTTCCCTTTCTATTTTTCTATATCTGTATATATTATCATGACATATACTTCTCGCCCCTTACATATATACATGCATATAAAAATTAAAATCTAGGATTTTTGTATGAGGAATGGGTGTGATATTTCTCTTTCTGAGTTTGAGATATGTTGCTCAAGATAATTTACAGTTTCATCTACTTCCTGTGAAATTCATGACTTCATATTTTTATGACTGGATAAAATCCCATTTTCACTGTCCACTTACCAGCTGATGGGCATCTAGGCTGTTTTCATTTCCTGGCTTTTGTGAAAAGAGCAGCAGTGAACATAAACCGAGCAAGTGTCTCTGTGACAGGATCTAGTCATTTGAGAATATGCCCTGGGATGGTATAGCTGGCTCATGCACTAGTTCTAGTTCTATTGTAGTTGTGTATGTGTGAGCACATGTATGTGTGTATCTGCATATGTGTATACCTGTGGAGGCTAGAAGACAATCTCAGCTGTTCCTTAGTTGCCATCTACTTTGTTTTTTTAAATTATTATTTATTTATTAAGTATACAGTGGTCTGCCTGCATATGTCCCTGCAGGCCAGAAAAGGGCACCAGATCTCATTACAGATGGTTGGGAGCCACCATGTGGTTGCTGGGAATTGAACTCAGGACCTTTGGAAGTGCAGCCAGTGCTCTTAACCTCTGAGTCATCTCTCCAGCCCCTGTTTTTTTCATTATTATTTTATTTTATCACTTTAAAAAAAACAATCCAAATTCTCACTTCCTCCCATTCTCTCACTCCCCTCCCACTCTCTCCACACCCCTCCTCCCCACCCCCCTTCAATCTTAAGAGAGGGCAAGTTCTTCTGCCCTGTGGGAAATCCAAGGCCCTCCCCAGTCCAAGTTGAGCAAGGTATACATCCAAAGAGAATAGGATCCCCACAGCCAGTCCATGTTTTTCATTTTTCCCTTTATTTGTTCAGTGTGTGTTCTCATATTCATGGATATGTACACATACTTGTCTGCGGCGTGCAGAGGTTGATGGTCACCGTTTGCTTCAACCACTGCCCACCTTAGTTTTGGAGGTAGGGTCACTCACTGCATCCATAGCTCGCCAATTTGGCTGGATTGGCTGGCCAGTGAACTCTAGGGATCCAGCTGTCTCTCTACCTCAGTGCTGCTGTGCCTGGCTTTTGTCTAGATGCTGTGGATCAAAACCAAGGTCCTTGGGCTTGGGCACCAAGTCCTTTCCTGACGGAGCTGTCTCCTCAGCCCCAGTTTAGACATCTGATCAGCCTACTTCTGTCTCTTGAGGTCTGGGGTTAGAGGCATGGGTGCTGGGATTGAACCCAGGGCTTTGTGCTCTACCAACTGAGCTCTGTTCCCAGCCTTGTGATTTTTTCAAGGCAGTGTTTCTCTGTGTGGCCCTGGCTGTCCTGTAATTAAAGGCATATGCTACCACTGCCTGGCCTGGCCTTGTGATGTTTAGCCTGGCCTGGCCTTGTGATGTTTAAGACAGCGTCTCACTATGGAACCTTGGCAGGCCGTGGAGAGCAGACTGGTCTTGAATTTGCTGCAGTCTTATTGCCCCTGCCTCCAGAGTGCTAGAATCACAGCAAGATCTTACAATAAGATCATCCGAGGGGCTGGAGAGATGCCTCAGCGGTTAAGAGCATGGACTGCTCTTCCAGAGGATCCTGGTTCGATTCCCAGTACCTACATGGCAGCTCACAACCGTTTGTAACTCCAAGATTTGACACCCTCACATAGGCATACATGCAGACAAAACACCAATTCACATGAAATAAAGATCATCTGTCTTAGGTAGGCTCTAAGTCTAATGACAGACATCTCCTTTAGAGAGACAGGAAAGGATCACACAAAGGCACGTGGGGGAGAAGGCCATGTGAAGTTGGAGTCAGAGACTGGATCTCTATGATCCAAGCAGTGCCAGGGACTTCCCCAGACACCTCAAGCTCGGGGACAGGAACCAACTCTGGCAGTTCAGGTTCCTGGATTCTAGAACAGTGAGAGAAGGGGACTGACCATGTAGCTCAGTGGGTAGAGTACTTGCCTATCAAGCACGAAGCTCTTGGTACCATCCCCAGCACCATATAAACCAGGAAATATGGTGTACCCTTGTACCTTGGAGGTAGAGGACGAGGGATTGGGCCTTCATGGTAATCTTGGCTGCATAGTCTAAGGCCAGCCTGAGACAACAGGAGATTCTGTCTTACTCAATATAATAGTGTTGGACTCTAGCGTCCAAACACCGAGGAGAAGTCGTCCTCAGAGACGCATCTCACACACCACAGCCGATGCAAAAGCATGAGGATTTTATTAATTCTGTCGTGACAGGGTCCCCCAACATTCGGGAAGCCAAGGGACCCCGAATAGCTGGTACAGTCTACTTTTAAAGGGGCCACAGAAGCAAGGGGGGTTGTTCTTTGACTATTCTGATTGGCTTATTCGAAAGGGCTATTACCAATAATTGACTGGAGAGCTGTTGCCAGATCAGGTGAGGTAAGAGGTCATTTTGACCCCGTTTCCCAGGGGACCGAACCAAAACATACATATATGGGTAATTGTTCAGTACGTGTGAGTGTAGCTGTTAGGTCCTTGGTTCCCAGGGGAGGAGGGGAAGCACTATGGAACAGAGGCTGAGAGGATTCAGAATTGTCAAAATGGCTTCAGGATTGTCTTAAAGTCTTACAATAGAAGGAGGAAAATGATAAAGTATTGAATTGTGTTGTGAATATATTGCAACAGATACCCCAAAAGGAGTGAAGATGAACTAGACTGATGGCCATTGTACCACATACTGATGTCACATTGATAATTCTATTCTGTCATACTAAATTCTACACAACATAGAAGATACCAGTTAACAAGTCTTCCCCTGCAATGGGGAGATGAGCAAGCCTTCAAATGGTCAATGTGAGGAAGAATCCAGTGAAACCAGGGAGATCCAATTTACAGACAGATGGCTTGCTCCTCAGAAATCCAAGATGTCCTTTACACAAGATTTCTTTCTTTTCTTTTTTTTTCTAGCATCCTTGCCTTTTTTTTTTTTTTTTTTTTTTTTTTGGTTTTTCGAGACAGGGTTTCTCTGTGGTTTTGGAGCCTGTCCTGGAACTAGCTCTTGTAGACCAGGCTGGTCTCGAACTCACAGAGATCCGCCTGCCTCTGCCTCCCGAGTGCTGGGATTAAAGGCATGCGCCACCACCGCCTGGCGCATCCCTGCCTTTTAAAAAGGGAGTTTTTATCTGAGTGTGTAGCTGGGACTGATGGTTTTGCCCCTACCTCCTGAATGCTGACATTACAGGTTCGAGACACTGCTAAGACTCAAACCCAGGCTTCATGGTGCTAACAAAGCACTCCACCTACACCCCAAGCTTTCCCAGTCTCCCTTTCGGTTTTCTTTTAAGACAAGGTCTCATGATGTAGTTCAAGTTGACCTTGAATTTAAAATCCTCTTGCCTCTTCTGTCTCCTGAGTGCTAGAACAGTTGTAACATTCTTTTATCTGGTTAATATTTTGATTCTTTTTTTTGAATAACTTTCTTTTGTTTTATTTTGAGACAGGGTTTCTCTCTGTAACCCTGGTTGGCCTAGAACTCAGTATATAAACCAGGCTGGCCTGGAACTCAGAGATCCACCTACCTCTGTCTACCAAGTGCTGGGATTAAAGGTGTACGTCTGCCACCCCTCCCAGTTTGAAACACTTTTCTGATAATGACCAAAATAGACATTTCTTAATCATTCTTTAATCAAATCTGACAGTCTCTTTCCCCCGAACCATTCTAAAACCTTGTAAGACTCATTGTCTAGCATATGCACACAAGGATGTGTGCGTGTGTGTGTGTGCGCGCGCGCGTGCACATTTGATGGGCAGAGCCCCTGCTTAGCATATTCAAGGCCTCGAGTTACACCCTCATCACAACTGTAAATTAATGCATATATTCTTGTTTCTTCAGCCTCATTTTGTGGGAATAGAAATTGTTATGATTTGCAATGTTCCCCTGGGTCCAGCCTCATTCAAAATCAGGTTGGTTTTGAGAAACATAATTTATTTATAATAGATCATAGCCTCCAGCTGTCATGCTTGTGGTGAAACTGCTTATACTCCAATTTGGAAATAAAACACTGTAGTCAGCATTTTACTTTGGGAAAGTTACATAAATTTATTTGAGGAGAGGTTTTGCTTTCTCGCTCTTTTTTGATCTATTTGAAGACTTCGTACATGAGTATTTCCACCCCTCCCTCGCCTCCCTCAATTCTTTGTTCCCCTAACCACCTCCTCTCAAATTCATGACCTGTTTTTCTAGAATTATTTTTATTATATGTATTTTGAGACAGTGTCTCACTCTATACCCCGGGCTGGCTAGAACCCACTATATAGCCCAAGATGGTCTCAGAGTCACAGCAATCTGTCTGCCTCAGCTTCTGAAGTGCTGAGATTATAGGTAGGAGCCATCATGCCCAGCTGTGTATTTGCTTTTTAACAGTGAAACTGGACCTGTATAAAAAGCAATTTGGGCTAAATATGCACCTCAAATGGATCTGTTTCATCATGGAAATCTATTAGACAACAGACTGCGATAACAGCTCCCTCCTTCTTCAATTTCTCTCCTCCCCCTTCTCCTCCTCTCCTTCCCCCTCCTTTTTAAAAACTGATTGTTTTTTCTAGCTCTACATTTTTCTCTGCTCCCCTCCCTGCCTCTCTCCTCCCCTTCAATCCTCCCCCAAGGTCTCCATGCTCCCAATTTACTCAGGAGATCTTGTCTTTCTCTACTTTCTACTTCCCAAAAGATTAGCTCTATCTAAGTCTCTCTTAGTATCCTCATTGTTGTCTAGGTTCTCTGGGATTGTGGTTTGTAGGCTGGCTTTCTTTGCTTTATGTTTAAAAACCACCTATGAGTGAGTACATGTGATAATTGTCTTTCTGAGTCTGGGTTACCTCACTCAAAATGATGTTTTCTAGCTCCATCCATTTGCCTGCAAAATTCAAGATGTTGTTATTTTTTTTCTGCTGTGTAGTACTCCCCCTCCCTTTTTAATAGTGTCTTGCTATGTAGCAGTCTGGCCCATAGTTCTATGTAGCTCAGGTTGATATTGAACTCATGGTAACCCTCCTGTTTTAGTCTTCTGTTGTTAGGATTACAGGTATGAATCATCATGCCTGGCTCACTTTTCTCACTTTTAAAAGTTATTATTATTATTATTGGTTTTTCGAGACAAGGTTCTCTAGCTTTGGAGCCTGTCCTGGAACTTTCCATGTAGACCAGGCTGGCCTTGAACTCACAGAGATCCACCTGTCTCTGCCTCCCAAGTGCTTGGATTAAAGGTGTGTGCCACCACTGCCTGATTTAAAAGTTTTATTATTGTTGTGATTATTTGAGGCAGGGTACCAATCTGTAGTTTCAACTGACCTGGGACTCACTATGTAGTCCAAAATGACTTTGGACTTGGGGTAATTTTCCTGTTAAAACTCCCCAAATACTGGGAGTACAGATATGAGTAACAATACCCGCCAGATAACTGCTTCTTTGTTGTTTGGAGACAGGGTCCCACGCAGCCCAGGTTGTTTCAAATTCCCTATACAGCCAACAATGATCTTGAATTCCTGCTCCTTCTATTTTTACTCCCTGAGTACTGGGATTATATGAACCATTGTGTCTGCTTAGATAACGTTATTTAAAGGGTATTAAGTCAGGCTTTAGAAAGGACAGATTGAAAGCATTTTGATACTTGCCCAAATAGATTCAGAAATATCAAATAAGAGTATGTACAGGTGTATGACATCATTAACCATCACGGAAATAGAATTAAAGCCCAATTAAGATAGCATTCTAGTAAGTAACATTAAAAACAACAAAAAGCAAACTGACACCAGACGTAGTGGAATGTACCTATACTGTCAGAATTTGGGAGGTTATAGAGAGTTCAAGGCCAGCCTGGAATATGTAATGAGTCTCAGGCTAATTTTAGCTGCATCAGGACTCTCTTTCAAAAGCAGCAGCAGTAGCAGCAGCAGCAGCAGTAGCAGCAGCAGCAGCAACAGCAGAAGCAACAGCAGAAGCAATGAAAACACAACCCATATGAACAAAAATCCCCCCAAATGCATCCACTGGAAAGGATGTGAAACAAAATCTTATTTTTATTTTATTTTTTATTTATGTATGCCTATATACCATTTGCATGCCTGGTACCCACAAAGGGTAGATGAGGGTGTTGGAATCTGAGTTACAGTCATTTGTGAGCTGCCATGTGGTGCTGGAAACCAAACTTGGGCCCTCTGGAAGAGCAGCCAGTATCTCTTCATGGAGGAGCCATCTTCTCCGTCCCAATGGAATTTTCTTGAACTGCTGGTAGGAATTAAAATCGTATGATCGGGGAGAATGTTTTACAGGTTCTCGATCCTAACTGTACCGCTAATGAGGACCGACAAATCATATCTAGAAAAAGAGTCCTGGAAACATTTGCCCATGACAAACTATACAAAAGGAGCTGGGAAGATGGCTGAGTGCACAAACTGTTTGCCACATAAGCACGAAAGCCCTGGATTTGAATTCCCAGCACTCACATGAAAGTGCCCAGGGGAAGGCAGAGACAAGTGGATCCCTGTAGCTCAATGGGCAACCAAACTAGCCAGATCAATGAGCAATGGCCAACCAGTCTAGCCAAATCAGTGAGCTCCAGATTCAGTTAGAGACGTTGTAACAACAGCAACAACAACAACAACGAAGATCTGAGTTTGATTACTCAGAACTCATGTAAAAAAACAGGAATGAGGGCAAACTTTTGTATTTCCAGCTCTGGTGAGACTGTGACAGATAGATCTCTGAGGTTCACTAAGCAGCCAGCTTATCTTGTTTGACAGGTTCCAGGTCTCAGTGAGAGACTGTCTCAAAAAGTAAGCTGGATATCTCTTGAGGAGTAACACCCAAAGTTGAGCTCCCGGCCTCCACACTCAAACACACACATATGTTCCCATACCTACACATACATCTGCAACTGTGCACGTGTGTGCCTGTATACACACACACTCTCTTTCTCTCATACATACACACACACATACACACACACACACACACACAAACAAGCACACCATTCCGATACATACACAAACAAAACAACCATAAAAAATGTTTATTAGCAACTCTCCCCACAAAAACTCCAGCCAGAAACAATTCAAATACCTGTCAGCAAGGGAGTGGACAACCAAATAATGCTATCATTATCCAGAGGAGTACTACTGAGTAATGAAAAAGAATTGGTAAATAGGACAGATGTGATAACATCACAAACAGGTGTGATTGCTATCAAAATGCTTGGGAGGCTGAGGCAGGAGGATTGCTGAAAGTTTGAGGCCTCTACACAGTGAGATTCTATCTCAAAGACACCAAAAAAGGGAAGGAAGGAAGAAGAAAGTGAACCTTTAGTTAGGCATTGTGGCTTACACCTGTAAGACAGAAGAGAATCTGGGGGAGAAGGAATGTGGGGAGCAGGACTGGGAGGAGTGGATGGTCGAGAAACAGCAGTTGGGATGGAATATATGAGAGAATAATAATAATAAGTTAAAAAGATGCATAGTATAAAATAAAAGACTCATCAAACTGTATATTATTTAATTTTATTTTTCACTCATCTATCTATCTATCTATCTATCTATCTATCTATCTATCTATCTATCTATCTATCTATCATCTATCATCTATCTATCTATATCTATCAATCGTCTGTCTATGTGGTGTGTGTGGTCAGAAGACAACTTTGAGAAGTAAGTTTTCTCCTTCCACCTCATGGGTTCCAGGGAATGAGGTTAGATCATGAGGCTTGATGGCAGTTATTTTGCCATCTGAGCTAGCTTGCCAGTTCTGACTGTATATTAAAATCTGTGTTTTCTGGCCATATACATGGCACACACTTGTAATCCCAGCATGTGGAAAGTGGAGGCAGTAGAATCAGTTCAAGATCAAGATCATTCTTTTTTTTTTTTTTTTTTTTTTGGTTTTTTGGTTTTTCGAGACAGGGTTTCTCTGTGGCTTTGGTTCCTGTCCTGGAACTAGCTCTGTAGACCAGGCTGGTCTCGAACTCACAGAGATCCGCCTGCCTCTGCCTCCCGAGTGCTGGGATTAAAGGCATGCACCACCACCGCCCGGCTAAGATCATTTTTGTCTATATAGTAAGTTCAAGGCTGACCTGGGCTGAATGAAACCCATTTTTTTTAAATATATGTCTTATGCAATTTGTATATATTATTTTCAATATATTTATGTATGTACTCATGTATGTGTTTTAATGGGGATTGCATGAGAACTGTAGATTGCGTTTGGTAATATGTATGGGCATTTTCACAATATTAGCTTGGTTCTGTGAGCATGGGAGTTCTGTTTATCTTATAGGTTCTTTGATTTTTCTCCTCACTGTTTTGACATTTTCACTTTAGAGCCTTTTAATTCCTTTGTTAGATTAATTTCTAGACATTAAATTTTTTTTCAAAGCTAGCATGGTTGGGCTTTTTCTCTTGATTTCTTTCTCAGTGTGTTCATTATTTGTGTATTGAAAAACTACTGTTTTGTATGTTGATTTTTCTGAAGGTGCTTATAAATCCCAAGAGTTTTCTTAGGGGCAGTAGTGCACACTTAGAGTCTGGAGGTGGGTGAATCTGGAGTTAAGTCCATCCTCCTCTACATAAGGACCATAAGGAAAATTGGGGCCATATAGAATCTTTGCTCAAAGCAATAAAAAAGTATCCCTTGGTGTAGTTTACTGAATCTCCTATGTCTATGATCATGTAATTGGAAAATAGGGATAGTTTGATTTCCTTCCTCCCTCCCTCTCTTCCTTTCTTTATTTTCCTTTCAAATGATCTTATGTAGCTCAGGCTGGCTCTGAACTCACTATGTAGCCAAGGATGACATTGAACTTCTGATTTACCTGCCCTGATCACTCGAGACTGGGATTATACGTGTGTGCCGTCATCATTGGTTTATGTGAGACTAGGGATCAAAGCCAGGGCCCTGTTTATGCTAGGTGTGTTAGTTACTGTTCTATTGCTGTGCAGAAACACCATGAGGCTAAATGAGAAAAATGGAAAGCAGCTCCACTAAGATCAGGAGTGAGAAAACATACCTTGTCACCAGGACCAAGGCATTTAGTATAATATTCGCTATAGGTTTATCACATGTGACCTTTATTAGGTTGAGGTATATTCCTTCAAGGACTTTTTTTCTAAATATTTATTTATTTATTATGCATACAATATTCTGTCTGTGTGTATGTCTGCAGGCCAGAAGAGAGCACCAGACCTCATTACAGATGGTTGTGAACCACCATGTGCTTGCTGGGAATTGAACTCAGGACCTTTGGAAGAGCAGGCAATGCTCTTAACCACTGAGCCATCTCTCCAGCCCCTCCTTCAAGGACTTTTATCATGAAAGGATGTCAGACTTTAACAAAGGCCTTCACTGCCTTTATTGAAATAAATCATCACGTGACATCTGTCCTTCAGTCTATTAATGTGGTGCATTATAAATATTGATTTGTGCAGGCTGAAGCATCTTTGCATCCCTGGAATGAAATCAGACTGATCATGATAGTGATCTTTTTGATGTGTATTTGAATTTAGTTTGTATTTTATTGAGGAAATTTACATTCATATTCATCAGAGCAATTGGCCTTTAATTTTCTTTTTCTGTTGTTTCCTGTCAGGTTTTGGTAGGAGTGTGATGCTGGCTTTGTCAAGCGGATTTGGCTCTGTTCCTTCCCTCTCTGTTTTATGAAATAGTTTAGGAGCATTAGCATTAGTTCTTCTTTAAAGGTCTGGTAGAATTCAGCTGTGACTCCATCTGGACCTGGGCTTTTAAAAAATGTCATTTATATTTTAACTTGAAAAGTAAAGAGCCATTTCAAACCTCACATTGTACCCAAGAGAACATCTTACCAGACATCCTGAAGTTTAAAAAAAAAATCTTCTCTTTTGAAAGGTAAGACCTGCTAGGCTTAGAACTTTACAGACTTATATTGTGGCTTTATCCCATTACAATCTGTGGGTTTATCTGTTTTTGAAGCATGGTCTCACTTTGTAGCCCTGGATGACCTGAACCTCATAGAGATTTGCTTGCCTCTGTTTCCAGAATGCTGGAGTTAAAGTTGTGTGCTACCATGCCTGGTCTGTCTGTCTGTCTATCTATCTATCTATCTATCTATCTATCTATCTATCTATCTATCTATCTATCTGTCTATCTGTCTATCATCTATCTATCTATCTTATTGTGTATATGTATGTATTTATGACATGTGTATGCATGCATATGCCATAGTGTGTGCATATGTGCATAGTCCATAGTGTGCACGTGTATCAGAAGACATCCTGTGGAATTGGTTTTCTCTTTCCACTTCTACGTGTAACTCGGGTTAGCAGACTTGCTCGGCAAGCACCTTTACCTGATCAGTAACCCATCTCACCAGCCCTATTCTCTCTCTCTTTCTAAAAGGATTACTTTATTTTTATTTTGTGTATATGGGTGTTTGGCTCTGAGTATGTGTGTGCTCCATATGTATACATACAGTGCCCTAAGACATCATCAGATTCCTTAGGACTGGATTTACAAATGTTTGTGAAATAGCTGAAAGACACTTAAGGAAATACTCGACATCCTTAGCCATCAGAGAAATGCAAATCAAAACAGTTCTGAGATTCCATCTTACATCTGTCAGAATGGCCAAGATCAAAAACATCAATGACAGCTTATGCTGGAGAAGATGCCGAGTAAGGGGAACACTCCTCAGTTGCTGGTGGGAGTGCAAACTTGTATAGTCACTTTGGGAATCAGTATGGCAGTTTCTCAGAAAATTGGGAAACAATGTACCTCGAGACCCAGTAATACCAATCTTTGGCATATACCCAAAAGATGCTCAATCATACTACAAAGACATGTGCTCAACTATGTTCATAGCAGCATTATTTGTCATAGCCAGAACCTGGAAACAACTATATGCCCCTCAACCAAAGAATGAATAAAGACAATGTGGTACATTTACACAATGGAGTACTACACAGCAATAAAAAATAATGACATCTTGAAATTTGCAGACAAATGAATGGATCTAGGAAAAAACATTTTGAATGAGGTAATCCATACACAGAAAGACAAATATAATATGTATGCACACATAAGTGGCTTCTAGACATAAATCAAAGAAAAACCAACCTATAGCCCACAACCCCAGACAACCTAGACAACAAAGAGGACCCTAAGAGATACATACATGGATCTACATAGGAAGGAGAAAAAGACAAGATCTTGTGAGTAAATTGGGAGCATGGAGATCATGGGAGAGGGTAGAAGGGGAAGGGGAGGAAGAGGAGAGTGGAGAAAAATATGTAGCTCAATAAAAACAATAAAAATTGTCCTTAAAAACAAAACAAAAAACAAATGTTTGTGAGCTACCTTATGGGTGCTGAGAACTGAACCTGGGTCCTCTGGAAGAGCAGTCAGTGTTCTTAACCACTGAGCCATCTCTCCAACCCTCATAGTCTCTTTTGAGTCATATTCTCTCTCTCTCTCTTTAAAAAAGAAAGCATACTATTGTTTTTACATTTATGCATGCATGTATGTAGTGTGTGTGTGAGAGAGAGAGATAGCATTTATATAGAAACCAGAGGACAATTTGTGTGAGTCAGTTTTTTCCTTCTACCATGTAGCTTTTGGGGCTCAAACTCATATTGTCAGAGCTGAGTGTGGTGGTGCACGCTTTTAATCCCAACACTCGGGAGGCAGAGACAAGTGGATCTCAGTGAGCCTGGGGTACAGAGTGAGTTCCAGGACAGTCAGAGCTGCTACATAGGAAAACCTTGTCTTGAAAAACCAAAAGCAACAACAACAACAACAAACCACAAAAACTACAAAACAAACAAATAAACAAACAAACAAACTCAGATAGTCAGACATAGAAGCCAGTGCTTTCACCCACTGAACCATTTTGCTAGTTCATGTTTGATTTTTTTAAATTGCCATATCAGGTGCTTTGTAAATACTTACTTAGATCATATTACTGTTTATATCAAACTCAAAAAATGAATAAACTCAAAAATTGCTTATGGTGATAGCTTACTGTAAAATCAGGGACATTCAGCCAGTTCCTACCTCAAATATGTATGCTGTCTCAGTCACCAGAAGACTGAGAGGTGAATGGCTTGTCAGTTATGAATAGAGTTCATGGAGTGCACAGCTGAGCTTGTGTATCAAGCCAAACAGGAAACTCAGCATGTGTACTTCTAGGGCTCACAGTAGGTGCACAGGTGGTATCTTCCGGTGGTCTCCCCCACTGGTGTTGACATCCGTAGTACACTCTTTGTCCCTAGAGTTCAAGTTCAAGGCTTCTCCACAAGGCAGTATTTTTTTTAAAGGAGAAGCTTGAATTTGAAGTTATATAGCTACGACAGCTAGTCTTTAAATATGGTATCAGTATTTATGTTGGGCTGTAGATACAGCTCAGAGGTAGCAGCCTTACCTAATACATATGTCCTGCATTCTGTGATCAGGAAATGGGAACCAGCTTGGATTTCCATCAACAGGAAAATGGATAATGAAAACATGGCATATATACATATTGGTATTTTATAAAACCAGAAAGAAAAATGAAATCATGAAATTTACAGAAAAAATGGGTGGATCTGGGAATTACTCTATTAAGTGAAGTAGTTCATACTCAGACAAATGTCCCATGTTTTGCTCACACATGGATCTTAGTTTTAGGCTGATCTGGAACTCATGATGTCACCAAGGATCACCCTGATCTTCTGATTCTCCTGCTACTATCTCTCAAGTGCTGGGATCGTAGGTGTGCAACCTGACTCCTGGTTTGTGTGGAATTGGGACTGGAACCTAGGGTCTTGTGCATGCCAGAGAAGAACTCTGATACCTGAGCTCCCTCCTAAGCCTTGTCTTTGGACTTCTTACAGGATCACATTGAAGCTGTGACTTGACTTTGGTAGGAAGTGAAGAGGCTACTAGGAGCCAGAAAGATTTCAAGGTCTCTTCACTTTCTCTTTTCAGTGTTTTCTTCACAGAAATTTACACTTCCTTGGTGAGATTTATTCTTAGATTTTGTTGTTGTTTTGTTTTCTGAGACAGGGTTTCTCTGTGATACAGCTCTGGCTGTCTTGGAACTCCCTATGTAGACCAGGCTGGCCTGGAACTCACAGAGATCCGCTTGCCTTTGCCCCCCGAGTGCTGGGATTAAAGGGCATGCACCACCATCGTCCCTTGGCTAGATTTTTTGGGTGGGGGACTGTTGTGATTGGGATATTTGCCTTAATTTATTTCTTGGCAGTTCTTTACTAATATGTAGAATTGCTTCTGGACTACATAAGACCCCTTTACAATCCCCCAAAACAGAAAAAATAATAAAGGTTTTGGCCACCTTTATGTTATAATATAAAATCTAGGGAATATTAATACACTTTAATAATGATTTTCTAAATATAAATCTTTAAACATTAATCCAGAGCCCTCCCTTCCCTTGAAGGCTTTCAAAGTTTATTGATGCAGGAATACAAAGAGAAGGGCAAAGCATAGGGTTTAAGCATCACAATAGGCTTCGAAATGCATTTCTGAGGCTGTACTGGAAAATGAAAAGCATCTCTACCTTACAGCTTACGACCTATATTAATACGAGTCTAGAATGGCAACACTGCCTTCTCTCCCTCAATCCCCACTTTCTTTTCCTCCCTCCCACGACCTCTTTTATAGCTTTCCCCTCCCCTACGCCTTCTTTCTTTTTTCAAAGAGAGACTTCCTCACATAGGGCCTCATTTTGATGGGTTTGGAGTCCTGGAAGCTTGACCACCCTACGTTCTCTTAAAAGTGGACTTTGAGAGCTTGTTTGGAGGTCCTAGCATGAGAATATACCTACTCATAGACCCTTGACCCAACAAAAGGCCTCCCCTCTGCGCCAAGTTACCCTTCTGCATCAGGCCACATATTGGGGAAGGTGCATGTGGAGTAGTGTTGAGGGGAGAAGGGGGACAGCCAGCGATCAATGAGGTGACAGATTTTACCAAAATCGACCCATGCATGTCTCCAAGGACTCCAGTATTCCATAAACATGTCTTCATATCTCCTGGGAACTCTCACTTAGGAAGAGAAAAGTTGCAAGTTACTCTTCTGTTCCACCCTGAAATTGCTTTTTTGAGGGTGAGTTAGGATCTTGTTATATAGCTCAGCTATGTCCAGAATTTGCAGTTACCTTGCCTCAGCCTCCCTTCTGTCATGATCTGATCCTTCCTCAAGCCTTATCAAACTCTCGTATGGAAAGAAAGAAAGTTATGGAGGAAGCAGTGCGGGCCTTAGAAATTCTCAGCAGGGCTATTGAGAAGGCCAGAGGAAAGGAGTGATTCCATAGGAGACAGGAGTAGACCTGGCGTGGGAAACAGGCAAGCCAAAGAGGTTGGAGAAAGAAGCAAAGAGCTCAGCAGGGCTTTGCAGCCCTGGAGGTGTGCGTGAAGGTGTGTGGAGGGCTGTTTCAGGCAGTCAGGGAGTCACATGGGCAGGATGGCTCTCTTGTTCAACTGCCTGATGTTGACACCCATCTGTTCATCTGTTCCGTTTATGCACTGGGACTTACTGTTTTTTTTTTTTTTTTTTTTTTTTTTTTTTTTTTTTTTTTTTTTTTTTTTTGAGTCAGGGTTTCTCTGTGTAAAAGTCCAGGCTGTTCTGGAACTCACTTTGTAGACCAGGCTGACCTCGAACTCACAGAGATCCACCTGTGTCTGCCTTATCCCCAACCATCCACTTCTCCTCCTCTGTTTCTCTTCAGATATGGGCAGGCCTCCCATGGGTATCAACCAAGCATGATATATCAAGTCACAGTGAGGCTAGTCACCTCCTTTTCTATTAAGACTAGAAGAGGCAATCCAGTAGGAGAAAAGGGTCCCAAAAGTAGGCGACAGAGTCAGAGACAGCCCTGCTCCCACTGTTAGGAGTCCCACAAGAAGACCAAGCTACACCACTGTCACATCTATGCAGGAGGCCTGGGTCAGTCCCATGTAGGCTCCTTGATTGTTGCTCCAGTCTCTATGAGCCCCTATGAGCCCAGCTTAGTTGGTTCTGTGGGTTTTCTTGTGGTGTCCTTGCCATCACTGGATCCTACAATCCTTCCTCCCCCTCTTGGGCAGGATTCCCTGAGCTCCACCTAATGTTTGGCTGTGGGTCTCTGCATCTGCTTCCATCAGTTGCTGGGTGCAGCCTCTCTGATGACAGTTGGCTAGGCACCAATCTATGAGTACAGCAGGATATCATGAGGAACCATTTCATTGTTTATTTTTTCAGTCATGTTTGTTCTATCCTAGGTCTCTGGGTTATCCAGTCTTCGTGGCCTGCCCTCAGGGATGGGCTCCTTCTCATGGCATGGGTCTCAAGCTGGACCAGTCATTGGTTAGACACTCTCACAATCTCTGTGCCCTCTTTACTCCAACACATCTTGTAGGCAGGGCAGGTTGTATGTTGAAGGTTTTGTGGCTGGGTTGGTGTTCCAATTCCTCCACTAGAAGTCTTGCCTGGTCACAGGAAATGGTAGGGTCAGGCTTCATGTCCCCCATTGCTAGGAGTCTTTATCTAGGGTCACCGTGATAGATTCCTGGGAGTTTCCACTGCACTAGGTTTTTAAAGCTCATCCCAGAAATGCCTCTGATTCCAGTTGTCTCTCCCAATACTCTCTCCCTCTATCCTCCCGGCTACTTGATTACTTCTGTTCCCATCTCCGGGGACACCACCCCCCATTTCAGACCCCCCCAGTACCATGTCTATTCTGTTTCCCCTTCACAGTGAGATTTATGCATGCCCCCTTGAGCCCGCCTTGTTACCTAGCTTCTCTGGGTTGTGGACTGTAGGCTGGTTATCCTTTGCTTTATGTCTAATATCCGCTTATGAGTGAGTACATACTGTGTTTGCCTCTCTGGGTCTGGCTTACTTCACCCAGAATGCTCTTTTCTAGTTCTACCCATTTGCCAGCAACTTTCATCACACAATTTTTTATAATTCTTTTTTAAAAATTCATCTATTTATTTTACAACCTGGCTGAATCCTCTCCCAATCTTCCCCTTCCAGTGTCTCTCCCCCGTTTTCCCCTACAAACTTCCATGTCCTTCTCTTCCATCTCCATCTAAAAAGGTTGTCTTCTATGAGTATCACCAAAACACGCCATATCAAGTTGCAGGAAGACTAAGCATTTCCCATGTATTAAGGCTGGGGCAGGGCTGGAGAGATGGCTCGAGAATTAGAATCTATTAGAATCTATCAGTGGTTAAGAGCATTGCCTGCTCTTCCAAAGGTTCTGAGTTCAATTCCCAGCAACCACATGGTGGCTCACAACCATCTGTAATGAGGTCTGGTGCCCTCTTCTGGCCTGCAGACATACACACAGACAGAATATTGTACACATAATAAATAAATATATATAAAAAAAGTCTGGGGCAAGGCAACCCAGTATGAGGAATAGGGTCCCAAAAGCCAGTAAAAGAGTTGGAGACAGGGCCTGCTCCCGCTGTTAGGAGTTCCACAAGAAGACCAAGCTACATAACTGTCACATATATGCAGAGGGCCTAGTCAGTCCTATGCAGACTCCCTGGTTGTCAGTTCAGTCTCTGCGAGCCCTTATGAGCCCAGGTTAGTTGACTGTGTGAGCCTTCCTGTAGTGTCCTTGACACCACTGGCTCATATATTCCTTTCTCCTCCTCCTTCTCCTCCACAGGATTCTGAAACTCTGCCTCATGTTTGGTTGTGGGTCTCTGTGTCTACCTCCATCAGTTGCTGGATGACAGCCCTCTGATGGTAATTGGCCTAGGCACCAGTTTAGTCACAGGAGATGGCTACTTAGCCATTATTGTTAGGAGTCTAAGCTGGGGTCCTCCCTATAGACTCCTGGGAGATTCCTCTGTGCCAGGCCTCATAATTCCTGACCTCATAATGCCCTCCTCCAACAGTCTCCCTTAGCACTCACCTCCTCCGTGCCTCCAACCTGATTGCTCATGTTCCCATCCCCACCTGCCTCAATCCACTCATCAAATCTCTTCTATTTCCCCTTTCCTGGGAGATCTGGGTGTCCCGCCCATTAACTCTTCTTGGTACCTAGTCAATCTGGGTCAATGGATTGTAGCATAGTGATCCTTTACTTTACAGCTAATATTCACTTATGAGTTAGTACACACTTATGGTCTGAATTACTTCACTCAGGATGATATTTTATAGTTCAACCCATTTGCCTTCATATTTCTTGGTGACCTCGTTTATAACAGCTGAGTAATACTCCATTGTGTAAATGTACCGCATTTTCTTTATCCATCCCTCAGGAGAGGGACATTTAGACTGTTTCCAGGTTCTGGCTATTACAAATGAAGCTGATATGAACATAGTTGAGCAAGTGTCCTTTTGGTATGGTTGAGTATCCTTTGGGTATATGCCCTAGCGTGGTATTGATTCCCAGTTTTCTAAGGAACCGCCACACTGATTTTCAAAGTGTCTGTACAAGTTTGCACTCCCACCAGCAGTGGAGGAGTGTTCCCCTTGTTCTACATCTTCTCCAGCATGAGCTGTTGCTTATATTTTTTATCTTAGTCATTCTAACAGGTGTATGATGGTACCTCAGAGTCGTTTTGATTTGCATTTTCCTGATGGCTAAGGATGTTGAACATCTATTTCAAGTGTTTCTTGGCTATTTGAGTTTCTTCTGTTGAGAATTCTCTGTTTAGATTTGCACCCCATTTTTTATTGGTTATAAATGTTTATTTTCATTTAGGGGGGTTGGTTACAAATTGGTATTGTTCATGGTCAATCTCTTTCTAAAAGAAGAAGGGAGATATGATGGGAAAAAAGGGTTGAACCCCATTTTTTGATTTTTATTGTGCTTTACATTTTTCTCTCTGCTCCCCTCCCTGCCTCTCCCTCCTTCAACCCTCCCTCATGGTCTCCATGCTCCCAATTTTCTCAGGAGATCTTGTCTTTTTCTACTCCTCGTGTAAATTAGATCCATGTATGTCTCTCTTAGTGTCCTCATTATTGTCTAAGTTCTTTGGGGTTGTGATTTGTGAGCTGGTTTTCTTTGCTTTATGTTTTAAAACCACCTATGAGTGAGTACATATGATAACTGTCTTTCTGTGTCTGGGTTGCCTCACTGAAAATAATGCTTTCTAACTCCATCCATTTTCCTGCAAAATTCAAGATGTCGTTATTTTATTTTTTTTACTAGTTTTCTTGTTTTATTAGAATTTTTTCTTTTTTTTTCTCAAAATGTTTTATCTAAAAACAAAACCAAAAAAGAAAAAAAGAAAAAAAAAAGGAAAAAATGACTGGAAAACTTCATGGACAAAGTGGGAGAAGGAGAGAAGCCCGGAGCAGAAGCCCCAACTTCTCCAGAGCAGTCCGCACCCTGGGGCCAGCCAAGCCAGGCAGCCCCTCCACACCAGCCTCCGCCTGGGAAGAGGGCAGTCACAGTGGTCCAAGGGCCAGAGGGGCTGGGGCCAAGGAGTCATAGGAAATAGTCGGCCACCGGCTTCTTGGAGGGGATGCCACGTGTTTCTTGGGGTGCAGCCTCGTTATTTTTTTTTATGCTGTGTAGTACTCCATTGTGTAAATGTACCACATTTTCCTTATCCATTCTTCAGTCAAGGGCATTTAGGTTGTTTCCAGGTTCTGGCTATGATAAAAAATGCTATGAACATAGTTGAGCACAGATACTGAGAGAAACAATTATAAATGGGACCTCCTGAAACTGAAAAGCTTCTGTAAAGCAAAGGACATGGTCAACAAGACAAAACGACAGCCTATAGAATGGGAAAAAAATCTTCACTAACTCCACATCAGATAGAGGTCTGATCTCCAAAATATACAAAGAACTCAAAAAATTGGTCATCAAAAGAACACATAATCCAATAAAAAATGGAGTATAGACCTAAACAGAGAACTCTCAACAGAGGAATCTAAAATGGCTGAAAGACACTTAAGGAAATGTTCAACATCCTTAGTCATCATAGAAATGCAAATCAAAGCAACTCTGAGATTCCATCTTACACCTGTAAGAATGGCCAAGATCAAAAACACTGTTGACAACTTATGCTGGAGAGGTTGTGGGATAAAGGGAACACTTCTGCTTGCCTCTGCTTCCCAAGTACTGGGATTAAAGGTGTGCACCACCACTGCTTGGCTTACAGAAACTTTTCAATTTCATGAAGTCCCAATTATTAATTGTTGATTTTTTAAAAACAATGGAATTTTATTTTGATGAAAAACTCGAGTTTAACAAACATTTAGTAAATGAAGAGCAAACAGTTCATTTTCTTATCCCATAACTCTTAAGAAAAACAGCATTAGCAAATCAATATTTGAACTGATTAAGGGTAAGGCAGACTGGACAGTAAACTTCCTGACGTTCACCCTTCCCGCATATGACTAAAGGGCTTCAGGGCTCTGGAGATGAATGAACCGACATTAGGAGCATCAGATCTCTTCTCATCACTCAAACAAACTCAAGATAAATATGAGTTTGCTTCTTGTGGGCCAACTACCCATACTGTACTGAGGAATACTCTGATAGAAGCGCTTGTGTTATACTGTGCGCCACCCCTCAAACATGAATTCAACAGCTCCTTTTAACCACCGTCTATAAAGTGCAACTCTTAATATTCTGCATTTTATCTGGGGCATGATGAGTATCAATCTACACTGAAAGTACCCCAGCTGCCAATTCCCATGACTTCTGAGACCGAGATGTGTGAAAAAGGACTGTCCCCGTACAAAGAACCAATTCCACAAACCTACTGGTAAACAAATACATTTATAGAACTGGAACCAGGGTGCTAAAGTTGTACTCATTAAAAAACCATTCAGCTACCTTTGGTCTTTAAAAAAGCCTACACTGCAGTATCCTAAACATGTGCATCTCACAATGAAGTGGCCTCGCAGTGCAGAATGAGGGGTACGACGTCACTGCAAGAGTAGCATGCTATGATTTCAGGAACATCAGCATCACAGCATTGGATTCTGTGCATCAGGATTGAGGTCATTATTGCCCGAGGCAGGGTGGCTAGGGAGGATCTCCAGCTCATCCAGCTGTGGAGTAGGGTGCATGACTACCCGCTGGTCCTGGGGAATGTCTGTGGCAGGCGCTGCCAGGTTGGTGATAGATTTACTCTCTACACACTGAAAGTCTACATGCCGACTCTTTCCTTCTTCCTTCTCCCAGGACATTCGAATAAAGTGTCTTTGGACGTAGTTGTAAATGACTTCGGGGTGACCTCCTGGCCTTTTCTTTACTTTTTCTTTGTAGGTAGGATACCCTTCGATTCCCAATCTAATCTTCTTAAGACCCCTCTCCTTCAAAACTGATTTGGCCACATCTCTGTTTTCAATGTACTTGAAAAATCTATATAATTTTTTTTTTTTTTTTTTTTTTTGGTTTTTCAAGACAGGGTTTCTCTGTGGTTTTGGAGCCTGTCCTGGAACTAGCTCTGTAGACCAGGCTGGTCTCGAACTCACAGAGATCCGCCTGCCTCTGCCTCCCAAGTGCTGGGATTAAAGGCGTGCGCCACCACCGCCCGGCAAAAATCTATATAATTTTGTGCTATAGATAATTTGTGAATATTCCTCTCCCATCTGTGGTGGATTCTTCTCATCCCAATCAACCACATTATCCTCTGTAAGCACCACTATATGGCACTCTCGTTCCCCACTCTGGGCGCTCGCTACCATGAGAGGGAGGATCAATTCTTCCAGATAAAATTCAAATCGTCTACGAGCACCATCGTTTGATAACTCATGCATAAGGGCACTGAGATCTCTACATTTAATTGTACTGTATTCAAAAGAGACACAAAGGTAATCGCAAGCTTCTCTCGGCTCAGGAATAGATATGCCATCAGGACAGCGGATGATTCCTGTCTTATAGTAATCCAAAATAGCTTGAAACACAGTAGACCCGATTCCTTCTGCCACCGCATACTCTCCCTTTTCATTAGGACGCGTGAAATTATGTTCTCGGCCAGATCCAAACATCCTGCCCAACATTGTCTTTGGCTGTGCAGTGAAAATGGCCGGGTCCACGACAAATCTGGTGTCATCTACTATCAGTGTCACTCGCTCAGATGTCCTCACGCTCCGAGCGCCTTCTTTCGCGTTCTCATACACAAACACCATCTCCCCGGATGTCGTAGAGCTACCATCTGAGCTCGACTGACTGCTGTTTCTGCGGCTCCCGGCACTGCTCATGCAGCCATCCGGTGACGCTCTTTGAGGATGAGGATTGCTTGGACGAGATGAACTACGACCTTTCTCTTGTTCAACATGGTGCTGTCGTGTTGGTGAAGTCACATTTCGAATACAAGGAGTAGCTGAGACTCTGCTCGCTCATGAGATGACCTTCGTCTGTCTCTTGATCGCCCGTGTCGCCCACTAGCACCGTGCAGGCTCATTTTAGCATGGTCGACTCCTCCCTTAGCAACACGTGAGGCAGTGTTCCAATTCCTTCTCCCTCATAGAGGTCCAGCCTGCTCAGATTAAATCGCCCTATTGTGATGCGCCCTATTGTGACGCATCCTCTTTGGGTTGTCACTGCGGTGGCCCAAAGATGACAGGAAAGGGGCGGGGCACGGGGTTACTCTGCCCTGCCGGCCCCTGACACGTCCACTGAGGGTCGAGAAGAAGGGCTACCAGCCGTTCCACCAGCTGTGCCTACCAGAGCTGCCCCAGCAGGTTGCAGGCCGGCTCCTTAATTGTTGATCTTAGTGTCTGTGCTATTGGTGTTCGTTCAGAAAACTGTCTCCTGTGTCAATGTGTTTGAGATTATTTCTCACTTTCTCTTCTGTCAGGCTCAGTGTATCTGGATTAATGGGTCTTTGACCCACTTGAACTTGAGTTTTGTGCAGGGTGATAAATGTGGATCAATTTGCATTCTTCTATATGTTGACACTCAGACTATTCTTCGGTTGAGGGACATCTAGGTTGTTTCCAGGTTCTGACTACTACAAATAATGCTGCTATGAATATAGTTGAAAGGACTCAGTAAATAAGACAAAATGACAGCCTATAGGATGGGAAAAGATCTTCACCAACCCCACATCAGACAGAGGGCTGATCTCCAAAATATATAAAGAACTCAAGAAATTAGATATCAAGATATCAAATAATCCAATTCAAAAATGAGGTATAGATCTAAATAGAGAATTCTCAACAGAAAAATCTCAAAAGGCCGAAAGACATTTAAGGAATTGTTCAATATCCTCAGTCATCAGGGAAATACAAATCAAAATGACTGATAAACCATCTTACACATGACAGAATGGCTAAGATAAAAAACATTGATGACAGCCTATTTTGGAGAGAATGTGGAGTAAGGGGATGCACAGCCACTTTGGAAATCAGTATGGCGGTTTCTTAGAACATTGGGACTCAATCTACCTCAAGGCCCATCGATACCATTCTTGGGCATATACCCAAAGGATGCTCAGTCATAACCCAGCTCCTGTCATTTTTATGTTCACTCTTTTCATGGTGTCCCAGATTTCCTGGATGTTTTGTGTTAGGAACTTTTTAGATTTAACATTTTCTTTGACCGATGAATCTATTTTCTCTAGCGTGTCTTCAATGCCTGAGATTCTCTCTCTCTCTATTTCTCTTTCTCTTTACAATCTCTTTACAATTTTTATTAGTTTTTTTTTAAAATACCAATCCAAATTTCTACTCCCTCTGCTCCTCCCATTCTCTCCACACACCTTCCCACCCCACCCCCTCCAATCCTAAGAGAGGGCAAGGCACCTTGCCCTGTGGAAGGTCCAAGGCCCTCCCTACTACATCTAGGCTGAGCAAGGTATGCATCCAAAGAGAATAGGATCCCAAAAAGCCAGTACATGCAGTAGAGACAAATCCCAGTGCCACTGCCAGTGGCCCGAGATTCTCTCTTCCATCTCTTGTATTGTTGGTGATGCTTGCATCTGTGGTTCCTGTTCGGTTACCCAGATTTTCCACTTCTAGCATTCCCTCAGTTTGTGTTTTCTTTATTGTTTCCATTTCCATAGTCAGGTCTTGAACAGTTTCCTTTATCTGTTTGTTTTTTTTTTCTTGGTTTTCTTTTAGGGATTTATTGGTTTCCTCCATATTTTGTTTGCCTTTTCCTCAATTTTTAAGAGATTTGTTCATATCCTCTTTAAGACTCTCTGTTATCTTCATAACAAAATTTTGAAGGTCATTTTCTTGTGCTCCGGATGTGTTGGATTGTTCAGGTCTTGTTGCTGTAGGATAGTTGGGCCCTGGTGATGCCATATTGCCTTTCCTGTTATTGACTGTGTTCTTGCACTGGTGTTTAGATATCAGAATTTGGGATGATTTTAAGTCTAGGTGTTAATTCCTGAATTTTTTTGGTTGGATGGGTGTTTTGTACCTTGATTTCTCTTTCCTCTCTGGTCTCCTGGCCTAATTGGCCAAGAGTTCTGGTGACTAACATGTCTTTGGGTTCAGTAAGGAATTCCCTCTGTTTTGGGGGGGATTGGGGGAATTCCTCGATCAGGCTTGGACTTTGCTGAGCCTGAAGTCCTCTTCTGAAGTTGTAGACCAGGATATGGATACCAGGAAGGGGAGGCAGACTGGGGCCTCTAGATTAGGTTTGCCTCTGCTGTCCCTAGGTCTAACCTGGCCTCCAGTACAGCTGCCAGTGCTGGGGTTCCCAGATCCATCCTCTGCTCCAGTAAGACTGAATTTTTCTGAAGTCGTAGACCTGGGGTTCCTATATTCAGCCTGGCCTCTGGGGTTTCTAGAAGCAACCTGGCCTCCAGTAAGACTGCTGGAGCTGTGGGCCCTAGTATGGACCCCAGAGGGAGTGATGCAGTCTCGTGCTGCTGGAAGGCTTTAAGGAGTGTTAGGTGGCAGTGGGTGGTGTCTTGCCTTGGGTTCCTTGATCCTGCCTGGCCTCTGGTAACGCCAAAGACCTCTTCCAATGTAGTAGGCCAGGATATGGGGTTGAGGGGTGGGGGTGAAGTCTGGGGTTGTTGGACAGGCTTAAAGGGGTTTAATGGGCAGTGGGCAGTGTCTTCTCTGGGGTCTCTAGGACTGCTCAAGCCTCTGGTATAGCTGTGGGACCTAGTATGGAGCCTGGGGGAGAGGGTCGATTCATTTTTTTTTATGGTTGCATAAGATTTCATTGTATGTGTCACATTTTCTTTATCCATTTATAAGGCAGTGAACATCTAAGCTGGTTTCATTTCCTGGGTATTGTGAACAGTGCAGCAATAAATATATATGTGTAAAATAACTGTAATATGTTGTCAAATTCCTTCAGTTATAGATCCAACAGAAGCATACTTGGTTCTTATGATACTTCTACTTTTAGAACTGAGTATGTGTGTGTATATGCACACAGTATATGAATCTGTGTATGCACCTGTGGAAGTCAGAGGTTGACTTTCAGTATCTTCCTGTACTGCTTAGCGCCTGGTGTGTTGAGACAAAACCTCTTGGAGACATTTTTTTCTAGCCTGGCTTGTCAGTGAGCCCCTGGGATCTACCTATCTGTGTTTATCCACTAGTGTTGGGGTTAAAATTTTAGCCCCCAGTTTGGCTCTGTTTGGATCTTTGAGGAGCCTCCAGAATAGTGACTTCACAAGTTTCTATTCCCACCAGTAGGGAGGGGTCATTTCCCCAGCATTTGTTGGTGTTAGTTATTCTTACTAGTGTAAGATTCTGTCTCATAATAGAATATTTTTTTTTTTGTAATCAAGTCGTTTCAGTCAAAGGCTTGAAAATTGATAAAAGTAAAAGTGAATGGGCATATCTTCCTGGCCTTGTTGTCACTGAAAGTTCAATTTAGTTAGTTTTTAAGATTTTTTTCATTTTTATTTATATGCAAATGTGCCAGTGGTCCTGATATCTTTTGTGTGCAGAAAAGGGAATTGGATTCCCTGGAGCTAGAGTTTCAAATGGTTGTGAGCTGCCTGACGTGGATACAAGGAACTGAACCCAGGTCTTCTGGAAGAGCAGCAGTCAATGTAGCTTTAATTTGCATTTTCCCAGATAGGCCCAGAGATCTTGCACGGTTTTTGAGGTATCTATTGGGCATTTATATTTCTTTTTGAGAACTGCCTATTCCTGTTATTGGTCCATTTATTGATTGAATGGTAGTGTTTTGGTGTTTAAATTTTCACAATTTTTTAATTTTAAAAACAGACTTATTTTTTGTTTTGCCTGCATGTATGTATGTGCATCACATGTGTGCCTACTGCCCATGGAGGTCAGAAGAAGGCATTAGATCCCCTGGAACTGGAGTTATAGATGGTTGTGAGCCACCATGTGGGTTCTGGGAACTGAACCCAGGCCCTCACCACAGCAGCAAGTGCTCTTAACTGTGGAGTCATCTCTCCAGGCCCCACTAACTTTCAGTTTTTTTGTATATCCACGAAATTAATCCCCTCTCTTATGTATATAATTCGGCATGCTTCCCATGTTGTCAATTGTCTCTTTACTCTGGCGATTCTTTGCTGTGTAAGAGCTTCTTGATTTCATTTGTCAGTTCTTGAGATTATTTCCTATTCTACAGAAATCCTTTTTAGAAAGGCTTTGCCTGTGCCAATGTCTTCCAGTGTTTTCTCTAGGTTTCAAAGTTCCAGTTCTAACATTGTGGTCTTTGATGCATGTTGAACTGATTCAGAGAGAGCTGGATGTAGATGAATTCTGCTCCATTGTTAAAGTTGCTATTTGGTCTCCAGAATGTTTTTGATACCCCTTTTCACAATTCAGGTGGCTCTAATGGTATGTGTTTATTTCTGAGTCCTCTATTCCATTGGTTTGCACCTGTATTTTTGCAAGTACCATGCTGTTTTTCTTATTAGGACTCTTTAATACAATTTGAAGTTAGGTATTGTGGTACCTGGTGTTTGAGAGGTTTAGTTAAGACAGTCTTCAAAACTCATGTTCTTCTTGTCTCCCTTTTCTGGGTATTATGAATGCAAGGGTGAACCGCCACATCTAGTTTTGCAAAAAATTTATTGGGGAAATGTCAGGGGAAGGAAAAGGTCAAGGGAGAGGAAGTAACATGGGAAGTATTTCTAATTGTGTTGCAGGTCACACGCTTGTGCAAAGGGAGAGGAGAATGGAAGAAGGCTGAGGAGGAAGTAGTTCAGGCTTGAGAATTCTTAGCCAGGCTGATGGGGAACCCAGAGTAGATCAACCCTTAGATGCTATACTTGGTGGAACACGCCTTTCAAAAATCAGCTTTTTGAAGGTTGAGATAGAACTACCATAAGTTTGGGGTGAGCCTTGGCTACGCAATTCATTTTATTCTAGCCTGGGATTTATACTGACTTTCAGGTGAGCCTGGTTACAGAATAAGATACAGTTTCAAGCATCCATTCCTGCAAAATAAAAGCCAGTGAAGTGTGGTTTGTCTGTAATCTCAGCACTTTGGAGCTGAACCAGGAGGTTCAAGCTCAGCCTCAGCTACATATTTTTTTTATATTTATTTATTTATTATGTATACAATGTTCTGTCTGTGTGTATGCCTACAGGCCAGAAGAGAGCACCAGACCTCATGACAGATGGTTGGGAGCCACCATGTGGTTGCCAGGAATTGAACTCAGGACCTTTGGAAGAGCAGGCAATACTCTTAACCGCTGAGCCATCTCTCCAGCCCCCTCAGCTACATATTGAGTTCCATGTCAGCCTGGGCTATGTGACACTCTATTAAAAACAAACAAAACAAAGAAACTACCCAAATAAAAATGCTCAGGGCTTGATCAGATTTACGTAGGAATATATAATCTAGGGGGCAGTTGCATGTTTTCATGTTGACATTTTACAAATGTGTACCCTAACCCAGAGGTCTCCTTTGCCTGGATGATTTTCAAGTTTATTGATGCAGTAGAGAGGAAGGTAATGTAGCCTTAAGGACCAGAATTGGCTCAGAAATGCATTTCAGAGGCTGTGTTACAGAAGAGAGAATAAACACTATCTCTTCGCATCATCTAGTTTTGTTGACTCAGCAGGGCTCCAGCCTGCCAATCTTTTATTCCCAACCCTCTCTCTTCCTCCCTCCCTCCCTCCCTGCTCTCTCTTCATTTTTTCCTTCTTTCCTTTTTTTTTTTTTTATTTTTCACAACAGTATTTCTCTGTGTAGCTCTGGCTGTCCTGGAACTCGCTCTGTAGACTAGGCTGCCTTGTTCTCAAGAGATTCACCTGGCAGTGGTGGCTCACGCCTTTAATCCCAGCACTCAGAAGGCAGAGGCAGGCAGATCTCTGTGAGTTCGAGGCCAGCCTGGTCTACAAGAGCTAGTTCCAGGACAGGAACCAAAAAAACTATGGAGAAACCCTGTCTCGAAAAATCCAAAAAAAAAAAAAAAAAAAAGAGAGAGATTCACCTGCCTCTGCCTCATCAATGCTGGGATTAAAGGTGTACATGGCCACTGCCTGGCTCACTCTTTCTCCCTCGCTCCCTCCCTCCATCCTCTTCCTTCCTTCCTTCCTTCTTTCCTTCCTTCCTTCCTTCCTTTCTTTCATTTTTTCTTTTGTAATAAGACAACTCTCCCCACTCAGTAACACATCCAGGTAATAGCTGAAGTCTTAGAATCTAGCTTGCTTATCCTCCATTCTCCTACAAATGGACTGTGGATGCCTCTTATTGAAGTTCTAGTACATAAGCATAGCTATTCACACACACTTGATCAAAGAACAGTCTTCTATTGGGGAAGCTCATCTGTTTTTGGATGGAGCCTGTAAACAATAAGTCTAGAGGGAGGAAGGGGCCACCTGCCTAGCCAAATCAACTCTGGCTACAACCGGAGTGGCAGGCATTGCAATAAGATTCTTCTCACATCCAAGAATCCCCACGTTTTTATCAACGTGAGTTCACATCCTCTGGATACTCCCTCAAGGAAGAGAAAGGCTGAAATCACTTTACTGCTCTATCTAGATCATTCCTTTTGGAGACAGACTCTTGTTATGTAGTTCAGGTTGGCCTAGAACCTGTAGTCTTCATACCTCTACCTCTCTTCGATGTTGAGTAGCTCCTTACTCAAGCCCAATAAAGACTTCAGCTGGGAAGAGCAGCTTTAGTGAAGACTGGCTAAAAGACCTAATAAATGTCCCAATTTTGTTGTTGCCCTCCAGCGACTCTTTAAAAATGGTTTTCAATCTGTGGTTGTGGCACCTTTGGGGTCCAATGACCCTTTCACAGGGGTCACATATCAGATATCCTGCATATTAGATACTTACAGTCTGATTCATAACAATAGCAAAATGACAGTTATGAAGTAGTAGCAAAATATGGTTGGGGGTCATCACAACACAAGGAATTGTATTAAAGGGTCACAGCATTAGGAAGGTTGAGAATCATTGCTCTATGAAGATTATAACGGTCATGGCCTCCCTCACTGCAATAAGGCCGTAAACTCAGATTGGCTTCTCAGTAGTTTACCTTGGTGGGTTGGGGGGTAGATCCAGCATTGGGCATAGTCTACAAGCCCATTCTTTTGCTCTGCATGAGGACAAAGGAGGTTTTTGCATATCAACAGGTAGAACCCTAAGAGAACTGGGAATGAGACAGACTCATAACTACTGACTTGCAAAGAAAGAAGCATCCGAAAGGAATGGCCTCATTTTGAAACAGCTTGATTTTGTTTGAGAGACAGAGAGGCCAGGAGTTTGGAGAAGAAGGCCAGCAGAACTTTGAGGCACTGGAGGTATATAACATTTAATTTTGTTTATTCTTATTGCTTCAATATAGATATTTAGATTAGTAGACAAAGGAACAGGAATCATTATAGCATTTAATATATGTATATATTTTACATGTTAATGTCATATGTCATTATAATTTGTTCTCATTAATTCCCCTTCTTGATGCTGTTCCCCATTCCCCTTCAGAGACTTCTGATTTTTCTTTTTTTAATGCATCTGTTCCATTGTTCTCCATAATTCTTAATTCCATTATAATTTCTTCATCTCTTCTCCTTTTTAGTTTGAGACTTACAAACACATATTTGTAAATGCGCGCACACACACAGTACTATGAATAATTTTAAGTCTAAATTCCATATATGAGAGCAAATGTGTTTTTCTCTTCTGGAGTCTGGCTTATTTTGCTTTACATAATGGTTGTCAAATGCATTCATTTCTCTGTAAATGTCATGATTTCCTTTGCCATTATGGTTGCATAAAATTTTATTGTGTGTTTGGCCACGTTTTCTTTATCCTTTCATATGTTAATGGATATCTAGAAAGGGAGGGAGGGAGGAAAGAGAGGGAGATTCTTAACTCTGGTGGAGCATTTGACAAGCATGTATAAGACCACTAGGCTTAATTCCCAGCAAAAGACACACACAAACACACAGAGAGAGAGAGAAAGGAAAAGAAAGAACAAAGTTAGTTACTGGTGCTCAGGGTGTGCTTTGGTAGCATATCACTTTCCTAGCACGCATGTGGCCCTGGGTTCCATTACTAGAACTACAAAAATAAATCTGAGCCGGGCAGTTGTAACGCACATCTTTAAGCCCTGCACTTGGGAGGCAGAGGCAGGCAGATCTCTGAGTTTCAGGCCAGCCTGATCTACAGAGTGAGTTCCAGGACAGTCAGGGCTATACAGAGAAACCCTGTCTCCCAACCCCCAAATACATTTCCATTTATTTTTTGTATGTCTTTACAGTACTGAAATCTTACAGCATGTTTACAAATCTTTCTTCATACACATAGAGCCAAGTGGTTAGGATACGTTAGGAAGTTTGCGGTTAGTGTGTTGTATATTCATTCACTTAGAATACAGACGTAAGAGATATTTCTCAGTGTTGGACTGAGAAACTTACTTGTACATTTCCACCCCAGCTGCAGCAGGCTCTGTACTACATGAGGAAGATAGATGTCATTTGGACCCTATAGAGCTCAGAGTCAAATGGAACAGGAGGTCTCTCATTTAGATACCCTGGACGCTCATTAGAATCCATTAAACTGCATATGAGTCTATTTATACAGTGTCAAATCCCCTTAGCATTATCTACTGAAGGAAAACATATGGCACCCTGTGACCCAACAACTGCAATGCTACATATAGAATCAAGAAAAGTGGTGTCCATGTCTGCCAGAAGACTTCCTGAGACTGTTCATGAGCTTTGCTCATAATAGGCAAGAACTAGAGATAACTCTAGCATTTGGTGACAGGGCGATGAATAAACAGAACGCTACACACTACACAGCAATCCCCTAAAAACAGGCCCCTGCTGCACTTAACCACATACATGATTCACGGACATAATAAGTGAAAGAAGCCAGATACTCAAGAGGAAATACTGTGCAATTCTACTTAAGTGAAGTTCAAGAGCGTGTAAAGTTAATTCATGGTGATGGAACTCAGGAGACTAGTGCAGCGAGGAATGATATTGACCAGATTTAGTGCATACCTGCCAAGAAGACCTCATAAATATCCTAATTTTGTCGTTGCCCTTCTGAGATGCTAGAAGGGCTGTCAAGGTCCTGTTCTCCCTTACTAAAATAAGCACGAAACTTAGGTTTGCTCGTGACAGTTGACTTTGGTGGGTTTGCGGGGAGAGTCGGCATTAGATACATGCAAGCCAGTTCTTTCTCTTTGCATGAGGACAGGGAAGGCTTTTTGCAAAGCAAAGGGTAGAACATTAAGAGAGTTGAGAATAACACTGATCCAAAGAAAGGGGCAAGAGAAAGGAGTGACCCCATGTGAGACAAGACTGGACCGGGTGTGGGAGACAGCCAGTCCAAGAGGTTGGAGAGAGGAGCTAGGACGCCAGCAGGGCTGTGAGGCCTGGGAGATGTGTGTGAAGGTGTGTGGAGGGCTCTTTCAGGCAGTTGGGAAACCACATGGGCAGAATGGCTCTCTTGTTCAACTCCTTGGACTCTACCCAGGCAGTGTTGACTCTCTTCTCTACTTTATGACTGTCCATCTGTTCCATTTATACACTAAGGCGTGTTTTCTTAAACTATGGTCAGATTCTGTGGTGAGACTGAATCAGTCTTTTCATTTTTGAATTTGTAATTGCTCTTCTTATTTTGTCAACAAATTTTATGCAAAATAATAAGTTTCAGTGTGTCATTTTCATGTGTATGTGTCATTATACTTTGTTGTCATTCATTGCCCCCCTCCACTGCCCCCTCCCATACTCTCTGCCCCTCTCTGGTGGGTTATCTTCCCTTCCATGTCTTTCCCTAAAATTG
The DNA here is from genome assembly GCF_950005125.1 of Chionomys nivalis. Taxonomy (NCBI): domain Eukaryota; kingdom Metazoa; phylum Chordata; class Mammalia; order Rodentia; family Cricetidae; genus Chionomys; species Chionomys nivalis. The sequence goes on from NC_080112.1 coordinate 132,273,980, forward strand.
ACAGCCTCCTTTTACTTGATTTTTGTTGTTACATACATACATATGTGTATGCGACCACTTCGTATTGAATAACTAATTCAGGAGCCCATCCCTGGGAGATGCTCCCTGTCTCAGCAGTCATTCGTTGCCTATAGTTCTTTGTCCAGGGTTGGGACTCCATAACCCTCCTCCCTTGCATTCCGCATTAGTGTGATCACTCTTGATATTGCCATTGCTCAAATCTTCTTTATCCAGACAGTTCAAGGAGAGGTCTTCACAGCAGTCTTACCAGTATTCTTGCTCTAACAATCTTTCCAGCTCTTCTTCCACCATGTTCCCTGAGCCATAGATGCTGGAGCTGTGATAGAGATGTATCACCCATCGGCTCCCCATGGTCATTAATCCCTGCATTGTTTCCAGTTGTGACTTTCTGTGATGGTCTCCATTTGCTGTAGAGGGGCTTCTTAGATGAGGACGGGTTGTTGCATCTATTTAAGAGTTTAAGGATAAAATTTAGAATGCAGGAAGAAATTATGCTGGTTTAGCAAAGTGGTGGTAGTGAATTCTTTTCGTAGGTCTATGACTTCACTAGACCCAGGAAGTTGCTTAGGTTTCCAGTACCAGACATGATTTCCCTACTGCGGAAAACGTCCAAAGTTTAACCAGACAGCTGTTGGTTACCAGCAGCATGTGAGTGCCACTATTGCAGCTTTACATCTGTCTTGCCATGCTAGTCATTGTTGTGCTTCATAGGCATCAAACTGGGTAGGACTATTAGTTGCTTCCCTCCCTTGGCAGCTTGAATAGTATTTTCCGCTACCATGGAAGCTAGGCTGCAGGAAGGAGGCTTTCAGGTTAGATCCAGCTTGAACCATCCAAGTCCTATGTCCTGACTGCATGGTATCTTCAGCAAGGGGGGGCGACCTTCAACCTCTGAGGAAATATATACTTTGGGGAGTCACTTGGATTACCCCCAAACCACCATTTGAAAGGAGGCTTCTCATGCCTGGTACTGGGGTTTTGATTAGTCTATTTTTTAATATGAAAATTTATTACTGTGTTTCCATAGTCAAAATTTCTGATCATAGTTTCCTTCTTGCCTTTGTTTAGGGCCAAAAGACACACATTGGTTACTTTAACAGCCTTAAGACAGACTTCAGGGAAATGATCGACAGCATGACCTTCTCAACCAAATCCAGCAATTTCGTCTTCATCATTTTCCTCAGTGACGTTCAAGCAGCCATCATTGGGCACAAACGCTGTCATTTTCTTGCTGTTCTTGATGAGCTGCACCCTGACACATTTCCTGATAGTAGAATCTGGCTGTTTGGCTTCAACCCCTATTTTTTTTTCTTTTAGCACAATTCCCTTTGCATGAGAGGAATTGGTCCTCAGGGCTGTGCCCAAATAGGTTTGCTTGTATTGTTTGCCATGCTACTTCTGGTCATGTCAGTGACTGAAAAGCTTCCTGGCAGTGTGAAGACTCCAACAGTTGCAGGTGCATGAGACAGAAATAGAGAGAGAAGAGAAGAGGGGAGAACTAGTTTCTGGTTCTAGTGAAGAGCATCGTCAGCCCTAGTGTGTATGTTGTGCATGTGTGCTGTCTATAATTATAATTTTAGGTAAATACAAGATGGTACTCAGAAGTCTTCTCTGTCCCACCCCATCCTGCAGTCGCTTCTAAATAATCACTCAGAGACTTAATATTAATTACAGGATGTTCAGCCTATTGCTCAGGCTTACTGCTAACCAGCTCCTCCTTTTAAGTTAACCCAATCTATGCACTGCCACATAGTTAATGGCTTTACCTGTGGCCTAGTATATCTTACTGCTCCGGGGGCTCACTGATTTCTCCCCCAACTCTGCCCCTCCTCATCTGAGTTCTCAGTTTGATTGTTCCGCCTAATCTTATTCTGCCTGGCGATTGGTCAGACAGCTTTTATTATTAACCAGTGAGAGGAAAACATATTCACACTTATTTAATAATCATCCCACAGCATAAGATAATATGATTCCTTGAGGCTTTGATGCTATTTCTTCTCTTTCCTTCTCCTTCTGTATGAGCTCCCTCCCCATCCTCGTTTCCCACCTCAGATCATCTGTATCATGATATTGCCAGCCCCTGCCTCCCTCCCCACCTGCTTCATATATGGTCCCTTTGGAATTTCCTGATTTCTGTTGTTGTTTTATGTTTTCTACTCATATCTGAAGTTTTGGAGCTAGGAACTAACTGCAGATGAGAGTGAACACATGCACACATAGTTTTAAGTCTAGTGTTTATATATGAGAGAAACCACGCTGTCCTGTATTTGTCTATGTCTGGATTATTTCACTTAGTGTAATGATTTCCAGTTATATTCACTTTCTGAAAATGTCACAATTTATTTTTCCTTTATGGATCCCAAATATTCCATTGTGTACATGTACCTCATTTTCTTTAAAAATCATTTGTTTTTAGCTGGGTGGTGGTGGCGCACACCTTTAATCTCAGCACTCGGGAAGTAGAGGCAGGTGGATCTCTGTGAGTTTAAGGATAGTCTGGTCTACAGAGCAAGTTCCAGGACACCCAAAGCTACACAGTGAAACTCTGTCTCAGAAAACAAAAAGAAATGACTTATTTCATGTGCATAGGCGCTTTGCCAGCGTGTATATCTGTGCACTGAGTACATGCTTGACAGAAGGACAGAAGAGGTGTTGGATTTTCTGGGACTGGAGTTACAGTGGGTTGTGAGGCAGAAGAGCAGCAGCAAGGACGCTGAACCTCTGAGTCATTTCTCTAGCCCTGTATCTCATTTTCTGTATCCATTCATCTGTTGATAGACTTCTAGGCTGGTTCCATTACCTAGCTATTGTGAATGGTGCAGCTATCAACATGGTTGTACAAATATCGCTGCGGTGTGCTGACTTAGAGTCCTTTGGGCATATTCCCCTGTGGTAGTTCTATTGTCAGTTTATTGAGGAAGCACAATAGTGATTTCCACAGCCGCTGTACAAGTTCACACAGCAATAGCAGTACATAAGGGTTCCTCTTTCCTCCTATCTTTGTCGGTATTTGTTGCTGTTTTATTGGCGATAGCCATTCCGACTGAAGTGAGATGGAATTGCCAAGCAGTTTTAAATCACATTTTGTCGATGGCTAAGGATGTCTAACACGTGTCCAAACACTTTTTTGCCATTTGTATTTAAAATTTTTTCCATATTTCAGTCATATTCTTTCCTTTCTCCTAACTCTTCCCAGACCCCCCCATCTTCTTAGTCACCCAACATCACTCATTCTCTCTCTCTCAAAAACAAGAAATACAACAACAAAAAAGTGAAAGTCAAAACAGACAAACGAAAAAAAAAAAAAGAAAAGCAGTAAGAAAAAAGTACTAAAAAAAGCTTACAAAAAACATGGAGTCTGTTTTGTGTTGGTCAACTGATCAAGGGCATGGGACCTACATTGGAGTATGGTTGGCTAAACCTGGTGAATGCTACACTGGAGAAAGCTGATTTTTCCCTTTCCCAGAAGGCACCAATTGCAAATAGCTTCTCAGTTAGGGGTGGAACTTTGTGTCCACTTCTCAGTGCTTGAGAAAAAAAATGTTTGTTTGGTTTGATCTTATGTGTCATGCCACAGTCTCTGTGAGTTCATTTGTGTATAAATCCTGTTGTGTCTGGAAGGCACTGTTGTGTTTAGAAGGCAATTTCCTCAGAGTCACTCACCACCTCTGACTCTTACAATGTCTCTGCTTCGTCTTCTGTACAGACATTCCATTTAGGGCTGCACTCCAATGCCTTTCATTCTCTGCACATTGTCTAGTTGTGGGGCTCTATGTTAATCACCACCCACTATAAGAAGCTTCTTCGATGAAGGTTGAATTATGAATTAATCTATGGGCATAACAATATGTCACCAGGAGCCATTTTATTGCTATGTTCCTTTAGCTGAATAATAAGAGGTTCTCCCTAGGTCCATGACTTATCTAGTCTCAGATTCTTGGCTTCTTTAGCAGCACCTCATGGAATGGGTCTAAAATCCAAGAAGAATGTTCATGGTTACTTTCATAATGTTTATGCAAAACTCTCACACTAGTATATATTTCAGGCAGGTCTGTGTTGTATGTAGGTCATAGGATTTGTAGCTTGGACATATTGATGACTACCCTTTCCTTCTAGTAGCATGAAAACTACCTTTTGAGCACCATGAGTGCTAGTCAGTAGGGGCGAACTTCCAGTGGGGCGCCAGCTCAGTTTCCCCATGCCCAATGATTAAGTAAGTTCTCTCTTCAGCAATAGGGCCTTACCATCAGGTTATGGAGAGTAGCCAATAAAAGCTATTGATTTTTGTGTTGATTTTGAGTCCTGCTACTTTGCTGAAAATATCTGTCAGATGTGTTTCTTGACAGAGAATTAAGGTCTTTTGATTTTAAAATCATGTCACCTGCAAATAGGGATTATTTGACTTCTTTCTTTTCTGTATCCCGTGACATTTCATTCTCGTGTCTTATTGCACTAGCTAAGACATTAAATATAGAATAAAATGGAGAGAATACGCACCCTTATCTCATTACTGATTTCAGAAGAAATGCTCTCAGTTTTTCCCCCATTTAATACAGTTTTGGATACAGGCTTGTCATGTATAGCTATTTTTTGTTGTGATATATTACTTGTGTTCCTAGTTTTTTCCAGGGCTTTATCATGAAGGGCTGTGGAAATTTGTTAAAAAGTCTTTTATGTATCGATTGAGATGATCACGTGATTTCTGTCCTCCAGTCTTTTTTATGTGCAGAATTACACTTATTGATTTGTTCATATTAAACTAACCTTTTATCCATAAAATGAAGCTAACTTGGTCATGGTATGTGGTTTTCTTTTTTTAACCTTTTTAATTGATTTTATTGAGCTATACATTTTTCTCTGCTTGCCTCCCTTCCTCTCCCCTTCCCTTCCACCCTCTCCCAAGGTTCCCATGGTCCCATTACTCAGGAGATCTTGTCTTTTTCTACTTCCCATGTAGATTAGATCCATGTATGTCTCTCTTAGGGTCCTCATTGTTGTCTAGGTTCTCTGGGATTGTGAATTGTAAGGCTGGTTTTCTTTGCTTTATGTCTAAAAGCCACTTATGAGTGAGTACATATAATAATTGTCATTCTGTGTCTGGGTTACCTCACTCAATATAATGTTTTCTAGATCCACCCATTTACCCCCAAATTTCATGATCTTGTTATTTTTTCTGCTATGTAATACTCCATTGTCTAATGTACCACATTTTCCTTATCCATTCTTCAGTCAAGGGGCATTAGGTTGTTTCCAGGTTCTGGCCATGACAAACAATGCTGCTATGAACATAGTTGAGCACATGTCCTTGTGGTACGATTGAGCATCCTTTGGATATATACCCAAAAGTGGTATTACTGGGTCTTGAGGAAGGCTGTTTTCTAATTTTCTGAGGAATCGCCACACTGACATCCAAAGGGGCTGTACCAGCTTGCACTCCCATCAGCAATGCAGGAGTGTTCTCTTTTCCCCACAACCTCTCCAGCATAAGTTGTCATTAGTGTTTTTGATCTTGGCCATTCTTACAGGTGTAAGATGGAATCTCAGCGTTGTTCTGATTTGCATTTCTCTGATGACTAAGGATGTTGAGCATTTCTTTAAGTGTCTTTCAGCCATTTTAGATTCCTCTGTTGAGAGTTCTCTGTTTAGGTCTGTACTCCACTATTTATGGGATTATTTGTTCTTTTGATAACCAATTTCTTGAGTTCTTTGTATATTTTCGAGATCATTCCTCTGTCTGATGGAAGTTTTGATTCTCTTTATCTTCTGAAGGTGATCACAGCAGTATGAGTTTGTGTGTGGAATAGCCATGTCATGTCCAGTATTTCATAACACCCCTCTTCATTTTCTATCAGTTTTTAGTCAGAGTTCTTTAGAGGAACAGAACAAAGACAATGAATGCATACGTACATACATGTATGCACGTATCAGAATTGATTGAGCTTTAAAATAATAACAGCACAGTCATACCTGAGATGCCGAGAGCCTAGCACTCAGTCCTTGAGGTAGGACGCCCCAATAGCTGGAGTAGTCCCAGAAAGCTGTCTCTCACGAGGTAATAATCTAACGTAGTCACTCAGTCCACAAGGTGGGGTTCCTTAGGAGTCCTAACCTGGTACCTGTAGCTCAGGAAGTTCCTGGAGAGTCCCTGGTTCCTATTCCATGATGTAAGCTTGGAAACACTGGCTCACCTGCCACTGAATTGAATCAGCAGTGGCAGCGACAATGGGGCGAATGAACTCAGAGGCATGTGAGAAGGCCAAACGAGCAAAAAGTGAGACTAAACTTCCTTCTGAAGTACCTTTTTTCTTTTCAATCTGTGCTGCTCCAGAAGGTGCTGCCCACAGTCAGGATGATTTTTCCATATCAATCAATACAATTCTTCAAGTTAAGCCCCCGACTCAGGTGGTTTTAATAAGTGGCAAGTTGACATTAAAACCAACTGCGGTACATTTGTTTTCTCTTCCGGGGCTACTTGTCTGTGACAGCCTACTTTGTATTAATTAACATTCGTACACTGTAGACTTACACAGCAAATAGCATATTTTTGCCCAATAAAAATGTGCAACATAAATGATAACCTCAAAGCTTTTATTGTTTTGGCGGATTGTTAGAGTTTTGTTGCTAAGTTAAACTTACTTCATTATGGTTTATCTGCTTGGATAGGCAAATCTCTTTTGACTACAAGTGTATACCACCACACTCAGCCTTTCTGGTTCTCTTTTCTCTTGCCTTCCGTCCTTTCCCTTTCCCTCCCTCCTCTGCCCTTTTCTTTCTGTAGTACTGGAGGCTGAACTTAGGACCTCATGCATCTTAGCAAACTTCTCTACCGTTGAGATACTCAATCCCCAAAGCTGAATATTCTAGTAGATCATGGGGAGGGGAGAAAATGCATTCTCTTGAACTCAAGGCTTCTGAGATGTTGATGGACTAAAAAAAAAAGGCCCCAATTCTTATAGTTTTATTTTACTTCCTTAAGTGAATCAACATATTTTACAACCAGACATTACTTATTTAGCCTTTTTCCACTTATATGGTTTCCTTTGATAATATAGAGCTAGTAGCATTTTATAGCTATTCATTTATTAGTAGTATCATTACTATTGTTGTTATTGGTGATGGTGGTTGTGGTGGTTTGAAAGAAAATGCCCCCCCGCAAGGGAGTGGCACTATTAGGAGGTATGGTCTTGTTGGAGGAAGTGTGTCACTGTATAGGCGAACTTTTGACATTTCCTATGCTCAGGGTACTTCCCAATGTCTCAGTCAACTTCCCGTTGCTTGCAAGATGTAGGACTCTAAGCTACTTCTCCAGCACCATGTCTGCCTGCATGCTGCCCTGCTCCCTGCCATGATGATAAGTGATTGAACCTCTGAACTGTAAGCCAGCCCCAATTAATTGTTTTCTCTATAAGAGTTGCCATGGTCATAGTGTCTCTTCATAGCAATAGAAACCCTAACCAAGACAGTGGTGATAGCGGGCCTTGAACCAAAGGCTGATGGAGGAAGGTCATTGGCTAATAAAGAAACTGCCTTGGCCCATTTGATTGGCCAGCCTTTAGGTGGGTGGAGTAAACAGAATAGAATGCTGGGAGGAAGAGGAAGTGAGCTCAGATGCAGGGCAGCTCCTCTGAGAGACAGACGCCATGCTCTCCTCTCCAGAGCAGATGCGATGAAGCTCTGACCCAGGATGGACGTAGGCTAGAATCTTCCTGGTAAGTGCACCTTGGGGTGCTACACGCATGAACAGAAATGGGTCAAGCAGTGTTTAAATGAATAGAGTCTGTGTGTTGTTATTTCGGGTAGAAAGCTAACCATGCCGGAGCCGGGCTGTGGGAAGGGGCCCGCAGCTTCCACTACAGAATGACGCCCAACGTGTGGACGACTACATCCACAGAAAGCCTGAGAAAGCTTGGGAAAGAATAGAGTAAAGCATGTTTTCTTCGTAGCAGCAATTTCTTGGGTCTGCTTTGCTTGCTAGATGCAAGCAAGCACTCTCATATAAGAGAGGCTTCCTGACTCAGCTTTAGCTGCAAAATCCTGCAGCTCATTAAGAGGTCCTGCCATGAAACACTTAAATGGTATTGATAAAAGCTGACTGCATGCTTGTTTGTTTTCAGCCGCAGCAGGAAAAAAGTTGTGCTGTTTTTAAATGCTGGCATTCTGGTCCGTCCTGCCAGGGCAAACTCTGACTCTGAGGCAGGAGATCAGCTACAGAGAGAGCATTTGAGTGTTGTAGCTTGTTTGCTGGCAAGGACCTTGAAACGCCACAGAGTTGTGGTGATAAACATGGCTACAGCCGGTACCTCTGCCATGAGGCTGTAAAGCTAAGGAATGGGCTGGATTTAGCTGGCAAAGCCATGGCTTTAATCCTACCCATATTGCTCAGTAATTTGAAGGCTCATGTGGTCAGATTAAAAAAAAGAGAGAGATATGCAGTAAAGAGAGAATCAAAAACAAAACAAAAGAAAATTTCTAAATGATTTACAGTGTGTAAAAAATATACGCAGGCTAAAAGAAAGGAAGGAAGAAAGTAGTTGGGTGTGGTAGTACACACCTTTAATCCCAACACTTAGGAGACAGAGGGAGATTGACTCCTGTGAGTTCAAGGTGTGGTAGCACACGCCTTTAATCCCAATGCCTGGGAGGCAGAGACAGACGGATCTCTGAGAGTTCAAGGACTGTCCGGTCTACAGAGTTATTCCAGGACAAATATATACAGAGAATATAAAACAAAAATAAAAATAAACAAAATAGAGTTAAAATAAAGCTGCACAAAGATGGAAAATACAGTGAGAATCTTGATACTATATGCTATTATGCTCTGTTTGAATTGTTTGAATGCTGAGGAAGGAGCAACAGGTGCTAAAAGATATTTGTTTATAAATGCTGCTGAACTAATCCAAGATAGATATTTTCAAAATACCTTGACTTCAGAATTTGGATCTAAGGATATGATACTTTGGAAAATAGTTTCTTCTTTTGTTTTCACAGAGGATGAGACACTGTGGATTGCTTCTATTTCAATATGGTATGATAGACCACGCCCTCCTGAAAGGTTGCCGTAAACACCTTCAGAAAATTACTTTGCTCAACTGCCGACTGAGATGAACCTAGCAGACAGGTTATCCCATAAAAGACCCGAATAACAGCGCCCCCATTCAGCAGGAAGCAGTTTGGAGAGAAATAACTACGTCCATATTCCCAAATATTGTTTATAAATGTTCTTTTACATTTAAAGGGAGAGATGATATAGGTATGAATAATTTGCATTGCTATAGATTTTAAGGCCAATTTTATTATATGTATATGTATTTCTGATATTGATTAAGGTATTGTGATTGTGTAGTTCACTTAAAAATGTAATGTATATAGGTTGTTAATGGATAATTATCAATAATAGTCACGTTTGTAGTCATGTTAGTTAGATTTTCTAGATGTGCATGCATAAATTTCAGATAGGCATTCATCATATCTTTCAAAGGCTAGAGAATATGGTATTTTAAATGTTTTAATAACTTAGGGTTTTTCATGACAATGAGACACTCTGCTCCTGGCAGCACCAATCTACTTCAAGAAGATGGGCATCGAAGAGGCACCTTATGGAGTTTGATAGCCATTTGGGCAAGAAACTGCTCTTGCCTGGACTATTGCATAAACTGGACACAAAGAACCCACAGAGAGAGGACTGCTGAACTTGCCTAAAGGTGAGATGATCTTTTGGGGTTCCTGATTCATGAAAGAGTCTGCGAGACATTCTGTAGGACACAGCAGATAGTGACTGAACTGCCTTTGAAATTTCCTGCTTCATGGAAAAGTCTGCTGGATACTATGGGCCTGAAGGCTGAAGATGGATACCCCAATGGTACAGAGGAACTTTGGGTGACTGTCCAGGCAGCGAGATGTCTCTGTCATTTCTAGAGTTTAGAAATTGCTTACTTTTTGTTTGCTTAGGTAATATTGTATTCTTCTGGAGTCTTTGATGGAGTTGAAGAATAGATAGATAGTTATAGTTTTCCATTGTTATGATGAAAGATAAAATAGATATAAATATTGTAACTGTAATTCTTGCTTGATAACTGTTTTGTTATATGTAATTTTGCTATGTTAAAGTTAAAGCCTTCCTTTTTTTTTTTTTGTTTAAATAGAAAAGGGGAAATGATGGAGGAAGGTCATTGGCTAATAAAGAAACTGCCTTGGCCCATTTGATTGGCCAGCCTTTAGGTGGGTGGAGTAAACAGAATAGAATGCTGGGAGGAAGAGGAAGTGAGCTCAGATGCAGAGCAGCTCCTCTCAGAGCCAGAAGCGATGAAGCAAGCCGCCAGGTCAGACATGCTGAATCTTTCCTGGTAAGACTGATGCTACACAGATTATTAGAGATGGGTTGGGGATATGAGAATTAGCCAGTAAGGGCTAGAGCTAATGGGCCAAGCAGTGTTTAAAAGAATACAGTTTGTGTGTCGTTATTTTGGGGCATAAGCTAGCCAGGCAGCCATGAGCCGGGCTGTGGGAAGAGGCCCGCAGCTCCCCACTACAAAGGGCCTCACATATGTTAGGCAAGTTCTGTATCACTGTAACTCCATTCTCTATCCCCACTTTTAAATTTTCCATTGAGACAGGGTCTAAGTTGTCCAGGCTAGGCTTGGACTGTGCTATCTTATGCCTCCAGCTTCCTGTATAGCTGAGAAAATAGACAGAGCACCAGGCCCAGCATGTTTCTTGAATTATCCTTGGCCAGTTTTGCTAGGCTGTATGCGTCTTCACTATCACTTTGACACACATTCACTCTGTATTTAGGAGTCTGTAGGATTAGAATGAAAACCTTGGATCTAGCTATTTCTTTAAAGGAATTTTTTTACAAATTTTGTTTTGGGCTTTCTTAGCCCCTACTTTTCACTTTCAGAGGTTTCTCTCCCTTTCTAGTTCCTAAGCCTTTCTGAAGCTCTGGGACATGAATCATTTTCTTTGTGTTACTTCATACCTAGCAGCCGTTTAGTTTTTCTGCTTCATTATGTGGCATTCAACACTTGGCCATCTACTCTGCAGCTTGAATCCCCACTATTTATCATATTTCATCTGCTGTTGTATCTTGCGGGGGTGGTGGTGGTGTTTCTGCTTCTTTGTGAGTTTCTAAAAAATAATGTCCCTTCTGTCTTTCTCTTAGGTATTGAAGAAAGCTGTGTGTGTGCACGTGTCTAATCCTGGGTTGATTTTATATATCAATATATATATGTATATTTTATAAAATATATAAAATACACACACATATATATGTATATATATCAATCTACTTTGTTTAAGTAGAATTGGATATTATTTTAAGCTAGACTCCCAAATCAAAATGCATCAATGATTCTTTTTTTTTTTAAAGATTTTATTTATTTATTTATTTATTTATTTATTTATTTATTTATTTATTATGTACACAGTGTTCTGCCGGCATGCCTTCAGGCCAGAAGAGGGTACCAGATCTCATTATGGATGTTTGTAAGCCACCATGTGGTTGCTGTGAATTGAACTCAGGCCCTCTGGAAGAGCAGCCAGTGCTCTTAACCTATGAGCCATCTTTCCAGCCCCGTATCAGTGATTCTTTATGAGAGGAAGGAACACATGAAAATTAGAGAGGGGGTCAAGATCCTGGTTGGTGATTGACCTTTTTGTATCTCAATCTGATTTTTTTTTTTAGCTAGGATCTTATGTAGTCCCAGGCTAGCCTTGAAATTTCTGTGTAGCCGTGGATGACTCTGAACTTCTGATCCTCTTCCCTCCACTTCTTGAGTGCTGGAATTACAGATGTATGCCACCACACCTCATTTACTTGGTGCTGAGGATTGAATTTAAGGGCTTTGTGCTTGCCAGGCAAGTACTCAACGTACCCAGCCCACCCCCATCCGATCTCTCCACTTTTATTTAATTTTTATTGTGTAGGTCTCTGGTGGGAGTAGGCTTATGTGTGGAGGTTACAGAAAGACTCAAATCTCTCCTTCCACCAACTGGATTCTAGGGATGAAACTCAGGTCATCAGGCTTTGCAGTAACCCTTACCCACTGAGCCATCTTGCTGAACCTCAATTTGATCTTTGTTTATTATTATGATTATGATTTTTTTGAGACAGGGATATATCTGAGGTGCTATACACCTGAGGATGACCTTGAGCTCCCCACCTCCACCTTCCAATGGCTGGAATTCTGGAATTCTAGGTATGTACAAACTTGTCCAGCCTCCTTTTTTTTTTTTTTTTTTTTTTTTTTTTTTGTTTTTGTTTTTTCGAGACAGGGTTTGCCTGTAGCTTTGGTGCCTGTCCCGGAACTAGCTCTTGTAGACCAGGCTGGCCTCGAACTCCCAGAGATCCGCCTGCCTCTGCCTCCCGAGTGCTGGGATTAAAGGCGTGCGCCACCACCGCCCGGCTCCAGCCTCCTTTTTTAAAAGTAAATTCTCTCTCTCTCTCTCTCTGTGATATGTGTACAGAAACTCACATATGCTTGATATGGTTGGTACCAGCTTAATTTTTCCAGGTATGAGTCACTTATGGCTCTTTCAGCAGTAGGTTCTTACCATAAAGTTATGGAGGTAATCAAGAGCAATGGCAATAACCTATAATGTAGTGGGGGAAAATCTATGGGGCTGTACTAGGTAACAATGCCAAAAGCAGTTATAGTCACTTGGCACTAGGCTTGTTAGTTGATGACTTATGGTGTCTGCTAGAGGCATTGTCTTCCCCTTACAGGGTAAAAATATGTATATTTTAGGAAGCTTCTTACAGTAGTAGTTTAGTAGTTTTTCATATGGCTTTTTTCAAAAGTGTTTTTTTTTTGAATTGGTGATCTTTCAGTATTCTCCCGCCCATCTACCAGTCTTACTACCTGCACCCTCCCTTCATCTCTTGAAATTCTCTGCATGGTTCACTGTTAGCTTCCTGCCTTCTATGGACACTCCGATTTAAACACAGATACCTAAAGATTCAAAGTTAGCATCCACAGATGAGAGAATAGTGTATGTCTTTCTGGCAGATAACGTCTTTCTGGCGTTGTTAGTGTCATTCTTGCTCGAACATCTTACTAGTTAATGCTCTCTGCCTGTTAGAAAAGCCCCATCCACCTGCTGCATATGACTTCTCATAGCGTACTGAAGAAGCAGTCACCGAGTGTAAGCAATTTAGCCAGATCAAGAAGCATACGGCTGTCCTGAATGAACAAAGGGGTGCAAGGACACTGTCATTTTATTTATATGCTACAGTTGGACATAAATATAGTGATATATTATTACACCGTCTCTATCCTCCATTCAACATTTCCTTCATGTGGCTCTCTCTGGTTTTATTTTTATTTATTTATTTATTTATTTTTTTATTTTTTCGAGACAGGGTTTCTCTGTGGTTTTGGAGTCTGTCCTGGAACTAGCTCTTGTAGACCAGGCTGGTCTCGAACTCAGAGATCCACCTGCCTCTGCCTCCCGAGTGCTGGGATTAAAGGCGTGCGCCACCACCGCCCGGCTCTCTGGTTTTATTTTGGAAGAGCATGTATTTTTGCTTATCAAACTGTGCTTTGGGGAGGGTTTATTTCATTTCCAGCACAAGAGATGGATGTGACTCAAAGTTTTCAACTGTAATCTCTCTCTCTGTCTCCTCATCCCATCTAAGAGGTAGTCTTAGTAGTCCAGATGTGTGCTCGAATCTACTATGTCACCTAGGCTAGTTCTGAACTCCCCGTCTCTCGCCTTTGCCTCATGAAGGCAGGGATGACAAGTTTGCACTGTCATAATTGGCCAAGTATTTATTTCTCCCCAAACCGATTCCTGAGTAGGCATGTGATCGAGTTAGACAGTAGCCAATAAAGCCAAGGAGACAGTAGATGACACTGTTAGAAGGGAGGCATAGAAGAGTTCAGCCTGAAAGTATATATGGTGGAAATAATTGGGAAAGATTGCAGAGTTTGAAATGAAGCGAACATGGTAGGAAGCAGGTGCAGCGTTGCCTGCCTGTATTCCCAGAACAAGGAAACAGAAGCAGGAAGTTACAAGTTCAAAGTTATTCCCAGCTACCTTGAAATCAAGGCCAATGTGAGCCACAGAAAGAAGACCCTGTCTCAGAAGGTCCAGTTATTCAGGGAACAGGAGACAGTTAAGAGCACTTGCTGCTCTTGCAGAGAACCAGAGTTTGGTTCCCAGAACCTATGCTGGGTGGGTTATAACTGCCTCTAACTCCAGCTCTAATGGATTCTTTCTGGTCTACTTGGTCACCTGCATGAATGTGAATTTACACACACACACACACACACACACTCTCTCTCTCTCTCTCTCACACACACACACACAAGCATGCACATACACAGAAATAAAAATAAAATAAATCAAAAATACAAATAAGCTGATCATTGGTGTCGAATGTCTTTAATCCCAGCACTCAGGAGGCAGAGGCAGGCAGATCTCTGTGAGTTTGTGCCAGCCTGGTCTACAGTGCGAGTTCCAAGACAGCCAGGGCTACACAAAGAAATCCTGTCTTGAAAATCAAAAAAAAAAAAAAAATCCAAATAAACAACTAGGCGCACACAGAAACAGACAATTGTGATGATAGAACTTGGCAATTAAATTATGCTAGCTTTGCTATAGCTTGAGGTAATTGCAATTCTCTTTTTCTTTCTGTGGCCGGTTTGACTCACCTAGCAAAACCCTGCAATGCTGCTTGCACAGCTGCAGTTCCCCAAGTCACTTTTCCCTGAAGGAGAAATGATTATTGGAATGTGGGTATTTAGAGATCAACAAAAGAAAACCCTGAGCTTGTACTCATGTGGCTCGTTGCACAGGCCATGGGTAAATGTACCACAGATGTAATATGAAATATCTATTCACACAAACACCAGGGGAAGTCCTCATTTGTGCAGAACGCTATTGATATGAGATGATGCTCATGCAGTCAGTTGATAGGCAAATGATGCCAATGAGCTAGCCCATCTTCTTGGCACATGTCTGTTAACGCTGTGAGTTGTTTTACAGAGTTCTTGGCAATAGAACAACTTGAACCTTCAACATCCTGTGAAGCACAATTTTTAGCTTATTCTGGAAAATCTTAGCTAGTTCACCAGAAAGGTCATTGTGCTCTGTTTTGGGAAAGGATTCAAGGGCTCTGGGTGTTTTCCTGATGCTGTTTGTCAGTTTCCCAACAGACAAAGTATAGGAGTCTATGGAAAAACAGTATCTAACTTTCATAGAATCACTGCGTTTCTTTTTCTTTGTCATCTGGCCATCATTCTTTTTCTTTTTTTTCCCCAACACTTTTATAAATTCCCATTCTGATGATACAGAGTCTGACTCTGAATACACGATTTCACATGCTGCTTGTGTTTATGGACAGACTCTGTGCTGCAGTATTTCTTTTGTCATATTGATACAGTTTATTATTTTTTGTTTATTTTATTATTATTTATTTTGTTTAAATAATATATTTTATGCTTTGCAAGTTCCATACGTTTATAGAATGTATATAAGTCATATTCATCTGCCACTACCTCCCTTTAACTTCCTTTAGAGTCACCACCAGCTTCAGATTTTCTTTATTTTTGTGAATAATCACGAGTCCAGTTAGTGCTGCCCATATGCACATGGGTACATACCTATCCACTGGGGCACGAGCAACTTCCTAGTGTCCGTGTTCACCAAGGCGGAGTGATTTTTCCCTCCTCAGTAGCCATCAACTGCTAATAGTGCCTTCGATAGGATTGGGGCCTTCAGGGGCTTTCCTCCTTCCATGATGGAATGTTGACTGCTTGATCTTGTTCACTGTAGCACTTCAGTGACTGATTTTCAGTTTGCTTTTTGGAGCCAAGATCTCACTCTGAAGTGCAGGTTGAACTTTAACTTGCTATGTAGACCAGGCTGGCTTTGAACCTGTAGCTGTCTTCCTGCCTTAGTTTTCTGATTGCTAGGATTTACAGGTATATGCCACCATGCCCAGCCTTCAATAGCCTTTTATTTTTGTGAGTGGGGAATAATTTTTCTCTCCTTTGAAAAGTTTTTAATGTATTTATTCTTTGAGACAGGGTCTCTCTACATAGACTTGGCTGTCCTGGAACTCATTCTGTAGATCAGGCTGTCCTCAAACTCCCAGAGATCTGTCTGCCTCTGCCTCCTGAGTGCTGGGACTAAAGGTGTCCTGGCTTTTTATTTTGCCAGGCAGTGGTGGCGCACGCCTTTAATCCCAGAACTTGGGAGGCAGAGGCAGGTGGATCTTTATGAGTTCGAGGCCAGCCTGAGCTACAGAGCTAGATCCAGGACAGGCTTCAAAAGCCACAGAGAAACCCTGTCTCGAAAAACCAAAAAAAAAAATGTTTTTATTTTAACATATGTGTGTTTGGTGTGTGTGCTCATGTGCTCATGTTAGGGGTGTTTTTAGGTGCATGTGTGTTGTGTTTGGGTACATCTGGAGGCCTGAGATCAACGCTGGGTGTTTTTTTGGTTCCTCTCCACCTTATATATTGAGGCAGGGTCTCTCGTTGAACCTGGAATTTATCATTTTGACTAGTCTGGCTGTCCAGCATACTCCAGGTATCCCATCTCTGTACCCTGAACACTAAGATATAGGCACACATCATCATACCTTCCTTGCATTTACATGGGTGTTGGGGTGTTCATGTTTGTGGGACAAACACTTTATCCATGGAGCCATCCTCTAAGCCAAGCCTTCTGATGAAATTTTTATGGTGAAGACACAAGTTTTAGCATTGTAATAATAGCTGAGAACATAATGAGTTTTTTGTTGTCATTGTTAGATCATTTTTTTCCTTACATTTCAAATTTATTACATGTTTGTGGACACAATTGTTTTTTTTTCCCAAGATCTCTGGACACTTTTATGTCCTGTAGGCATCGTTAATAGTCTGTACTATTAACAGGACTGTACTTGGCCAACACTTCTAGAGGATACTTGATAGGGAATAACAGAGAGTGACCGAGGACAGGAAAGCCTTGACAGTGGGAAGGAGAATCATTAGCATCAGTGGTATGATTTGCCAAAGCATCAGCAGGTCATGGGTTTGAAAACGGATTTTAGGAAGTTAAAACTGATGCCTTCCAGGGCAATGGCTTACTTTTTAACTATGACAATTGAAATTGTGATAGAATGCACACAACATAGAATTGATCATTTTAGAGTGTACAAATTTAGTGTTCTGGGTTTTCTCCTTGCTGGATTACAGATCTCCAGACCCTTTCCGTCTTGTAAAAATTAAATTCTGTAGTCATCAAGCCACAATTAATTTTCTTCTCTTCCCTGCCCTTGGACACAGCCATTCTGATTTCTGTCTCGATTAATTTATTGACTTTGGATACATCATATAGGAATCATAAAGTGAATGTCTGTGACTTTCCTATTTCACCCAGCATAATCCACATTATAGGATATATGATGCTTTTCTTCTTTTAGGGTGTGTAATCTTCCATTCCATGTACACATTAGCTTTTGTTCATTCATTCTTCTATCAATGGACTTTTTGGTCAACACAATTAACTTTGGAAATGTGGTTATTATTTTACATGTTTACATCCTTCTTCATTCCTATATAAACTGAGGCAGAAAATTTATTTAGTTAAAAAACGAGCCAGGTGCAGTGGGACACAAACATCATGGGAAAAATTCGGGAGGTGAGGAGGTGGGAGGATCAGGAGTTCAAAGTCAGCCTATATTATATAGTGGGACACTGTCTCCACCCACCCGTCTGTCCAAATCAATTCAGGCGCCAGAGTATAGTTCGGTGGTAGTGTTTAGCTGGCATTCATGAGGCCCTGGGTTTGAGTCCCTGCGGATAGTATGCATCTGTAGTTCCAGCTACTTGGGGTCATGAGATAGGAGGATTGGTTAAATCTAAGAATTCAGGGCCAACATACTGAGACCTCTGAATAAAAATAAAGAAAGGAAGAACAAAAGAAAACAAAAAGGAGAAAGGAAGAAGCAAAATTGAGGTGTGGTGGCACACATCTGTAGTCTCAGGATCAGGAGGTGCAAGGTCATTTTTGGTTCAGCTAAGTTCAAAGCCATCCTACATTATGTGAGACCCTATCTCAACCCACCCACCCACCAAGTCCACTATCAACAACAACAACAATAAACCAAACCCAAGTCTACTTAGTTTGGAATGTGTGGTTTTGAGACTTGCTAGAAATAATGCCTTAACTTAATCTTACTACTTCAATCTGAATCAAAACATTCTCTGGGCTCAGAAATCTCTCTACTGATTAATTATGGAAACCAATACATGTCCAGATGTGAATAAGTATGTATGTCTATGTAGATGCAGAATCTTTGTGTGTCTGCTGTACTCCAAGAAAGCTAGAGATATGGAAGTGGAAGATGACTCACTGAAGAAACAGATATCCATTTAATGAAATACGACATAATAAAATTTATCCATATTTTTTTTTTTGAAGACAGGGTTTCTCAGTGTAGCCTTGGCTCTCCTGGAACTAACTTTTGTAGACCTGGATGACTTCAAGCTGACAGAGATCCACCTGCCTCTGCCTCCCAAGTGCTGAGATTAAAGGTGTGCGCCATTACTGCCCAGGTAAAACTTATCCTTTCAGGAAATCACGACCACGAGGGGTGTACCCACCCACTGAGACAGTGGGGCCGATCTATTGGGAGCTCACCAAGGCCAGCTGGACTGTGACTGAAAAAGCATGGAATAAAACCGGACTCTCTGAACATGGCCGACAATGAGAGCTGACGAGAGGCCAAGGACAATGGCACGGGGTTTTGATCCTACTTCACGTTCTGGCTTTGTGGGAGCCTAGACAGTTTGGATGTTCAACTTCCTAGACCTGGATGGAGGGGGGAGGACCTTGGACTTTCCACAGGGCAGGGAACCCTGACTGCTCCTGGGACTGGAGAGGGAGGAGAAGAGGAGTGGGGGGAGGGGGAGAGGGGCGGGAGGAGGGGGAGGGAAATGGGAGGTGGGGAGGAAGCGGAAATTTTTTTTTTCAAAAAAAAATAAATAAAAAATAAAAAAAATAAATTTTTAAAAAAAACAAACTTATCCTTTCAGCTCATCCTTAATTTGTTGAAATTTCACCCACTATAAGAAGACTTGGGGCTGGGCGGTGGTGGCGCACGCCTTTAATCCCAGGACTTGGGAGGCAGAGGCAGGCGGATCTCTGTGAGTTCGAGACCAGCCTGGTCTACAAGAGCTAGTTCCAGGACAGGCTCCAAAACAACAGAGAAACCCTGTCTCGAAAAACCAAAAAAAAAAAAGAAGACTTGGGTTTATATAGACCATTTCAAAGCTGGTTATGAGATTTCACTGTGCCAAGTGAGGCATAAGTGAATGTCTTAGTAAAGCATGCCTTGTGGCGTATTGTCTAGTTGGAGCTGTGTGGGCTGGTATGTCTGGAGAGTTACATTATAAACATGGCTTAGAGACATTATGGGGTGTTCTTTCTCTCTAAATGGGATGTCTCCCTTAAGTCCCTCCCTCCAGAGCTCAGGGAAGCCCACAGAAGAAGAAGAAGCAGAGAGTGTAAGAATCAGAGGGGATGGAGGATAGTCGAGCAAGGCCCTCTGAATCAATTAAGCAAAGCATAGACGAGTTCACAGAGACGTAAGCAGCAAGCACAGGGCCTACAAGGGTCAGCACCAGGTCCACTATGTTTATATTATAGTTTTCAGCTTAGTATTTTTATGGGACTCCTAGGTGTGTGTGAAGGAGTAGGTCTCTGATTCTTGTGCCTGCTCCTGGGGGTCTTTTCCTTCTGTTGGATTTTCCTGTCCAGACTCAGTGTGATAGTTTTTGTTTTATCTTATATTTTATTTTATTTTTTTTTGAATTTTTTCGAGACAGGGGTCTCTGTAGGTTTTGGTTCCTGTCCTGGAACTAGCTCTGTAGACCAGGCTGGCCTCGAGCTCACAGAGATCCGCCTGCCTCTGCCTCCCGAGTGCTGGGATTAAAGGCGTGCACCACCACCGCCCGGCTCTTATATTTTATTTTGTTATGTTTTGTTGTTATCTCTTAGAAGCCCTTTCTTTCCTAATGAGAGACAGAAAGGGAATGGATCCAGAGGGAACGGGAAGTGGGGAGAAACTGAAAGAGGGAGAGGGATGAGAAACAATGGTCAGGATATAGTATTTGAGAAAAGAATCTATTTTCAATAAAAGGAAAAACGTGGCTTAGGCAACAAAGAGGAACACTACATACTGCTTGCTCTTCGGTTCATTTGTTTCACCAAGGAAATTAACAGGAATGTGGTAGAGACATGCTAAGTATTTGAGAACATTTTTATATATGTTTTACAATTTACATGTCTTAAAACTCACCATTTTAGTTTAACTTACTTTTTTGAGGCATGGCTACACTGTTGGTTCAGGCTGACCTGGAACTTACTAGGTCGTCCAAGCTTGCCTTAACCATGGCATCACAGCCTTCTGGTCACAGACTCCTAACCGCTGGGTTACAAGCCTGTGAGAGCCAGAGTTTGGGAAGGAGCAGAGCATTAGTGTCTTCTGGACACAGCAGCACATATGAGCCCACAGCAGCTGTGGTTGCTTGCGAAAGACTGGCTTGAAATCAAGGCAGTCAACATTCTAGCCTGGAGGGAGGAGGCATCACAAGTTTCACTCCTAGTTCAGGAGCTGTTGACACCATTCCTAGATGAGGGGCTATTTACGACTCATGGCTTCTGGGAGGGAGAGTCAGTTTTCTTTAAGGATTTGTAGCTTCTGATGGGTCAATGCTCCAGGGAATGGCTCCACACTTATGAGTATATGGACTCAGTGGATTATTTTTTTTTAAAGAGAGAGAGAGAGAGAGAGAGAGAGAGTGAGTGAGAGAGAGAGAGAGAGAACACAGTTGGAGAAGGGGTGGGGGTGGGGAGTGGATGTGGGAGGAGCTGGTGGAAGAGTGGGAGTATTTTCAAATATGCTTATATGAAATTCTCAAAAGAGTAATTAAAATATTATATTAAGGAAATTAAGAATTACCCTTGGGGAAATTAAGAATTACCTTGAGGTTTGAGTCCTAATACCCACATTGTGGCTCACAGTCTGTAACTCCAGTTCCAGGGGCTCCAGTGCCTTCTTCTGACCTCTGCAGGCACCAGGCATGCAAGGGGTGCATGTCCATACTTTCAGACAAAGCGTCCATACACATGAAATCAATTTCTCTTTAAAACTGCACAATTTGGCAATCTTCACTCCTTTGATAAGGATATTGATCTAGCGTTACTAATTCTAGAATATTTTCATCATCCTTCAGCCCTATGAATACTTGTAAGCGCTCTTCATGTCGTCCCAATGGATCTACCTAGCTCTAGACAACCAGTCTCGTTCTAGATTTGCCTGTTTTGGATATTTCAAATAATTAAACCTTACAGCATTTGGCCTGTGTGTCTGAGTTCTCTCAGTGAGCATAATATTCACTCATAGTATCGCGCCTATCAGTACTTCAGTGAACAAAGACCTTCATTATATGGCTGTCACATTCTGTTATCTCATTAGTCATTAGTCATTCGGGTTGTTTTCACTTTGTGCTTATTATTAACCATGCTCTAATGTACATCTGGGGACAGGTCTATTTTATTCTTTATGGATGAGTGTTTTACCTCTATGTGTGTCTCTGTACCGTGTGCATGCCTGGTGCTCACGGAGACCAGAAAAGGACATTTAATCCTTTGGAATTAGAGCAACAGATGATTGTGAGCTGCTGCGTGTGTGCTGGGAATCACAAGTTTTGTGTTTGCTGTGGGCTTTCATTGCTCTTGAATATATACCTAGGAGCAGAATGGTTGGGTTATACGGTGTTGTGCTTTGAATGTGCAATGTCTCCCATAGGTTTCCTGTGTTTGGACACTTGGTCCTCAGCTGGTGGCACCGTTCGGAAAAGTTGTGAAACCATTAAAAAGTCTAATTTTATTTTGAGTGTGTTTTGTTTGCACATCTATAAGTATACCACATGCATACAGTGGCCAGAAGAAGGCATCAGAACCCTTGGAACTGAAGTTATAGGTGGTTTTGAGCTACCATGTGGGTGCTGGAAATCAGACCCACGTCCTCTGGAAGAACAGCCAGTGCTCTTAATCACTGAACCCTTTCTCTAGCCCTTCAGTTGGTTTTGTCAGAGTATTCTTTATCTATACATAATTTTAAAGATTATTTTATTTTAAGTGTATGAGTGTTTTGCCTGCCTGTATGTATGAGTACCATGTGCCTGCCTGATGCCCCCAGATGTCAGAAGGCATTGGATTCTCTGGGACTTGAGTTACAGATGGTTTTGAGCTCCCATGTGGGTGCTGGGAAGTGAACCTGGGTCCTCTGCAAGAACAACAGGTGGTCTTAACCGTTGAGCCATCTTTCCAGCCCCCTTGTCAGAGTACTCAATTATAGCGACAGAAATAAAAAAAATGCATAGAGTAACTCGATGATTAAGAGTCTGAGGCTCAGTTCGACTGCTTTGCAAAGTGCTTGTTTCATTTTACATTCTCACCAGCAGAGTTTATGAGGCTCCACTTCTGCATTACCGCTTGTATTTATTGTCAGTGCATCATGATATGTATTTGATCAGCTGTCATATGCTTGTCGAAATACACATCTTGTTTTGTTTTGCTTTTGTTTTTTTTTTTTTTTTTTTGAGACAGGGTTTCTCTGTAGCTTTGGACCCTGCCCTGGAACTAGCTCCTGTCGACCAGGCTGGCCTCAAACTCAGAGATCCGCCTCTCTCTGCCTCCTGAGTGCTGGGATTAAAGGTGTGCGCCACCACCATCTTGCTCTAAACACACATCTTATGCGAATAGTTAAGATTAATTTGTGAGAGGCTGGAAAGATGGTTCAGCAGTTAAGAACTGCTGCCCTTTCAGAGGACCCGAGTTTGTTTCCCAGCACCCACACCGAGCGGCTCACTATCACCTATAACTCCAGCTTTAGAGGCCCCATCACTCTCTTCTGGCATCCTTGGACAACCTCACACATGTGCACACACACACAGAAACATGTAAATAAATAATTTATACACACACATATATTAAAAGAGCAATCTGGGGCTAGAGTGGGCTCAGTGGTCAAAAGGCATGACTACTTTTCAAGAGGACCTGGGTTCAATTTAGTTCCCGCATAACAGCTTACAACTGTCTGTAACTAGTTCCCGGGAATCTGATGCCCTCATCTGGGTTCCAACGGCACCATGAATGAATGTGGTGAACAGAGAGATATATACATGCAGGCAAAACACCCATATACATAAAATCAAAATAAAGAAAGGGCACTCTGTGAAGAAGTAACAGGCTTGAAATATCTTTCTGACAGAGCTTTCCAAAGGATCAAAATCTGTAGACGCATTTCTGGATAGGATCTAGCTCCAGAAATAATGGTTTTAAAAATAATCTCTGTTGGCTTAAATGAAACAGCTGGTCTGGGTCAAAATTAAGAATGAGTTTCATGAACTCAAAAATGTTTCCAACTTTTCTGGTGCACAAAGCTCCAAATGAAAACCGTATTGCATGTCAAGGCCACCCCTCCTCTACCAAAGCAACTAACTACAGCACCCTGGTTCCAAAATGGAAACAATTATGGAGGTGCCCAAGTCTCTTAGTTTTTGAATCCAGTGCTATTATTTTCATAGTTACAGAACTGGCATGTCTAATAATTTGGGAACTGTTTGCAAACACATAGTCCCCAAGAGGTCCTAAAGCTTAAAAAAAAAGCCCAGCCTCTTAGGCTGTGCTCTTGGGCCTCTTTCCACATCAGTTAGTGGGTGGAGTCTTGTGGAGATAATACAGGCCATGTGAGATAAACATCCTTTTCAAAATCAACACACACTTCTGCTTCTTCCAGTTCCAGAGGAAATCAGGCATTGTCAGTCAGATGTGCTGAACTTTCTTCTGTGCTAACATTCTACCACAATGAAAAATTTGGCTAGTTGCCAGATATTTCATTAGCTTCTAAGACAAAGGCATGCTTCTTTCACACTGTTATTGTGTCTACCATTTCTTTTTTTAAAGAGTTTTTTTAAATAAACAATTTATTCTTATTTGTGCATATTGGTGTTTTGCTTAAATGTATGTCTGTGTGAGGGTGTCAGAAACCTTGGGCCTGGAGTTACAGACAGTTGTGAGTGGCCATGTGGGTGCTGGGAGTTGAACGCTGATCCTCTGGAAGAGCAGCCAGTGCTCTTCACTGCTGAGCCATCTCTCCAGTGTGTCTACCATTTCTAAGTATTATTAAAATTCAAAATCATATTGGGAGCCAGGTACAGTGGTACACATCTGTAATCTTAGTACATGGGAGACTGAGGCAGGAGGACCAGTGTGAGTTTGAGACCAGCTTAGGCTACATAATGAGACCATGTCTTAAACAGACAAAACAAACTACAACAAACAAGCAGAAGTCATATAGATATGGGAATCTCAGTAAGGACTTACATATTGGAATGAATAAATGAGATGGCAAGATTGATACATCTCTTTTCTTTAGGATTTTGAAACAGTCTTATGTAGTACAGCTGACCTCTAAATCACTATGTAGTAGAGGAAGACCTTGATATTCCTGATCCCCCTGCCTCCACCTTTCAAGTGCTAGTATTTCAAAAAATATACAAGTATGGAAAATTTCAGATACAAAAACAATTGAACTTTTTTTTGGAGAGACTCAGTCTGTAGCCTATGGTATCCTCTTGTCTCAATTTCCTTTAAGTGCTGGGATTACAAGTGTGAATCACATGGCATATACAAAACATGTGAGAGACTAGTATAGTGTCGTTTCCTCTATCCATTATTCACCTAAAGCATTTGTCTTAGTCAGTGGTTTTTTTTAGAGATTTTTCTTTCTTTCTTTTTATTGAGCTCTACATTTTTCTCTGCTCCCCTCCCTGTCTCTCCCGTCCCCTGCCTCAACCCTTTCCCAAGGTCCCCATGCTCCCCATTTACTCAGGAGATCTTGTCTTTTTCTACTTCCCATGTAGATTAGATCCATATATGTCTCTCTTAGGGTCCTCATTGTTGTCTAGGTTCTCTGGGATTGTGATTTGTAGGCTGATTTTCTTTTCATTATGTTAAAAAACCACTTATGAGTGAGTACATGTGATAATTGTTTTTCTGTGTCTGGGTTACCTCACTCAAAATAATGTTTTCTAGCTCCATCCATTTTCTTGCAAAATTCAAGATGTCGTTATTATTTTCTGCTGTGTAGTACTCCATTGTGTAAATGTACCACATTTTCCTTATCCATTCTTCAGTAGAGGGCATTTAGGTTGTTTCCAGGTTCTGGCTATGACAAACAATGCTGCTATGAACATAGCTGAGCACATGTCCTTGTGCCACGATTGAGCATCCTTTGATATATACCCAAAAGTGGTATTGCTGGGTCTTGAGGAAGGTTGTTTCCTAATTTTCTGAGAAATTGCCACTCTGACATCCAAAGGGGCTGTACCAGCTTGCATTCCTACCAGCAATGGAGGAGTGCTCCCTTTACCCCAAATCCTCTCCAGCAAAAGTTGTCATCAGTGTTTTTGATCTTGGCCATTCTTTCAGGTGTAAGATGGAATCTCAGAGTTGTTTTGATTTGCATTTCTCTGATATTAGTCAGTGTTTTAATGCTGAGAAGAGACACCGGAAACTCTTATAAAGGAAAAACATTTAATTCAGGCTGACTTACAGTTTTAGAGGTTTAGTCCATTATCATCGCAGCAGGAAGCATGGTGGCATGTAGGCAAATGCAGTGCTGGAAAGGCAGATGAAAGTTCTACATCTTGATCTGCAGGCAACAGAAGGAGACTGTGTCCCACATTGGGTGTAGCTTGAGCATAGGAGACCTTAAAGCCCGCCCCTACAGTGACACACATTCTAATAGCGCCACTCCCTATGGACCAAACATTCAAACACATGAGTCTATGGGAGGAAGCGACATGGATAGACATGACATGCAGAGTGAGGTTGAATATTTATTCAGGGGGTTATAGAGGAGAAAGGGTGAAGGGGGGACAGGGAGAGAGTGAGAGCGAGAGAAGAGGAGAAAGAGACAGAGAAGGGGGGAAGCAGAGAAGTGGGGAGAGAGGCAGAAGCGAAGCTGCCTCTCTGAGAGGAAGATGGAAAAGAGAGCACGCTCAGGCTGGAAGCTGAAGATCAGCCTGCCTCAGCAGATGGGGAGGGAGTGGGCGTGGCTTGTCTCTTAAAGAGACAGAAAACCGCAGTGCGGTGGTGGCATATGCCTTTAATCCCTTAATCCTTTAATCCTTTAATCGGGAGGCAGAGACAGGCAGATCTTTGTGAGTTCGAGGCCAGCCTGGTCTACAAGAGTTAGTTCCAGGCCAGGCTCTGTAACTACAGAGAAACCCTGTCTCGAAAAACAAACAAATAAAAAAAAAAAACAAAAGAGACAGAAAACCATAACAGAGAAGAAAATCGTATAGTCATCCGCCTGGAGAGGGGAAGTGGACAAGATTGCAGGGCAAAAACTGGGAACTTGTGGGGGAGGTGGCATGGGGCAAAGGGGAAATGGGGTGAGAAACATGAGAAGGGGAGGATGGGAGGAGCTCGGGGGATTGGGATGGTTGGGATATAGGAAGGGTGGATACGGGAGCAGCGAAGTATATATCCTAACTAAGGGAGCCATCTTAGGGTTGGCAAGAGACTTGACTCTAGAGGGGTTCGCAGGTGTCCAGGGAGATGTCCCCAGCTGGTACCTTGGGCAACTGAGGAGAGAAAAATATCTTTAACACAAAAGTCTCATTATGTAGCCCAGGCTGGCCTAAAAATCTGGATCTTTCTGCCTCAGCCTCTCCAGTGCTGGGGTTACAGGCATGAGTCACTGTAGCTGGCCTAGTAAAAACACTTTTAAAAGTGCCACTTTGTCCCTGTTGTTTTCTGGTTTAAGTATCACTACTGTTGGAGCCTGTCTTAATTAGGTTTCTATTGCTGTGAAGAGACACTATGACCGTGACAACTCTTTCTTTTTACAGATCTTTTTATTGATTCTTTGTGAATTTCACACCATGCATCCCGATCCCATTCATCTCCCTGTCCCTTTGGTATCTGCCCTCTGCCCTTGCAACCTCATCCCCCCCATTAAAATAAAATAAAATATAAAAGAAAAAAAGAAATCTCATCATGGAAGCTGTAATGTGACATAGCAGGTATGCACTATGTCCAAGTCCATACATCTTTACTTGCAAGTGTTCATTGCAATGAACCATTGGTCTGGTTCGAGGCCTCTGCTTCTGCTACACCATTGATAATTGACCTTCACTAGGACTCCTCTTGGATATCCTGTTGTTACCCTGTGTTGTAACAACATCCTGGAGCTTTGGGTCTGCAGGACAGGCCTCTTTACGTGCTCTAGCAGTTCATAGATAGGGTGGATGTTGAGGTGGGTCAACTCATAACCCTGGTTCTGGTCCCGGGTGGTAGCTGGGTTGAGCAGTCTGCCAGCTCTCCCAACCATGGCAACTCTTAAAAAGAAAAACATTTAACTGGAATTGGCTTACAGTTTTAGAGGTTTAGTCCATTATCATCATTGTGGGTCATGGCGGCATGCAGGCAGACGTGGTGTTGGAGAAGGAGCTGAGAGTTCTATATCTTGATCTGTAGGCAGAAGACCGGGTATGGTTTGAGCAGATATGAGACCTCAAAGCCTGCCATCACAGTGACACACTTCCTCCAACAATGCCACACCTACTCTGACAAGATCAAGCCTCCTTATAGTGCCACTCTCTATAGGCCAAGCACTCAGACACAAGTCTATGCGGGCCATGCCTATTCAAACCACCACAGACCCTTCTGATTGTGTCCCCTAGATTTTGTTAACCAGAATCTTTCTTGTATCCTGAAGGCTTGCATCAGAGACTGCTCTTCCACTTGGCCCAGTTTGCTTGCTTTTCCTCACTCATTATGTTCTTGGTGGCAAGTCTCTGGTGTGCTTGCCTTTCTCAGGATAGCCCTTTCTCTCCCTTCCCTCCATTGTCTTATCCATTTACTCTTCCCAGTTCCTCTCATTCTCAGAGAACGCCCATCCTCTTGTGGAGTCTTCTTGGTTTAGTGCTGGTTCGTGGATTTCTCTGATTTTCAAACTCCCACAGTACTTAGCCTGGGGTACACGATTTAGCACATAATTATATATTGTCTCTTATTTATTTTTGTTTGTTGTGCTAGATTTGCCTTTTCTAGCGAGGTTGTTGACTCTTTGAAAGCGACATACCTTGTATTTTTTTTTTTAATTCCTTGAAGCACTCCAGTACACACACAGTAAACACTTCCTGCCCTACCTAAATGCTGGTTATTTCAACCATAGATTGATGTGAGACTGCCTGCATATCATGTGATTCTACTGTTTGATAAATATTTCTCAGTTTTAGTAAATTGGCTTGAATAATGAAAGAAATGAACTCCAAATGTGGTGCCCAGTTGGGCAAATTATACCAGTTCTACGTTCATTTTTTTTTTTTAAATCTGTGAAACGAAGGTAAAAAGGTCTTCATGCTGGTCATAGTAACTGTATTAGTATTTCTCTGTAGCTGTTATAAAAATAGTATGGGCAAAAGCAACTTATCAAGGAAAGTCTTGATTTTGGCTTAAGGTTCTAGAGAGATAAGAGTTCCTCATGGCAGGGAGGCATAGTAGCAAATGACAGGCATGGCAGGAGCAGGGAGCTGAGGGCTCACAACTTGGACCACAAACATGGAGCAGGTAGTGACCTGGAAGTGGTGTGCAGCTATAAAGTCTCAGAGTCTGCCCCAGTGATGCACCTCCTCCCGAGAGACCACACCACCTAAACCTCTCCAAATAGTGCAGTCAACAAGAAACCAGGGGTTTTAACAT
Source organism: Chionomys nivalis (assembly GCF_950005125.1). NCBI lineage: Eukaryota > Metazoa > Chordata > Mammalia > Rodentia > Cricetidae > Chionomys > Chionomys nivalis. Next base: position 132,302,774 of record NC_080112.1, read on the forward strand.
GTGACCTATGAGAGGCCTATCTCATTCAAACCACTACAGTTACACATACCTGTAATCCTAGCATTTGAGAAGTGGAGGCAGGAGGATCACAAACTTGAGGTAAGCCTGATATACAAAGTGAGATCTTTCATCTCAAGAAAATGTCTTTCTGACTGGATGTGGTGTTGCATGCCTGCAATCCCAACACTGAACAAGTGGTGACAGAAGAATCAGGAGTTCAAGGCCAGTCTGTGCTGCAGGAGACCCCGTCTAAAACAAGAAAATAGTATCTGTCTGTCTATCTATCTATCTATCTATCTATCTATCTATCTATCTATCTATCTATCTATCTATCTATCTATCTATCTATCTATCTCTATCATCCATCCATCCATCCATCCATCCATCCATCCATCCATCCATCCATCTATCTATCTATCTATCTATCTATCTATCTATCTATCTATCTATCTATCTATCTATCTATCTATCTATCATCTATCTTCCTAATTTACCTTGGAGTTACTGTGAGGCTTGTATGAGATAGTATGTCCAAAAATATCATGTAAAGCTTTTTATTGCACCCCACTATAAGAAAGTCAGGGGCTATGATAGCCTGTATTTGTTCTTCCAGGAGTCCTTGGGGGAAGTGGGCTTATTGCCTAGCACATAGAGCAGACTTATCGGTTACAGAGTTACTCTCCAGGAAAGCTAAGAACAGTTGGAAAAGTAGGAAGCAAATTATCTATTTCTTAGCTTCCATGTTCCCGAGAAGGCATGGCAGTCATGGAAAGTGTGATGGGACTTTGAAGTAGATATTCTCTGTATCTAGGCAGTCCCTGCGGTCTCGCGACTTCATTCTTTCTGCGTTTATGCCATCTTCCCTCCCAGCGACTGTGAAGCAAAGAGTGTGGAATAAAGGATCAAAGCTTTGAAGAGAGAACTTTCTGCATTTGTAACCAAACCTGGGTTCACCTCTTGGTGAGTGCAAAGTTAAGACAGGCAAGGACAGGGCAGGGCAGAAAATATGAGTAGCAAAAATGTTAGTAACTGTATCGGGCAAGGAGAGCCTGGGAGTTATAGCCAAAGCTGGACCTCTGTGAACAAATGAAGCATGGGGATTTTATTCTGGGAGCCCACACACATGCAGATGGGAAAGCCCTTTAAGGGTAGGCACATTCCTGAGAAAGCTCATTAAAATGTGCTAATTCAGGGAGAAGAGACACATTTCTGCATCTTCTTAGCTTAATGTCATTTAGCCAGTGTTCTAAAAGCTACGACAGGCCGACAACACTTGTGGACCTTCTCAGTTTGCATGAAAGATAGCAGGAATGCCTCTGTGCATGCTCAAATTCCATGAAACTTTAAAAGAAAAAAGAAAGGAAAAAAATGCCAGGGCATTATTGAAGGCATATTACATAGGAGATTGTCTAAAAGTTCACTGCTTTACTTAGCTGTTAACATGCTTGGGCTGAATCTTCTTTTCTTTTTCTTCTCTAGTACTGGAGGCCATTCTTGTGCTTGCTTGGTACATGCCAGGCAAAAACTGTGTTACTGAGTCATATTTCCATCATGGATCTTCTATATTTTATTTCTCCAGAGTCCAAAGTGGAAGTATAACTCTGGCCATAATTGAGGTTAAGACATTCCTTTTTTTCTTTCAAATATCTCTTTCTTCCCCTTTCCCTTTTAGTTTTCTCCAATCTCATGATTTTTTCCCCCTCTTCTTTCTTCCTTCCATTGGTCCTTATTTTAGTTGACTATAACATCAACGTATATTTGTTATCATTCATAGTATTTCTTGAATTGGCATTGTTTTTTTTTTTTGCCTTTTTTGTATTGTTACTGTTCTTGACACAGGTCCAGCTATGCAGCTCTGGCTGGTCTGCCTCTGGAGTGCCAGGATTACAGGCATGTGCCACATCTGGTCTTAATTAAAATAAAACTATTTGGGATGAAATATACCTCTCTCTATATATGTTATTATATAAAGACTGCATATACACATATAAATGTCTCCCTCTCTACGTATTTTTTAAGACAATGGCTCACTATGTAGCCCTGGCTGGAATGAAACTCATTATGTAGACCAGGCTGGTCTTAGCCTCACAGAGATCTCTCTGCCTCCACCTCTTGAGTTCTGGGTTTAAAAAAGGTGTGTGCCACCAGTTCCAGCTCTAACACGTTCTCTTAGTAGTGGTTAATCATCAACAGTTTCCCTCTTTGGGTTAGTGTATGTACAGTGGGTACGTTTGTGTAACTCTTCTCAAGAACAATGGCACTTGGATTTTTCTTTTGGAGCCCAGCATGGTAGCACACGCCTCTATGCCAGCCCTTGGAAGGCAGAAGCAGGCAGACCTCTGTGAGTTTGAGGCCAGCTGGGTCTACAAAGAGAGTTCCAGGTCAGTCAGGGTTATGTAGAGAGACTGTCTTTAAAAATGCAAATATACAATACTGATGTTGAAATTTGCAGTGTTGTTGTGGGGCAGACCTTTCTTTTTCTAGTAGATTGGTTTTGTGGGCTAGCTTAGAACTCACTATGTAGCCTACAGTAGCTTAAAAAATTCAGGGTTCTTCTGTCCCAACCTCCTAGTGTTAAGGTTAGGAGCAACAGCCACTACACTTAGCATACACTTTCTCTTCATAGAGGCTTGACTAGAGCAATAGCCCTAGGGGAGGAAGCCCATTTGAAAAAAAACACATGGGGTTTATAAAGTTCTGGGTTCTAGTGTTGATTTTTTTTGGTAGGAACTTGAAAATTTTTGTATTAAAAATATGCTTGTTTTCCTGCCAAAAGAAGTATCTTTAGAGCCTGATGTCTTAAGGAAAAAGGTTGTCTAAAAAAGAAAAAAAAAAAAACCCATCGCTCCAGAAGGCGAGGACTCTGTGTTACAGAGGTCAGTTCTTTCAGGAATCACTAGGCATAACTTTTCCACACAGTGCCCTCCCACCGTTTCCCAGATTTCAGTAGAGCACTGAGCAGAATGGAGTTCACATCCTCTAGGATTTAAGAGTAACTTCTGGCATTTCTTAGTAAGGCTCAAATCCAGACCCAAGCCATACCTGAGAAAGTGACCTAACCCCATCACCATCTTCAAAGCTGTAGAGAGGCGCTGGGACCCCATTCGTAAGAACATCTCTGTTCTTTAGCTTTTCAGGGCATAGGCAATACTATTATAGAGGAAGAGAAATCCAACTTTTCGTGCCTGGTCCCTTTTCTAAGTGGACACCACTTCTGTTCCGGACTCTTAAAGAGAAAACATCTCAGTTTTTCCCATCCCCTGAAAAGCGCTGTTTGTTCTTCTGTGTGTGTGTCCAGGTGTTCCCATGCCAGTCAGGGTGGAGAGCCCAAGGTACCCCTCAGGAGCTGCGTGGGCTTGGATAGGCTTTGGCAGCCACTCTCCAGGTCTGGCCTCCCCTGCAGAGCCGGTGATAAGCTTGGGGAGGCAGCTGGCTGAGTTGTGCTCCTTACCTGGCGAAGAGGCGGGGCGGAGCGGCCGTCAGGGGAGGGGCCCAGGTGGAATCCCGGGCTGTGATTGGTCGGCGCCGCGCCTGTCTCCATGTGCCGCGCGTCCGAGGCACAACATTCAAGCCCGGGGGGCGGGGCCGGCGCGCGCTTGGAGGAAGCAGAGGCGCTGCAGCTGCGGGGCGTGGGGGCGGCGGCTTCGGAGGCCGAGGCGGCGGCGGTGGCCCTGACCGAGGCACCGGCACCGCGACCGGGAAAGCGCTCGGCCGGGACCCCACAGGAGGCCCTATGGAGGTGGCGGCGGGTGGAGGCTGCGGCGCGGGGCCGCCGTTGCTGCTGAGTGAGAGCGAGCAGCAGTGCTACTCTGAGCTCTTCGCGCGCTGTACTGGCGCTGCGAGCGGGGGCCCGGGACCTGGACCCCCCGAGGCTACCAGAGTCGCCCCCAGCACTGCCACTGCGGCCGCTGGTCCAGTAGCCGATCTGTTCCGAGCGTCCCAGCTGCCACCGGAGACGTTGCACCAGGTATGTTTCTGCGCTCTTTTATCCCTCGCGGGTCTGTGGGGACGGTGTCTATGGAAGAATGGGACGACAACGACTATTCCCGGGGATCTAGAGGGCGGTGGCCAGGGCGGTAAAAAAGGGGGAGTGCTGTGCAGTCGAGGATGGCGGCGACGCCCTTGTCCCCGGGGACAGCAGCCTCCTCTGCAGCTCATCTCCTCACCCAGTGCTTGGATGCGCTCTTCGTCCCTTGAGAGAGTCCAGCACCCCTGTCGTTTCTGGGGGTTCTTCAGCCTCCCAGACCCAAAGTTTGCCCTGTTCTGGAAGTGATGTTTGTTTTGGCTGGTGTCTGCTTTAACCTCTGTTCCTTTCTCCTGCCCCTCCCTTTGTTGACTGCACACTCAGGGTGCCTTGCTGGGATTTGAACTTGAAGGGTGTGTACATGTGTGTCTGTATGGCTCTTGGCCTAGGACTACATGCTGTCCTCTTTTTTTTATTTGTGATATGTATCTGCTACATACATTTGCTCAGTAATGTGTTTCTGATTATTAGTATGAAACTGCAAAATCTTAATGCCCAGTTGTAGAGCAGGGACTTGGGGCTGCAAGAGAAGAGCATTGGTCAAGTCCAAAATAAGTTCCCCATTTGGGCCCAGGGGCTGGACTCAGAAGTATATAGCTGTACTTTCCCATTTTATTGTTCCTTGACTTTGACGTGGAGTTACGAAACAAAGGGTGTCATAGCTTCTTTCTGCCCGCCCCATACCTGGAAAGGAGGAAGGGATGATTCGCAGCAGGTGCTGTTTTTGTTTGGTGCTTTCCTTGAAGCTTGCAGAAAGACTGCTTGTTAAGCCTTTTGTCTGTCATTTGTTGTCACTAGCAGTAACTGGTGATAAAATTGTTAAGTTATTAACACCAACTGAATATTTACAGTGTCGAGCAAGGCTTTCACATGTAGTTCCTAGGGCGTGCTGAGGACTTTATGGTTTGCTTGCCATATCATTCATTGCCTTTGTGGGGTTTTGCCTTTTTGTCAGTCAAGATTGGTTTATACTGCTGGAGCATACATATATGCTCATGTGTTTATGAGTGTGATTTGAGCCACTTGCTTTACCTTTTCGAATTTAGGATTTCTGAACATGATTAGTATTCATAGAATTTGGCATGGCTGTTTTTTTCCCTGTAGAATTCCTTGATAAGAAGATAGGTCAGCCACTGCTGCTGAGCAGTTGAGTTGCTCAAGGTGATGAGGAAGTCAGTGTTCTGAAACAAACTGTAGCTCTTATAGTGACTTCAGGATACTCACGAGCAGAATACATTTACTACATTGCTGGGGCAATGCACCCAATAGGTGGGCTGGGCATGTGGCAGGGGTTATTTTGTAGTCAGTAATACATCAAGTGTGATAAGAGGAAGGGGGCATCTGAGAATTGGTTGAGGTTTTTTCAGGAATTGGAGAGGGGGCTTTCCTGTGTGCTAACAGAGGCTTCCTTGAAGTTGACATAATTGAAAAAGACCTCAAGGTACAGGGACTTAGAGTGGAAAACTGTACACAAAGACTGTTTCAGATGTTAGCAAAAGAGGTCATTCCTAGATTGCTTGTAGGAAGTCTGAGCTTTATGCTCCCTTACTAACTCCAGAAAATCAACCGTACTTCCTTTAACTCAGTAAAATTAGAATAGCCCACTTCTCTTGGTACAGTGTAAAAATTAACATTTAAAGTCACCCTGAACTTGGATAGGTAATCAAAGTTGGCATCTAGTGGCCATCTAAGTTTTATCTATCACTTTGGTGCTTTGTCTAACTTCATTGATTTCACCTCATTAGAGTATTGGCTTTTTAAAAACAAATGTAGAAAACTTTCCCCTTTCCCTTCTAAACAGGAACCTGTAAGTTCAGATTTAACTGGCCCAACAGGTATAACTGCTCAGATCATTGAGACAATAACAAGACCTGGTGGTTTCTATGGTTAATAGCCAGGTTTTCCTCTTAATAAGCGTACGATTAAGATTATTATAATCTACGACTGGGGATGTAGCTCAGTGGGTAGAGTGTTTGCCTAGCATGCACAAAACACTGGATTTAGTTCCCAGCACTGCATAAAAATCGGATGTGGTGGCACACACCTAAAGTCTCAGCACTCAGGAGGTAGAGGCAGAAGGGTCACAAGTCAAGGTCATACTCAGGTAATTTGAGGCCAGCCTGGGTAAATGAGAACTTGTCTTTAAAAAGAATCTTATTATCTATTAATAAAGAAGAAAATCTGGCCAGGAGTAAATGCCCTATAAAATACATAATTTTACTGGGCGATTGTGATGTATTCCAGCACTTGGAGGCAGAGGCAGAAGCAGAAGGATCTTTATTAGTTTGAGGCCAGCCTGGCCTACAGAGCAAGTTCCAGGACAGCCAGTGAGGTTACAAAGAGAAACCCTGTCTCAAAAAAAAAAAAAAAAAAAAAGAAAGAAAGAAACAGTTATAACAACAACAACAACAAAATCTTAATTTTATTTCCTTTTAGAAGCATAAAATTAACTACTGCATCTGGGCGGTGGTGGCTCACACCTTTAATCCCAACACTCTGAAGGCAGAGACTGACGGATCTCTGAGTTCGAGGCCAGCCTGGTCTACAAGAGCTATTTCCAGGACAGGCTCCAAAGCTACATAGAGAAACCTTGTCTTGAAAAACCAAAAACCAAACCAAACCAAACCAAAACACAATCTCCACTGCATCTATTATTTAGTTTTAGAAGTAAACCTACAGATTATTGTAGGGTTTTCACCAGTTTATATAGAAATATTTGTATATACTTATAAATTGTATGCATAACATTTTATATGTGGGATTTAGATACCTATACACTTATCTATAAAAATATTAACACTTGTTATGGTTAAGAATCTTCTAAAGATCCATGCATTAAAGGTTTGGTTTTCAGGATAATGTTGTTGGGAGGTGATTGTAAGCTTGAGTGGGCATAGGAGGTCCTTAAATCACACAATAGCTAACTCCAAATGATGAATTTAATATTTAACTTAATGAATTGACAAACATGTAGACTAGTTTATAATGTCCACTTTTATATGGTATCACTCTCTAGAGATGCTGCTCATGTTTCAGGCTGATAGTTATAATTGGTTTTCATTTTTATGGTAGGTCATCCTTGGGCATCAAGATTAGTTATAAAATTCTGTTCAATCTATATTATCAGAAGTCATTGAATGGGGGAAGAAGCCCAATAAGTAGTATCTGTTACATTTGGATTGTGGTAAAGAAGTATGTCCAGGCTGTGAGAAGTAGTTTTTGTTTTTTTTTAGATTTATTTAATTTTTTATATGTATAAACATTTTTTTTCTGCATGCATGAATGTGTTCTCTGTCTCTGTCTCTCTCCTCTCTCTCCTCTCTCTCTCTCTCTCTCTCTCTCTCTCTCTCTCTCTCTCCTCTCCTCTCTCTCTCTCTCTCTCTCTCTCTCTCTCTCTCTCTCTCTCTCTCTCTCTCTCTCTCTCTCTCTCTCTGTGTGTGTCTGGTGCCCACCAAGGTAAGAAAAGGGCATCGGATTCCCTGCAATCTACAGGTACAGACAGTTGTGAGCTGCCATGTGGGTGCGGGGGATTGAACTCTTGTCCTTTGCAAGAGCAGCAAGTGCTCTTAACCATTGAGCCAGCTCTTCAGCTCAGTTGGGGATGTTTTGAAAATCTCTGTTCTCAATCTCTTGGCTGAGAAGTCATTAATTTGAACTCAGGGTCTCTCATAGCCCAAGCTGGCCTCAAATACACTAGCTTGCAAAAGTTGACCGTAAACTGCTGCCACTACCTCCCAAGTGCTGGGATTACAATGTGTGTCAGCACAAGTCACTCATTTAAAATTTAAAAAAAACTTTGAAGAAACTGCTTATTCACTAAGGAAACCAACAAAATCCTGATCAGGAAAAATTTCCTGTTATGAGAGAGATTATTAGCCAGAAACATTTTTTCTTATAATTTTAAATTATTTTATTTTTGAAGTAATACAATTGCATTATTTTCCCCTTCCTTTAAACCCTCCCATATACCATGCCCTGCTCTCGTTCAAATTCATGACCTGTTTTTGAATTAATTGTTGTTACATGCATATATGTATTTGTATATACATATATCTTCCAAAATACAACCAGCTCAGTGTGTATAATGTTACTTGTTTTCAGGGCTGGCCACTTGGTGTTGGGTAACTAATCGATGTGCTCTTCTGCAGTGAAGACCCTACACAGCATTCCTCAGTTGCTTTAGTTTCTTGTATAGGGTTTAGGCCTCTTGGACTCTCCCGTCATCTGTGTATATTGTTGTTGTCTTTGGTCAGTTCATGTTGAGACATGGTGGTAAGATATTGTGGGTGTAGCTTCTGAGGGTGCTAGGAGACAGCCTCATAGAAAACTCCCTGGACCTCTGGTTCTCAGAATCTTCCCACTCTCTCTTCCACAGTGATCTCAAAGTGTTAGGTGCTGGGGCGTTTTATAGATGTATCTGTTGGGACTGGGTCCCATAACTCTGCACAATGATTTGTGGTTTTCTCTAATGGTCTATCTGTTGCAAAGAGAAGTTTCTTTGATGAGGGGTTAGAACTACACTTATCTGTGGGTATAAGGAAAAATACTTAGATGTAGTTAGGGATTATGCTGGTTTAGTAAAGTGGTGGTTGTAGACTTCCATCTAAGATCTGTGACTGCACCTGGGGAGTTATTTGGTTAGGTTTCCAGTACCAGGCATAATTTTTTTCTTGTTGTTCAGTTAGAGACTTGTTTTAATTACCTTTAAGATATGAATATCACTACTGTACCTTTGGGGTTATTGTGCCATGGTTTTTTTGTGGTTCATTGTTAGCCAGAGCTATTTTTTAAAAATGTAAATGAGGGGCTGGTTCAGCATGTAAGAGCACATACTGTTTAGTTCCCGGCATCCATGTTGGGTGGCTCATGACCCCCTGTAACTACAACTCCATTGGGTCTGATATCATCTTTTGGCTTCTGTGGATACTATATTAATGTGCACCCTCACATACATACATACTTTAAGATAAAATCTTTAAAAATGTAAATGAAACAATTTATTACTTCCGGTTCTTTAGATCACATCATTTTATAGCTAGCATGTATTTTATCGAGACAAATTTTCATTAGTAATGGCTAGCCCTGAGTACCCAGAAGTTAGCCTCAACTCTTCTGTCTCAGTCTCTGGAGTTATGGGATTCCAGTTGTGTGTCACTGTAACATATACTTGAGTGAGATAAGAGGGTAACACACTAAAAGCCATTATGTTATAGTACTGTTTAGGAATACTGTTTGCAATAGTGTTCATTTTTCTTTTTTGAGACAAAGTCTCATGTAGTCAAGGCTGGTCTCAAACTCACTATGCAGCTGAAGATAATTTTGAACTCTCTATCCTCCTCCCTCTACTTTCCAGGTTCGGGGATTACAAGCATGTACTACTGTGCCAAGTTTGTGTTTTAAAAGGAGAATAGATTCCAGCAGATACAGCAAGTACCAGATTTAATACCAGATCCAAGGCACTGCCTGGTTAAAACAATATTAAGTATGGTGCAGATAGAGCCATGCCTATTTGCCCAGCTCTAGGGAGACTGAGGTAGGAGGATAGCAAGGTTGCAACCAACTTGTTTTGCATAGTGAGACAATACTTCAGCATGCATGATTTAAAATTATTTTCTACTTTTGTTATATACACAGATATGTCATATATCATATAGATGATCAAGAAAACAAAAATATTTTTATGTTATTTCAGTTTAAAATGAGACATTGTATTCTTTGAGACAACCTTCTGCAAACTTGTTTTTCCTCTCATTGTTATTTTTTTTGGAATTTGTCCTTGTTGACACATGCCCCGTCAGTTCATTTATTTCCTTTTGAAAACTTTATTACCCACTCTTACAGTGAGTCGTCATTGTGATATTGTAGAGAGAGATCCTTATGCCAAAGGAAAGTAAGCCGCCTTCCTGATAGATGCACCATGCCATACAACTGGGGGATTGTTTTAAACACACATGAATGTTAAAAATACCCATAGGTACTAGAATGCACGCTGACATTCTTTAGGTTGACAGTGGCTTTTTAATCTAACTGGGCATTCATGGACTTTCTTTTTTTATTATTTAGAGAATGCTCTATTAGTTTCTGTAATCAAACTCACAGAGATAAGACTTTAAATATTTAATGGGAAAAAACCTTAAGTTTAACATTTCTAGACCAATATAGCTATTAATTTCTGTACAGTGCCAACCCAACATGGCAAACTGGGGTACTTTTTTTCCAAAGCTGATAGCACAACTGAAGTTTCCAAAAATTCAGATTTACACAATATGTACTTATGCATATATATGACCAGTAATATTAGTATGCCATGCATCAATAGGAGCAGCAATAGCTTTTCTAGGTTCTTCAGGCATCTGAACAAAATTGTAGCGTCATCCAGTACATTCCATTAAGAAAAAGAAATGTAGTGGCACACACCATTAATCCCAGTACTCAAGGGGCAGAGGCAGAGACAGGTGGATCTCTATGAGTTCAAAGTCAGCTCGATCTACATAGTGCGTTCCAGGTCAGCTGAGGCTGCACACCAAGACACTGTCTCAACCCCTATCCCCTCCCCCCCAAAACAAACACACACCACATCACACACACCCACATACCCACATACCCTACTACCACCACCATTCCATAAAATTGCAGCACAGTTCTGTTACTGTTGTGGTACATGGCATTTTTATTTATTTTTAAATTTTACATTCCCATCTCCAACACCCTCCATATTCCACCTTCTTTTCCAATTCAAATGACTTCTTCTTTAATTATTCTCTCTCTCTCTCTCTCTCTCTCTCTCTCTCTCTCTCTCTCTCTCTCTCTCTCTCTCTCTATATGTACATGGGTTTAGGGCTGACCACTTGGGATTGGATAACCTATATCAGGGGCTTAATCCCAGGAGAAAACTGATTCTTGCTCTCTTTCTTGTGTCCTTTGTTCTCTCTCAGCAGCCATTCCTTGCTTATCTATAGCTCTTCATCTAGAGGTAGGACCTTGTGGAATTTCTGCCATCCACATTAGAATGTCAATTGGTGCTATTATTCAGGTCTTGTTTATGCAACCAAAATCTTGAGATTTCATAGGTGCAGTTTCCCTCTCACATAGAAGGGACAGTCTGTTAGCACGTGTTCCGATCCTCTGGCCCTTTCAATCTTCCCATCTCTTCCTTCTCAATTTTCCTAGAGCCTTAGGTGTAGGAGTTGTGTTATTATTGTACCAATTGGAGTTGGCACCTTGTACTTACTTATTTTCTGCATTTTGGCCACTTGTGGATCTTTGTAGTATATACTCTGTCTTCTGTAAAAAGAAGCTGCTGTGCCGAGGTGTGAGAGCTACACTTGTCTGTAGACAGAAGGTAAGCATTTAGAATACAGCTAGAAATTATATTGATTTAGGAAAAATGACAGTAGTGGGTTGTTCCCTAGGCTCTATGACTTCTCCAGCCATGGATAGTTGGCTAAGTTTATACTACCAGACATGAAGTCCTTCATATTGAACATTTCTTAAGTCCAGTTAGATAGCGTTGTTACCCCCAAGATAAAAGTGCTGTTATTGTACCATTGGGGAAATCTTGCAGGACCAGTCATTGTTGTGGTTCACAGGCTTAACAGCTGCCTAGGACTATTGATTGCTTTTTTTCTCTCTTGGCAGCTTACCTAGCACCTTTTGATACTATGAAAGCTAGTCCTAGTGGGGGAGGGGGAGGCTTTCTGGTAAAATCCAGCTTATGTATTCAGCAATGGGGATTTATCTTCAACTTCTGGGAGGCAATCAAGGGCAATAGCAATAGACTATATTGTTTAGGGAGTCTCTTGGATTACCCTGACCAACAACTAGAAAGTAGGTTTTTCATGCCTGATGCTAGGGTTTTTGTTAGATGTCTATGGCTCTTGCAGGGAGCATTATTACTCCATGTAGCACAACTCCACCTAAATGCTCTCTGTGTTTCTCTCTCTGTGTGTATGTACCTGTAATACACACATCAATATAAGGAATAGATTTTAAGTAAGCTTATAAAATGTTTCCTTATGGCTTCTTTTGTTTTTCTCTGTGTATTCCTCCTGGTTGTCCTGAAACTCACCCTGTAGACCAGGAGGCCTTGAACTCACAGAGATCCACCTGCCTCTGCCTCCTGAGGGCTGGGATTAAGGGCATGCACTAACACCACCTCCCGCTCCTTGCAGTTTTTAAAAACATCCTTGGTATTATTTCTATCTCCTACATTCCATTCCCTCTGTATTATTCTCCCTCCTCCATCCCCAGTTTTCCTCTTTTCCCCTTTATAGCAGCTGTGTCCTACTTTCCCCTGCTCTATTTTCTTGGCTTCTGCAGTTACTCCAGGTTATATACTCAGATCTAAAGATTTAGATAGAGTTAAGATACACATGAAGAGATAATATGTGGCATTTGTCTTTCTGGAGTCTGGGTTACCTCACTTAGTATATTGTATATACTAAGTTATAGCCATTTTCCTGGAAATTTTTAATTTTCTTTACTGCTGAACTTAGAATTCCATTGTGTATGTCACTTATTATTATTATTAAAAAATTCCACCTCCTCCCCTCCTCCCATTTCCCTCCCCCATCCTCCCACTTCCCCTACCCCTCCCTCTCCAGTCCAAAGAGCAGTCAGGGTTCCCTGCCCTGTGGGAAGTCCAAGGTCCTCCCCCCTCCATCCAGGTCTAGGAAGGTGAGCATCCAAACAGGCTAGGCTCCCACAAAGCCAGTACATTCAGTAGAATCAAAATCCAGTGCCATTGTCCTTGGCTTCTCAGTCAGCCCTCATTGTCTGTCACATTCAGGGAGTCCGGTTTGATCACATGCTCCATCAGTCCCAGTCCAGCTGGCCTTGGTGAGCTCCCAATAGATCAGCTCCACTGTCTCAGTGGGTGGGTGCACCCCTTGTGGTCCTGACTTCCTTGCTCACGTTCTCCCTCCTTCTGCTCCTCATTTGGACCCTGGGAGCTCAGTTCAGTGCTCCAATGTTGGTCTCTGTCTCTATCTCCATCCATTGCCAGATGAAGGTTCTATGGTGATATGCAAGATATTCATCAGTATGGCTATAGGATAGGGTCATTTCAGGCTCCCTCTCATCAGCTGCCCAAAGGAACTAGCTAGGGACATCTACTTGGACACCTGGGAACCCCTCTAGAGTCAAGTCTCTTGCCAACCCTAAAATGGCTCCCTTAATTAAGATATATACTTCCCTGCTCCCATATCTACCCTGCCTCCATCCCAACCGTCCCATTCCCCCAAGCTTTCCCCATCCTCCCCTTCTCACTTTTCTCTCCCCATCTCCCCTTACCCCCACCTCACCCTCACCCCCAAGTTCCCAATTTTTGCTTCACCAACCCTGCAATGGATAAAGGTCTGATCTCCAAAATATATAAAGAACTCAAGAAACTAGACTTTAAATTGCTAATCAACCCAATTAAAAAATGGGGCACTGAACTGAACAGAGAATTCTCAACAGAAGAAGTTCAAATGGCCAAAAGACACTTAAGGTCATGCTCAACCTCCTTAGCGATCAGGGAAATGCAAATCAAGACAACTTTAAGATACCATCTTACACCTGTCAGAATGGCTAAAATAAAAAACACCAATGATAGCCTTTGCTGGAGAGGTGGGAATGCAAACTTGTGCAAGCACTTTGGAAATCAGTGTGGCGGTTTCTCAGGAAATTCGGGATCAAACTACCCCAGGATCCAGCAATACCACTCTTGGGAATATACCCAAGAGATGCCCTATCATACTACAAAAGCATTTGTTTAACTATGTTCATAGCAGCATTATTTGTAATAGCCAGAACCTGGAAACAACCTAGATGCCCCTCAATGGAAGAATGGATGAAGAAAATGTGGAATATATATGCATTAGAGTACTACTCAGCGGTAAAAAACAATGATATCTTGAATTTTGCATGCAAATGGATGGAAATAGAAAACACTATCCTGAGTGAGGTAACCCAGACCCCAAAAGATGAATATGGTTGTACTCACTCATAAGTGGATTCTAGCCATAAATAAAGGATATTGATCCTATAATTCGTGATCCTAGAGAAGCTAAATGAGAAGGTGAACCCAAAGAAAAACATATAATTATCCTCCTGGATATTGGATGTGTATGTCACTTTTTAAAAAGCGCAGAACCTTGTTGGTTGTGGTGGTGCCTGGTGGTAGGCAAATGATGAAAAGGATGAGAGGAAGGGAGATTATGAGTTTCAGGCCAGCCTGGGCTACCTTTTATCTTTTATGCTGCAGGACCTCTTGTCAAAGATGAATCAGCAGATACAACCCCAAACAACAACAAACCCCACAAAATCTCAAACAGATAGCTACAATAATGTAGTAGACCACGCTATCCTTAACCACTAAGGCTCGGCACCATTAATCTACATCTATAACTTTATTTCTCCCCTTCCTATTATTGTAAAGCAAGTCTCAGACATATATTTTATAAGTTTTACTTTCAAGAAATGAGCCTGGGAGTGGGCAGGAGGAGATGGGAGCATACAGTGGTTTAAGATGGGCAGAAAAGGTACCTATAGTCTGTGGTTAAATGGTGTCTATAAAATATGTGGGCCACCAAACACAGTTAAACATCCTATTTCTATAAAAAGTACTGACATTATTGTGAAATGTTGGTTACATGCATAATGAAATGCTCAATTTCGGTTGGCAAGGCTAATAAAAATAAAGACGTAGCTGGACGGTGGTGGCACATGCCTTTAATCTCAGCACTTGAGAGGCAGTGGCAGGCCTGGTCTACAAGAGCTAGTTCCAGGATAGGCTCCAAAGAAAGCTACAGAGAAACCTCAAAAAACAGAAAACAGCAACAAATTTAAAAAAAAAATTAAAAAGAAATAAAGATGTTGAGGGTTGCCAGGCATAGTGGTACAAACTTATGAGAGGTTGAGGCAGGAGAATTACCTCAACTCTGACTCCAGCCTGAGCTACAGAGACAGTACCAGGCTGGCCATGACTACATACAGCCATTCAAGATTATAATGAGAAGTGAAATTGTGGCATTTGCAAAAAAAAAAAAAAAAAAAAAAAAAAAAAAAAAAAAAAAAAAAGGATGGAACCGGAAGTCAGTATAGTAAGAGAAATATGCTGGACTGAGAAAGAGAATATGTGTTTTCTTTCCTGCAGAATCTAGATTTTTCTTTTTAGTGCACGAGAGTGTGTGTGTGTGTGTGTGCGCACGCGTGCGTGCGTGTGTGTGTGTGCGCGTGCACATAGGGGCTAGAAAGGGGGTAAAAAGGGAGTAATGGAATACATGTGCCATCAAAGCAGAAGAAATGTAATCTGCTGGGAACAAAGGCACCAATAAGGCGTGGGCAGGAGTGATAGAGGTGAACATTGAGGAAAGGGGATGACCAAAAACAAAGTGTCTTTATACATAGCTATGAAAAAATACAATAACCAAGTATGGTAACTTAAGAAATTAATTAAAAAGCAAAAATAAACTTAGAGACAGCAATAAGGAGATCAAAAAGTAACCAGCTGAAGTCCAGAAATAAAAGACAGCTTTGAAAGCTGTCCTGGTTTCACACTCCTAATTTGGGACTGGCCTGTTTAAGAAAATAGAAAATTGGTTTTGAGAGAATCTTGAGTTATTTTGCTAATTATTTGAAACTTCCACAAGCTAGCTTTTAGTTCCTCCCCCAAAATCTTAGTTTTCTATAGTCAAGTACCTTGTATTTTCTATTAGAAGGCAGAGGCAGGAAATTGCCATGAATTAGAGGACTGCCTGGGTGACACAGGTAGACCCTGTCTCAAAAAACAGAAATGATTTTTAGATTATGCATTTATCAGAGATATATTAAAAATGAATTATAGTAAATAGACATTGGCTGATCTTATTCATTGTGGTAAAAGCATATATTCACCACATATTTAGTTTTTATTGTTTTGATGGTTTATATTTCAATATGGTTTTCATAGTCCTATTTGTTTTATTTAAAATATTTTATGCATTTAAAATATTTTTTTATTTATTATTTTTTATTTTTTTTTGAAAAAAAAATTTCCGCCTCCCATTTCCCTCCCCCTCCTCCCACTCCTCTCCCCCTCCCCCCACTCCTCTTCTCCTCCCTCTCCAGTCCCAAGAGCAGTCAGGGTTCCCTGCCCTGTGGAAAGTCCAAGGTCCTCCCCACTCCATCCAGGTCTAGGAAGTTGAACATCCAAACTGGCTAGGCTCCCACAAAGCCAGAACATGAAGTAGGATCAAATTTTTAGAAGATATCCACTATGAAAGTATCTGGGATAAACATTACATGTTTCAAAATTACTGCCTTTAAATAAAAGTTTTTAGTGCAAAGTTAAGAAGCCTTGCTCTGAAGAAGTTGCGAGGTTTTAGGTGTAGAATTATCTGTTCTTCTTGCTTATTGTTGTCCAAGTTGGGAGTGAGGTTCTGTAAGGCTGCTGTGCTCCTTTTGCTTCCAGGAAGCCTAGAGTTAATGGATGCTCAGTTGCTTCCTCAGATCCCTGGCAGTCATTGTAATCCCATCTCCGAGTTGTGCTCAGATGGGCAGGATGAGGACAAAAGAGTTAGGACAGACTGTGGAAAGCCACTCTGGAGCAAGTGTCAGCTGCTTACAGGGCTTATTTTCTTTATGCTCCATGTGAGATCCCTTACCTACAACGGACTGGAAGGCAAAAGGCGTTTGACAGGTTTGAGAAACTCAGCTATCCTCTACATCAGTGGTTCTCAATCTTCCTAATGCTGAGATCCTTAACACTGTTCCTCATGTTGTGGTGACCCCCAACCATAAAATTATTTTTGTTGCTACTTCATAACTGTAATTTTGCTACTGTTATAAATTATAATGTAAATATTTGTGTTTTCGAATGGTGTTAGGTGACCCCGTGAAAGGGTTATATCTGATTATGTGACCTTTGTGAAAGGGCTGGTCACCCCCAATGGAGTCGTGACCCACAGGTTGAGAACCACTGCTCTACATCAGTATGTAATTCAAGACCAGGAGAAGCTCTTAACATTAAGTTAGTAAGCTATGTTTGTTTTGACTTAATTCATTGGTAGCATTTTGCTATTGTTTTGGAGAGAATAGTTTGAGTCTTCCTGGGGTTTCACCTGTGTGAATTTCTTGACTAGCTAAATTAAATTCCATAAATGCCAGCTATTAAGATTTGTTTATTTCTGGGCAGTGGTGGCACCAGCCTTTAATCCCAGCACTCAGGAGGCAGAGGCAGGTGGATATCTGCGAGTTTGAGGCCAGCCTGGTCTACAAAGTGAGTTCCAGGGTAGCCAGGACTACTATACAGTAAAACCCTGTCTTGAGAAACAAACAAATACAAACGAAATTTGTTTATCAAGCAAGGCCTGGTGGTACAGACATAATCTTGTAATTGAGGGCATAGAGGCAGGAAGATGATAAAGTCAAGGTGTCCATTGGTTACATAGTTTAGGTTAGCCTGAACAATTTAGGAAAACTTTGTCTCAAACATTCAAAATAAGGTTTTTAAAATATTGGGGCTATAGCTCAATTGATAGAGTGTTTGTCTAGCATGTGTGAGGTCCTGGGTTCAACCCCATGTATTGCAAAACATTTTATTTAAAGGCACTCTTTTTGAAACATGTAACATTTGTCCCAGATACTTTCAAAAGGACATTCCTTACCACAGTAGTCTCTTTGTCTCTCCTAGTTCATAATCAGCCTTGTAAAAAACAGATGTCAGAGCACCAACAGCATTTTACTCTTGGAGGCATTTGGTGTGCTCTGTCTTTTGAGTTTATCTTTGGAATTATTTCATGTTTCTCTTTAAAATATATATATATATTTTATTATATATATATATATATATATATTGTGTGTGTGTGTGTGTGTGTGTCTGTGTGTCTGTGTGTGTGTAGGCCAAAGAATAACTCAAGGAATTGGTTCTCTCTTTCCATCATATGGGTCCTGGGGATTGAACTCTGAATGTTAGGCTTGGCAGTAAGTTCCTTTACCCACTGAGCCATATCACTTGTCTTGATCCTAGTTTTTTTTTTTCAGGAAGTTTCATGTAGTTCATGTTGACCCTGAATTGGCCTTGGAGTGGAGGGTGATCTTAAACTTCTAGTATTCTAGTCTTTTCTCTCCACCTTCCAAATGTGAGCACTACCATACACAACTTGGAAATGTTCTATTATTCCTCGTTTGCACATATTCTTGTACTTTCATAGTTCTAATATTAAGAGGTGGCAATAAGAATAATCAATGTATCTGGGTTGCCTCACTCAAAATAATGTAGCTCCATCCATTTTTTCTACAAAATTCAAGATGTCGTTATTTTTTTCTGCTGTGTACTACTCCATTGAAAACCAGCCTACAAATCACAACCCCGAAGAACTTAGACAACAATGAGGACACAAAGAGAGACTTACAGAGATCTAATCTACATGGGAAGTAGAAAGAATAAAAAAACAAGATCTCCTGAGTAAATTGGAAGCATGGACCTTGGGGAAGGGCTGAAGAAGGGAGGGGAGAGGCAGGGAGGGGAGCAGAGAGAAAAATGTAGACCTCAATAAAAATCAATTAAAAAATAAAATAAAAAGAATAATCAATGTAAATTTTAATGTGTGTATGCTTTAGCCTCTTAAATTATTCTTTGTTCCAAATCAAAGTTTATTTTTATTTTATGTGCATTGGGATTTTTGCCCTGGGTGTCTAGTCCCTAGGAACTGGAGTTACAGTTAATGAATTGCCATGTGGGTGCTGGGAATTGAACTAGGGTCCTCTAAAGAACAGTCAGTGCTCTCAACTGCTAAGGCGCTTCAACTCCATCCAGATCAAGGTTTTAATTATTTTGTTTTTATATTTATTTACTTTTCATTTTTTAAAAAAGAAACTATCTTTTTTCATTTTACATACCCAATCCAAGTTTCAACTCCCTCCCCTCCTCCCATTTCCTCCACTTACCTCCAACCCGACCCCCATCCACTCCTCAGAGAGGGTGAGGCACATTGCTTTGTGGAAGGTCCAAGGCCCTCCCTACTATATCTAGGCTGAGCAAGGTATCCATTCAAAGAGAATAGGTTCCAAAAAGCCAGTACACGCAGTAGGAATGAATCCTGGTGCCACTGCCAGTGGCCCCTCAGTCTGCTCCAGCCATACAACTGTCAACCTCATTCAGAGGGACTAGTCTGGTCCTGTGCTTGTTCCTTTCCAGCGTGGCTGGTGTTGGTGAGCTCCCATTAGCTCAGGTAAACGGTTTCAGTGGGTGAACCCATCATGGTCTTGATTGCTTGGCTCATATTCTCATTCCTCCTACTCTTCATCTGGACTTTGGGAGCTCAGTCCAGTGCTCTGATGTGGGTTTCCATCTGCTGTTGGACGAAGGTTCTATGGTGACATTTAAGACAGTCATCAGTCTGACTATGGAGCAAAGCCAGTTTGGGCACCCTCTCCTCTATTGCTTAGGGTCTTAGATGGGGTCATCCTTGTGGATTCCCAGGAATTTCTCTAGAGCCAGGTTTCTTGCTAACCATATAATGGCTCCCTCAACCAAGATCTCTCTTTCCTTGATCTCCAGATCAAGGTTTTCATACTTTAAGAGATTTCTTTCTTCTTTTTCTTTCTTTCTTTCTTTCTTTTTTTTTTTTTTTGATTTTCGAGACAGGGTTTCTCCGTAGCTTTTTGGTTCCTGTCCTGGAACTAGCTCTTGTAGATCAGGCTGGCCTCTAACTTACAGAGATCCGCCTGCCTCTGCCTCCTGAGTGCTGGGATTAAAGGCATGCGCCACCACCGCCCGTGGATCAAGGTTTTCAAAACCTTAGTGCTACAGATACTTTTGGCCTGAGAAGTTGTTGTAAGGGGCTGAGAGGGCTGTCTTGTGCATGTAGAATGTCTGACATCTGTGATCTCTACCCACTTGATGTCATTCCTGATATTGTATTAAAGGAGGACTTATTGCTTTCCTATCAGTTCTATAGATGTTGGATTTCTTGATTAAAGGCATGATTACATGTATATGTCTCAGTGAAGGGTGTGGTCTCTCTCTCTTTCTCCCCCTTCTTCCTTTATTGATTTTTAAGACAGCATCTCATTCTGTAGCCCCAAGGCTAGAAACTCCCTGTGTACACCAGACTGGGCTTGAACTCTTAGCAGTCCTCCTGTTTCAGCCTCCTGCGTGTTGGGACTATAGACATGAAGCACCATGTCCTTCTGGATCATTTTCTTTTTTCTTTTTTAAATTTATTTCTTATTGATTTTTTTAAGCTCTACATTTTTCTGTTATCTCCTCCCTTCTTCTCTCCTCCCCTTTTACCCTCTCTCATGGTCCCCATGCTCCCAATTTATTCAGGAGATCTTGTATTTTTC
Organism: Chionomys nivalis; assembly: GCF_950005125.1. Classification (NCBI taxonomy): domain Eukaryota; kingdom Metazoa; phylum Chordata; class Mammalia; order Rodentia; family Cricetidae; genus Chionomys; species Chionomys nivalis. Next base: position 132,323,109 of record NC_080112.1, read on the forward strand.
TACTTTTCATATAGATTAGGTCCATGTATGTCTCTTTTAGGATTCTCTTTGTTGTCTAGGTTCTCTGGGATTGTGATTTGTAGGCTGGTTTTCTTTGCTTTATGTCTAAAAGCCACTTATGAGTGAGTATATATGATATTTGTCTTTCTGGGTCTGGGTTACCTCACTCAATATGATGTTATCTCGATCCATTCATTTGCCTTCAAATCTCAAGATGTCATTTTTTCTGCTGTGTAGTACTCCATTGTGTAAATGTATCACATTTTCCTTATTCATTCTTCAGTTAGGGGCATTTAGGTTGTATCCAGGTTCTGGCCATAACAAACAATGTTGCTATGAACATAGTTGAGCACATGGCTTTGTGGTACGATTGAGCATCCTTTGGGTATATACCCAAAAGTGGTATTGCTGGGTCTTGAGGAAGGTTGTTTCCTAATTTTCTGAGAAATCGCCATACTGATGTCCAAGGGGGCTGTACCAGTTTGCACTCCCACTAGCAATTCAGGAAGTGTTCCCCTTACCCCACATCCTCTCCAGCATAAGTTATTATCAGTGTTTTTGATCTTGGCCATTTTTACAGGTATAAGATGAAATCTCAGTTGTTTTGATTTGCGTTTCTCTGATGGCTAAAGATGTTGAACGTTTCCTTAAGTGTTTTTCAGCCATTTTAGATTCCTCTGTTGAGAGTTCTCTGTTTAGGCCTGTACCCCATTTTTTTTACTGGATTATTTATTCTTTTGATGACCAATTTTTTGAGTTCTTTGTATACTTTGAAGATCAGACCTCTGTCTGATGTGGGGTTGGTGAAGATCTTTTCCAATTATGTAGGCTGTCATTTTGTCTTGTTGACCATGTCCTTTGCTTTACAGAAGCTTTGCAGTTTCAGGAGGTCCCATTTATTAATTGTTTCTCTCAGTGTCTGTGCTACTGGGGTTACATTTAGGAAGTGGTCTCCTGTGCCAATGCGTTCAAGTGTACTTCCCACTTTCTCTTCTATAAGGTTCAGTGTGGTTGGATTTATGTTGAATTCTTTGATCCATTTGTACTTGAGTTTTGTGCATGGAGATAGATACGGGTCTATTTTCATTCTTTTACATGTTGATATCCAGTTATGCCAGCACCATTTGTTGAATATGCTTTCTTTTTTCCATTTTATATTTTTTTCTTCTTTGTCAAAAATCAGGTGTCATAGGTGTATGGATTAGTATCTGGGTCTTCTATTTGGTTCCATTGGTCCTCCTGTCTGTTTTTATGCCAATACCAGGCTGTTTTCAGTACTGTAGCTCTTTTGTTTGTTTGCTTGAGACCTGGTGTTCACTCTGGACTTCAACACACATTATTGCTGTCCACACTGACCTTGAACTTACTGCCACAGCCTCCTGAGTAGTTGGAATTACTGGCAAGTACCATGATGCCCAGCTGTAATCCTTTTTAAACTCTTCTGAAATAGAAGTAAATGGAGTACTCTAAAGCTCATTTTCCTAGGTCAGTGTCACCCTGATACCCAAGTTGGATGCAGAAACCATAAGAAAGAAAACTAAAGGTCAACATTGCTGATGAATACACACACAGCAATCTTCACTGAAACACTGCCCAGCTGAATCTAATGGCATATTCAAAGGAAAGGATCATAAACCATAAACAAGCAGAGTTTATCTTGAAATACAGGCTTGCTGTACATACACAAAAAAATGCGATACATTATAGCAACAGAATGAATGGTAAAATGGTGAATAGTCATTTCAATAGATGTTTAAAAAGTGTTTCACAAAGTTCCACATCCTTTCCTGATAAAAGTTTGCAACAAAATAAGTATTGAAGGAAAAATTTCAACATAATGAAGGACATTTATAGAAAAATACCCACAGCTAATAATCAAAATCAGTGCTGACAACTGAAAGCTTCTCTTTTGAGATTCTATTCATGGCGAGGATACCCATTTGGAGGTGGTGCACACCTTTAATCCCAGCAGTCTGGAGGCAGAGGCAGGTGGATCTCTGTGAGTTCAAGGCCAGCCTGGTTTACAAAGAAAGTTCTAGGACAGCCAGGGCTACACAGAGAAACCCTGCCTTGAAAAACTAAAAACCAACCAAGCAACCAACCAATCAAACCAGTAACTAACTAATCAACCAAACAACCAACCAAAAACCCAAACAATCAAAAACCACAGTTTGGACAATTACTAGCAAGAAGAGTCAGGCAAGTCAGGTGCGATGGTCAAGCCTGTAACCATGGTGCTTGGAAGGGAAAGGCAATAGGATCAGAATTTCAAAGTATGGTTTAACTATACAGCAAGTTAGAGGCTTGCCTGAGCTATATAAGATTCCACTAAAAAATAAGAGTGGACTGGAGAGATGACTCAGTAGTTAAGAACACTGATTGTTCTTCCAGAGAATCCAAGTTTAATTCCTAGTACCTAAATGGAGGCTCATAACCATCTATAACTCCTAGGAGACCCAACACTCTCTTCTGGTCTCCTTGTGTACTTTATACATGTGGTGCACAGACATACACAGGCAGAAAAATCACACACAGAAAATAAAAATGAAAAAAATTTAAAAAAGAGCAATAAGGGGAAAGAAAGAGATACAAAATGCTATCTAAATCTGAGAGGAAGAGTAAAATTGCCCTAATTTTCCAATGACATGATTGGAGGAAACACTCAAGTTTTTTAGAATTAATAAATGTATATGATAATGTTGTTAAAACACCAAATTAACACACAAATTTAGTTGCACTTTTATGCAGCAGTGCTGGAGATCAAGTCCAGAGCTTTATGAATTCTAGGTATGTAGTCTCTACCCCTGAGCTGTATCTCCAAGTTTTTTGAGATACGATCTCTTTATGTAGCCCTGACTGGAATTCACTATGTAGACAATGCTGGACTTAAACTCACAGAGTTCTGCATGTCTCTACTTCCAAGTGCTAGGATTAAAGGCATGGACCACCATGCCTAATTTATATATAGTTCTACTTATGATAATCTTAAAAAGAAAGAAAAATCACTTAGGAATGAATTTCACTGGGGAAGTGAAAGATCCAAATGCTGGAAACAATAAACACTGTGAAAAATCTAATTTGAAAGGTATTCTGTGCTTTTAGATAGGAAAAATTACTATTGTTAAAATGTTCACATTAGCTGGGGCTGTAAGCCCAGGTACTCAAGAGGTGAAGGCAGAAGAACCAGGCGCTCAAGGGCATTTTAAATTACATAATCAGTTCAGGGATAGCCTGAGCTACATGAGAGCCCTTTCCCACTAGAAAACCCAAATAAAGCATCCATATTATCCAATGTGATTTATATATTTAATGTAATCCTATACAAATTTCTAAGAGTTGTTCATAGAAATAGAAAACTAAGCTCTAAAATTCTTGTTTATGGAGACACAGAATAACCAACACAGTCTTCAGAAAGAATGCAAAGTTTTAGGGACCTGCTTCTTTATTTCAAATTCTATCAGAAGGAAGTAGATAATCAGAATGGCATAAAGACAGACTTGTATGCCAACCGAACAGACTAGCCATCCCAGAAATGAATTCAAGTATATTTGGTTAATTAGGTTTTGACAAAGCCACCAAGGACGTACAATTCGAAGGAATATTTATCAGTAAATTATGAGGGAAACTGGATATTTACAGGTATTATAAAGAAGGAAACCAAACCCTCCTTTTATAACATACATAAAAAAATCAACTTAAGACATGTTATTTTCATATTCAAAAGAACAATAGAAGTGGGTAAAAAGAGCCAAATATAAAACCTGGGACTATAAGACTTATAAGAGAAAACATGGAAGGAAGGATGTTTGGCTTTGGCTATTTGTGTTTGATACTGGAGTTTAGCTGTGTAACCAGGCTACCTCAAACTCTAGACCCTTCTGGTTTTGTCTCTGGAGTACTAAAATTATAGGTGTATATCACTACATCTGGCTTTATTCCTTTTTACATAAACATACTTTTCTTTTTGTAGTATAAAGGATTGAACTGAGAACTCTTCATATGGTAGACAAGGTTTCAACCACTGAGCTATATCCTTAGCCTAACAGTGATTGTTTTGCACATCATGCCCAAAGCACATACAACAGAAGCAAAAATAGCAAGTTGTTGGGGCTGGAGAGATTGTTCAGTGGTTAAGAGCGCTTGCTGCTTCTCCAAAGGACCTGGTTTCAGTTTCCAGCACCCACATGGTAGCTCACAAGCATCTGTAGTGCTAGTTCTAGTGAATCTGATGATCTCTTCTGGTATCTGCAGGTACCAGGCATGAATGTAGTGCATATACCTAGATGCAGATTAATTATTTCCTAGATGCCATAATCATTTCATAGATATAATAGGATAAATCTTTTAAAAATAACAAGTTGTTCTTATCAACCTAAAGGACTTCTGTACTACAGAACAACAAAATAGACAAAATAGACAGTTCATGAGGCTGGGTATGGTGGTACATGCCTTTAATCTTGGCACTGGGAGGCTGAGGCATGCAGTTCTCTGTGAGTTCAAGTTTGAAGCCAGCCTGGTCTATATAGTGCATTTTAGGACAACCAAAGCTACATGTAGAGAGACTCTAACTCAAAAACAAGCAAACAGGGGGCTGGAGAAATGGCTCAGAGGTTAAGAGCATTGACTGTTCTTCCAAAGGTCCTGAGTTCAATTCCCAGCAACCACATGGTGGCTCACAACCATCTGTAATGGGGTCTGGTGCCCTCTTCTGGCCTGCAGGCATACAGACAGAATATTGTGTACATAATAAATAAATAAATAAAAAAAAAACAAAAAAAAAACACAAGCAAACAAACAACAAAAAAGCAAAAAAAAAAAAAAAAAGAAAGAAAAGAAAAAACACAGCTTGTGAATTGGGAGAACATATTTTTGAACCATATATATGATAAGAAGTTCATATAAAAAACAAGTACTCATACAACTTACTACCAGGAAAACAAGCCAATTAGAAAAAATAGACAAAGGTCTTTCTCAAGTAAACAGTTTGCCCCCAGACAACACACAAATGGGCAACAGGGATGTGAAAAAGCATTCAGCTTCAATAATCATTAGCAAAATAAAATCAAAACCGCTGTGCGAAATCACCTCACAACTCTTCTAAAGGGTAATTATCAGAAAGACAAGTGATAACACACTGACAAGAATGTGGAGAAAAGGCAACCTTGGTAGATGATTGCCGAGAGTAGACTAGTATAGCCATTATGGCAAAGAGTATGAGGCTTCCAAAAGAAAACAAGAAAGGCAATAAGAAAATGGGGCAGGGGTTGTAGCTCAGGGGGACAGCATTTCTTTTTTAAGCAAACTCAGGGCTCTGAGTTTGCTGCCCGATGCAATACATATGCACATGCACACGGATTACCACATGGTTCTTTGATTTCTCTTCTGTGTGTTTAAGGAAAATGTGCTCTCATGAAGTGATCCACAGCCAAGCGCTGGGCTGAACTCCTGGAGTCCAGTCAAAGAGAGGGAGGAGGGATCATATGAGCAAAGGGGGAGTCAAGATCATGATGGGGACACTCACAGAGACAGCTGACCCGAGCTAGTGGGAGCTCAATGACTCTGGACTGTCAGCTGGGGAACCTGCATGGAACTGAACTAGATCCTCTGAATGTGGGTGGCAGTTAAGTGACTTGATTTGTTTGGGGGTGGTTCCCCTCTAGCAGTGGGACCAGGATTTATCACTGGTGCTGGGGGCAAGAGGGGCCTGGTCCTGCCTCAGCTTGGTATGACAAACTTTGTGGGATTCCCAAGGGGTACCCTCTATGGAATAGATGGGGGTGGGGTGTATGGTGTGGGGATGTGGTGTGGGGGGAAGGGAAGGGAGTGGGAACTGGGGTTGGTATGTAAAATGAAAAAAGTTTTAAATTAAAAAACAAAAACAACAAAAGAGAAATCTCTCAAATGTTTCTTGCAGCTTTTTTCACAATGGTGAAATACAGAAGCAACTTAACTGCTTGTCAGATGAATAGATGAAGAAATTATGACATACACATACATATGTACACAATGGACTATAATTTAGTCTTTCAAAAGGTTATGTTACTTGTGACAATATTGGTGAACCAGAAGGAAATTAAGCTAAGTGAAATGAAATGATTTAGACACAGAAAGGAACCTACTACACGATCTCATTTGTATGTAGAATCTGAAAAAGTTGAGTACATAGAATTGAGCCACAGCTAGTAGGGCCAGGGAAAGGTAGGAAATAGGGAAGAATGTAGGTCAAAGGGCACTACAAACTTGAACTTATGTAAAATAAATAAGCCTATAAATATAACATATAGCAGGATTTTGGTTAATATGTTGTATATTGAAAATTTACTAAGAGAGTAGATTATTGGCCTTACCACTGCATACACTTATCTGTGTGCACACACATAACAGCATGCACAGATGCTGACACACACAGTGGTAACAATGGAAGGTGATGGAAATGTTACTTGACTCTAGTTATAATTCCAGTTTGGATATGCATGCCAAAGCATCATCTCGTATGCTTTTAATTTATACAATAAAATAGCTGTAGGTATATGTCTATACTGAGGATTTCTTTGTGTCTTCCTTAAGCCCACTAAAGCACCAATCTGACATCCTTATATATTTCAAAGGCAGATGCAAAGAAATAGCTTTGTTCTCTTTTGCATTTTTTACAGATTAACATATCTTCTGGAAAACTTGTTGCCATGGCAACAAGTTTTATCTATCTCTGTAGTGTACTGCATAAAAATAGCCCTTTGTGTTGGAGAATGATGCTAGTGACAGGTGGCTGGGTGAATGTATATCAGGATGCTTTGTCAGGAGCAGTTTCCCAACATTCCATTGTTTAAAGTTGTGAAGTCAAAATGAGTATTGATTTTTTCCCTCTCAAAATGTAACTTTATCTAGCAAATGCAGGTGCTGGAGCACTGGCACTCTGTTTAATTATGAATTACAAGCTTTCCTTTGTAGGTTGGGTCAATATGATTGAAGCTACCCCATTATGGTGAGTAACCGTTTTTCCCTTCTTTTGTTGGTGATACAGGCTGTGGAAAACAGAGTAGGGGCAAGTTTTTTACCTAGAACCCAATGTCTTAGATTGTAGGTCGCAACCCTGTATGGGGTTGTGTAACTGAATGCGCTATAACAAAAAATTAATTCAGAATCAAATATGCAGTGTATCCTAGGTATTTTTGACAGCACTCACCCACGTTGTATTGCTTGCCTTCACTGCAGTCTTGGTTCTGAACACACAGTGTACGCCTTGTACTCTATAGCCCATCACACAGCTCTAACGGATGCTGCCTAGAGCAATTAGGCTCAGATTTGAGACTCTTGTGCATTTTGAACTGCAGTGGATTTTTTCCCTGCAAGTACAAAGTGCTCTGTGCTTATAGAAACAGTAGTTTAATTATGAAAAACAAAGACTTTCAAAAATAGTTTCTTGCTACCATTATTGGGCATGTAAGTATCAAACTAACATATCTTTGGGTTATATTGTGTTAGAATGTTTGACTTTTAAGCAAGGAGCAGCGACTCATGCCTGTAATCATAAGACTTGGGAAGTAAAGGAAGTAGGATCAGAAATTTAAAGTCATGTCATCCTTGTCTGCATAGCAAATTAAGAGACTGATCTGGCTACATGAGATAAAACACACACACACACACACACACACACACACACACACACGGATGAATGAATGAATGATTTTAGAAATTGAGTTGCTGCCTTCAGGCAGATTTTTTTTTCTTTTTTTTTCTTTTTTTTTTATTCTTTTTTTAATTAAAATTTCCAACTGCTCCCCGTTTCCCATTTCCCTCCCCCTCCTCCCACACATTGCCCCCTCCCCCACTCCCCTCCCCCATCCCCACTCCTCTTCTCCTCCCCCCAGTCCATTCCCCCTCCCTCTCGATACTGAAGAGCAGTCCAAATTCCCTGCCCTACAGGAAGACCAAGGTCCTCCCACTTCCATCCAGGCCCAGGAAGGTGAGCATCCAAACAGGCTAAGCTCCCACAAAGCCAGTTCATGTATTAGGATCGAAACCTAGTGCCATTGTACTTGGCTTCTCATCAGCCTTCATTGTCCGCCATGTTCAGAGAGTCCAGTTTCAACCCATGCTTATTCAGTCCCAGTCCAGCTGGCCTTGGAGAGCTCCCAATAGATCAGTTCCACTGTCACAGTGGGTGGGTGCACGCCTCATGGTCCTGATTTCCTTGCTCATGTTCTCTCTCCTTCTGCTCCTCATTTGGACCTTAAGAGCTCAGACCGTTGCTCCAAATTGGGTCTCTGTCTCTCTCTCGATCTATCGCCAGATGAAAGTTCCTGTGCCATTCTCCTTGGCCTCTCGTCAGCTCTCATTGTCCGCCACATTCAGAGAGTCCGGTTTTATCCCATGTTTTTTCAGTAGCAGTCCAGCTGGCCTTGGTGAGCTCCCAATAGATCGGCCCCACTGTCTCAGTGGTTGGGTGCACCCCTCATGGTCCTGACTTCCTTGTTCATGTTCTCTCTCCTTCTGCTCCTCATTATAACCTTGGGAGCTCAGTCCGGTGCTCCAGTGTGGGTCTCTGGCTCTATCTCCATCCATCGCTAGATGAAGGTTCTATGGTGATATGCAAGATATTCATCAGTATGATTATAGGATAGGTTCATTTCAGGTTCCCTATCCTCAGGTGCCCCAATGAACTAACTGGGGACATTGCCCTGGGCATCTGGTAGCCATTCCAAGTTCAAGTCTCTTGCCAACCCTTAGGTGGCTCCCTTACCTAAGGTATGAGTTTCCCTGCTCCCCTATCCAACCTTCCTTTATCCCCAATCACCCCGATTCCCCCAGTTCCCCTCATCTTCTCCTTCACACTTTTCTCTCCCCATCACCCCTCATCCCCATCCCACCCCACCCCCAAGATTCCAATTTTTTGCCCATCAGTCATGTCTATTTCCCATAGCTGGGAGGATATCTATATGTTTTTCCTTGGGTTTACCCTCTTGTTTAGCTTCTTTAGGATCACAGATTATAGACTCAGTGGCCCATATCCATGGCTAGAAACCAATTATGAGTGAGTACATCCCATGTTCTTCTTTTTGGGTCTGGGTTACCTCACTCAGGATCGTATTTTCTATTTCCATCCATTTGCATGCAAAATTCGAGAAGTCATTGTTTTTTACCGCAGAGTAGTATTCTAATGTGTATATATTCCACACTTTCTTCATCCATTCTTCCATTGAAGGGCATCTAGGTTGCTTCCAGGTTCTGGCTATTACAAATAATGCTGCTATGAACATAGTTGGACAAATGCTTTTGTCATATGATAGGGCATCTCTTGGGTATATTCCCAAGAGTGGTATTGCTGGGTCCAGGGGTAGGTTGATCCCAATTTTTCTGAGAAACCGCCACACTGATTTCCAAAGTGGTTGCACAAGTTTGCAGTCCCACCGGCAATGGATGAGGGTACCCCTTTCTCCACAACCTCTCCAGCAAAGGCTATCCTTGGTGTTTTTGATTTTAGCCATTCTGACAGGTGTAAGATGATATCTCAAAGTTGTTTTGATTTGCATTTCTCTGATCGCTAAGGAGGTTGAGCATGACCTTAGGTATCTTTTGGCCATTTTAACTTCTTCTGTTGAGAATTCTCTGTTCAGTTCAGTGCCCCATTTTTTAATTGGGTTAATTATCCTTTTAAAGTCTAGTTTCTTGAGTTCTTTATATATTTTGGAGATCAGACCTTTGTCTGTTGCGGGGTTGGTGAAGATCTTCTCCCAGTCAGTAGGCTGCCTTTTTGTCTTAATGACAGTGTCCTTTGCTTTACAGAAGCTTCTCAGTTTCAGGAGGTCCCATTTATTCAATGTTGCCCTTAATGTCTGTGCTGCTGGGGTTATACATAGGAAGCGATCTCCTGTGCCCATATGTTGTAGGGTACTTCCCATTTTCTCTTCTATCAGGTTCAGTGTGTTCAGATTGATATTGAGGTCTTTGATCCATTTGGACTTGAGTTTTGTGCATGGTGATAGATATGGGTCTATTTTCATTCTTCTACAGGTTGACATCCAATTGTGCCAGCACCATTTGTTGAAGATGCTTTCTTTCTTCCATTGTATACTTTTAGCTCCTTTATCGAAAATCAGTTGTTCATAGGTTTGTGGGTTAAAATCCGGGTCTTCTTTACGATTCCATTGGTCAACTTCTCTGTTTTTATGCCAGTACCACGCTGTTTTCATTACTGTAGCTCTGTAATAGAGTTTGAAGTCAGGGATGGTAATGCCTCCAGAAGTTCCTTTATTGTATAAGATTGTTTTGGCTATCCTGGGTTTTTTGTTTCTCCATATAAAGTTGATTATTGTCCTTTCAAGATCTGTGAAGAATTTTGATGGGATTTTAATGGGGATTGCATTGAATCTATAAATTGCCCTTGGTAGAATTGCCATTTTTACTATGTTGATTCTCCCAATCCAAGAGCAAGGGAGATCCTTCCATTTTCTGGTATCCTCTTCAATTTCTTTCTTCAATGCCTTAAAGTTCTTGTCAAATAGATCTTTCACTTCCTTGGTTAGAGTTATCCCAAGATATTTTATGCTGTTTGTGGCTATCGTGAAAGGTGATGATTCTCTTATTTCCCTCTCTGCTTCCATATCCTTTGTGTATAAGAGGGCGACTGATTTTTTGGAGTTGATCTTGTATCCTGCCACATTACTAAAGGCGTTTATCAGCTGTAGGAGTTCTTTGGAGGAGTTTTTGGGGTCGCTCATGTACACTATCATATCATCTGCAAATAATGCAAGTTTAACTTCTTCCTTTCCAATTTGAATCCCCTTTATCCCCTTATGCTGTCTTATTGCTATTGCTAAAACTTCGAGAACTATATTGAAGAGGTATGGAGAGAGTGGACAGCCTTGGCGTGTTCCTGATTTTAGTGGGATGGCTTTAAGTTTCTCTCCATTTAATTTGATATTAGCTGTCGGCTTGCTGTATATAGCTTTAATTATATTTAGGTATGACCCTTGTATCCCTAATCTCTCCAAGACTTTTATCATAAAGGGATGTTGAATTTTGTCAAATGCTTTTTCAGCATCTAATGAAACGATCATATGGTTTTTTTCTTTCCGTTTATTTATATGATGGATTACATTGATAGATTTGCGTATGTTAAACCAGCCCTGCATCTCTGGTATGAAGCCTACTTGATCATAATGGATAATTTTTCTAATGTGTTCTTGGATTCGGTTTGCCAGAATTTTGTTGAGGATTTTTGCGTCGATGTTCATGAGTGAGATTGGCCTGTAATTCTCTTTCTTGGTTGGGTCTTTGTGTGGTTTTGGTATCAGAGTTACTGTAGCTTCATAAAAGGAATTTGGCAATGACTCTTCTGTTTCTATATTGTGAAATACATTAAGGAGAATAGGTATTAGGTCTTCTTGGAAGTTCTGGTAGAATTCCGCATTGAAACCATCTGGTCCTGGACTTTCAGGCAGATTTTTTTAAATACTTGTTTATTTATTTATTATGTATATAATATTCTGTCTGCGTGTATGCCTACAGGCCAGAAGAGGGCACCAGACCTCATTACAGATGGTTGTGAGCCACCATGTGGTTGCTGGGAATTGAACTCAGGACCTTTGGAAGACGAGGCAATGCTCTTAACCACTGAGCCATCTCTCCAGCCCTTGAGGCAGAATTTTTAAAAATTTCTGAAATTTCTTTGTCAAACCTTTTCCATTTTGTACTACATATTTATGTGAAGCAGCATTCTCAGAATTGGCAATGATCATTTGTGTAAAGTGTTAAGGTGCTCTGTGTCCTGCAGTATCAAATATTCCTCCAGAATTTCATTTTGTGTAAAAACAAGCAAGCATATCTATTGCATTAGCTTGCAAATTTGCTTTTGTCTTGAACAAATGGTAAAATTATACCAAATAACTATTTTAAATTAAGTTTACTTGTGATTTATTACCAATGAATGTTTGAATTGTAATACTATTTGATATGCATACATACTTGGGGTTACTAAAATTTTTTTGGGCAGAAGGATCACCAGTGGCAAAAGTTGAAGAAGCCCTCTCTAAGAACACAGGGTTCTGTCTAAGTACTTTTCACTTCTAAACCAAGAAGTAGGAAGTGGTCAGGTGGGGCAGATGCACTCTGAGATGTTATCAAGCAGTAACTTCCGTGGCTTCTGACTTGAAACAGCTCCTTCGGAAAGGTCAGTTCTCCATGAAGGTTTTAGTATTGGCTTCACACGTGTAGCCAAGGATGGAATCTGATCCTAATCTTAATTTTTCTTTAAAAAAAATCCTTTGGGCAAATACTTAGAGTAGTACCATGCAAACAACTTGCCATTTTTTGTCTTTCTTTTAGAGGTTTGTCTTATATATAAACAACAGCTTCCTGATCCTGAAATAAAGTGTACTATAGTTTTGAGAATTTTAGAGAGCCTCTTGAGAAAATGACAAATATGGGAGTTGTACAACTAAAGGCAGCAACTCTATTTCTTATATGCACCATATGACGACAGAGGCAGAATCACTGGTTTGACCTTTTCTGTTACAGTCAGTACACATAATGCTTTGTTTTTAAGAATATACAACATGGGCCAGGCATGCTGGCACACGCCTTTAATCCCAGCACTCAGGAGGCAGAAGCAGGTGAACCTCTGTGAGTTTGAGGCCAGCCTGGTCTACAAACTGAGTTTTAGGACAGCCAGGGAAGTTACACAGAGAAACACTGTCTCGAAAAACAAAACAAAACAAAACAAAAAAAAAAAAAAAAGGAAGAAAGAACGAAAGAAAGAAAGAAAGAAAGAAAGAGAAAAAGAATAGAACATGGGGTAGCTGGAGAGATGGCTCAGTGGTTAAGAGCACTTGCTGTCACTGCAGAGGACCTGAGTTCAATTCTTAGTAGTTCACAACTATCCATAATCCCTGTTTCAGGGGTACTAAGCACGCACATGGTATGCGTATGTACAAACAGACAGAATATCCATATACATAAAATAAAAATAAATATATCTCAAAAATATCATCAGAAAATTGGTCAAATGGCTTCCTGTGTATGCCATACTACTCTTAGGACTTTTGTGTATTGACTCATTAATTCTTACAAACATTTTGTCAGTATTTCTTGGAGGAGACAACTTTGCTGTTTTGTGTAAGTTCTTTAATTTTTTTTTAAGTAGTTTTATGCATTATAAGACTTGGTTGTTCCTAGGATAACCAACCTACTGTCCACAACCCCAGAGAACCCACACAGACAACAAAGAGAACCCTAAGAGAGACATACATGGATCCACTTAGGAAAGAGAAAAGACAAGATCTTGAGCAAATTGGGAGCAGGTCATGGGAGAGAGTAGGAGGGGAGAGGAGAGGAAAGGAGAGGAGTAGTATTTTGTATGACCCAGTCATATTCCATTGTATGGTTATACTACATTTTATTTGTTGATTCATCAATTGATGGACGTTTGTTTTAGTTTTCCCTTTTGACTGTTGTGAATAGTGCTGCTGTGAACATTTGTGTGTGCTTTTGTGGGGACATGTTTTGAAATTATATGTGGGAATAGAGTTGTATCACATTATAACTCTGTGGATACTCTTTTGAGGAACTCCCAGACTCTTTTGCAAAGCTGCTATAGTGTCTTAATTCTTACCACCCATGTGAAGCTTCTCATTTCTCCATATCCTTATTAACAGTTGTTATTTGTTTTGAATTTAGCTAGCTTACTGGGTGTGTAGTGGTAGCTCATTGTGCTTAATGGTTTTGGAACAAGGTACCTCTTTGTAGACCAGGCTGGCTGAGGTAGGAGTGAGTTCAAAGGGAGCCTAAGTTACATAGTGTCTTCTAGACCAGTATGGGCTATACTATGAAACTCTGTCTCAAAACAACTAAGTGGGAGAGGAATGGAAGAAATTCAATATTATAAGTAATCCCAAACTCCTGGGTCCTGGGATTACAGGTGTATGCCACCATACTTAGCTTTGACGATCTCCTTGTATACTTATTGTCTAACTTGTATATTTTTACTTTTTTTTTTTTTTTTTGCTATAGTGCCATGTATTCTAGGCTGGTCTCTAATACTAGCTGTAGTAGATAATTATCTCAAACTTGTGATCCTCCTGCTTATACCTCCCAAGTGCTGGGATTGCAGGTGTGCACCACCACACCCAATTTATGTGATTCTGAGGATGGTACCCAGAGCTTTGTATGTGGTAGGAAAGCATTGACTGAGCTACATTTCCAGCCTTGTGTGAATCTTCTTTAGACATATATGTATTCAGATTGTTTGTCCACTTGAACAATTAAATTTATTGTCTTTATTGCTTGAATTGTAAGGCTTGTAAAATATATTCTGGATATAGATATCCAATTAGATAAATGATTTGTAAAAAAATTTCTCCCATTATTTACTTTGACTTTTTCTTTCTTTCTGGTGTCCTTTGAAATAAAGTATTAACTTTTCATGAGAACTTAAAATTGTTTCTTTGTCCTTTGTGTTTTTGGTGTTTTTCTTAAAAACTTTTTCTCTTCTATTTTGGTTTGACTTTTGTGACAGAGTTTCTCAGTTCTAGCTATCTTAGAGTTAGTTCATTCTGTAGACCAGGCTGGCTTTGAACTCACAGAGATTCACCTGCCTCTACCTCCTGAGTGCTGGAATTAATGGTGTGCACCACCATGACTGGCTCTCAAAATCTTTCTTTTTTTTCTTTTTTAAAAAATTTAAAATTATTTATTGATTTTTATTGAGCTCTACATTTTTCTCTGCAACCCTCCCTGCATCTCCCCTCCCCACTTCAACCCTCCCCCAAGGTCCCCATGCTCCCAATTTACTCAGAAGATCTTGTCTTTTTCTACTTCCCATGTATATTAGATCTAGGTAAGTTTCTCTTAGTGTCCTCATTGTTGTCTAGGTTCTCTGGGATTATGATTTGTAGGCTGGTTTTCTTTGCTTTATGTTTAAAAACCACCGATGAGTGAGTACATGTGATAATTGTCTTTCTGTGCCTGGGATATCTCACTGAAAATAATGTTTTCTAGCTCCATCCATTTTCCTGCAAAATTCAAGTAGTTGTTATTGTTTTCTGCTGTGTAGTACTTCATTGTGTAAATGTACCACATTTTCCTTATCCATTGTTCAGTTGACGGGCATTTACGTTGTTTCCAGGTTCTGGCTATGCTACGAACATAGTTGAGCACATGTCATTGTGGCACGATTGAGCATCCTTTGGATATATATCCAAAAGTGGTAATACTGGGTCTTCAGGAAGGTTATTCCATTTTTTTGTATTTGTTGAAGTTTGTTTTGTTACCGAGTATGTGGTCAATTTTTGAGAAGGTTCCATGAGGTGCTGAGAAGAAGGTATATTCTTTTCTGTTTGGATGGGATATTCTATAGACGTTTGCTAAGTCCGTTTGAGTCATAACATCTGTTAGTTCTCTTATTTCTCTGTTCATTTTTTGTCTGACTGACCTGTCCAGTGGTGAGAGGGGAGTGTTGAAGTCTCCCACTGTTAGTGTGTGGGGTTTAATATATGATTTAAGCTTTAGAAGTGTTTCTTTGAAATATGAGGGTACCCTTGTATTTGGGGCATAGATGTTCAGTATTGAGATTTCCTCTTGATCGATTTAACTGATGAGTGTATTTCCTGTATTGTATCTTCAGTGCTTGAGATTCTTTCTTCCATGTCTTGTATTCTGCTGTTCGTGCTTGTGTTTGTGGTTCTTGATCATTTTCTCATGATTTCTGTTTCTTTAATTCCCTCAGCTTGTATTTTCTTTATTGTGTCTATTTCAGTTTTCAAGTCTTGAATAGTTTCTTTCATATGTTTGATTGCTTTTTCTTAAAGGGATTTGCTGATGTCTTCCATTTTTTGTTTGTCTTTTTCTTCATTTCTTTGAGGGAATTTCTCATTTCCTCTTTAAGAGTTTCAAACATTCTCCTGAAGTTATTTTTTAGGTCATTTTCTTCTGCTTCATCTATATTTGGTTGTTCAGGTCTTGCTGTTGTAGAGTCTTTAGCTTTTATTGGTGTTGTGTTGCTATTTGTGGTATTCCATGTGTTCTTACCTTTTCTACTTATTTTTTTCTTTTATAGGTGTGGTTGGGGCTGTCTGAGATTCTGTTGAATAATCTTCTAGGTTCCAGTGAATACAAAACTCAGATGGTTGTTCCTCGTGGTACAGTCAGTGTCACAGTTCTAGTTACCCCGTTGGTTATTCCTGTTCCTGGAGGTAGCTCAGTGCTCCTGTGCTTTGATCCGTTCCCTTGGAGTTTGCTGTCTCAGGCCTACTTTGGTCTAGGTTACCAGCTTTGACCTGTTTAGGTAAATTCTGGTCTGGATCCCCTCCTGCAGAAGTCCCTGGCTTGGAGTTGGTCTACTCCCTTGGAGTTCCCAGGCTTGGGTGTGCCCAAACCCGCAGAGGACCTGGCTCAGGCTTACTCCCTTAGAGGTCCCAGACTCGTCCTTGGACCTGCAGAGGTTTTTGGTTCCTGCCTATTCCCTTTGATGTCCCAGACCACCAATGCCCGGACTCACAGAGTTCCTGGCTCAGGCCTACTCTCTCTGAGGTCCCAGACTCACACCTGGCCCCTCAGAGATCTCTGGTTCCTGCCTATTCCCTCGGAGGTCCCAGATTCACACCCAGACTGGCAGAGATCCTGGCTCAGGCCTAGTTTCTCTGAAGCCCTAGACTCATGCCCAGACCCACAGGCGTCCTGGCTTAGGTCTACTCTTTTGAATGTCCCAGATTCATGTCCGGATCCTCAGCAGTCTTTGTCTCTGGCCCATTCGCTCAGCAGTTACCCCCCTGTATCTGTTCTGGTGGAGTTTGCTGTCTCTGGTTTGCTCTGGACCAAGTTGCTGGCTCCGTCCTGGTCTGCCAGTGTCCCAGGACTAGATTGGCTCCCAGCTCCAGCTTCTGTGGAGATTGCTTCCTCAGGCCCATTCCGTCCTAGGTAGCTGGTTCAGTCCCGCTCCCTGTGGAATTTGTTGCCTCAATCCTGCTCCGGTCCAAGGTCTTAAAAACTTTCTTAAAAAAGTGAAACTCTTAAAATGCATCAGACTTTCTTTTGGGCTACAAACCAGCTCCCAAATCATGACATGGAGACTTCTTATTAGTTATGAATGCTCAGCCTTAGCTATTATTTAAACCTGTTTCTCTTCTTCTATATTTTGCCTCACAACTTTTTATCTTTTCTTTCTTTATGTCCTGCTCTGTGTCTGCTGTCTGCCTAGCTGGCCCTGGGCATCTCCCTCTCTTTCTCCCCTGTTCTATTTATTCTTCCCTCATTCTTCTCAATCCTAGATTTGTTTTATTTATTCTCTCTGCCTGCCAGCCCCACCTATCCCTCTCCTGCCTAGTTATTGGCTTTTCAGCTTTTTATTAAACCAATCAGGTATCTTAGACAGGCAAGGTGAAATAGCAACACATCTTTACATTATTAAACAAATGCAGCAAAACATATGTAACACATCCTTACATTGTTAGCAGTGGCAGCAGAAACAAATGTAACACACCTTCTCATAGTTAAAGTCATACTCAACAGCATAAATAAATGTAAAACATCTTTGACTAGTTAAAATAATATTCCATAACACTTAAAGACTTTGAGTGCTGGAAAGGGTACACATGCAGAGCTCAGAGCTCAATTTTCAGGAGTTGGTTTTCTCTTTCTCTCATGTGGGTACTGAGGATCAAACTCAGGTTTTTGGGTTTTTAGGTGTGGTGGCAAGCGCCTTTACACACTGAGC
This sequence comes from Chionomys nivalis, assembly GCF_950005125.1. NCBI lineage: Eukaryota > Metazoa > Chordata > Mammalia > Rodentia > Cricetidae > Chionomys > Chionomys nivalis. Next base: position 132,340,816 of record NC_080112.1, read on the forward strand.
CATCTCGCTGGTCATTGTTATGATGTTTAAGAAACCGTTTCTTAATTTGAAATCACAAAGATTTACATCTACTTTTTTTTTCTGTGTGTTTGTAGTTCACATGTTGAAGCTTTTTAAAAAAATCCATTTTGAGTTAAATTGTCTATGTTATGTCAAATAATGGTTCAAATATTCTCTTTTGTACATGGGCCTGTAGTTGTCATAGCTCCATTTATTGACTTTTTTATTCTGAATATCATGCATCCCAGACTGACCTTGAAGCTGCTTTGTAGCCAAGGATGACCTTAAATTTCTGATCCTCTAGTTTCCACTTCCCCATTGCTGGGAATTGAGAATGAACCACCACTCCTTGTGGTATCAGAGTATATGTTTGACTGTGCGTTCTATGTCATTGAGATCTATTTCTGTCATCCTTTGAGTACCATAGTGTCTTGATTTGTTTCATTTATTTATTTTTGAGAAGGAGTTGCACTATACAGTCCTAGTCCATTTGCAACTCACTGTTTGAGACTAGCCTTGAATTCAAACAGATCCACTGAATGAGGTGAATGGCACAGAGGACAGTACTGCAAAATATGGAAATTGACCATTCTGCAGCCAAAAGGTGGGCAGATGTCTGATTCTAAATGTGAATTTAGAATCGGAGGAAACCTTGAACACTTAGTTTTGCTCATTTCCCTTTTAGTGTTTGAGTGAATGTTGGGATTAAAAGTATGTGTGCCAACATGCCTGTCCTGCTTTATCTATTTAACATTTTTCAGAAAAGGTTTTTGAGGCGTTGAGGATTGACCCCAGGACATTGCAAGACTAGGTAAATGCTCTGCTTCTGATTTAATGTCTCTAGCTTGATTTATCTTTGAATCTTGTTATCTCATTTTTCTTTTTCCCCTTTATTGAAAATAAATTTTTTTAACATACAAAATATTCTGGTTATAGTTTCCCCTCCCTCTACTCCTCCCAGTTCCTTCCCACTTTCCCTCCCATCCTGACTCACCCCCTTTCATCCTCTCATTAGAAAAGAACAGGCTTTTAAGAGATAATAAAATATAGCAAAAGAAAATATGATAAGATAAAACAAAGTGGTCTCTGATTGTTGTGTCCTCTCTTGGGCTCCCTTACTTGTAGTAGGGAGCTGCGGGCCTGCTTTTCATCCTGCCTGGCTCCTGCAGGCTAGCTTTATACCCAAAATAATTACACGGAAACTGTATTCTTTTAAACACTGCTTGGCCCATTAGCTCTAGCCCTTACTGGCTAATTCTCATATCCCGATCAACCCATCTCTAATAATCTGTGTAGCCTCAGTCTTACCAGGAAAGATTCAGCATGTCTGACCTGGCGGCTTGCTTCATCGCTTCTGCCTCTGAGAGGAGCTGCCCTGCATCTGAGCTCACTTCCTCTTCCTCCCAGCATTCTATTCTGTCTACTCCACCCACCTAAGGGATGGCCTATCAAGTGGGCCAAGGCAGTTTGTTTATTGACAAATGACCTTCCTCCATCATTTCCCCTTTTTCTGTTTAAACAAAAAGGAAAGGCATTCACTTTAACATAGCAAAATTACATATAACAAAACAGTTATCAAGTAAAAATTACAGTTACAATATTTACATCTACTTTATCTTTTATAACAAAGGAAAACTATAACTATAAATAACTATTCTTCAACTCCATCAAAGACTCCAGAAAGATACAATATTACCTAAGCAAACAAGAAATAAGCAACTTACAAAACTCTAGAAATCACAGAGACATCTCGCTGCCTGGACAGTCACCCAAAGTTCCTCTGTACCGTTGGGGCATCCATCTTCGGCCTAAAGGTCCATAGTATCCAGAGACATTTCCATGAAGCAGGAAATTTCTTTTTTTTTTTTCTACCTCATACTATTTATTTATTTATTTATTTATTTATTTAGTCTTTTTTTTAATTTTTCTTGCTGATTTTTTTTATTAATTAATTAATTTAATTATTAAAGATTTCTGCCTCTTCCCCAAGCAGGAAATTTCAAAGGCAGTTCAGTCACTATCTGCTGTGTCCTGCAGAATGTCTCGCAGACTCCTTCATGAATCAGGAACCCCGAAAGATCATCTCACCTTTAGGCAAGTTCAGCAGTCCTCTCTCTCTGCGGGTTCTCTGTGTCCAGTTTAGACAATAGTCCAGGCAAGAGCAGTTTCTTGCCCAAATGGCTATCAAACTCCATAAGGTGCCTCTTCGATGCCCATCTTCTTTCTTCTTGAAGTAGATTGGTGTTGCCAGGAGCAGACGTGTCTCATTGTCATGAAAAACCCTAAGTTATTAAAATATTTTAAATGCCATAGTCTGCAGTCTTTGAAAGATATGAAGAATGTCTATCTAACTGAAATATATCTCTATATATCTAGAAAATCTAACTAACATGACTACAAGCTTGACTATTGATGATTATCCATTAGCAACCTATATTTCCTAATTATACATTACATTCCTAAGTGAACTACACAATCACAATACCTTAATCAAGAGCAGAAATACATATACATATAACAAAATTGACCTTAAAATCCATACCAATGCAAATTATTCATACCTATATCATATCCCCCTTTAAATGTAAAAGAACATTTATAAACAATATTTGGGAATATGGGCGCAGTTACTTCTCTCCAAACTGCTTCCTGCTGAATGGGGGCGCTGTTAATCAGGTCTTTCATGGTATAACCTGTGTGCTAGGTTCCTCTCAGTCGGCAGTTGAGCAAAGTAATTTTTTGAAGGTGTTCACAGCAACCCTTCAGGAGGGCGTGGTCTATCATACCATATTGAAATAGAAGCAATCCAAAGAGTCTCATCCTCTGTGAAAACAAAAGAAGAAACTCTTTTCCAAAGTATCATATCCTTAGATCCAAATTCTGAAGTCAAGGTATTTTGAAAATATTTATCTTGGATTAATTCAGCAGCATTTATAAACAAATATCTTTTAGCATCTGTTGCTCCTTCCTCAGCATTAAAACAATTCAAAGAGAGCATAATAGCATACAGTATCAAGATTCTCTGTGTAGTTTCCATCTTTGTGCAGCTTTATTTTAACTCTATTTTGTTTACTTTTACTTTTATTTTATATTTTCTGTATATCTTCGTCCTGGAATAACTCTTTAGACCAGGCCGTCCTTGAACTCACAGAGATCTGTCTTTCTCTGCCTCTCAGGCAGTGGGATTAAAGGTGTGTGCTACTACACCTTGAAGTCTCAGAGGTCAATCTCCCTCTGTCTCCCAAGTGTTGGGATTAAAGGTATGTACTACCACACCCAACTACTCTCTTTCTTCCTTATTAATTTTTTAGGAACTTTAACATTTAGCCTGCATATATTTTTAAGTACACTGTAAATCATTTAAAGGTTTTCTTTGTCTTTGAATCTCTCTTTACTGTATCTCTCTCTTTTTCTGACCACATGAGCCTTTAAATTACTGAGCAATATGGCTAGGATTAAAGCCATGGCTTTGCCAGCTAGATCCAGCCCATTCCTTAGCTTTCCAGCCTCATGGCAGAGGTACCGGCTGTAGCCATGTTTATCACCACAACTCTGTGGCGTTTCAAGGTCCTTTCCAGCAAACAAGCTACAACACTCAAATGCTCTCTCTGTAGCTGACCTCCTGCCTCAGTCAGAGTTTGCCCTGGCAGGACGGACCAGAAAGCCAGCATTTTAAAACAGCACAACTTTTTTCCTACTACGGCTGAAAACAAACAAGCATGCAGTCAGCTTTTCACCAACACCGTTTTAAGTGTTTCATGGCAGGACCTCTTAAATGAGCTGCAAGGTTTCACAGCTGAAGCTGAGTCAGGAAGCCTCTCTTAGATGAGAGCACTTGCTTGCCTCTAGCAAGCAGAGCAGACCTGAGAAATTGTTGCTACCAAGAAAACATGCTTTACTCTATTCTTTCCCAAGCTTCCTCAGGCTTTCTGTAGATTCAGTGCCCCATGTCTTGGCGCCATCTGTAGTAGGGAGCTGCGGTCCTGCTTTTCGTCCTGCCTGGCTCCTGCACGGCTAGCTTTATACCCAAAATAATTACACGGAAACTGTATTCTTTTAAACACTGCTTGGCCCATTAGCTCTAGCCCTTACTGGCTAATTCTCATATCCTGATCAACCCATCTCTAATAATCTGTGTAGCCTCAGTCTTACCAGGAAAGATTCAGCATGTCTGACCAGGCAGCTTGCTTCATCGCTTCTGCCTCTGAGAGGAGCTGCCCTGCATCTGAGCTCACTTCCTCTTCCTCCCAGCATTCTATTCTGTCTACTCCACCCACCTAAGGGATGGCCTATTAAGTGGGCCAAGGCAGTTTGTTTATTGACAAATGACCTTCCTCCATCACTTACTTCTGTTAGTTTGTCTTGTTAGCTTGTTTTTGAGACAGGATCTTAGAATGTAACCCAAGGCTGGCCTTAGACTTGGGCATCCTTCTTGCTTCTGCTATATAAGTGATGGATTTATAGGCATTTGCCACCAGAGCTTAATGTTTCATCTATTTTGAATACAGCCTGCCCCTCTAAAATTAGGATACTTGATGACTTATGGTATCTTAATTGGCATTGAAACTTTCAGACTGGCTGTTGGATAGGATCCAAGGATCTGGGAGTAGGGGGAGTAGAGATTGAATCATCCTCTAGAAGTCAACAAGGTTCCAAAGCAGAAGTCAAAATAGGCTAGCTTTATATAACTGTAGAGCTGAATACTGACAGTTCCAGTGCCTGGTTACAAATGCTTTTAAGAAATGCTGTGTCACCCACTGAATGAGGTGGATGGCATGCAGGATAGCACTTCAAAATATGGACATTGACCACTCTGCATCCAGAAGTGCACAAATGTCTGCTCCTAACAAGAAGCACTGTTAGGAAATCTTGAACACTTAGTTTTGCTTATTTCCTTTTTCATGTTTGAGTGATAAATGAAAATCTAAGCCTGAAGTGACTCCTTCAGTAAGAGTAAGAGATTTGCTAAGTGGTGGTGGGAAAGTGTTCCCAAAATGCCACCTGCCTCCAGGTCTCGCTGTACCCCAGAGAGATGTGGAAACTCCCTCACACGGAGTTGTATGAATTAACCTTCTTCCTGTCACCTTTATACATTAGTTTTCCAGCCATATAGTTTGCTCTCCACTTCCTTATTTTATGCTTTTAGGTTTAAGCTTTTTTTTTTTTAAAAAGAGCCCTGTATGACTATTTCCAGTGGATTCTGAGAGCAGAGATGAATGTGCATGTTCACTCTGCTCAGAGTAGTCACTTGTCCCTTAAGAGATGAGTTTAAAGAAAATGACCTATAGAGAAGTTGCAAAAATAATTTAATTCACACTCCACTTCCTTAGTGTTAACTTTCCATAAAACCATAGCACCATTATCAAGAATGAACTAATTGATGGCCAGGAGAGATAACTCAGCTCTCAAGAGTGCTTACTTCTCTTGCAGAGGCCGTAGCTTTGAATCCCACCATATCTACCAGTTGGCTCACAGCCACCTGTAATTCTAGTTTCAGGGGATCCAAAGGCATCTGCATACACATGGTACACAGAAGATCACACAGGCACACATATGTATACACACAAGTAAATAAAAATTAATCTTTAATAAAGAATAGGAGATTGAACTTGTCTTAGTTACTTTTTTACTGCTGTGACAAAGCACCATGACCAAGGCATCTTATAGAAGAAAGCATTTAGTTGTTTTCAACTTTAGAGGGTTAATTTATGACCATTATGGCGGGGAGCATGGCAGTAGGCAGGCAGACAGGTAGGAAAGCATGACACTAAAGCAATTGGCTTTAGTTGAGGCAACAACCCAGGAGGAAGACAGAGAAAGCTAACTGGAATAGTGTGGGCTTTTGAAACCTCACAGATAATCCTCTAGTGGTACACTTCCTCCAGTAAGGCCACATCTCCTAATCCTTGCTAAACAGTTCCACCAACTGCAGACTAAGCATTCAAATATATGAGTCTGGGGGGTCATTCTCATTCAAACTACAGCAGAGCTCAAGGCATGGTAGTGCATGCTTGGAATCTCAATACTCAGAAAACAGGTGGATTACTTCAAGTTTGAGGCCATCCTGCATGATGAGACCCTGATAGCTTATCTCAAAACAGAAACACAAAAGCAAAATCTGAAGTAAAAATAACATTTGGGTTGACATTGGTTCATTACTACATAACTGCTTTTGAATTTCATCAGTTTGTTTTCCTTCCTTCCTGCCTTCCTTTAAATTTTTTTTTTTGAAACTGGGTCTCTCTGTCCTGGAACCCACAATGTAGGCCAGGCAGAGATTTTCCTGTCTCTTCCTCCCATGTTCTGGGACTAAAAGCATGTGCCACCAGATTTGACTTCATCAGTATTTCTACAGCTGGTCTATTTCTGATGTAGGATCCTATCTGGAATCCCTTCTTGCATTTAGCTTTAATTTATATTTAGTCTTGTCTAGTCTGTAATAGTTTCTTAATTTTGTATTTCATGATATTTTTGAAGACTATGGGCCATTTATTTTTTCTCAACAGAGTTTGATTTTTTTTTTTCTTTTACATAGTCCGACTCATGTAACCCAGGCTGGCCTCAAACTCACTATGTAGCTGAGGTTGACCTTGAACTTTTGATCTTCCTGCCCCTACCCCCAGAATGCTGGACTTACAGTTATAAGTCACCATGTCTGGCTTTGGTTTTTTTTTTGTGTGTGTGGCTCAAATTAGATTGTGTATTGATGCATATTTTTTAGCATCTTATTGTGGTATGATTTTGGTGGGTCTTATTACTGGTCACATACCTTGATTTCTTGTGTAAATTGGAATCTGCAGTTTCTTTCCTGTTAAATTGCTGTTTCTCCCTTTATAGTTCAAGTATCTCAGGAGAGATGCTTTGAGACAATGCACATATTCCATTTCTCCTTGAAAGTTTGTGCATTCATTTTAGTGTTCATTGTAGGTCACTCCATCTCACTTTATAAAGTATTTATGGTAAGTATTTGACTAAGATAAATAGAGCCATGCCCTACTAAAATGAAGATCAATGATGTTGGAATCCTATTGTATTAGCATAACTCTAGCCACTGTGTTCCCCAACGTTCAGGGCTCAGTACAGACAGATTTTCTTCCCAGTATGAGCATTTCTGGTTATGTAAGTGGTGTCTGTCATGTAGTGACTAATGTTTCAGGCTGGCATTTTACTTTGAAGTAATTTCAAGCTTGTAGGAAATAACAATAACACTAAGGTATCTTATATGCCTTTTGACCTAGGTTTACTTAACAGTTGTCACAGTGGCCCTGTTTCTCTCCTACCCCCTCTCTTGTTTCTGTCTCTTCTGTCTCCTCTCCCACTCTTTATTTTTTGAGACAGGTTTCTCTGTGTAGCTCTGGCTATGCTGGAACTCACTCTGTAGATCAGGCTGTCCTTGAACTCACAGATCCCCCTGCCTCTGTCTTCTGAGGGCTGGGGTTAAAGGCATTTGTCACCATGCCCGGCTATCTCCTCTCTTATTTTATATGTCTGTATTTATACAACTGTTGTTCTCTACAAACTCATTTGATATTAAGTTGCATGTATCATACTTCTTGTACCTTAATATATAACCCTAACAATATGTTGCAAGCCCAGAATTTTCAAGAAATATGTCCATAAACTAGATTATAGCATTTACATGCAGTTCTTTTTGTCTTTAGTCTTATAATAGCTAGTGAAAAGTTGATTTTTACAGTTTACCACTGAAGCTTTAAGTTTGAAACCTTTATTATATATATGTATATATATTGTAATTCCAATATAAAAAATTTGGGCTGGTGATATAGCTTAGTGGTAGAGTATGAATGAGTACTAGGTGTAACCCTTAATACTGCAAAACAGAAAATAAAACAAGAAAAAGGAAATTTAATATTAATGCAATGCTCTAGTTTCTGATCTGTATTTCAAATTCATTAGTTATTAAAACGTTCTTTATTGGAGTTGTTATTCTCTATTATAGGCTGTAGCCAGGACGACATATTGAATTTATTTGTTATAGCTCTTTCATTTCTTTTGATCTGAAATAGTTCCCATAAACATTTCTCTGCTCTGTTCTTTTCTTCTTTTTTGAGACAGGGTCTCACTACAGAGTCCTGGCTGATCTGGAACTTGCTTTATAGACTATGTTGGCCTCTAACTTGTGGCAATCCTCCTACTTTTGCTTCCCAATTGCTTGGATTCTGAGCATGAACCACCATGCCTAGACTTTCTTTGATTACACTGGCATTTTGTAGAAGGATGTATCATGAAGTATGTGCTAAGTTTGAGTTTGGTTAATTTTTTTGACTAAAGTACTGGGTAAGTGATGTATGTGTCCACAAGGTGTCTTATTGCTTCTTGTTGATAATTGTAATTTTGATTATTTGGTCAAAGTATTATTTAGATCTGTAGTATTTTTAGATATGATACACTAGAATGATCAATACCATGGAACCCCTTATATTAATGTTTAGACTGAAAATTTACGACTAAAAAGTTTTCAAAACTGTTCAGATCTAAAGGTCGGCCTGATGGTGCCAGCCAGTCATTCCAGCTACTTGGGAGATTTAGACAAGGAGATTACAAATTCAGAGCTTGATTGGGCTACAGAATGAATTCAAAGACAGTCTAGGAAAATTTGTAGAACTACTGTTTCAAAAATTTAAATAACCATAAAATAAAACTCATTGGTGCAGTGCCTGCTTAGCATGCCCACGACTGTAGATTTGCCTTCTATGATGACAGACATATAGACTGAATATACCTAACATGAATTCACTAGAGAAATGTGAATGCAAACTTTTGCCAACTAACTGACGCTCCTTTCCCCCTCTTCTTTCTTTGTTTCCATCTTTTCTTTCCCTATCATCTTTCTGTCCTCCTTTCTTTGAATATTTTTGTTTTATTTTGTTTTATTTTGCATTTTTGAGACAGGGTCTCACCATGTAACTCTGGCTGGCCTGGAACTTGCCATGTAGATCACTCTGGCTTTGAACTCACAAGAGATTCATTTGCTTCTGCCTCCTAAGTGCTGAGATTCTTCTGTTGAGATTTTTCTGTTTAGATATATACTTAATTTTTAATTAGATTACTTGGTATTTTTCTGTCTAGTTTCTTGAGTTCTTTATATACTTTGGAGATCATCCCTAAGTCCAATGTGGGGTTGGCAAAGATCTTTTTGCATTCTGTAGGCTGCCATTTTGTCTTATTGACAGCGTTTTTTGCCTTACAGAAGCTTCTGAGTTTCAGGAGGTCCCATTTATTCATTGTTGCTCTCAGTGTCTGTGCTACTGGTGTTATATTTAGGAAGTGGTCTCCTGTGCTAATACATTCAAGGCTACTTCCCACTTTCTTTTCTATCAGGTTCATTGTAACTGGATTTATGCTGAAGTCTTTGATCTACTTTACTTGAGTTTTGTGCATGTTGATAAATATGAATCAATTTGCATTCTTCTATATGTCAACCTCCAGTTATGCCAGCACCATTTGTTGAAGATGCTTTCTTTTTTTCACTGTACAATTTTGACTTCTTTGTTAAAAATCAGGTGTTCATAGGTGTGTGGATTAATGCCAGGGTTTTAGATTCAATTCCATTGATTTATATGTTTGTTTTATGCCAATACAAAGCTGTTTTTATTACTTTGGCTCTATAGCAGAGCTTGAAGTCAGAAATGTTGATGCCTCTGGAAGTTCCTTTATTATATAGGATTGTTTAGCTATCCTGGTTTTTCTTTTTCCATATGAAGTTGAGTATTATTCTTTCAGGGTCTGTGAAGAATTGTGTTGGGATTTTGATAGGGATTGCGTTGAATCTCTAGATTGCTTTTGGTAAAATTATCCTTTTTACTATGTTGATTCTACCTATCCAATAGCATGAGAGATCTTTCTACTTTCTTGTGTCATTTTCAGTTTCTTTCTTCAAAGACTTAAAGTTCTTGTTATCCAGATCTTTTACTTGTTTTCTTAGACTTACCCCAAGATATTTTATATTATTTGTGGCTATTGTGATGGGTGTTGTTTCCTGATTTTATTCTCAGCCTGTTTATCATTTGTGTATAGGAGGGTATGCTGTGCATTTATTTTCATTGAATTCTAGGAAGTCTTTAATTTCTTTCTTGACCCAGTGGTGGGTCAGTTGAGAGTTGGTTAGCTAACTTTTTGGAGCACGTTCCCTTTGATGGGATGCCATGCTTAGTCTTAATGCAGGAGGGAGGGGCCCCTACTTAATGTGCCAGACTTTGTTGACTCCCCATGGGAGACCTTACCTGTTGGGAGGAGTGGATTGGGTGTTGGCTGTGGAGGAAGGGTGGGGGGAGAACTGTGGATGGAATGTAAAATTTAAAAATTTAATTTTAAAAAGTGGGGGTAGGGAAAGAAAATAAAGTAGAAGGAAAAGGAAGCAAAAGTAGAAGAAAGAGAAAAAGAAAAGGAGGAGAAAGTGAAAAGTATAAAGATAGCTCATGCACCAGGGATAGAACCTGGTCTTACTGCCAGGAGTCTCTCAGACAGTCCAAGCTTCACCACTGTCTCCCACATATGGAGGGCCTAGTTCAGTCCCATGGAGGCTCCACAGCTATTGGTCTAGAGCTCTTGAGTTTCCACGACCTTGGTTCAGCTGTCTCTGTAGATTTCGCTATCATGATTTTGACTTCCCTTGCTCCTATATTCCTTACTCCTTCTCTTCAATTGGATTTCTGAAGTTTGGCCTGGTGCTTGGTTGTAGATCTTTGCATCTGGTTCTGTCAGTTGCTGGATGAAGGCTGTGTGATGATAGTTGGAGTAGTCATCAACCTGATTACAGGGGCATGTTCGGCCTCCCTCTCCACTATGCTAGGAGTCTTTATAGTGGTATATTATTTGTGTTATCCCAGCAGCCACACTAGTTAGCCATAAAAGCCAGGCAGTGGTGGCACCTGCTATAGTATGAATAATAAAAACTCAGAGATATTGGGATTCAAGCAGAAGATCAGAAAAGTAAAGCAGCCAAGCCACCAGACAGAAAACTGATAGAGACTCAAATCCAAAATCATGTATAGGAAGGTAGATGAAACCTTTATCTAGAATTAGTTAGTACTCTATATGACCATTAACATCATGACAGAAATATATATATATATATATGTCTTGTAAAATTTATACTTTAAGAAAAGCTGTTTAAGATTCATTATAAAACCAAAGGATTATGAGATTAGTAGCAATAAAATAGTTTTTAAATATTTGTTTTTCTTTTGTGCCATATTAGGTGGGTCTTCTGATATGAGTCAGAGATTTTGGATTTCACTTTAATAAGCATGCTTGGGTTTAGAAAAGGAGAGAGCCACACTCCAACTTTAAAGCAAGCTTTAATCTTTAATTGAACTGGTACTACAAAAAGATCATTTGCATTATATGTCTGTAGTGAATACCAGAAACAAACATTTGGGAGGATTTATGAAATTTTACTCTGTTGGAAATGTGATATACCATTTCCAATTTACTCTTTTTCTTGAGATTTTTTTCTGAGTGATTTGTCCTTTTTCTTTAGATGTCTCATTTGTCCAGTGGTCTTTAGATTCCTTAACTGGATACCTTTATTCTCCTGAAAAGACAGAAACAAAACCCTTCCCCAACCCCAATCTTGGGGAAATTCTCTTTTTGCAAGTTATATCTGACAAATGAAAAGCATTTGTTAGTTTGGTAAGCAAGTTTAGATTAAAAACCATGCCATTTGATGAATATCATTATCATGTCTTCTAATTAAGAGGTATCTCTTGTTCAAATTGAATCTTTATCAATTTTGATGGTATCCATAGCTTTTCTTCTGTGGAAACAAAACCAAAAACACTTCCCCAATGTAACACATGTTGTCCTGGTTTCCATTCAGAAGTTAGTACATCTTTAAAGTATATCCTCTGATTTAATTCTGTAGTTTTTTCTACTATTCAGTGTCTCTCTATAGCTGTTGTTCTTTTCTCATTAGCATTTAGAAAACTCAAAGTTTATAAAGCTATCTATTGCTGGGGGTATTTATCATTCTTTTTTATTTAATGTATTTTTTAGAGTTTGATTTGATCTTTCTGTAACTGCCTTCCCTGAATGATTGTGTGGTTTACCTGTAATATGCTTTATATTATAATAAGCAAAAATGCTTCTATTTTCTTAGAGATATATGCTGGAGCATTGTCTGTCTTTATTGGTACAGGTATACTCATGATGGCCATAACTTCTAGCAAATGTGTGATTACAGAATCAGCCTTTTCCAAACTCAAAGCAATTGCCCATTGGAAACCTGAATAGGTATCATTGATGTGGTGTTTAGTTTTAGTTTTCTAAATTCTACAAAATGGAACACCTCCATCTTCCAGATTTCATTCCTTTGAGTACCCTTTGGGTTACTTCCTGCAGTAAGTGGCATTTGGTTGTAAAAAGAACACATAGGACATTTTCTTATAATTTCCTTGGCTTGTTGCCACATGATGGAAAAGTCTTTTTTTTTTTTAAACCTTTGCTAGTGACATGATTTTTTAATGAAATTCCGAGGCCTTCAGCACATTTTCAATCGACAATTGATCAAATTCTGTATTACCTTGATCTAGATGGCCTAACAGACCCGTATGGGATTGGATGTGTGTTATGTATATGGAATAATTCCTCTTCCTGATTATATCTTGTAACTGAATAAATGAAAAAGTCAATTCTGTATCATATGTTACAAATTCAGCAGTTTCAGTATACAAAACAATCATGTTTTGAATCGGTAAGTATGTTGAGAGATTCTTTAAAATCCCTTAGTTCCATGAGAATAGCATATAATTCTGATTTTTGGATAGAATCATAAGGGCTTTGATCTACTTTACTGAACTTTTCTGATTTGTAACCTGCCTTTTTTGATTTATTTGCATCAGTATGGAATGTAGAGGCTCCAGTTATTGGTGTGTCCTGTATAATGCGAAGAAGGATCCAGTTAGTTCTCTTTATAAACTGAATTTTCTTCCTTTTGGGATACTTGTTGTTAATCTCTCCCAAAAAATTACTACAAACTCTTTGCCAGGTTCAGGTTTATTTTCTTCCCATAATTTGTCAATTTCATCATTATTAGAAGGCACTTTAATTTCTGATGAGTCTATTCCTTATTGACTAAGTCTTAATTTTCCTTTTAGAATTAACTCAGAGACCTTTTATACATAAGTTTTCAATTTTTTACTCAGTTTACCCCAACTAAAACCCTAAGCAGTAGTGGAGAGGGTACCTGAACTGGCCTTCCCCTGTAAACAGATTGATGACTAACTTAATTGTCACCATAGAAAATTCATCTAGCAGCTGATAGAAGCAGATGCAGAGATCCACAGCTAGTATCGGACCAAGTTCTCAGAGTTCAGTCAAAGAGAGAGAGAGAGAGATGTGATAATATGAACAAAGGGGTTAAGACTGTGATGGGGATACCCACAGAGAAAACTGACCTGAGCTAGTGGGAGTTCACTGACCCCAGACTGACAGCTGGAGAACCTGCCTAGCACGAAACTAGGCCCTCTGAATGTGGGTGACAGTTGTGTTATTAGGGTAGTCTGTGGGGCCACTGGCAGTGGGATCAAGGCTTATCCCTCGTGCTTGAACTGGACTTTTTGAGCCCATTCTCTTTGGAGGGATACCTTGCTCAGCCTAGATATAGGGGTGAATGTCTTGGTTCTACTTCAAAGTAATGTGTCAGACTTTGTTGACTCTCCATAGGAAGCCTTACCCTCTTTGAGGAGTGGATGGGGGTGGGGTAGGGGGAAGGTGGAGGGAATGAAAGGAGAGGAGGGAATGGAAACTGGGATTGGCATGTAAAATGAAAAAAGATTGCTTTAAAAAAAAGAAAAAAAAAGAAAAAAGAGTTCCCAGTTGTCTTACCAAATCTACTGCTGATGTTGATGAAGATGTGAGGCTGATTGCTGCTATGTAGAACAGTAAAAACCTGACTGGATTTCAGAACAGCTATCTAGTTTGGCAGCAGTCCAAGAAGGGTGTTCAGGGAGAGCCTGCCAGGAGAGAAAAAAAAAAAAAAGAAAATCATAGCTGGTAGGACAGTGACTCCAGCCACTTGTAGTTCCTTTTTCATGAATTTGTACTCCAAATGTTTTGTGCCAAATGTAGCATGAATAATAAAGACCCAGAGACGGATATTAGGGTTCAACCTGCAGATCAGAAAAGCAAAACAGCTAATTAGAGACCTAATACCTCTACCAAATCTTCAGACTGAAAGGGTGATCCTGCAATGCTCTCCACCAACCTTGGACTCCACACTCCACTGGGTTCCTATCTCTTCCTCTTTATATTCCAGCTTCCACCCAGCCACATTGCTGTCTCCACCTCCTTAGTGCTGGGATTAAAGGCGTGTGATCCTAAGTGCAGAGATCACCTTTGTGTGAGCTCTGTTTCTCTTTTAGACAGATTCAATCTTGTGTAGCCTAGGGTGACCTTGAGCTCACAGAAATTCATCTTTTTCTGTCTTCTGAGTCCTGGGATTAAAGATGTGTGTCACCACTCCCTGGCTTGTATGGCTGACTAGTATGGCTGCTTTGTCCTCTGATTTTTCAGGAAAGCTTTATTTATTAAAATACAAATAATATACCACTATAACACACCTTTAATCCCAGCAGCCACACTAGTAAGCCGTACAAGCCGGGGAGTAGTGACACACACCTTTAATCTCAGCAGCCTCACTAGTAAGCCATACAGACCACCTTTAATCTCAGCACTAGAAAGGAATATAAGATGGGAGAAAACAGGTCTCACTCTCAGTCTCAGTCTGAGGATATGTGGAGGCAGGGTTGTCCATTTCTATCTGAGATAGAGGCAAGAGCCAGTGTCTGACTGTTTTGCTTTTCTGATCTTTAGCTTGAACCCCAATATCTGTTTCTGCGTTTTTATTATTTGTGCTACAAGTCTTAGCTGGGGTCATCCTTGTGGAATCTTGGGAATTTCCCTAGCAACAGGTTTCTCCCTAACCCCATAGTGACTCCCTCTATGAAGATCTCTCTTTCATTGCTCCCCACTCCATCCCTTTCCCCCCTCAACCGTCCAGTTCCCTCAAGTTTTCATCTCCCATCCCCTCCTCTTTACTCGTTACTGCTCACCTCCCCACAGTTTACCCAGGAGATATCATCTAATTCCCCTTCTTTAGGTGATCCATATGTCCCTCCTAGGGTCTTTCTTGTTACCTAGCTTCTCTGGAGCTGTGGATTGTAGTCTGTTTATCTTTTGCTTTACATCTAATATCCACTTATGGGTGAGTACATACACCACTCTTCTGTTAGAGACAGAATTTTGTCATGAATTCCAGGCTGGTCTTGAACTCACAATGTACCTCAAGGTGGTCTCAACCTTGAAGTGATCTTCTTGCCTCATTCTCTCAAGTGCTAGGATTATAGGCATGTACCAACATACCTGACTTGATTTTCATTCACCTATTCTTGTCTGAAGACTCAGGCTCTCTTATTATTGCTTCTGTGGTTGTACCAAAGTGTATGCAGAACATGGTAACATGTTTTAGTTGCCTAAAATCCCATCCCAGTACCTCGTAGTGACCATTTTCACGCCATGTTGATCATGTATTGGGAATGCCTATGCCTGGCTGTTCATCTCTGCTCTATATGGCATTGGATGGTTAAAAACGGGAGTTCTGTTTCCAGGATTGCCTCATCACCGTTATGAATAGCTTTTCAATGACTGTGGCCAGCCTATCTTCATGCTGTGTCATGTCCTCCAGGGCTTTCCATGTGGCTTACATGTTAGATGTTCATACTATCGTGGTCCCTGGGTACTTCTCAAAGGGCAGTGATGAAGTGGAGGTCTTTATTTAAAATTCAACTCAGTATTGGTAAAAGTATTTAATATTGTAATTTTCCTTTTTTCAAAATGTATATTACTTTAATAAAGTATTTTATTTTATTTAACGTTTTTATTAATTTATCTAGAATGTCATACCATGTATTTAGTTTTTTGAGGTGTAAAGGGTTTATTTGGCTTATACTTATACATCATTGAAGGAATTCAGTACAGAAACTCAAACAGGGCAGGATCCTGGAGGCAGGCACTGATGCACAGGCCATGGAGGGGTGCTGCTTAGTTGTGCGTTCCTTATGGCTTTCTCAGCTTCTTTTCTTTTTTTTTTAATTAATTTTTAATGAGCTCTACATTTTTCTTTGCTCCCCTCCCGGCCTTTCTTCTCCCTTCTACCCTTTCCCATGGTCCCCATGCTCCAAATTAACTCAGGAGATCTTGTCTTTTTCTACTTACCATGTAGATTAGATCCATGTGTGTCTCTCTTTGGGTTCTTGTTGTTGTCTAGGTTCTCTGGGGTTGTGATTTGTGAGCTGGTTTTCTTTGCTTTATGTTAAAAAAACCACTTATAAGTGAGTACATGTGATAATTTTCTGGATCTGGGTTACCTCACTCAATATGATGTTTTCTATACCCATCCATTTGCCTGCAGATTTCAAGCTGTCGTTATTTTTTTCTTTTGTGTAGTACTCCATTGTGTAAATGTACTACATTTTCCTTATCCATTCTTTGGTCGAGGGACATTTAGGTTGTTTCCAGGTTCTGGCTATGACAAACAGTGCTGCTATGAACATAGTTGAGCACATGTCCTTGTGGCATGATTGGGCATCCTTTGGATATATACCCTAAAGTGTTGTTTCATCCTTCTTTCTTATAGAATTCAGAACCACCAGCCCAGAGATGGCACCACCAATAATTGATGGGTTCATCAATCACTAATTTTAAAATGTCCTACAAGCTTGTCTATACCCTAATTTTAAGAAGAT
The DNA here is from genome assembly GCF_950005125.1 of Chionomys nivalis. Classification (NCBI taxonomy): domain Eukaryota; kingdom Metazoa; phylum Chordata; class Mammalia; order Rodentia; family Cricetidae; genus Chionomys; species Chionomys nivalis. The sequence goes on from NC_080112.1 coordinate 132,357,582, forward strand.
ATTTTCCCATTTTGACTTTTTTCTCTTAAATGATTTCAGTTGTGTCAAGTTGACATAAAACTAGCCAACACAGATAGGAAAACTGACAGAAATATAAAATGAAACTATAGACCTATGTTGTCCAATATGAAACCACTAAACATGCTATTGTCATAAAACACTAGCAGAAGACTTACATTAATGTATTTAATTAGACATATTAAAACCAAAATATAAACTATCTCAATAAGGTATACATTGACTGATTATAGTTGAAATGATAATCTGAGGATGACAGGACTTTAAGTTTAATACACAATTAGTGTTCTGATTTTCTTTTTAATGTGATTCTAAAATTTTTAGATCTTAGATGGGACTTATATTTATTTCTTGCATTCTTTTTAATTTTTGCATACTTTCATGTCATACCATGTATTTTGATCATATTCAGCTCTGACTCCTTCTAGGAACTACTCCCAGATCTGTCTCTACAACTATTCTCTACCCCCTCAACTTCCAGTCTTCTTTTTATAAAAAAAAAACCAAAGAATTTTGTACATGTATTTTGGTTACATTCAACCTCCTAACTCCTTCTAGATTCACCCCACCTCCCTAACCACCCATCTTCATGTTTTCTACTTTTATTTTCAAGCCCATTGAATCTAATTTGTGTCATCCAAATATTCTTGCGCGTGAGGCCTCCCTGGAATATGATCAGCCTATCAGGTGTCAAAACTTTAACAAAAACTGACTTTTCCTGCCCCAGAAACTACTACATGAAACTAGCTCCTCCCCACCCCTACCTCTGGCTCCATGCTGGCATTTTGATTGTCTGGAACTTATACACGCTGTCACAATTACTGTGAGTTCTTATGTGCAACTGTCCTGTTGTGTCTAGAAAGCACTATTTCCTTTTAGTTATCCACCACTTGGCTCTTACAACTTTTCTGCTCCATCTTCCTCAAACATTGGGCCTTAGGGGGATTGAGTATGATATAAACATCCTATATAGGGTGGAGTACTCTGAAGTCTCTTATTCTTTGCACATTGGCCAGTTGTGGGTCTTTGTTTAAATTGCCATCTGCTGCAATAAAGACCTTCTCTGATGAGAGTTAAGAGGTGCACTAATCTATGGATATAGCAATGAGTCATTTTATAAGTCATTTTAATACTATGTCCATGTAGCAGAATAATACTAGGTTTTTCATAGGTCCTGTGACCTATCTAATTATGGGTCCTTGATTCTGATATTGGTGTCAGATATGGGTTCCATCTCACACAGCAGGCTTTAAATTCAATCAGAAAGTGGTTTTAGTTAATCCTGGAACATCTATGTTGCCATTGCACCAAAGCTTGTCAAGGCAGTCTTGTAGCTCATATCTTCACAGATGGGTAAGATTGATGATTATTTTTCTTATATGTTAGTATGCGTAGAACTTCCAGCACTATGAAAGCTAGCCAGTAGGTATAAAGCTTCCAGGTCAGTACTTGCCTGAGTTCTCTATGTTTTGTGACTCAGTATGTGGTATATTCAGCAATAGACTCTACCATCAAGTTCTGGAACATAACCAAGAACAATGGCAGTAGCCTATAATGTTTCAGAATCAGTTGGATCCCACTAGCCAACAAGCCAAAAAGAGGTAGCCTATTCCTGTTACTGGGATTTTAATTTGTTAGCATATGGTGTTGAGTTGGGATATTGTTTCCATTATAGGATAACATCATATGGATTATTTTATATATGAATATTTTATGTATTTCAAGGACCTTCTTCCATGACTTTTTCACAAGGCTTTAACTGTGAGTTATCTCTCTCCATATTCCTTTCTCTACCCTGCCCTCCCATCCTTCACCCTATTTAACTCTTCCTGTTCTGTTATGTCCCCTTTCTTCCTTTATATTACTTCATTACATATCCCCTCCCTTGAAAGTCCACCCATACATATACCCTTACTAATTTCATAACATCTATGAGTACTCCACAACTTTGTTTTATTTAAAAAATAATCCATTGATTCCAATTTGTACTTCCAATAAACTCACAGATACGGGATTATCCACTTGAGTGTGGTTGACCTACCAGGATTCCCACCTTTAAAAAAATCTATCCCTTTCCCATGTCAGGGTCCAACCTCGATGAAATTTGAACATTCCAGGGTATGAACATGAGGATTAGAATTATTAAGCAAAAGGAACAGAGATATAAGAGAAATAACAGACAGAAACACAGAGCAGCACTGGGAGAGAAATTCAGTGAACAGCCCATGTTTATTTTCCACATGCTTATAAACTTCACTCCAAAAGAGGAAGGGGGAGGCAACAGACTTTATTAACATGATATAAGGAATAGACCAAGTATCCTGCAGGCAGTCACTCCCTGAAACCTTCTGCCAATCTCCTTTGAAGGAACGGGAATAGCAAGGTGGAGCAGATCCACTTCTATACTCAAAATACTAATTGATGACACTGTAGGTCAGGATCTCTTGTTTGTAGCCACACCTTGATGTGGGATTCCCTTCTCTATTCTGTGAATATATTTTATTACCATTGGTTAATAAAGAAGCTGTTTTGGCCAGTGGCTTAGCAGAGTAAAGCCAGGTGAGAAACATATATCTCTCTATATATGAACAGAGATATATAGAGAGAGTAGGTGGAGCCAAGGAGACACCATGTAGCTGCTGATGGAAAAAGACACTGCCTTACTGGTAGGCAGGAACGCAGCCCGTGGGGTGGCAGGAATGCAACCCGCAGCTCCTTCTACAGGCCACAGTCTCATGGTGATACACAGATTAATAGAAATAGGTTAATTTAAGATATAGGAGTTAGCTAGAAAAATTCCTGAGCCCTTGGTCAAACAGTGTTGCAATTAATATAGTTTCTGTGTGATTATTTGGGTCTGGGGGATGGCTAGGAAATGAACAAGAAGTCTGCATTTACAACACCTGTTGTCAACAACTTTGAAAGAGTAAAAGTAAGCTCAAACTCTCTGACCTTTAGTCAAGGTAGAACAGGCTCACAACTGTGGGCCCCCACACTCTCAGAAGTAACCTCCTCAGTTTGGGATCAGAGCTTGTAACCCCTTCCCTATTCCATGCTAGCCTATTGATTGGCTTGATCTTTCTCGTGTAGGACTTGTGTAGGCAACCATAACTGTTGTAAATTGATGAATGCAGGGTTCCTGTCATGACCAGAAGACATTGTTTCACCTCTGTCTTCCCCAGTCTCTGGCTCTTATAGTCTTTCCACCTTCTCTCCATCAATGATCCCTGAGTCATGTATGCATGCGTGTGTGTTCTTGCACACATAAGCATATGATATAGATCTCCCATTAGTGGCTGAGCACTCCACAGACACTTGTTGTTTTCTTTTGTCATAAACCAGTCAGGATAAAAACGTAAAGAAGAGTGTTTTACCTTCTCTTCTCTCTGTGTGGATGATGTATTCTTCAAATAGCAGGGGCTCAACTTTTGACTTGTTTTGGATTACTGAGCACTATCCTTCAGAAACAATTTCCTTATGCTCTCTGGGTCATCTGGCGTTAGCACAGATCTTTTACTCAGTAAAAACAAGCTAATAATAATAATAAGCAGAAAGATCTTTATAATAAATACATTTTTACAGCTTTTCAAATCCTAGGTTATTGAAATTCTGTCAGCCTTGGCTGATTTCCATGTTCCTTCTGCCCTTGTGTTTTCTTTCTTTCTTCCTTTTTTTTTCTTTGAGCTATTCCCGCTGACTTCAGAAGGATGCTTGGCACTCTAACGGGAGGAGTGGCATTGCTGAGTACAAAGTGGTAAGGGTAAGGTCACATTTGATTATGCTAATCCTTTAGAGGTTATCTTAATGTATACTATCTTAATGTATATTTTACAGGTAAGGCAGAAATATAAAAACCATAAAGAAAAAATGGCCTCTTAAAGGTCAGTGTCTGATTATCTATCCTGTCCACAATAGTAACAATTGATAATATAAAACAGATGTCCCATGGACAAGAGCGAAATAGTACAGCTGAATCTTTTGTCTTTATTATTTGTAGTGGTGGGTTTCTCAAATCAGAAAAGTGATACTGGCTCCAATTAGAAATCATAAGGCATTTAAGATGTGAGGCAAAGTTATCAACAAAGGTGAGAGACAAGTGATTCCTAGTTTCCAGCACCTTCTCTTCATGGGGTAAATCAATAAATAGTTTTTGATGCATGAAAGAACAAATTTCTCATAGGCTTTGCCCAACTTCAGTTTGCCATTTGCACAACAAACCAACCACTAAATTTACAAAGTGTTTAATTACATCCCAGATCCTGGTTTTGGTTGCCTGGAATCAATTCCCTAGAATTATTTTGAATGGTCAGATTAGAAGATTTCTGCCATGACATATATTGTATTACCTTGTGTTTCAAAATTCTTTATATGGTGTCAAATATGTGGGAGGATTTAAATAAATTCTCTTCAGTGCTTCATGAGATGAGATGATCCAATCGGAGCTGAATGTTTTCAATTAGGGTGTTTCCATGGATACCATTAAGCATGCCAAAATTCATAGCCACAGGAGGTTTTTACATCTTTCAATATTGATTAAGAAATCTGAGAACAATTTCAAGAAATGTGGAATGTAGGTGGAGGCTAAATTCTGAGGATAGTATAAAACTTGCCTTTTCTCCCCTGGTTAAAGGATAGTCCAAAAATACTCTAGGCAGTCAGCCAAACTAGCAACAGGATTTCCATCAAGAGATAGTCCAGGAGAAAAGGGAACTTAAGTTATTTCTTTATTTATTAACATTTAGTTAATGCTATTTTATAATGTATTTATTAATATTAGCTTTTTATGTGGTAGGAATGAGGCATTGGCAGTACAAAAACAAGAATTGCAAACCTTTGTGTAAATGTTGTTTCTGAAAAACATATCCTAGATGGTGTTAGCAGACATCTTCACATTTATATCTGTCTTGGAAAGATTTATGTCTTAAATTACTTTAAAAAAAAGACAATAGTTCGCCACCTTAATTTTTATCTCCCTAAGGATCTATGGAATGGAGTTCAAGGGGATCCTGACCTTGAATGGAGAAAAAATAGATCATTTTGAGTAATTGTTACTGTTCAGTGTTTCCATCTGTCAGTGTAGTCAAAGTCAACAAATAATAATGCACAGCCCTAGCTGTGTCTTTGACTTAGTAAATGTGGTGGTTTGAATGAAAATGATTCCCATAAGCCTATAGCGAGTGGCAATATTAGGAGGTGTGGCCTTGTTGGAGTAAGTGTGGCCTTTTTGGAAGAAGTATATCACTGGGGGTGGGCTTTGAGGTTTCAAATGCTCAAGTCAGGTCCAGTGTCACTCCCTCTTCCTGCTGCTTGTGGATTCCAATGAAAACTCTCATCTTCTCCAGCCCCATGTCTGCCTGCATGCCACCATGCATTCTGCCATGAGAATAATGGACTAGACCTCTGAAACTGTGAGCCAGTCCCAATTAAATGCTTTTTTAAAATAAGAATTGCCATGATAATGGTGTCTCTTCACAGAAATAGAACAACCCAAGTCAGTAAACCACAGGTATTTTCATATCACACCATAGATTCTTCAGGTAAGATTTTGAGACACAGATTCTTGCTCTGTAGTTCAAGCTAGCTTGGACCTTGTATCCTCCTCGTCAGCTTCCCAAGTGTATATTACAGGCCTGTGCCCCAATGCCTAACTCTGCTGCAGATACCTTCAACTATCATTTTTGCTAATCATTATTTTGAAGATTTGGCAGTTATTATATTAGAATTATTGATAACTCTTGATTATTTTTTGTTTTGGGTTTATGAGGCAAGGTCTCACTGTGTATCTGTGGCTGGCTCTGGTCTCATGGTGATCCTCTTATCTCTGCCTCCCATAGTTTTTAATTGTCATAATAAAGAACATATTATTGTATCACCATTAGTATTTTATAATATTTTAATGGGCATTTCAATATAATTGGCTTTTTTGAAATTCTATTTTTTTTGTGTTTTGAAACAACATTCAGAAAATTTTGTGTGTGTATATATTTGTGTGTTTGCATATGTATGGATGTGGAAGCCAGAGGTCAATCATGGATATTGTCAGGAACCATGCACTTGTGTTTTTGAGACAGGGTGTCTCACTGGGACCTGGGGCTCACTGATTAGGTTGGGATTGCTGGTCAGTGAGCCCCAAGGACCCTTCTGCTTCTGCCTCCCCAGCCCTAGGTTTATAAACATGTGCCACACCACACCTGGCTTCTTTTTGCTTGTATGCTAAGGATTAGAACGTATGTTTTCATGATGGCAAAATAAGTACTTTATTAAGTTGCCACCCCTGCATGTAGAAAAGTTTTTTAAAAAGAAGCCTGACAGCTTAAGGGAGTTCTTTTCTGGTGTCTGTGTGGCTCCCATAAATGCTTTGCAGTCTTCACGTTTGACTTTCATCTGAGAATTTGTCTTCAGGTGACTATTATTATCCTGAATAGAAATTTAAGGATAAAAGATATCTGAGTCTATAATGGGTGGCATTCAGCAGGATGCTGTAAAGTGCATAGGATACAAAAAGGTTCTAAGTTTCATGTGGTCTGTCACACTCACAGAATTTCTTCAGTTACAGTCACTTGCTGCTCCCTTTCCTCTGCCACACTACTTTGTGGAGTAGATGTGGGGATCTGACTATCTCACTGACACTGGAATTCCCAACTGTTTCTTGTAGAGCCATTATTTAGCTTAGTCTAATGCGAACTTGTCTGAGGTTTCTCTGTGAAACCATGAGTGTTTATGGAAGGGAATGAGAATGGAGAAAACAGGCAAAAGAATCAGAGAGCTGTAAATGAAATGTCCTACCTGGCTTTCTCCCAACACATTGTTTTGTTAAGGTGGCAAGTGAATTTGCTGCGATGTGAGAGTATCTTTCTGGTCCATTACTCTAGTAATGGAGTGCACTTTAAAGTAATCTTAGAGTTTTTTTCTTAGCAGCTTTTTTATTTTTTGAAATTTCCATATAATTAATTTTTCTCCTTTTCCCTTCCTTCCTTTTAATGTTTCCAGGCAGAATGCTGAAAGAGTACATACTACATAGTTGGCATTTAGTTCTGTAATAGTCATATATTATTTTATAAATTGATCTCTTTTTGTGAAATTAAAATTTTATTTGTATTTCTTACCAGGTTTGTGAATCTATGTGTTCTATTTTCTTTTGTTTCTGATTATATTTTCTTCTTCCTGTTGAGGCATAGGTCTTCAAAGTATGGGCAAGCATAATACCTAAAATCTAATTATTTTTGCTGGGAGTCATGAGTCATATCTTATAGATTTTACAGAGATCTGGAGAAAATGACCAAAATTATGATATATACATTTAGTTCTAGTTTGGTAACTCTGTTAGTTATTTTATCACCATATAAGTCAAATATCATGTAAGTCTACTATTTAAAAGATTAATTCAGTGACTTTTAGTCTAATTACAGAAGTGCTGCTGTCACTGCAGTCAAATTCAGAACATTTTCTTTATCCTAACAAGAAACCCTATACCTCTCAATGGCTATGCCTCAGTCTCACCCAGTTTCCAAATCTCAAATTCTGCCAACCATTAATCTATTTTCTGTATATGGGATTTTGTAGAAGTGTTTTATATAAATGGAAACATATAATATGTAGTGTGATTGGCTTCTTTCATTTAGCACATGTAACGGCGTAAATGAATGCAGACAGATTGTAAAAATATATGCAGCTTTAATGGGGAAATAGACTTACAGAACCACAGGTTCCCACGGAGAACAGGAAAGCAGAAGAAGGGCCAGCTGGGAGCACCGGCAGATTTATATGTAAACATTAGCCCGAGGCGAACATGCCCCCTAATGGGCGGGGCTTATCCCTACATCGCCCCCTTTTGTCTAAATAAGACAGAACTAAACCAAATACAACTATATACAATAATAACAAATAATAAATATAACAAACAATATTGAGAACAAAAGTTTTGCTAAACATTCTATCTCAAGGAGTCTACATAATGTAGAGAGTAACTACAATTATATAATCTTCAGCTCCGTCAAAGATCTGAGAAGGGAATAAATATTACTTAACAAATGAGAGATATCCAAAATGTGCAACAATTGACAGAGACAACTGACTACCTGGGCAATTACCCAAAGTCTCATTTGCAATGTTGAGTCAACCAACTTTGGCTAAGGCCTAACATAACTGATATACCATTATAAAAGGCAAGGAACTTTCTTAGAACTATCCTACCCTGTCTTGGCAGGATAAGACAATCCTGTTTCATCCACTTAGGGATATTCTGTATCTTTGTCAGAAGTTGAGGTATGGGCTTTTCTTAACCCAAAGGCCAGTTCTGCCAAGAAGACAAGCTCCCAGTGGAGTGTCTTTGGTGCTCAACGTTCTCTCGGGAGTAGAGTGGCGTTGCCAGGAGTAATTGTGTCTTGTTGGCACAGAATTTTAGGTTAGATTAAAGGCCATTTTCTACAGCTCTTCGAAGAGGCTGAAGATTATACTATCTATACTAAATATAATCTCTATGTATCTAAAAGACCTGATTAACCTAAAAATAAATATGACAAACATATAATTCTCAATACCTATCTAACTTGAAGACTGAAAGAATAAACAACTGTGCAATATATGAAGACAATGATCTTCAACTGTAAACAATGTCATTATATAAATAGTATCAGACATTGTAATATGGTAGATGTATCAATACAATATAGACAAAGTTATAAGCATACTCTTATACAAAAATAGAGGTAGGAACACTCACATTCAATATTCAATATATCAATATACAAGAAACAGTACCAATACAATTTTCTAAAAACAGTAATTCACAAATACCAATCATCCCATAAAACCAGTTAATCCCCTTTTTTTTCTTTTGAAAATACTCCTAATTCCATAAAATATCACCCCATCCCCTCAACCCTAAACCAACCACTAAAAGATGTCCCTAACCCTGAGGGCAAACTCTGTTGGGAGAGGGGATGTCGTCCTCTAAGATTGCTTCTAGCTGACATGGGGGCTATGTTCTTCTTAGGGGGTCCTGTGAAAGCAAATGATGGTAAAATTCCCAAATTAACCTTTGACCTAAGAAAATTGTAACTAGTCTCTGAGCATTTTGAGAAGGTCTGGCCAGAGTGTTGTCAAAAATGTGCACCATTCGAAATTGTCTCGTGTAGTTGGTACCAAAAAACAGGTCCAATATTAGCGCTTTTAAAAAAAAATTCATGACGTCATAAAAACCAGATTGAGTTGATGTCATGGGGCCCCATCTTCATCCTGGAAACTTTAAAGATTACTGTAGGAAAATTTGTTGCTTGTTATGGGAAATTTAAACATTAACAACAAGGACATATACTGATATATAAAGAAAGACACAGATATGAGGAAAGGCAAAGAAAGTTTAAGACATATATATATATATATATATATATATATATAAATTAATGCTTACAGAACATGTCCATCCATCAGTAATTAAATATTCAGGGTCCCTTAAATTCTTTGAAGATGGATATTTTCCTGTGAAGATAAGAAAAGAACCCTGCCCCCAACCTATCTGTATTACTTACCATTAGCATGATCGCCATCCTTGTGATTGAATTGTTATTTATCTTTTCCAAGTGGCTTCTCTTCATCAAAATGAACCTTTATTAATTTTGACGGTATCCACAATTTTTCCTCACCTGTGGAGACGAGCAAATCCCCTTCCCCAACGCAGCACATCTCCTGGCTTCCATTGTGAGGTTGGCACATCCTTGAAATAAACTGGTTGATTTAGTTCAGTAGACTTTTCCATTATCCAATGTCTTTCTGCAGCCATTGTTCCCTTCTCATTAGCGTTGAGAAAATTCAAGGTTAACAAAGCATTTTGTAACCTATTTCTGGGGGTGTTTTCCACCCCTTTCTGTTTGTTCAACATATCCTTTATAGTTCGATTTGATCTTTCTATGACTGCTTGACCTGTAGGATTGTATGGTATACCTGTAACATGCTTGATATTGTAATAATCAAAAACCATTTCATTTTCCTAGAGACATAAGCAGGACCATTATCTGTCTTTATTTGTGTAGGTATACCCATGATAGCCATGACTTCTAATAAATGAGTGATTACTGAATCAGCTTTTTCTGAACTTAAAGCCATTGCCCACTGAAAGCTTGAATACGTGTCAATGGTGTGATGAACATATTTTAATTTGCCAAATTCTGCAAAGTAGAACACATCCATCTGCCAGATTTCATTCCTTTGGGTGCCCTTTGGATTAGCCCCTGCAGGCAGTGGCGTTTGGTTATAGAAAGAGCAAGTAGGGCATTTTTTTACAATCTCCTTAGCTTGTTGCCATGTAATAGAAAACTCTTTCTTCAAACCTTTGCTATTAACATGATGTTTTTTATGAAATTCAGAGGTTTGTAGCACACTACCAATCAATAATTGATCAATTTCTGCATTACCTTGTGTTAGAGGACCTGGCAGACCCGTATGGGATGGGATGTGTGTTATGTACATAGGGCAAAGCCTGTTCCTAATCAAATCTTGTACCTGGATAAACAATGAGGTTAGTTCTGTATCATCAGGTATAAATTCAGCAGTTTCAATATGTAAAATAACTCTTTCTGCGTATTGTGAATCAGTAACTATATTAATAGGTTCTTTAAAATCCCTTAGCACCATAAGAATGGCATATAATTCTGCCTTCTGGACAGAATCATAAGGACTTTGTTCCACCTTACCCAAGTCTTCTGATTTGTAACCTGCCTTCCCTGATTTATTGGCATCAGTATAGAATGTACGGGCTCCAGTTATTGGAGCATCATGGACGATTCGAGGAAGGATTCAAGATGTTCTCTTTATGAAGTTAAGCCTCTTGCTTTTTGGATAGTTGTTATTAATGTCTCCCAAAAAATTAGCACAAGCTCTTTGCCATGGTTCATTATCTTCCCATGATTTCTTTAGTTCATCAGCAGTGAAAGGCACTATAATTTCTGCTGGGTCTATGCCTGCTAGTTGACGAAGTCTCAACTTGCCTTTTATAATTAACTCAGAGACTTTTTCCACGTAAGTTTTCAGTTTCTTACTTGGTTTATGTGGTAAAAAGATCCATTCCAAGATAATATCATCTCTCTGTATTAAAATTCCTGTAGGGGAAATTTTTGATGGTAGTATGACGAGAATACAATTGAGCTCTGGATTCACCCTGTCCACATGTGCCTGTTGTAATTTTTCCTCAATCATTGTCAGTTCCTTTTCTGCTTCATCTGCTAATTCTCTGGGACTGTTGAAATCTTTGTCACCATCCAAGGTTTTGTTCAAATGAATTATTAGATAAGGTGTTATCCCAATAGCTGGTCGTAGACTGGAAATGTCTCCTAACAGTCTTTGAAAGTCATTAAGAGTCCGTAGGCGTTCTCTCCTAATTTGTGCCTTTTGTGTCTTAATTTTTTGCAAACCTATTTTATAACCTAAATAATTAACAGAATCTCCCTTCTGAATCTTTTCAGGAGCAATTTGCAATCCCCATTTAGGCAAAAGTATCTTTATTTCTTCAAACAGTCTGTTCAAGGTATCCATGTTTGAATTGGATAACAAAATGTCGTCCATGTAATGATATACTATTGATTTGGGAAATTTCTTGCGTATTATTTGCAATGGTTGATTCACAAAATTTTGGCACAGGGAGGGGCTATTTAACATACTCTGGGGGAGGACGGCCCAGTGGTACCTCCTCAAAGGTTGAGAATTATTATAAGTAAGCACCGTGAAGGCAAATTTTTCTCTATCTTCTTTTTGTAAAGGTATAGTGAAAAAACAATCCTTTAAATCAGTAACTATGAGAGGCCATCCTTTTGGCAATAAAGAGGGCAAAGGAATTCCAGATTGCAGAGGGCCCATAGGTTGAATAACCTTGTTGATAGCCCTGAGATCTGTCACCATTCTCCATTTACCTGATTTTTTCTTAACCACAAATACAGGAGAATTCCAAGGGCTGGTAGATTCTTCTATATGTCCAGCATCTAATTGTTCTTGTACCAGCTGTTCTAAAGCCTGTAACTTTTCCTCAGCTAAAGGCCATTGCTTTGTCCATATTGGTTTCTCAGTCAACCATTTTAGAGGCAAGGCTGTTGGTATCTCTGAAGGGACATCAATTGCTTATTCTTGTACAGCCCGAATGGCCAGTTTTCTTCGTTTGTAATATCTTTTAATATTATTCTCAGAAATATAGGCTCTAGAAGTAGCAGGAATGTTAATTTGGGTATTCCATTGTTGTAATAGGTCACGACCCCATAAATTCATTGCAATATTGGCTACATATGGCCTTCATTTTCCTATTTGTCCCTCTGGCCCTATATATTCAACCCATCTCATGCTCTGCCTTACTCGAGATAGGGTTCCAATTCCCAGGAGCTGAACATTTACATTCTGAAGAGGCCAATACGGATGCCAAGATTCTGGGGTAATGATACTTACATCCGCACCTGTGTCCAGCAGACCAGTAATAAAAATGCCATTTACACACACTCTTAGCTTTGGTCTTTGATCATTTATAGAAGTTTGCCAAAACACATGGAACTCATCTTTCTGATCATTATTGCTTGTAACAGTAGGCATGGGGCTTCCTAATTGTCCTGACGAGGCACGTTCTCTGCAGTAACTGGAAATGACTGAACCATGTTTGCCATGGGGGCCTGTGAGGCCCCCCTCTCACATTTCCCATCTGTATCAGGTTGTCTTGTCTATCGCTTGTAGACCTACATTCATTCGTCCAATGTCTGCCTTTTCCACATCTTCTACATAAACCTGAAGGCTGAGTCCTCCTATTTCTGTTATTTCTAGAAGATGCATTATTATTATTTCTGAAAATCCATTGTCTACAATTCCTTTTCATATGACCCATTTTGCCACATTTAAAACATTTCGTATTCTGATGTCTCCTTTTACCATTGGAAATTGCTTCTTCTACCCATGCTTCAGTGCCATAGTCAAATGTATCAACATTCAGTGTATGCAAGACCCATTCTTCCAAGGGCGCTGATCTGAGCTTTAAAGGCCCCAAAATCCTTTTGCATTCCACATTTGCATTTCATAAGCCAAAGACTCAATCATCATACGTCTTGCTTCTGGGTCAGATATCCCTATTTGTACAGCTTTAGTTAGTCTTTGTAAAAAGTCACTAAAGGGTTCTCTCTGACCCTGTTTAACTCTGACAAATGATTCCATTCTCTGTCCTGGGTCTTGCACCCTGTCCCAAGCCCTTAAGTCTGCTGTAGTACACATGGAGAGTGTGTTTTCATCCAAATTAGCTTGTTCCTGAGGGTCGGAAAAGAGCCCCTCTCCTAGAATTTGATCTAGGGAAATCTCAGTTCCCTTCACTCTTTCCTGCTGTTCTAAAAGTCTAGCCTCTTGCCTGAATAAGCATTTCCATTTCAATTGAGGTTCACTCTCAAGTACCACAGAACTCAACTGTAGCCAGTCAGAGGGCATTGCTCTGCTTGTCGTGGCCCAAGATTTTAGCATCTCTTTAATAAAAGAGGCATGCATCCCAAAAGTCATTACAGCCTGTTTAATTTCTTTGAGATCATTCATACGGACAGGCTCCCATGTATCTTCCTTGATGACCCTAGGGTTTCTGGAACCAACCACTTTCTCTGTTGTTATTACTGGAAAGGCAGGTAGAACTGTAAGTAGAGCTTTGTGGGAATTGTCCCGGAGAGATTTACCCACAGATGTAGTTAAAATTTGTCTTTCTACCCCTTGCTCTTCTTCCTCAGAATTTAGAAATTCCTCAATCTTTTCAATTCTATTCACCATTGCCTTCTGCAATCTCTGAATCTCCTGTCCAGAATTATGTTCCAAAGCCTTCATTGAGGATTCTAAAGTATGAAGTTTGTCCATTAGAGATAACATCTCATCTTTGGACATATTTTTTATAGCATAAACCGTGCCTTCTTGTATTGACAATCTTTCCGCCAATCTGTCATAAGCTTTAGACAAAATCCAATTGTCACATTCAGCAGTTTTGATTCTCTCCGTTAATGTTTCAGTTCCTCCAGAAAGTTTGAATATTACAGTCCAAATCAGCTGTTCCCTTTTCCATAGTAATGAATTTCTCCTTAATATCAGCCATTAATGTTCCAGTTCTTACAGAAAGGGACTGAATCTTACGATCCAAATCAGTTGTTCCCTCTTCCATAGTAATGAATTTCTCCTTAACATCAGCCTGTACCTCTTCTAAATTTTGCTCAGTTTGTCGAGTTGTGTTAAACAAAGATCTGTTCTCTGCCTGGAGAACTTCACACTGATTCTTGAGAAGATTGTTGTCATTCTCAATTGTTTTTAAGCATTCAACCTCTGCCTTAAGAATCCTGGATTCGTCTCGTAAAGACTTTATCATATTTCTATTATCAAACCATATAGTACCAAGGAAAACTACAAATCCCAGAAAAATCCATAGCTGTGGGGTGACAGACACCTCTTGTAAAATCTCTCACATGGTACAATCAAAAAGGCTGTTAAAGTCTTGAATGGTAATGTTTTCAGACATTTTTCTTATTTATAAAAGAAAATTATTTACCTGTAATGACGTTTTCCTGCCAGTGGTGGCGAAAGAAATGCACCTGAGTCCACGTGGTCTAAGCCAGAGCCGGTCTGAAACAATTAACTCAAAACCAAAAACTATTGTACTGCCTGAGAAGTTAGATTGGTCGTGGAAGGGGTCACTTTGTATCAGACCAAATCTGCTGCTGTGGTGGCTTTTGCTTCAAAACTGCAGGTGCTTCCGCTAATTCAGGCAGCGGGGTTCTGCTTCATACTTAGTCAAGGCAGGCAGGGAGCGGTTAACGTGCTCTGGCCCGAGTAAGTCTGAAGGACGGGGCGGGGCCGCAGGCTAGTCTTATGGGGGCTGAGTGGGGGTCGCCACTCTGCGACTGTATCGTGGCCTGGAGTGGGGGAAGGGAAAGTGAGCTGGGAGTGCGCTGTGAAAGCTAGCGGGCTATGCTCGCTGGAGCCCAATCACGCTTTCTGAGCTCCGGTAGCTAACTTGCTCGCAAAGGCTGGGAAAGATTGAGCTTGCGCCCCCCGTGCCAGGGCGGGGGCAAAATAGCCCGACGTTGGACGCCAAAATGTAACGGCGTAAATGAATGCAGACAGATTGTAAAAATATATACAGCTTTAATGGGGAAATAGACTTACAGAACCACAGGCTCCCATGGAGAACAGGAAAGCAGAAGAAGGGCCGACTGGGAGCACGCAGGCAGATTTATATGTAAACATTAGCCCGAGGCAAACACGCCCCCTAATGGGCAGGGCTTATCCCTACAAGCACAAATATATATTCAAAGCTAAGGCCTTTCACATGCTATGAAAGTACTCTACCACTGAGTTATAATCCCAGCCCTCAAAAAACATTGTGTGTGTGTGTGTTTGTGTCTGGGTGTGTGTTTAGGTGTGTCTGTGTGTGTCTCTGTGTGTTTGTTTTTCAGACAGAGTTTCTCTGAATAGCCTTGGCTATCCTGGACCTCAGTCTGTAGACCAGGCTGGTCTTGAACTCACAGAAATCTGCCTGCCTCTGCAACCCAAGTGCTGGGATTAAAGGCATGTACCATCACTGCTCAGAAGCCCCTCAATATTTTTAAGGTCCATTCATATAGTGATATATATCAATATCTCATTTATTTTCATGGCCAAATGACATTATGTTTTCTGGATATTCCACATTTTGTTATATTTGAATTTTCCCACTTTGAGCTATTATGAATAATACAGACATTTGTATTGTTTCAATTTTGAGCTATTTTTAATGATTATGCTATAAATATTCATGCATAAATTTTTCTGGTCATATTTTCCATTCTCTTGATTACACTCACAGAAATAGTATTAAATATTATTTAAAATAATTATTTTATGTGGCTAAGTGTTTTGTCTACATCTATGTGAATGTTCCACGTGAATGCATGGAACCTGAGGATGCTAGAAGAGCTGGAGTTACAGATGGCTGCAAGTCACCATGCGAATGATGAGGACTGGACCTGGGTTCCTAGCGAGTGTTTTTGTAATTTCTGAGCCAGCTCTCTAGTCCACTAAATACATTTTTAAAGCCTAAAATATCACTTGAATTTAAAAATTTAGAATCACTGAAGCACTTTTAGAAATTTCTTACTTATATAGAACACAAACTAGTGTTAAAGTGGAAAGAATGTTAACTTTGTGTGTGTTGGGTTTGATAGGAGTTGAATTCTTGGTTTATGAGGTGTGGGGAGATTTATCAGTTTTATGTGCATATTTTTATTCATGTTTAAAATGTTCATGCCTCTGGATTTTTCAAGGGTGCACTGCTTCTTAAAAATCACCAGTCCCATCTTACTGTTTGCTTTGGCTGTGGGTTTGCCTTAGTATATGGCCTGTGAAGGCTAAGGTGTTTGTCTTCTTCCAGGCAGAAGCCTTTCTTCTTTAATACTGGGGATGGAACTCTGACCTCATGCATGATAGACAAGTGTCTAACTGTGAGCTACTTTCTTAGCCCCAGGCTTTAAGCGAGTGGTTTATTTTTCTTTCTTTCTGCCTTGACAACTGGTGATGTTGCAGTTTTACACAACTCCATCAGTTTGGGTACCAGATGATAGTGATGTTAATCAGAAACTCAGTAAGTTTTGTAGTATGAGCAAGTACATGATGCTGTTTTAAGCCATTAAGATTTGGTGACTACTCCATTTCGGCGTGAACCAGGAAGGACGTTGGGGTGGAGGACATTCACGACCATGAGTTCCGGTGCGTTGCTGAAACCTCAGATGCGTGGTCTTCTGGCCGAGACCCTGTGGGTTCACTTTGTTGGTGCTTTCATCGTGGCCCTGGGAGTGGCTGCTGCCTATAAGTTTGGCGTGGCTGAACCCAGAAAGAAGGCATATACAGATTTCTACAGGAAGTACGACTCTATGAAGGACTTCGAAGAGATGAGGAAGGCTGGTATCTTCTAGAGTGCGAGGTGACATCAGAATGTTCAGAATTATTTGGATTGCACTAAAAGAAGTTCATCGCTGACCTGTGTTCCTGAACTGTGAAACATGAATATGTGGGCTAAGGAATAGTTTATCTCAATAAACAGTTAACAGTTATATGACAAAAAAAAAAGATTTGGTGACTATTTGATATTTTAACATAGTAGTCCCCAAGCAGGATAGATATTTAGTCCCGTGTACCTTGAGACATGTGATTATGTCTGCTGATTTTTTTTTGGTTATCATAATTAAGAAAGTGACATATACCTAGTGAGCACAAAGCCCAGGATAGTTAGTTCTCCAAATAAATAATTATTTAACTCCAAATGTCAGTAGTGGTATGGTTGAGAAACCCTGTATTAGTGTAACTTAGTTAATAATGCAAGGTTGTTGAAAAGATCAAGTGGAATAAATTGTATAAAGCTCTTTAGCATATGGGGTGGCTTTTGTTTTATAACTATGTGGCAGAGCCTGGCAACAGCTCTGAGGTCTTCCCTTGCTTTTATGGAAATTGGTCTTTTTAGACTTTCCTAAGGATCAATATTATTTAAACACAGTTCTTGTGTTTATAAATTGAGGAGCTTAAAAGAAAAATCATTTATCCATCTTAAAAACTGAGGGAATTGACTGGACATGATGATGCTTGTCTTTATCTAAGCCCTTAAGCAGGAGGATCAGGCAGTGAGTTTCAAATCATCCTGGACTATGTAGGAAGTTCCAGAACAGCCTGGAAAGGAAGGAGAGAAGAAATGTAAGTGTGAATGCATGTGTGCTGTGTGAGTGTATGCATGGGGAAGGGGAGAACAGGTAGAGAAGGAGGAAGGAGGGAAGCTAAACTTAAATATTTTAGTGCCAAGTTCTTTGTGTATAGCTTGAATTTTTTAATAAAGCTCTTTGAAATTTGTATACCCATTTCCATCTTGTTTTTGTTCAGGAAATAGGAAACACTCATAGAGTTTATGTTTGGTCAGCCTAGGATTTGAAGTGCATTTGTCTACCTCGAGATACCTATTCTTCCATGCTGTATACTACATTGGTTTCAACAGTGATGGCAACTTTGATTGGTAACAGTTGCATGTTATCTTAGTAAGATGTTAGCTTAAAGCTTACAAGCTTAAAAAAGAATGAACGGTTATTATTTCATATCATTTCTGTGAATTAGGACAGGAGAAGATACTCTGGGATTCGGGCTTAGGGTCCTTTTTGAGGTTTCAATCAAGTTGTGTTCTAGGGCTTCAGATATCTGAAGGCTCTGATTAGAGGTTGAGGTTTCATCCACTTCCATGATGATTAAGTCATATGGTACTTGGCAAGAGGCCTCAGTTCATCACCATGTGGGCCTTTCCTTATGATCGTTTGAGCATCTTCAGTCATTGCAGACAGGACTGCTGACTGCCCCATACTGAGGAATCTGAGAGAGACAGTAGAGTAGTAGTTACAATTATCTTTTATTATCTAATCTCAGAAGTTATATGTCATGACTTCTACCCTCTTCTATTAGTCATATTCCTGACATAATATGGGAGACCAGGTATCATGGTACCAGGTATCATAAATAGCAGAATGTAGAGATCTTTGGGTTCCATGTTAAGATACTCTTTTGCCACTGTTATTAAAACATATTGTATTTCTTTTTTGAATGGTTTTTATTGAGATATTTATTCTTCTCCACTTTCCTCCATTCCTTTCCCCTTGCCTTCTACTCTCCCATGATCCCCATGCTTCCAATTTACTCAGGAGATGTTGTCTTTTTCTACTATGTAGATTAGATTCATGGATGTCTCTCTTAGGCTCCTCTTTGTTGTCTAGGTTCTCTGGGATTGTGAATTATAGGCTGGTTTTTCCATGTTTTATATTTAAAAGCCACTTATGAGTGAATACATATTATATTTGTCTTTCTATGTCTGGGTTGCCTCACTCAATATGATGTTTTCTAGCTCCATCCACGTGCCATAAATTTCATTATTTTTCTGCTGTGTAGTACTCCATTATGTAAATGTACTACCACATTTTCCTTATCCATTCTTCAGTGAAGAGGCATTTAGGGTGTTTCTAGGTTCTGGCTATGACAAATAATGCTGCTATGAACATAGTTGAACACATGTTTTTGTGATATGATTGAGCATCCTTTGGGTATACACCCAAAATGGTATTGCTGGGTCTTGAGGAAGGTTGTTTCCTAATTTTCTGAGAAATTGCCATACTGACATCCAAAGGGGCTGTACCAGCTTGCACTCCTACCAGCAATACAGAAGTGTTCCCTTTTCCCCATGACCTCTCCAGCATAAGTTGTCATCAGTGTTTTTGATCTTGGCCATTCTTATGGGTATAAAATGGAACCTTAGATTTGTTTTGAGTTGCATTTTTCTGATGACTAAGGATGTTGAGCATCTTCTTAAGTGTTTTTCGACCATTTTAGATTCCTCTGTTAAGAGTTCTCTGTTTAGGTCTGTACCCAATTTTTTACTGATTATTTGTTCCTTTGATAACCAATTTCTTAAGATCTTTGTATATTTTGGAGATCAGACCTCTGTCTGATGTGGGGTTAGTGAAGATCTTTTCCCATTCTGTAGGCTGTTGTTTTGTCTTGTTGACCGTGTTCTTGGCCTTACAGAAGCTTTTCAGTTTCAGTAGGTCCCATTTATTAATTGTTTCTCCAAGTGTCTGTGCTACTGGGGTTATATTTAGGAAGTGATCTCCTGTGTCAATGCGTTCAAGTGTACTTCTCACTTTCTCTTCTCTAAGGTTCAGTGTGGTTGGCTTTATGTTGACGTCTTTGATCCATTTGTACTTGAGTTTTATGCGTGGTGATAGCTATGGATCTGTTTTCATTCTTCTACATGTTGGTATCCAGTTATGCCAGCACCATTTGTTGAATATGCTTTCTCTTTTCCATTTTATATATTTTTTGCTTCTTTGTAAAAAATCAGGTGTTTGTAGGTGAGTGGGTTGATATATGGGTATTCAATTCAGTTCCATTGGTCCTCCTGTCTGTTCTTATGCCAATCCCAGGCTGTATTTAGTACTGTAGCTCTGTAGTAGAATTTGAAGTCAGGAATTGTGATGCCTGGTCTTGCAGAGGTCTCTGACTTGGACCTGCTCCTTCAGTGGTCACTTCTTTGTATCTGCTTCTGTGGAGGTTGCTGCCTCGGGCCTGCTCTGGCAGAGGTTCCTGGATCATGCCTTTTCAGGCACAGGTTGCTGGCTTGGGCCTGTTCCCACATATGTCCCTGGCTCGGGCCTGCTCCCACAGAGGTCTCACAGAAGTCTCTGTCTTGGGCCTACTCCCTTGGCAGACACTCCCTCGTACCTGCTCCTATAGATGTTGCTTGCCAGGGCCTGCTAGGTCAGAGGTCACTGGCTCAGGCCTGTTCCTGCAGAAGTTCCTGGCTTAGACCTGATCCTGCAGAGGTTTCTGGCTCCGGCCTGCTCCCTTGGCAGTCACCCCCTCATACCTGCTCTTCTGGAGCTTGCTGCCTTGGGCCTGCTCAGACCCATTGTATTTCATTTTTAAGTGCTATAATTCCAAACACTTATTCTATTCTTTAAAACATTCAGATTGGTCAGATGTAGTGGTACACACCTTTAATCCCAGCAGTGGGGAGCAAAGGCAGGTAGATCTTTGGGAGTTTAAGACCAGCAGGATTCACATAGAGAGTTCCAACATAACCAGGGCTACATAAAGAGATCCTGTTTCAAAATATTCAGATGATCTGAAATATAAGTGAAAATATAAATTTAGTTTTCTAAATATTTAGCAAATGGGGAAAATAAAATACTTGATATAAAAGTTATTGTTAAGGACACCAAAGTTACAGAGAAACCCTGTCTCGAAAAACCAAAAAAAAAAAAAAGTTATTGTTAAAATACTTTATTTGTGGGATTTAAAATCATTTTTGTTTTAAGTTGAAATATACTTAGCAGTTTTATCTCAGTCATATATACTGTGTATAATGACCAGATCATAGTTGTTGATGTGTCTGTCGTATTTATCATTTCTTTGTGTTAGGAACATTCAGAATTCTCTCTCTAGTTATTTTGAGGTGGATACTTAATCACCAATGGTTATAGTTACTCTACTTGATATCAAACATGGGAAGTTAGGACTTCTGCCCAGCTGCATCTCCAGACTTATACCATTCCCACCCTGGTACAGGACTCATTTTTCAATGAGGTGTTGCTAGCACAGCCATTTTTTAAAATTTATTTTTACTGAAAAATTTCCACCTCCTCCCATTTCCCTCCCCTCCCCCCATCCCCCTCCTCCTCTCTCTCCAGTCCAAAGAGCAGTCAGGGTTCCCTGCCCTGTGGGAAGTCCAAGGTCCTCCCCCCTCCATCCAGGTCTAGGAAGGTGAGCATCCAAACCGGCTAGGCTCCTACAAAGCCAGTACATGCAGTAGGATCAAAACCCAGTGTCTTTGTCTTTGGCTTCTCAGTCAGCCCTCCTTGTCCGACACGTTCAGAGAGTCCGGTTTGATCACATGCTCCATCAGTCCCAGTCCAGCTTGCTTTGGTGAGCTCCCATTAGATTGGCCCCACCGTTAGCACAGCCATTTATAGTGAAGCTGGGTTTTGTTGTGTAGTCCTGACTGGCTTCAAACTCATGGCTTTTCTCTTGCATCAGCCTTCCAGGTACTGTTATTATAGTCATTTACTACCACACCCAGTTGTATGTGATCTGGGAATTGAACCTAGGGTTTTGTTCATGCCGAGTACTCTACTAACTGAATTATATCCCTAGCCCATTTTACTGCTGATTTGATGTGCATGAATGCCAACTAAAGTATAAGGAGATTTGTAGATGCATGGCTGGGTGGCATCCACTTCTAGTTAATGTGTTGTGTCTGTTAGTTCAAGTGGCTCTTGGAAAGGCACTTTGAACAATTAGCATGGAAATTTTACCGGCATAGTTTACAGATTAAATTACGTTTTTCCTGAAAATTGAGAATGGCAACTGGTACTTTTCTTGACTTAGTTGAGCTATGCTTTTGTTTAATATACTTGGTTTAGAGCTTTCAGGAATTGGAGGGCTCTAACAAGGTACAAGGTATATGGCTTTACTGTGTCTGATCATGCACCCACAAAATAAAAATGTTTCTGCCCTAGGGATCAACACGTTGCTTCTAACCACTGTGCAGTGCAGTGGCTTAAAACTTTTTGCTTCCTTCAAACATTTTCCTTTCCAAATTGTGTTCAGTTGACTGTGACCAATTTTCCCCAGGCTCTGTCTGGCTCACTCGCTTACGTTCTTGACTCCTGCTGTTGCAATGTCTTTTTTCATTTACACAGTGATAGCTTTTCTTGTTTTTTATCATTTGGTTTGACACCCTGTATGTCATATTTCCTTTCTTAGACATAGGGGAGACTGGAAAAAAAACCTCCATGATTTGAAAGAAAACTTGCAAAAGTGATAAGCACTGTGAAAGAGACAATTTTAGTTTTAATTTTCCCTGTAGCTAGAAAGGTGAGTTCCTGATGGGAAGGCCTATTTTCTCATTTCACACTGTCCAGTGAAGGTGGCCAGGGCAATCATCACCAAGCAGGATGCCCATACCTCTTCTGTTTTAAGTGTAGCTGGGTCCAGTGTGCTTACCATCATTCATATAGGTTAGAGTAAAAACAAGATATAACATAGTTGTCTATGTAGGTTAGTGGTGTCTAAATAGAGTTGGCACCCAATATTTGAAAATTGGGAAGCTAGAGGTTTTTATTAAAGTTATTTATTATCAATCTTAGGAATATTTTTGGTCATCTTAAACACTTGACCAATTCTATTTTCTGATACTGAGGTTTTATTGGCAGTCCTTTTAAAAATGGGCTAGGATAAGAATAAAAATCATTTATGAACATCCATTTGAAATGCTGAAAATGTTCTAACCCAGAGAATTTTATCTTTTTTTTTTTTTTTGAGCGTAGCATTCTTAAGAGCTGACTTTTGCTGGGCAGTGATGATGCACACATTTAATCTCAGCACTCAGGAGGCAGATCTCTGTGAGTTTCAGGCCAGTCTTGTCTACAGAGCAAGTTCCAGGACAGCCAGAACTACACAGAGAAATCCTGTCTTGGAAAACCAAACCAAGAGCCCCCTCCAAAAAGAAATGACTTTTATTTTGGGTTTTCTGATGTGTGTCAGTTCATAATCACTTTTGTGTGTGTGTGTGTATGCATGTACGCACATGTAAAATGTTATGTTGGGACCTGGGTGGAATATAAATATTTTATAGGCCTAAATCTGAGTCTAATCTTTTGCAAGGTTTTGGGAGAAAATCAATTTCCTCTGCTCTGTCAAGGTTTTTCAGGTCAGTGCTCTTTGGAAGTCTCCCAATTCTCTTAGATTAAAATAGATTTTGTTTCTGTGCTACATACTGGTATCAGTTTGTAGGACATTGGGATCTAAAAAGTGAGAAAAGAGAGCCTGGTAAGGTATTCGTGCACTCATTTATTTCAGCGAAGTTTTTGACACACTTCACCTTTGAGGAGCCAAGCAATGTATGTGCTTTCAAAGACCTCATTTGGGAAAAAGTTGTTATTGCCACTTGGTAGGTGAGGCTCAGCACTGAATGAGATCTGCTTGGTGATGTGCTAACTTGCTCACTAGAACTGACCTGCTCACTAGACCTAACCTGCTCATTGGAGGCAAATGTCATAGGCTCTCACTAGTATGGCCTTTTGGAAGAGGACCAAATCAAACTTTTTATAGTTTTAGCTCTGTAAATTCCATCTCTCAGGACCCCAGCCCCAGTTGTAAGCAAACTAGCATGGTATGAACCCATTTGCATTGAAAATCAAAGGGTAGATGATTTCATACTTGTGAGTACCCTTGTGGATGTTTTGAAGAGGAATTTATCATAAATTATGTACTTCTTTGCTGTCCAGTTGTGCTAGTGGGTGAATGACTCTGTTGTGATCTGACTTAAAAAAAAAAGAAGCCAAGACTATATGTTTAGGGGATATTTTGGTAAAAACAAAAGCATCAACATTAGTGTTTATCTTTTTCTGGAGAATGCAAGGATGTCCTCCAATCCCAGTTCTGGGTATTGAACATAGGGCCTCTCCTACATGATAGCCAAGCACTTGTATCACTGAACTGTATTTCCAGTCCCTTTTTTCCTGATTAGGGTCGCATATATCCCAGGCTGATTTTTCACTGTTTAATTGGGGATGACCTTGAACTACTGATCCTCTTGTGTCTACCATGCAAGTGCTGGGATTATAGGTGTGTGCCAAAATGGAAGTTTCTGTTTTGCCTGGTCCTACAGCCATTCAGTCTCAACAAAACACACAGAGGCTTATATTAATTATAAACTGGTTGGCTTATAAGTTTAGGCTTATTATTAACTAGCTCTTACAACTTAAATTAACCCATAATTCTTGTCTGTCTTAGCCACATGGTTTGGTACCTTTCATCAGGGAGGCATTCTCAACTTATTTCCTCTGCATTTGGCTGGTGACTGTAGACTGAGCCTTTCCTTTTTCCTAGTCTGGTCACCCTGCCTATACTTCCTGCCTGGCTACTGACCAATCAGTGTTTTATTAAAGCAATACAAGTGACAAATATTTACAGGATATAAGAGCATTATCTCACAGCACCCACCTACCCCCTTTTTGAAATGATGTTGTCTAGACTGAGCTTGAATCTTCCATAACCTTGTCTCTGCCTCCCAAGTAGCTGGGATTACAGGCATGTGCCATTATGCCCAGCTCACAGTGACTATTAACTTTACCTGTCCTTTCCTGCAAGTTATGTGAATTTTGTCTTATATTTAGTACTCTATATGACATTATTACTTTATTCAGGCATTTTTCTTTAGATGAGAATTTAGCAGTTTTTTTTTCTGTAAAGGCCAGATGGTAAATATTTACTCTCCTCAGGCCAGATGGTCTGTCACAATTGTTCAGCTCCACTATTGTAGCGCCAAAGTGGCCATGGAAAATATGCAGATGTCTTTGCATGCCAATTTTCAATGAAACTTATTTATATAAGCAGACGGTAGGGTAGATTTGACCCATAGGATAATTCCTAATTTAAAGTCATTCATATCTTTTTTCTTTTCCTTTTCTTTTTCCTTCTCCCTTCCCCTTACCTCTTCCCTTTATCCCTTTCTTTCCTTTCCCCCATTCTTTTTAGGCTTGCCTTGAACTTGCTTGGTAGTGCAAGCTGGCCTTGAACTCCTGTCCTCTGTGCTCTTCCTCTCAGGTGCTGGGATTACACATGCTTCCCCTAATATGGTTTTTGTCCTTTATTTGTTGCTACAAGTTTGAATTTCTTTCTAGAATTTTTTTCTTCTGGTACTTAGGGTTAATCCAGAATCTCACATATACTGAGAACATGCTTTACCACTGAATTGTATTTCCAGCTCTTGGAATAATTTTTCAGGCAAGGGTGTCTGTTCTCATCGTTTTTCAACATTATGTTGTGATTTCTAGCCAGTATGATAATTAGGTAAGGAAAATAGAAGGCATACAGATTAGAAGGATGAAAAAACTCTCTCCATTTACAGATTATCTATGCAAAGAAACATGAAATCCGTAAAAGAATTCCTAGAACTAATAAGTGAATCCAGCAAGGTGTGAGATGCAAGATAAATGTTCAAAATGAATATATTATATACTATCTATGAACTCATAAACACTAAAGATGAAAAATACGCTGCCTGGGTTGAGGGTAGAGTACTGGGTTCAATGGTAGAGTACTAGCTTAGTATGTATGATGCCCTAGGTTCCAAAAAGTACTGAAAAGTAAATCTAGCAAAGCATTTGCAGGACACATGTGTTGAGAATCACACTGATGAAATAAATCTTAACAGATGAAAATATATACTGTAGTCATAATTGGAAGACTCAGAATAATTGGAGTTTCAGTTTTCTACAGATTGAGAAATAAGTTTAAGATAATTTTATAAATATCCTAGCAGGATTATTTTAATATATATTTTTTGTTTTTATTTATTTATATTTTGTATCTGAGTGCTCTGCATGTATACTTGCTGGCCAGAAGAAGGCATCAGATCCTATCATAGATTGTTGTGAGCCACCATGTGGTTGCTGGGAATTGAACTCAGGACCTCTGGAAGAGCAGTCACTGCTCTTAACCATTGAACCTTCTCTCCAGGCCCTCATACTTTTATCTTAAAGCACAACAATAAAATCTATACGAAATGGCAAAGGATTGGAACACCTGACCGTATTTTACAAAAGAAGTATAAAACAGGAGGAATTAGTCACATGTTTTCAGAACGTACTGCGTAGTTACAGCAATCAAGACTGTGGCAACAGATAAATGGAACAGGACAAAGAACCTGGAAATAGGCCCACTTATTTTTGATTTGATTTCTTGGATTCTGGCACTGGGCTGTTATTTCACTGCCTTGTTCTTGATAGAGACACACTCTACTATGCTCACCCCTTTATTTATTAATTTATTTTTGAAATGAATTCTCATGTTGCCAAGTATGGTCTTGAATTCCTGGGTTTAAGGTATCATTTTCTAAGCTTTGAGTAGTTGGGACTTCAGGCACACACCCTATTACAAGACTGTTTTAATTTTTTTTTTTTAACAGAACTTGCCTCAAGTTTATTTGTAAAAACAGCATAAGGTCCTGAACATCTGCAAATACTGTGTAGGTGTTCACACCAGTCCATCTGTCTTCACATTGGCAGACTGAGACCTTTTTTATGGGGCCTTCACAGGGGCCTGGGCACCTTTGGGAGCCTGAGCTGCAGCTGAGGCCTCTGCCTTGGCTTGAACCTTGGGCTTTGTTTTTGGGAGCCTACGACCCCTGGCCATGTAGCTTCTAATCCGCTTCCCAAGCTTGAGGTGAGCAATTAAAGCCAGGCGGGTGAGTTTGCGGCTGGGGCCCTTTGGCACCTTGGGCTTCACCACCTGGGACTTCACCAGGGCCTTGATGGCCTCCGCATGTGCGCTCATGGCCTTTGCATTATTTGTCTGCATCTTCTTCAGGCCTTTCTTGTTGTGCTTCTTGGAAAAGCGCATGTTCCTCAGGAACTTGGGGTCAACCCCCTTGAGAGATTCGTATCTTTGTGACCGGGGTTTCTTGATGCCGTTTCTGTGCCATTTCCGGGACTGATTGTGTGTGGTGTGGTTCTTGGACTTGGCCATGGCTGAACTGTAATCGGCGGCTCCCGAAGCGCCTGCGACCGGAAGAGAGCTGTTTTAATTTTTTTATTAACACATTTTAATTGCATGTATTAGTGGAGTTCAGGGTGTGTGTGTGTGTGTGTGTGTGTGTGTATACTGTGAAGTGATCAAATCTAACCACTCCATTTCTACTACATTCCCAATATCATAAAAAACCACCCCAGTTCTGTTATAGTTACTTTTTGTCACTGTAATAAATTATCATAGCCAAAACAACTTAGGGGAGGTAATGTCTTATTGCAGTTTGTAATTCCAAGTAACAGCACATCATAGGGAGAAGTCAAGGATGGAAGCAGCAGAAACCATGGAGGATTGCTGCTTATTGACTTGTTCTCTCTCTCTCTCTCTCTCTCTCTCTCTCTCTCTCTCTCTCTCTCTCTCTCTCTCTCTCCTTTTCCTTCTTCCCTCCCTCCTTTTGTCCTCCCTTCTCCCTCTCTTCCTCCCTGCCTCCTTCTCTCCTTTTCTTTCTCTTTCTCTTCAGGACAAGGTTTCTCTGTGTAACAGCTATTGCTGTTTTGGAAATCACTCTGTTGACCAGGCTGGCCTTGAACCCAGAGATTTACCTGCATCTGTCTCCCTAGTGCTGGGATTAAAGGTGTGAGCCACCATGCTTGACTTCTGGCTCACTCTTATACAGTCCAGCCCCACCTGCCTAGGGATAGTGCTATCACCAATTAAGACAATATCCCACGGACATCCTGCGGGACAGTTTGATCTAGCCATTTCAAATGATTTACCCATTTTAAATTAGATTATTTTGTTGTTAGTTCTTTGAATTCTTTATATATTCTAGAGTTTGTGCTTTTCTTAAGACAGGATCTCAAAATGTAGCCAAGATTGACTTGGAATTTACTGTGTATCTCAGGCTAGTCTCAAAACTCATGATCCTGAGTACTGAGATTGTTGGTATGAGCCACCGTGCCCAGCTTATGCTCTGGATATTAACTTGGTACCAGATGAATAGTTGAAAAATATTTTCTCTGATTCTGTAGATTGCTGCTTTGCTATTTTGACTGTTTTCTGTGCTATTCATAACCTTTTAAGGATTTTGGACAAAATTTGACAAGCAATTTTAAATAGGGAAGAAGAGAGATAACCTTTTCAACAGTTGGTCCTCATCAGTTGAGCATCAACAGTAAAACCAAAAACTTCATGTTTTACAGCAAAATAATGAACAAACAAAACCCTTCAGCTCCCCCCCCCATCAAAAACCAACCAACTAAAAACAGGTCACAAACTTAAATGTAAAACTTAATAAAATAGAGTGGGATAGAGATGTGGCTTAATCCCAGAATAGGAAGGAAAAAAAGAAAATCCTCAGGACATCAGATTAGGCATCTCTTAGATCTGATGTTAAAGCTATAATTCTGTAAAAGAGGAATTAAGTTTCAAACTAAAAAAAAAAAAAAAAACAAAACAAAAACAAAGTCCACTTTGGTTGAGAAAGACTTCCTCAGAAGATGAAAGACAATCAAAGAATAGAAGAAGATATTTGCAAGCCACATATCTAGAGTATAAAAGAACTTTAAAAATTCAACAGTGAGAACTGATGCAGTTCATTTAGGGAATAGTCTAGAGTCATGAAGCGATATTCCATCAAGGACAATATACAGAAGGAGAAGCACATGGGAGGATGCTTGACATAGTAGCATATTCTGACACATACCAATCAGAATGACTAAAATGAAAACCTGAGATATAATGAAATGCTGAGATATATATATACACATATATAT
This sequence comes from Chionomys nivalis, assembly GCF_950005125.1. Lineage (NCBI taxonomy): Eukaryota > Metazoa > Chordata > Mammalia > Rodentia > Cricetidae > Chionomys > Chionomys nivalis. Next base: position 132,386,447 of record NC_080112.1, read on the forward strand.
ATGTATATGTATGTATATATACACACATATATATGTATATGTATATATATATATATCTTCCAAAAATAGCTCAACAGTTTCTATAAACAATAAACATGCTTCTAGCATATGATCCAACAGTTGCACTTCTGGAATTTTATCTCAGAGAAAGGAATATTTGTGTTTATACAGAAACCAGTACACAAAAGTTCATAGAATCTTTATCTATAATAATGTATAATTTTGAGGTAGAGAAATGGCTCAGAAGTTAAGAGTACTTATTGCTGTTGCACAGGATCCAGGTTCAATTCCCAGCAGCCCCATGGTGATTCACGACTTATAGCAGGCTTTTTTTGGACCACTAACCAGCTCCCAAATCATGACATGGAGATTTATTATTAGTTATGAATGCTCATCATTAGCTTATGTTCATTTCTAGCTTTTTCCCCCCTTTAATTTAAATTAGCCTGTTTCTCTTCATCTATGTTTTGCCTTAGGGCTTTTTTTAAAAACCTTACTTTCATTCTGTATGTTCTACTCCTTGTCTGTCTGGCTGAAAGCTGCCTGGATGGCTCCCCTGGGCATCTCCCTTTCTTTTTCCTTCATTATCTCTTCTCTTCCTTTCTCTTCCCAAGCCTAGATTTCTCCTCCTACTTATTCTCTCTGCCCACCAGCCCAACCTATCCCTCTACTGCCTAGCTATTGGCTCTTCAGCTTTTTTTTGTTTTTTTTGTTTTTTTTTTTGTTTTGTTTTGTTTTTCGAGACAGGGTTTCTCTGTGGCTTTGGAGCTTGTCCTGGAACTAGCTCTTGTAGACCAGGCTGGTCTCGAACTCACAGAGATCTGCCTGCCTCTGCCTCCCAAGTGCTGGGATTAAAGGCGTGCGCCACCATTGCCCGGCTCTTCAGCTTTTTATTAGACCAATCAGGTGCCTTAGGAAGGCAAGGTAAAAACAAATGCAACACATCTTTACATAGTTAAACAAACGCAAAATAAACAAATGCAACACATCTTTGCATAGTTAAAGTAATATTCCGCAGTATAAATAAATGTAACACATATTTGCATAGTTAAAGTAACATTCCACAGTATAAATAAATGTAACACATATTTGCATAGTTAAAGTAATGTTTCGCAGTATAAAGAAATGTAACACATCTTTGCATAGTTAAAGTAATATTCTACAATATAAATAAATGTAACACATCTTTACATAGTTAAAGTAATATTCCACACCAACAACTGCCTTTAACTCTAGATCAAGGGGATACCATGCCCTTTTCTGCTCCTTGGGTTCAAGACATGCAGATATTGCACCCATATACATAAAATTAAGAAAAAGTTCATAACTGGAAACACAGATGTTCTTTAATGGGTGAATGGATAAACTGGAACCTATGTGACATGGAATACATAATAATAAAAATAGAATTAACTGTTAATACACACAGCAATCAGGATGGATCTCCAGAGAATTATGCTAAGGAAAGCTAATCTTGAATGGTTATGTTCTGTATGATTTTATTAAACATTTATTTATTTATTTATTTATTTATTTATTTATTTATTTATGTGTATGTGAATGAGCCTGCATAAACATTTGTGTGCCATATATGTGTAAGAACTCAGGGATGTCAGAAGAGGATGTTGGAGCTCCTGGAACTTAAGTTACAGGTAATTGTGTGCTGCCATATGGGTACCAGGAACTAAACCTGAGTCCTCTGAGAATAATAAGCTCTCTGAACCACTGAGCCATCCCTCCAGGAAGCCCTGACTGGCTTGGAGCTCAATATGTAGACCAGGCTGGTCTTGGATTCACAAAGGTCCACCTACCTCTGCCTCTTGAGTACTGCCTCTTGATTAAAGGCGTGCTACCACACCTGGCTTATTTAATTTTTTTTTTTTGTTTATTTACTTTTGTTTATAAAAGAAAGCATTTCATTGGGAACCTGCTTACAGTTTCCGAAGGTGAGTCCATGACCATCATAGCAGTGAGCATGGCTGCAGCCAGTAAGCAGACATGACGCTGGAACAGTACCTAAGAGGTTACATACTGGTCTGCAACTGATCTGCAACTTGGAGGCAGAGAGAGATAGAGCCTGACATAGACTTTTGAAACTTCAAAGTCCATCCCCAGTTATACACCTCTTCCAATAAGGACACCTCCTAATCTTTCCCAAACAGTCCCACCAACTAGGGACCAAGCATTCAAATATATGAGCCTACGGGGGCCGTTCTTCAAACCACTGCACTCCATCCCCTGGCCCCCATAGGCTTGTAGCCATATCATAATGCAAAAGTCATTCAGGCCAGCTTCAAAAATCCCCATAGTCTTTTACAGTCTCAAGATCATTTAAAAGTCCATAATCCAAACTGTCTCCAGAGATTCGTGCAGTCTTGTAAGTGTAACCCGAGGGTGTGATCTGTGCAGTTCAGCAATGGCTGTGTCACACTGGAAAATCCAAGCATATCTAGTAGTTGTTTGGTTCAGGAGGCTAGCTATCTCTTGGCAGTCCCAATCTGGTGCTGAAGGCCTTCAGGATTCCTGAGAGCTCCTGGTCCTCAGTCTGCATTGGGATCTCGAAGAGGTAGATTCTAATATCAGTGAAGAATTGTAGCAGCATCAGGATAGATGGACTTGCTAGTGAAATTGACAGCAAGTAGGCAACAAGCAAAGTTTCCTTCTTCCATGTCCTTTTGTTTTCTATTTAATTTTTAAAAATTATAGGCATGGTAGACATATTAGTGTTGCCAGGGACTGAGGGAGCAAAGGCAGAAGGGAATGAGTAGCTAAAGGTGGTCATCCTGAGGCACCCTTGTGATGGGAATATTCTGTTCATGAGTACACCAATGTCAGCACTGTGGCTGTGATACTGTACAGTAGCATTGCATATTATCATTCAGAGAAAAGGGAGAAAGAATACAAAGGCTTTCTGGACCATCTATTATAACTATATGTGGACATATATTTCACAATGAAAAAATTAAGGAAGCATGTACAGAAACAAAAGATCCTTGGATCTGAAAGGATTAGAGTGTGAGAAGTACAGACACTAAGCCGTATCACTTTTATATCTGGTTATATTCCAAAGCTCTGACTCGGTGTTTTTATGATACAGAACATGTGCGCTCATGTGATTCCATGTGCATGGGTGACTTCCTCAAACACTGCAGATTTGAGATACTCTTCCTAGTCTGTTCCATTGTCTCTTGATTCTTGATTTTTGTTAGACATAAAACAGATTTCTTCATTTCAGTTCCAGGATGTTTCCTAAGTATAGAAAACTGTCATGTCACAATTAACTGTCACACTTTCACTTTTGCAGCAAGTTTTCATCAAAGGGTCAGAGTTATTTTTCCAGGGGTGATTTTCCTTGTTGCTTGTGTGATAGAGATTTCTAATTGTCCCTCCATTTTTATTCCCTTCGCTTTTAAGCAGAACTTCTCATTTTGAGTTTGGCCTATGGCTACCCATAGTAAAGGTTGTACTGACCAGATTTTATTGTAGCTATGTGTGAGTCTGTGACCAAGTGAAGGCATTCTATTTTGATTGAGCTACAAAATAAATGGAGCTGTCAATTTACTTAAAAAACAACAATGGTGAATAGGTCAAATAAAATGCTTTCTATAAATACATTGTGTTCTGTACTGAATTGTGTCTTCTAAAAGATATGCTTATATCTTAACTCCAGCACCTAAGAATCCAGTCATCTTTGGAAATAGGGTCTTTGAAGAAGTAATCTAATTAATATGTGCTCATATTGAAGTAGGACAAATATAATCCATCGTGAGTAGTCTATGACAGTCACACAAAGACAGATTTAGGGAGTATACATGTGACATAACTCTAACATAAGTGATGCATCGAAGCCTTAATCTGTGGGTCATGACTCCTTCAGGTGATTGAATAACCCTTTCACAGGGATCGCCTAAGACCACCTGTGTATCAGATATTTACATTATGGTTCATAGCAGTAGTAAAATTACAGTTATGAGGTAGCAATGAAAATAGTTTTATGGTTGGGGGTCACCTAAACATGAGGAACTCTATTAAAGGGTTACAGCATTAAGAAGGTTGAAAACCACTGGGCTAAGCACCAAGGAATATCGGGCTAGAAAAACTAGCAGGAGGCATAGAGGAGATGCTCCATTAGAGCCCTCTGGAGGGAGGAACCCTGTTTGCTGATAGCTAGTGTTTGGCTCCAGCCTCCAGAAGTGTAAGACAATAAATATGGGTCTCTTATTTTAAGCCATGTAATATGCATGGTTATAACAGACCTATGAAAGTAGTACACTTTTCACAGCTCTTTCAGGTACTTTGTTCTTAAATGTATATTATTAGGTGATTAGATCATGAAGATCGAGCTATCATGAATGGGTTTAGTATCCCTATTAATGAGATTGAAGGAAGCTGATTTGCCCTTTCTACTGTGCCCGAAAACAGCAAGGAAGCAGCATTTACTGAGGGGAGTAGTAAAAGAGGTTTAGGAGGAGAGAGAGATTCTGCTGCCCCTCACACCCCTTACCAAATACTCAATCTGAATCTGCTAGCATCTTGCTCTTACTTAGATTCCAGCCCTTGGGGAAATAATTTTCTAACCTTAATGCATTACCCAGTCCAAGGTAGCTTATTGTTAAAGCCCAGATGGATTAAGTCAGGGTGTATTTAAAAATGAGCCAGCCATGCAAGGATTTCTTAATTGAGTCCTGACACATTTGGACTGGCTGTACCTTGCATTTCTTAGAAAAATCTCACTGTACCAAACATGGAAATTGTTCATTGCTCTAAAGCCTTCTTTTCCAGCTTCTGTATGCTTTTACCACTGATTTGATGTGCTTGAATGCCAGGCAAAGTGTAAAGTAAATGGTAGATGCAAGGCCTGGGTGGTTTCCATGGAGACCTCCCTTCCTTTGTTCAGCAGTTGTCAGGGAAACATTTAGCTTCAATTTGTGGGGTCTACCTATTTCCGCAGCTCTTGGAACGGGTTTTGGTTAAATCTCCTCAACAACCTAATGAATTTGGAGCAGAATTATTTAGTTACTTTAGAATTATATTACATTTTTCTGAAACTCATGGATGTTAACTAATTTTCTGTTTGAAGTGGTCATACTGCTCATTTATGCATATGCAATAAATGTGTTTTTTAGCTTTGGGGGAGAAAAGTGAGGTTCGTAGACAGAGAAGCTAACTCCAGAAAATTGATGTCAAATGCCACCTGGTTCTAGTCCATGTGGGTTGTTTTTGAGACAGGGTTTTACACTAACCTTGGGTAGCTTTGAACCTTATGTATATAGCCAGGCTGGCTTCAAACTCACAGTAATCCTCCTGTCTCAGCCTTCAAAGTTCTCAGATTTACATGTACTAGTCATAGTGTACACCTAGTCCATGTGCTTTAACCTTCCCTATGGTATGAGAGACCTGCAAAAACTCTTTATGGCTGCTAAAAACGGGCTGGCCCAGCATGTGTGTTTATTCCTCTTAGTTAGCTCTTGAATCACTAACTGGAGCTGGTAGTGGTGAGTAGAAATGCTGGTGACAGAACAGATTCTAGGTATGAACAACTCAAATAAATGAAAACTTCTAGAGGGTTATTTCCATTGTGATAACTTCCCCATTGTCTTGTTTACAAATCAGTCAGGTGAGGTACATCACAAAATGTCTTCTTATGCTTTGTTACTCTCCCCTTCCAGAGGTGGAGCCCATTTCCTAATCCTCAGCATCTTGACTGGCCTTGTAATTTGGGTTCACCGGACTACAGTAAAAGTGGCTTTGTGCAGGTTTTGAGCCCAGGCAGGAAGAATCACTCCAGTTTCTTACTGCTTTGGAAACTCTGCCACTGTGTGGAAAAACCACAGGTGTAGGCTGCAGGAAGGGAGTCCATGTGAAGGAAAATAGTGGTACCAAGCCAACCCAATAGCATAAATGCAGATGCCTAAGTGAGCCCACCTGAGATCAGTGGCATTTGTCCCAGATCTGTATACTTGGCCAGCTCAACTCAGCCCAAATTACTGAACCCCAGAATTTTAAACTGAAGTATTGTTTTAAGGTACTTAACTTTGAGGGTGATTTGCCTTCCAGTGGCTGATAATTGATACAGCCAGATATGGAAGCTCTTGAATGATCGAGGCTCACCTATAATATATCATCTGTCACTCCCAACATTCTTACTAACAGGATCTGGAAATAATTGTGGCTAATTGAAGGAGAAACATGCTATTAGCAGGATTTTCAGTAGCTCGCCTCTTTCTAGGAAAGCTTCAGGGAGATATGAAAGATGCACAGGCAGCGGGCAATAGGTCCAGAACTACAGCCTACTCACACCATAGAATTGGCTTAGTGAGGGTGCTGGTACTCTAGATACTGAAGACTGCATGTCCCAACTACAACGCAGATACTGCCTTTATTACGCAGATGTTGGACTGTTCTTGGGTCTGGTTGTCGCAGTTATCCACTCTTCATACTTTGCATCAAAGATTGAAATGCCCATATTTATTCAAATTCTATCAAGTTAACAGTCAAGATTGGTCACCACAGTGGCAGAGTGCTTCCCCAGTAGGCATAAGGCTCGAGGTTCTGTCCTCCCAGCACCACAAAACAAATAGAAAATAAAAACAAATGTCACATGAACCAAATTCATTGTACAACTAGTCAACCTATAGGCCCCAAAGCAGAGGGCTGTGGATTCTAGTTCCCAGCACCGCACTCAAAAGAAAGCATCTGACATTTTTAGCTTATTTAGTTGAAAGCAGATGAACAACTTCATGAATATTGAGAGGATTCTAATGCTGAGAAGCCAAAAGAAAAACAGCAAATGTTCATTAGTTTTATCCTGTATGCTGGTCAGCCTAGTTGCCTACCACACAGGAGGAAGCCAGATTTGTGGTTTGTTTCCATATTCTGTTGACAGGAAACACTTCTGAGGGTGTACTCCGGTCTTTGTTTCCCTTCATAAATGTGTGGTGGTGGACATGTGAAGCTACCAGGACATAACTTGCATATATATCTCTGACTACTGAGGTGTGAATACCACATCTTTCAGTTGCTGGGCCCAAAGATACTCTATTCATTCCATAGTGTCCTACCCATGGGAATTGAATGAATGATATCTTTAGTGAGCCTATAGTTGGTTCATGTGACACTTGTTTTTATTTTCTATTTGTTTTGTGGTGCTGGGAGGATGGAACCTAGGGCCTTATACCTACTCGGGAAGTGGTCAATCTCGACTGTCAACTTGATAGAATTTAGAATTACCTAGACAATTCCTGCATTCGTATCGCTCTGCTTCCTGACTGTGGATCCAGTGTGTGACCAGTTGCCTCACACTCCTATAGAAACTGACTCCCTGCCATGATGAATTACACCCTCAAATTCAAGCTCCAATAAACCCTTCCTTAATGTTCCTTAGCCAGAGGATTTTCTCATAGCAATGAGACAAATAATATATGAATTTAATGGCCATATTACACTGACTAATCTCTCAGTCAACAAAGAAGTCAATTCCATAACCAAATATCCTGTGTCACAACTATTTCAATACTTTGGCACTTGGCTTTGTTCCCCTTTGTCTGTCTGTCTTGTGCCTCACCCTTAGCTGACACTTCTCTGGTGACCAACTCCTTAAGATTAGATCTCATGCCACGAGCTGTACAAATTCATGTGTCTATGTCATGGTGACATAGAGGACTGGATTATGCTGCTGTCATGAGAGAGACCCTACTGTTGGGGGAGAATCATCCTGAATATGGAAGAAGGGTCCTTATCCAGATTTAGTGCCCTGGAGTAGGTAACTTTGGATGCCATTGGGCTCTACAAGGGGGAGGTTGCCAGGATGTCAGGAAGTTGAGAGGTGTGTTTGTTATTTTAACTACTGCATCAGGTCTTCATTGGGAACTTGACAAAAAAAACCTAATAATCGAAGTTGAATTGCTTTAGTTCATCCAAGGTGGGTGTTTCTGGAATAGGTTAGCTCCATTCTAGAAGCCTCCAATCTATTTGGATGTTGAGTCAAGAGTAGAACTCCAATGTGACCTAGACTGACCTTTCATGTATTCGTTCCCCCAGCATGCCAAAGGCTGTTGTAGAATATTAGTGATTCACTTATTTCAAACTCTCTGCTTTGCCCTATTATGATAAGGTATTAATTTCTTTAAAAAACATGTGTACTTAAAATACTTTGCACCAATATAGAACATATTGAAATCAACTCAGGAAAATTCTAAATAACGTGAAACTATAATTTTACCTTTTTGTTTTCTTTTTCAAGACAGGGTTTCTCTGTGTAACAGCCCTGGCTGTCCTAGAACTCATTACGTAGAGCAGGCTGGCCTTGAACTCACAGAACTCTACCTGTCTCTGCCTCCAGTGCTGGAAATGTAAGGCATGTGCCACCATGCCTGGCTCTTTTTTTATCTTTTGAGAAAGAGTCTCATTCTGCAGCTCAGGCTAGCCTGGAATTTACTATGTAGCTCAAGCTGGCCTCCAATTTATGGTGATCCTCCTATCCTAGCTTCCTGAGTGCTGTGATTAAAGGCATACACCATAGGAGGCCTGGCTTTTGCTTTCAAAAAGCACTAAAATGTCAGAAAGCGAACTATCAGCAAAGCTAATCCTTTGGCTAGTGAGTTAAGTCTGAGCTGCCAGAAGCAGCAGAAGCTTTATATAATTCTGGCAGTTCATTTGTGCTCACCTGAGATTTCTCTGCTTCTAGCTGCACAGAACTTCTGTGATATACAAAGCCCTGAAACTTGGACCAAGAATCCTGAAAGTAATTTTCTCTTATAATCTGTGCTGTAATTGCATTTTAATTTAGTTCTAGTGTCAAGACTGCTTGTGTGTATGTGTCGTGGTTCCTTTATTTCATTAGTTTCTGCTATTTAGGCCAGTGCCTGGCACAGCCTCTCCTTAGTAAATTTTATTTATTACTGTGGAGCCTGCTAGTCTTTTCTTCTAAATTGATGAAGAGGACCCTTTGTGACTTGGCAGTTTACTGCATGGCCCACCTCCATCTCTGCTGACCTTTGCATTGTTGGATCCATATTTCTTTCCAGGCATGTGCTAGCTCTGAGGAACCCTTGAACTAGTGGAGATGAATACCCACATGATTGCAGCCATCTGGGCAGATGGGAAAGCCATGACATTGGCTTGGCAAAGAAGGCCTAGTTGAAAAAAGTCATTAGAGATCAGCATCATTAATGAAATCATTACACCAGTCCCCATGCTCCTCAAATTTAGGCGCATAATGAAAAAATTGCTATAGAGCCAAGCATGGTAGCTCACATTTGCAATTCCAGAAAACCGAGAGGGAGGTAAAAGCAGGAGTGTGAGAAATTCAAGCCTATCCTTGGCTGCGTGAGACCATGTTACTATCTCAAAGCCTGTATTGGGTAAGTGCCTGATGTCCACCATAGCTGTCTTCACTTTGGCAGCTTCCTTTCTTTGTATACCAGAGACCTTTGCTGGCCATGCTTAGCTTTGTAGTCCATGAGCCATGCAAGTTCTCTTCATCCTTCCAAAGCTCCCTAGCTAGTACCTACCTCCCTGAAATAGCTGCGGAGTGTCTCTCAAGTATTTTGGGAATGTGGGAGGTAATCACTGCAGTGAGAGCTACAGGCAAGGGGACCTGTCTTCTTACTTTGAAGAACTCCTGATATTAGCCAGCCTGCTGGTGGATGCAGTTTAGAGTCTTTAGGCTCTACCACAGCAAACAACAGATACTTGCCTCCAGAGCTTGATTCACCTGCTGACCTCCGACTCATGAGTATCTAACTTCAGTATTATTCTCAGTTGATGGAATCTGCTCTTGGCTACTGAAGGCAAGAATTGTGCACTTCACTGCTGAACTGAACCTCATGCAGCCTGGACTTTTCTGCTTGTTAACATATGGCCCTCTAATGCTCTATAACCACCTGTGGGCTTTATCTCTTACCCAAGGACTGTAATAGGTTAAATTTGGGTGGTCTGACTTGTTATTTTCATTTTTTACATCTCTTCAGGGTAGCTCAATTTTAAACATAAGATTCTTTCTCAAGATGGCACCTGGCTGTATTGCTTTCCAAATCAGAGTGCAACATAGGATAGAGTACAAATCATATAGAGTACAAAATGGGATTCCTCTCTATTACTGACCCATCTGCTGGAAAACCCACAACTAGACTTGAGGCATGTCCTTGTCTTATGGGTAGGTGTAGGGACATAGCCCCACCTATTGGGGGCGTGTTCGCCTCGGGCTAATGTTTACGGATAAATCTGCCGGGCGTGAGCCCAGCAGCCCTTTTCTTTTGCTCCGCGGGAACCTGTGGTCCTGTAAGTTTATTTCCTTATTAAAGCTGTATATATCTATATAATCTGTCTGCATTCATTTGCGCCGCCACATTTGGTGCCCAACGTGGGGCTGCCAGTTTCCTTTCACCAAAGAAAAAATCACCTCCAGCTGGCTTACTTGTGGATGAGGCCTCTGCTTCTCATTCCCCCACTTGGGAGCCATTTGATTGGAACTATGTTCTACTTGGATTTTGGGGGGTTATGTTATTTGTAATTTTTACCTTTCCCATGCAGGTAAGAATGAGCTTGAACTCACGGCCCTCCTGTCTACCTCCTGAGTGCTGCGATTATAGGTGTGCACACCTCTTGGCTTACCTATCGCTCTTAGAGTTTTAGGTTGTTCTGTCACTGCTTTTGTGAATTTCTGCAGCTCCTCTTTTTAAGTTTTCCTTTTAAAATTGAGTTTATATTTTCTTTCTAATTTATAATCAGGCAGGATCCAGGTCCTTTAAACGTTAGAAAATTTGTTTGTAAATCAATTCAAAATTTGTTAAAGACCTTAATGTGTAACACCTGAAACTCTGGCTGGGCTTGGTAGTACACGCCTTTAATCCCAGCTCTCAGGAGGAAGAGGCAGGTAGATCTCTATAAGTTCGAGGCCAGCCTGGTGTATGTAATGAGTTGAAGGACAGCCAGAGCTACATGGAGAGACCCTGTATCAACAAACAAACAAACAAACAAACAAACAAACAAACAAACAAACCTCCACACATACCCCAAAATACTAACCATCCAACCAAGCAAGAAAACAAATAAACAACCCTGAAACTCTGAAACTGCTGGAGCAAACATTTCAAGGTAGAGGCAGATGCATGGGTTTTCTGCAAAGCACTTTAGTAGCCCAGGGCATAAGACCAAGAGTTGACCAAGGGATTGTATGAATTTAAAAAGCTTCTGCAAAGCAAAAGAAATAATCAGCAGAATGAAGAGACAGTCTGCAGAATGGAAAATAGTCTTTTCCAACTATAAATTTGACAGGGGATTAATTTCTAGAATCTATAAACACTTCAAAAACTTAAATACCAAACTACCCAAATCATTGAATCAGTAAATGGGCAAATGAATAGGCAGTTATCAAAGGAAGAAATACAAGTGGATAATAAATATTGAAAAACTATTCTAATTAAAACATTGAGATTCTATCTCACTGCAGTCCAAGTAGGTAATCAAGAAAGCAAATGATAATAAAGGCTGGAGAGGATGTGATAAAGAGAAACCCTTATTTACTACTGAAGGGAGTGTAAACTGGTGATGCCACCGCTGTGGAAGTCAGTGTGGAGGTTCCTTCAAAAGCTAAACATGGCTGGGCGTTGGTGGCGCACGCCTTTAATCCCAGCACTCGGGAGGCAGAGGCAGGTGGATCTCTGTGAGTTCGAGACCAGCCTGGTCTACAAGAGCTAGTTCCAGGACAGGCTCCAAAACCACAGAGAAACCTTGTCTCAAAAAACCAAAAAAAAAAAAAAAACAAAAACAAACAAACAAACAAAAAAAAACTAAACATGTTTTCTGATCTGCCATCTTTAGTGGATTTTTGTAGGACCCTCATGGGAAAGAGGTTGGACCCTCGGTCACTATAGAAAATGTAAAGACCAAGATCAAGGATGAGGAAGGCATTCCTCCTGATCGGCTAAGGCTGCTCTTTGTTGGTTGAGTAGCTGGAAGATGTTGCACTTTGTCTGACTACAACACTCAAAAGGTCTCCGCCCTTCATCCTGTATTGCAAATTCATGGTGGTGCTGAGGAGAGGAAGGACTCTCACACCACTCCTAACAAGAATGAGCAGAAGACAAAATTTAAGTTGGCTGTGCTGAAATACTATGAAAATGGCAAAATTAGTTGCTTTTGTCGAGTGTCCCTTTGCTGAATGTGGTGCTGGTGTTTTTATAGCTAGCCACTTTAACAGATATTACTGTGGCAAGTGTTGTTCGACTTACTGCTTCAACAAACTGGAAGACAGGTAATTGCGTATGAGTTGATAAAAAAGATAGGAACTGAAAAAATAGCTAAAAATAGGGGTTCAAGATGGCTCATTGGGTAAAGGTACCTCCTACTAACCCTATTAACCTGAGGTCCATCCTCTAGATCCACAGGGTAGAAGGAGAGAACTAACTCTTCTGAGTTCCACATGTATACTGTAGCACATGAGTGTACACATATATTAAAACATATTAAAATGAAAGAACTATAAATAGAACTACTATACAACTCAGCCATACCACTCATGAGTATGCACTCCAAGGGATCTAAGTCAGTGTTTATTACTGCACTATTCACAATAGCCAAGATATGTAATCAGCCTAAATTTATATCAGCCACCAGCAGGTAAATAGATGAAGAAAATGAGATAATACATACAGTGAAATTTTTCTTAGCCATAAATAAGAATAAAATTATGAAATTTGTAGGATGGAAGTGGCACTCATGTTAAGTGACACAAGCCAAACTTAGAAAGCCAATATGTTTTCTCTCATGTGCAGAATCTTGATTTAAACACATGCACACACACACACACACGCACGCACTCACACACACACACGATAAAACAAAAGGAGGAACTATTTTGGTGGTGGTAGGGTACAATCCAGGTAGAGGGAGGAGGAATAGGAGAGGGTAGTTGGGGGCAAGTAAGAACAAGATACAATGATATAGATGTATGAAAATCATAATCTAAACATTTTTTTGTATACTTAATAAAAATCTTAATTAAATACAACTTCTATGTACATAAAAGGAAAATTTACTTATTTGATTAGGTTGATAGTCATACAGTTCACCATCCAGAGATGCAAAACACCATATATTGGAGTTTTCATCATGCCATGAGGAATTAAAAATGCAGTTAGTTTATTTATTTGTGAGCCAGACAGATCAGTGGTATGAGTACTTCAGTGAAGGGAAAGATGATTTTAACCTGCAAGATGCAAGATTTGGGGATGGGAAGATGTTTCATTGGGTAAAAGCACTTAATGAATAAGACTGATGACCTGAGTCCAATTCTGAGGACCCTCATAAAAGGGACTGGAGGCAGTGCCAAACATTTATATTCCCAACATTATTACATTGAGATGGGAGGTGGAGACAGGAGAATTGGCCAGAAGGTCAGCTAGTCTGGAAGATCCAGTACAATGCAAAAATAACAAGAGAGACTCTGCCTCAGAAATAAGTGGAGGTGAGAATCAAGTCCTGAAAGTTGTTCTCTTACTTCTGCATGCATGCACTTGCATACACAAATAAAACCAATTAAAATTCAGGACTTCCATCCTTGTAACAGGTGTTCTGAGAACCACAATACAAGGTGGAGGTAGTAAGTACCAGAGCAAAAGGTTGAAGGCATCATTTAGATTACACTCATTGTCATAGACTGTTTGGGAACTTGAGAAAGCCTTACAATGCATCTAGTGTGAATGCTTTGTTCCAGTAGATGAGCTCTGAACACAAAGAACATCAGATACCTCCACTACAGTTACCTGGCTAGTCAGCCTTTGACAAGGCAAGCTCTTATTTGCTCTGTGTTGGTAGTTCAGAGAAAAGAGTCCCATGTTTGTGTGTTAAGTCAGGGCTTGGTGAGTGGGAACCTTTGAAGCTTTGTTGCCTTGGATACTTGGTTCTGAAATTTCACTTAATAGCAAATAGAATGGAAATGTTTCCGGTGTATTTCTATGCCATTTCTTGTTGACATGATGTGTGGTTGTATCTCTTGCTCTTTGTACTTTACTAAATTTTGAAAATGCAATTCAAAAATGTATAGGATACAAAATAATATACAGTAAACTTCTGTTTCCTCCTGTGCTCTTGTTTCTAGAGGCAGCCAGCAAGTTTGTAAGCTTCTGTTTCTAGAGATGCCTTATCTCTAAACTATGTGTGTTCGCACCCTGCAAGGGAATGATACCCACTATGTCAAATGCTGAGTACCATTTTTTTTCTCAGTTCATCCTGAGGTAAACTGAGGACCCTGAGTACTTCCTCATTCCTTTTTAATTGGTGATCATTTACAGTAAACAATAGACTCACCCTAGGGCAGGCCAGAAATGGGGGAGTGTTTAAGGTAAATCACAGGATCATTTGGAGAGCTGGAGAAACAGGGTGTGTGCGTTCTGAGTTTTTGGAAGCAAAGCCGGGAGCCACACGTACTGCTTCACGCTAGTAGAAACCATATGTTGTGATGCCTGGATGACCTGTAGACACAAGGGATCTGACTGATGGTAACCGCTTCTTTCCCCACTCCTCCATCAGAAAGGAAAAGAGCAGAGCCCCTTTCTTTCCATGACTCTCTTCAAAGCAGGCTATTGTGGAAATGTGCCACTAATGGAGCCTAGGTGGCCTGTTTATATCCCAGCTACATGGGAATCAGAACATTTGGTTTTCAGCTTTTGAAATGGGAAGTGGAACTTGTAATTTGTAAATTTCCTTCCAACTGTGTATGGGGTGGGCATGTGAAGTCCGGAGGTTGATATCTGTGTGTTTTCTCATTCAGATGTTTTTCTTGATCACTGTCTACTTTATTTACTGAGGCCGGTTCTCTCCCTGAACTTGAAGTTCTCTATTTGGCTACTCTAGCTAACTATATTGTCCTGAGAACCCTATATCTCTGCCATCTGAGCATTGGAATTACAGGCAGGTCATTTACACGGGGTCTAAAGGTCTGAACTATGGTCCTCGAGCTTGCAAAGCAAGCAGTTTATCCACTGCTCTATCTCCCTACCTATTGAATGGGTTTTGTTCACATTTGAATATGACATCCACTTGCTCCAGGTGGAAGTTAATAGTAATATAAAGTCTCTACTTAAAAACTTCTGAAAATTTAAAGCAAATGTATAGTGAATAAAAGAATGGATGGATGGATGGATGAAAATTGAGGTCTGAAGAAGAGGTTGCGTGCACATATTTTCTACGAATGGAAGTGCTCACAGTTTAAGTGGCGTTCACCTAGTGTAACTGATTAATTCAAACAAATTCCCTCTCAACATGGCTCTTGAGAGTACATGAAAGGATGTGAAATACAGCTGATTGAAGCACTGTGTTGTTATGTATGGGCTTGATAGTCCTTTCTGTAAAGGACCAGATGGTAAGTATTTTGGGATTTTTAGACTAAGTGGCAAAATAAGGCTATTATATAGGTGCTTATGTAACAAGGGAGAAAGCAAACTTCCAAAAACTGTTTATTGACAAATTTCAAAATATAAAACTTTTTTTTTACTTTTTGAGACAGGATCTCATATAGTACAGACTAGCCTTGAATTCACTGTGTATCCCAAGATGACTTTGAGCTTCTGATCTTTTGCCTTTCCCTCACCTTGTGAATGCTGGGATTACAGACATATGCTAACACACAGGTTTGTTTGTTTGAGGCAGAGTTTTTCTGTATAACAGCCCTCGCTGCCCTGGAACTAGCTCTTGTAGACCAGGCTGGCCTCAAACTCACAGAGATCCCCCTGCCTCTGCCTTCTGAGTGCTGGGATTAAAGGCGTGCGCCAACACATCTGACTACCACACGCAGTTTTATGTGGTGCTGGGGGATCTAATCCAGGGATTTTTCATGCAGGCTCTCAACTCTACCCACAAAGCTGCATCCTCAGCCAAAACTGCTTCAGAAAAATAATTCGCACTACTTGTAAGAAGAATGGAATTAATATTTCAGGGGTAACATTTTCCTTATCGATATTCTAAGTTGATTTCATAAAATGGATTGCAAAATGTCCATATGTAAAGACCTTTTTCAGCTTGATAACCACAGAAAACCACGAAGTCGCTAGTGTTGACCTATGGGCAGTAGTTTTCCAGCCTCTGATATAATGAGCAGAAGATGAACTGTGAGGCCTATCACACACAGTTTCATACTGTCTTTGAATTTGGGACCTGGAATATCTTAATTAACTTTTTTATTAATTTATTTGTTTTACATCCTGACCACAGCCTCCCCTTCCTCCTTTCCTCCCACTCCCTTTCCTCTTCCCCCTTCAGTTCACCCCTCCTTCATATTTGCTCAGAAAGGGCAGGCCTCCCGTGAGCATCAGCAAAGCATGGCACATCAAGCTGCCATAAGACCAGGCACCTCCCCCTGTATTCAGACTGGGCAGGCAATCCAGCATAAGAAATAGGTTCCCAAGAGTCAACCAAAGCACCAGGACCAGCCTCTGCTCCCATTGCCAGGAGTCCCACAAATAGACCAAGCTACACAGCTGTCACATATGTGCAGAGTGTAGGTTGGTCCATGCAGGCTCCCTAGTTGTTGGTTCAGATACTGTGAGTTCCCATGAATCAGCCTAGCAGTTTCTGTGAGTTTTCCTCTGATGTCCCTATCCTCCTACAATCCCTCCTCCCTCTCTTTAGCAGGACTCCCTTGTTGGGCCCAGTGTTTGGCTGTGAGTCTCTGAATCTGCCTTGATCAGTCACTGGATGAAGGCTCTTCGCTGACAATTGGGGTAGTCACAGGGGATAGCCAGTTCAAGCTGTGTTTCCACTGCTGCCATCTTACCTAAAGCAATCTACAGATTCAATGCAATCCCCATCAAAGTTCCAACTCAATTAACTTTTTGACCTGGGAACTTAATTTGTGTATAACTAGGGAGCATTCTATTATACTGTTATTTAGTGTACTTTATATTGCTATGCATAAAGTATAGAAAAACATTTGCTGTCTGGTATCACACCTAAGCTCTGCATGTCTGTTTTTCTCTTTAGTGAGGTGCTTTGGTATGATATTGAGCAATACAATAAGAGGAGTTCATCTTTTCTTGAGTGGCTTGCTGAAATGACATTAGAAATTGTAAATGAATGGAAACGGGAAAGCTAGCGTGTAGTTGTTGACTTGCCTCTTCATTTGTTTCCTAAGGGGTTGGAGTACAGCTTATGAGTGTGTCTTTCAAATTCTCTTCCGTATTGTTGAGTGTGCCAATTGACATCCACTGGGGTATGCTGAACACAAGGAAGCATGTCTCTAGAGTCATCACTGAGACACTCTGCATTCTGAATCCCAGTTGAAGCAGTATTCTTCTGGTTGAATAGTGGGGAATGGAACAGTTCACAATCTCTTATATTCTTGTAGGAACTCTTGACTATATGGTGTGATAAGGCTAACACTATTTTAGCAGCTACTCATAAAAGTAATTACAGCATGAGAGAGAACTCTACAGGCTGTGAAAACTCTCTCAGTGACATTCATTGAGCAGTAAAGTGTAGATAAAACATCATGAAGTATGACTCCCAGGGAACAGTCATGACAAAGCCACATCATTAACTTGTGCTGTGCACTGAGGACATGGAGGACAAGATGGGAAGGGGTGTAATGGAAGCAGTAACAGTACCAATTGTGCATTTCCCCCTTTTGCTTCTTCCTTGTTAGGAAGTGAGATGCTCTGCCTGTCTGATAGACCTCTTTCCCTGATACACTCTCCCTAATGGATTACTGAAGCTGAGTGAAATAAATCCTTCCCCCCTTAAGTTGTTTGTGTCAGGTATTTTGTCACATCGGTGAAAAGTCTACCATGGTGTCATGGAATTGCATAAGGTTTCAGAGATAACATCAGTCATTGGGTAATGAAGAACAAGCCTGGCAGGCAGAGAAACAAAGACACGTTTGGCTTCTATGTAGAGAACTCCTTAATGGGTGTTGAGAAACAGACTGCTGTCTGCTGTGCCTAGAGCCTTAGTTAGCTTCAGTGTGAGGATTGTTGGGAGGGTGGTTCAGATCAGATACGAGGGCCATATTCAGGACTGAATTTTACCTGAAGAACACAAGGAACCTAGGAAGTGCTTTGAAACTGAAAAGGGGACCTGGTTATAATAAGAGACTTGGGGGGAGGCTGAGACTGGTGGATAAAGGGAGACAGTCTACAGTAGGACTTGAACCTGGTGAGGTGAGAGCAGAGTCTGAACTTACTTGCTGATGGAGAGAGCAGGGAGTGGGAGAGAGGAAGGGGTTTCTTGGAGAATTCTTCTAGCCCCTCCTACTAAGAGTTTATTTTTTGACTATTCTGTTGAGGCCTTTAAAAATACTAGAAAGACGGATCTCTGTGAGTTCGAGGCCAGCCTGGTCTAGAAGAGCTAGTTCCAGGACAGGAACCAAAAGCTACAGAGAAACCCTGACTCGAAAATCAAAAAAAAAAAAAAAAAAATACTAGAAAGAGAGAAGCATATTCAAACCTTTGAACTATTCTAAAAATGTATTACCTTTCAGCTAGGAAAGAAAGTATTATATACAAACTGGAGCATGCATGTATGGACTGGTTACTTAGCACAGTCACTGAATTTTACAGCATTAGGTAGGAGGGAAGTTTTTTAGTGGTCTTCAACCTTCCGGAACCATGTCCAGATTCCTCCCAAAAGGCCAGTGAATTTTTCTGATTTGTATCTTTGTATCCAACGTTCAGTTTAGTGTGCATCTGTAAGTTGTAAGAAGTTGATTTCATCCATTCCTTTTTTTTCCATCCCCTGCTTCCCACCTGAGAAAACAAAGTCTAGTCCACAGGTTCTCTCATTTTATACTGGAAATCTGGACAGTGTGTAATCTAGGATGGATCCAGGAGAGTGTGTTACACACTTGAAGTCAACTAAAGAAGATGGTGAAGAAGCCAGCTTCTGAAATATCTCCTGTTAACTGAGTAGCTGATTATATCACTTTCTTCTTTAGATGTCATTAAAATATTTCTACACATACCTTAAAACTTTTCAATGGAGAATTTTTTTTTCTTCAAGACAGGGTTTTGCTGGCTGTCCTGGAACTTGCTCTATAGACCAGGCTGGACTTGAACTCACAGAGATCCACCTGCCTCTGCCTCCGAAGTGCGGGGACTAAAGGCATGTACACCACTGCCAAGCTTCCATGGAGAATTTAACTGAAAAAATATTTTGAACTTTAATGAACTAAAAACCCAAAACCAAAACCAAAACCAACCAACCAAACAAACAAAAAACCCAACCAACCAACCAACCAACCAACCAACCAACCAACCAACCAACCAACAAGACCTTATAAAAGTAGCCTGCCTTTTAGATTGAGAAATCTCATGCAGATGAGGCACCACTCCATAGGTAAATTCCAAAGGTTTAGAATTATGTTCTCTTCCTTGAAGCGTAAGTATTTCAGAAAGCTCTTGGCATATGTTTAGTTTAGTGTACAAAGAGCAAGACAAATGACCTATGAGCTTACTGTATTTCTTCTTCTCTAGCTAAAATGTAGAGAGTCTAGTAGTATACATGAAAATATAGAGACAAATGTAAACAATTTGGTTATCTGATGTCAGATAAGGCGAGTCTTAAAGTACCATGATGAATATTTTACCAGTAATTTCAGTTACCTGTTGTGAGAACACTTCCCGCTTTGAGATAGTAGCTACGGTAAAGGAATAATTCAAAGTCAATTTGGTAGTAAATTCACACTTTTAAAAAAGTCTTTTATTGCATTTTATTTGTTTTATGTGTAGATTCATATGCCATGAATGCCTGTGTCATGGTGTGTAAGTGTAGTGATCAGAGAACAGCCTCCACGGTTTGGTTTTCTCATTTCTTCCTATAGGGCCTAGAGATAAGATTGAGCTGGTCAGGCTTTGCAGCAGGCACCCCTGTCTGCTGAAGCATCTTGTTGACACCCTAAATTCGCACTTTTTTGAAATTTAATTGTTTATTTTATGAAATATAATTCATTTGTTTACCTGCCAAGGACTAAAATTTCTTTATGTTAGGAATTCTCTTGTAAGACAACTATCTTCATACTAAAACCACCCAGATGCTGTTGGCCATGTTCTCCATGCACAGCCTTATCTATAACTTAGGGTTTGTTATTTACATATTCATAGTAGAGCACACATTATAAAACTCAGTTGCATTTTATTCTGAGTGTAAGTTTCATGTACTTGATTGAGAATTGATTGCATCTTAGGTGTCTATTTCTGTGTTGGGAGATAAAAGAAAGTTGCCAAAAAAAAAATAAAACAAAATAAAAAAAAGTTGCCTCTGGTCTTAAAGAGAATTTGTGTTGATGGGAAACAGAGAAAAACAGAGAACTAAAGCAGAATGTGTTAAGTGCTGAAATGGACAGTATAGAAATTTGAATTTGGAGAATTAACCACTATGAACCTTACTCACTTCAACAATTATTAACTCTCGGTTATGCCTCATTCCCCTACATGCTTAGTCTTTGCTCCCTTTCATTTTTTGAAGCCTATCCAAGACAATGTATCATGGGATAGGTATTTTTAGATATTTGAATAGAGTGCTTTCAGAATGCACTGGGAAAATAAACTATTATACCCAAGATTTTAGGAAGGATCTGTAGAAAACAGTTGAATTCAGTCTAGATGTGGAGGCAGATGTTCTAATTGCAGGTGACTGAATGGGACCAGCAGTTATTGAAATGTTAAGTCTTTATGTGCATAGTGCTTTTTTGTTTCTCTGAAGTGGGAACCAGAAGTATAATTTGCTAAGAAGTGACTTTGCCTGAGAACTTTGTTTTTGTGATACTGGGGTTGAACCTAGGGCTTTGTGCATAGAGGCAAGTGTACTACCACTGACTACCACCTCTTGACTTATTCACGTTCAATTTTGGTAAACCAGAATAACACCTAAGTAGTGGTAATGACTAATCTGTTCTCTTTTCGCTTCAATGACTTTGCAGACTTTGTACATTAGAATCTACCCCCTGAAAAGTCATCCATTCTTTTATAAGAAGAGTGAGTAGCAGCCATTGTTTGTCATCTTTATTTTTGTCTTCAAAAGAGGAAGGATAGTCAGTTCTGAAACATTGTTAGTAGGTAGAAATTAATGATTTGAATCAAAACCCTCTCCATAAATCAGAGGAGAAAAACCCTTAACCATTGCATACATGGAGGTTCCTGAGGGACTTTTTGGTAAGTTATCCTGTGAAATCCTGAAGTTTTGTTTCATTTTTCCTGTTATGAAATGGGCTTTTCAGCATCATTTTTCTTGTCTGTTTCAGATCACAGAACTGTGTGGTGCAAAGCGGGTTGGTTATTTTGGTCCAACACAGTTTTATGTTGCCCTGAAATTGATTGCTGCAGCACAGTCTGGCCTCCCAGTGCGGACAGAGAGTATTAAATGTGGTGAGTAGCTCACATTTATATGTTTTATCGTCCACAATAGGTTTCTTATTTGTGTAACTCTTTTTGGTGTGTCTAAGTCTGTTCTGTAAGCTTTTGTGAAATTTCTCCTAGCTTTCTCTACCTTCAGTGTTAAATAAAATAAGAAAACTCATCAGGTAGCTTTGGTTTCTTTTTTTCATTTTTAAGTGGGAAAAAATTCACAGAGTGACCTAGGATTAGTTCCCTTCAACTGGCGGTTAAGATAGCTTTTGTTCTTTAGTGAGACAGGATTGGGACAGCAATTCTCCAGCCTGTGTCAAAATAATGCCATTCAGTTTAATTTTCCACTTGAGGTAGCAGTAATATCATTTAGGGCTCTGTTAGGGATTAGGATGGCATAATAAGAAAGGTACATGAACTGGCTGTCTCTTTCTCTCTTCTATTCCTGTCTGCTCACCTTTTAATTCCGTGTTCCTGCATGAACTGTATTAATGACTTTGGGTTACCAAGATTTTGCCAGAATTAATGTATATTTTTAAGAGTTCTGTCCTTTTTTGTCCTTTTCCATGTTGGGATGGAACCCGGGACATCTTGTGCATATTAGACAAGGAGTCTACCACTGAACGACATCTTTAGCCTTCTTGGAGTTCTGAAAATCCAGGGGATGGTACACGGAGAAGTTGTCATTCTAAACAAAATCAACTAGTATTCAGAGTCCCTGGAAATTCCTGAGGAAATTTTGCAAAAGTTCTTTTGGGCTGCTTGTCACCCATCTCAGTTCCCTTGCCATCTGGAAGGCTCTAAACAAACACAAAGTGAAAATTCGAGGAATTTGTATTTCATTAGCCTGGCGTCCATCCAGAGCAGGAGGACTTTTGAGAGCATTGTGTGATTCTTACATGGAACCAAGGTTGAGAAGAACTTCTCATGAAAGTCATGTGAAACATTTCTAAGAGATTTGCTTACAGTACAAATATATGTTTTACTGTATTGGTACATAGGACACATCATTTAAGAGAACACTTAATGTCAGTATTGTTTAAGTGCTAAGTATGCATTTACATGACCCTACCCGTTAATGCCTCCCTAATGTTGGTACTAAGTGTTGTGGTATCCTCACCCTGGTTGCAACTGGAGTTACTTGGTGGGTGGGAAAACAACTTATGGAACAGAGAGAACTCCTGTTATCTTTCCTTTCTGGGAACTGAACTTGTGCATGTGTGAGACTAAGGGAGAGTTAGATAGGATGCAGGGTTGGGTTCTTAGCCTTTTTGTTAGTGCCACAAACCATTTTGGCAAATTGAATCCTTCTTGGGCTTATTTATTTTTCTTTTAGGGTCCTCAAAGTCAAACCCAGGGCCTTGGGCATAGTAAGCATATGCTTTTCTACAGAGCTCTATCCCAGCCCAGAACAATGTTTCAAATGTGTACAAAGGCATAGGATTATAAAGGAAACCAATTATATTAGCATGTCCATAACAATATATGTAATTCTTTATTAAATGCATTACATAAAAGATCCCACAGTGGTTGAAACAGCTACCATACCTGCATAGTAGTAATGAGCATGTATAATAAATGTACCCAAGCTGTTTACAGCTGTAATGACATAAAAAACTTTGGAAAGTTGCAAGTACTGTAAATGATGGCATAGGAGTTTCCATGTTCAATGGAAATAAAGGCTTTAACTTCAGTTAGGAGTTAGGATAGGAGAAATACAGTTGTGCGGTTTCCCGCTCTTTTCCAGGTAACAACCCCTTGTTTTCTTTTCTACAGCCCCCTTGGGATCTCTGAGCCCCAATAGTGCAATGGTGTGATTCCTACTGTCCTCAGGATTGTGTTTCTCCAAAATGGCTCATGCTCTGTTGGCTGTCTGGCACTATTTGTAATGGAAGGAGAGAGAACTAGGAAGAAAGATGAGTTATTTATAGCATTAATGTGTTTATTTCTGAGAGTTTTTCCCCTATTGTTAGATGTTCTTTTAGCAAACTTATAATGAATTATGGTTTGGGGTAAAACTCTTTGTTGTTGTATTTTGAGGCTGGTTCTCACGTTGTAACCCAAACTGGCCTTGAACTCATGGCTATCCAGCTGCTTCAGATTCCCAAATGATGCCAGGCTCAAAATTCTTGGCAAAGTAAAAATTTTGCAACTTTATGCTTGCCTGTGGTGAGATGGTAATTTTTTTTCTGTTCTGTGAAATTACGAAATGTGTGAGCCATGCTATAATTTCAAACCTACCACTGCAGAGATCCTTAGGCAAATCATTTCACCCATGGTTCCTTGCTGGAAAATGGCCATTCTCAACTCGTGTCTGCCAATATTTTTGGTTGTCATAACTGTAGAGAGGATGTTACAGGCATCTAGTGGGTAGAAACCAGAGATGGTACTAAATGTCCTGCACTGTATGGAACAGGGCCCCTTCCTCCACAATAAAAAACTGTTCAATCTACTAAGTAAAAAAATGCTGACACTGAGAAAGCTGCTTGAAGGTGAGAGGCAAGCCTTTTTTAGGCATGGTGAGGATCCTGCCGCTTCCCTAGATCCTGAGGGAGGTGGAAAGGTTTTGAAGCAGTGACTCTTGTTTCAGTGGCTTTTCCCCTCTTCACACAGAACTATCTTATCCAAGAAAAACAGAAGCAGAAATTCTCTGGTCAAGCTGAGAAGGTTGGGGGATGGGTAGTCTCTGTTCTCTGCTTATTTGGTGAACCTTCTTTATCTTTGAAAGCTAGAAGATAATTTTTTTGAGTGGGACAACCAGTTTGGTGCTTTGTAGAAAAGAGAACTCCTTAAGGTGGGTGGAATAGGATGGTCAGGGGTGAAGTGAGAATCCCAGAAGGTATGGATGTGGCCAAGTGAGCCTGGTGTGTGTGTGTGTGTGTGTGTGTGTGTGTGTAATTCCTTCCCTGAGCAGAGGACATTTGAATACTAAATATTGTTTTGAGATTTTCCATTAAGCTGAGGTCAGTTCAGCCTTTCTACCTAATACTCATCTCAATTATTTTCCTTTTTAAAATTCAGTGGCTCTTTCAGCAATTTCCTTCATACCTTCTCCCCTTCTCAGTCTTCCTATGGGGAGCTAGAGCTGCTTTGGACAAATTCCCCAATGCACAGTGCTCCCCTACTGTATAGCTGACCAGTTCTGTTTTCTAGGCATTTCACCTCTCTACACATACATATGGTCCTCAGCTCCTTTGCTGCTTGCTCCCTCCCCAAGATTGTCTTCAACATTATGAGCAGTGTTTTTCACATTTATTTGTTTATTTACGTTTATTACATGATTCTTTGACAGAATCTTTGCTTTTTAAAAAAATACTAAAATTACATTGAATGCGTGTGTGTGAGTGTTTGTATAGGTGCTTGTGCATACACGCCACAGTATTTGTGCATAGGTCAGAGGACAACTTTTGGGAGTTGGTTCTTTACTTCTACCACATGCGTCCCATGGATTAAGCTCAGGTTGTCAGGCTTGATGACAAGCATCCTTATACACTGAGCCATCTTGCTGGTCCATCTTTGATTCTTTTATCTAGCAAAAGCTCTGGATCTTGCTAGGACAGGAAACTACACATTGACAGTGTGAAAAAGGAGGAAGGGGACTGGGAAAGAACATGAAAGAAAATTTGATATTTTAATATCTGTATTGGTTCTCCCTTCCCACCCTGGCTCTGGCATACACACACAAGTCAAAACTCTTCAAATGATGTGTATAAAGCATACCTACATACAACATATGCTTTGATTATTTAAGGAAGACTCACTTGTTGCCGTTTACCATTATAATAGTTCTTAGTAAGATACAGATTTCTGAACATAGTGACCCATATTTCCTTGTGGCTTATCTGTTACAATATGGTAACCAATAGCCATGTGTGTCTGCTGAACACTTGAAATATGGTAAGCACTGAGGTGTGCAGTAGGAGTAAAATATCCATGTGAGTTTGAGGGGTTTTCACTAAAAGCAAATGTAGACTATTTCGTTGAGATATGTTTATATTTTGACTGTGCTGGGAATCAAATTTGAGCACAGTAGGCAGGGTACTTATGCCCCTGCTGTGCTATCTCAAAACTCTTCTATGTCATATGGGGGTCAAAATAATTAAAATTAATGTGCCTTTTTTTTTTCAAGACGGGGTTTCTCTGTAGCTCTGGCTATCCTGGAACTCTATCTATAGCTCTGTAGACCAGGATAGCCTTGAACTCACAGAGATCCACCTGCTCTGCTTCCCGAGTGTTGGGATTAAAGGTGTGTGCCACCACCATCACCTGGCTTAATTTAACTATATAAAATTTCATCTAAAAGTCAAACTTCTTGTTATAAACTTTATATAGTGTATAGTTTCCCATCTTAACCATTTTATGTGTTAAATTCAGGAATGTTAGGTCTATTCATTTGTTATACATGCATTTTCTAGAAATTTCCCACCTTACCTTGTAAAATTGAAAGTCTGATTAAACAACTACACATTTCCCCTTCACTCCTTATCTCTGGCAATCATTCTTTATTTTTATACTTGTATGCATTTTACTCCTCTTGATGTAAGTGGAATCATATGCTATTTGTTTCCTATGACCAACTTATTTCACTTTGATTTTTTTTGTGCTTTCTCTCCCTCTCTGTGTATGCATGTTGCATATATGTAAGTGTCTGTGTGTGCACACATGTAGGTCCATATCATCTGTCATTTTCTATTACTGTCCAGTCTATTGATTTGAGACAGGGTCTCTCACTGAACTGGAAAATGCTTGCTCTTTCAGCTAGACAGGCTGGTCAGCATTTTATTGGAATGTTCCTGTCTCCTGCCATAGTGCCAGAGTTACAGGCATGCATAGTCATGCCCAGGATTTTACGTAGCTTCTGGGGATTTGAAATGATTCTGTAGACGTGCTCATAAACAAGGTA
This sequence comes from Chionomys nivalis, assembly GCF_950005125.1. NCBI lineage: Eukaryota > Metazoa > Chordata > Mammalia > Rodentia > Cricetidae > Chionomys > Chionomys nivalis. The sequence goes on from NC_080112.1 coordinate 132,412,685, forward strand.
GGGGAATGTGTGAAGTGACAGTATCCTTAGGGGTGTCTGGCAGTCCTGGTACAGCTGCTAGCATTTGTAATGTTACACTTGTATTCCATTGTTCTCTGGACCAAATGCCAGTAAAGCACTGGCCAGGGAGCTTATAAATCCCAAGAATCTCTTGACGTTTTTCTTGAAGAAATCCTTGAAATAGGGTTATTTTTTCATGGTTGGACCAAGGTAGAAAGTATTTTGTATATTCTTGTCCTATGTTTTAGCTTCATCTTGCAGACTGAGCTGAAAGACAGCTTTCTGCGAAGAGAGTCATAGGACTGGCTTCTGTGTGGTTCCTTAAGACTCTGGAATTGTTCTTTACCTTTTTATGCAGCTCCTCATGTTTGCAGAGAAAGTGCCCTTATCCATTGACCGCTGAGCAATCTCCCCAGCGTTAGCACTTAAAAAGCATTTCTAGGGGCCCGGAGAGATAACTCAGCAGTAAAGAACACTTTCTGCTCTTTGTTTGTCGTGTGTTAATTAAGTTTGGAGACAAGATTCTAAGCAACTACTACAAAAGGACCTTCTGTGATTGTTAGGGAAGGGTAGCTCACTTGCCCCCCCCCCCCCCCCCCCCCCCCCCCGCCAAGCTGGAGAAGTTTAGGGTAGGGGGTGGGTTATGCCTTCCATGTCCTGTACTAGGTGGGAGCTGAGGGGTGCAGGGAGAACGTGGCAGCCATCATCCATTCTGATATGTTCAATATGCACCTCAGCCATTTGTCCTGGGTTTGAGACCTAACAGAAATCACTGTCTTAGGGTTTCTGTTGCTGTGACAAAACAAGAACCAAAAAGCAAGTTGGAGAGGAAAGGGTTTATTTGGCTTCCACTTCCAAATCCTAGTCAACGGAGGAGGTCAGAACAGGAACTCAAGCAGGGCAGGATCCTGGAGGCAGGAGCTGATGCAGAGGCCATGGAGGAGTGCTGCTTGCTTCTATAGCTTGCTCAGCCCACCTTCTTCTAGAACCCAGGACCACCAGCCCAGGGATGGTGCCACCCACCATGGGCTGGGCCCTCCCTCATTGATTACTAAATGAGAAAATGCCCTACAGCTGGAACTCAAGGAGGCATTTCCTCAGCTGAGGCTCCTTCCTCTGATGACTCTAGCTTGTGTCAAGTTGACACACAAAACCAGCTAGTATACTCGGCATATATCACTGTATTGTAGATGCTTTATTACTTTTCTAATATAATTTCACCATTGAATTCAGTGTACATATAACAAAGAAGCATATCCAGACCAAGGATTTACAGGGTTTACCTTTTTAATAGCTCGTAGCAGCTTTAGGGAGATGATAGTGTCATGGTAAGGTACGTGGCTACAAATGTGCTAAGTGAGAGTTGATTAAAAATCACAGGGCTGAAGAAAGTATAGAAGAATTCAGCTGTATTTTGTCTTTCACAGTTTGGTGTCCATCTGAAGGCGAAAGCTTGTTTCCTAGGCAAATGATTCTGGAGAAATGCTATAACCAAATGGAAGAATGTGTGAAGTGACAGTATCCTTAGGGGTGTCTGGCAGTCCTGGTACAGCTGCTAGCATTTGTAATGTTACACTTGTATTCTATTGTTCTCTGGACCAAATGCCAGTAAAGCACTGGCCAGGGAGCTTATAAATCCCAAGAATCTCCATGTTTTTCTTGAAGAAGCACTCGAATGGTCTCATGGTCAGGCCAGAGTAGAGGAAGTATTTTGTATGCTCTTATCCTATATTTCTAGATCCATTTATGAGACACAGCTGAAAGAGATAATTCTGTGAGCAGCACCGCAGGACTGGCTTCTGTGTGACTCACTGACACTCGGACTTTCTTTACCTTTTCCTTTTGAAATCCATTTCCGCCTTCAGTGCTGGAAAACTGCCCATGAGAAACATTAAAGTATTAAAAATGGTGACCATCTTTCTTTAGAGAGGAGTCTCGATTTAAGTTTCCAGATTGATTTATCTCTTTGTGTCTTGGGCCCTTAGCTGATTGATCCCACAGGGACTTGTCATAATTGCCCATTCTTTGAATCAAATGTGAGCATAGCAACTAAAAATAAACATGTGGATATTAGAGAACCAGGGGCCTTCTTTGCCTGGGGAGTACCATACTTGCTGTTACTAAGATGTTTCCTGGCTCTAGCACAGCATCCACCATTGGAAGCACAGCTGTGTTTTTGGAGTGGATGGATGACAGAAGTGCAAATGCACACTGGGAATTATCTAGAACAATGGCTACAGATGCAAATCATTATGCCTAATCCACAATATTATCCTTATTTATGTGGTCTTTGTGTCATGTGCTTATGTGTGACTTGCTGTGCTGAGAATTAGAAACATGCCAAAGCACCCTTTTCATTTTCAGAATAGTTATGTCAGAGTTTAAAAGATAAGTAAATATACCAGACAGCTCTTTGTCGCACTGTGAGTGGCCAATGGTTTTGTCTTTAGAATCTGGCTAAATGTTAGAGCAATTGATCTGACTTCATAACACTTTGTTCATTATGTTATCAACGGGCAACAAGAGATTGAGTGTGAAAACTCATGAAAGAATGATATTGAGTGGGAAACATTCAACCTAGGAAGTTTCCCCAAGAAGGGGGTGGACATTAATGTAGGGCACTGGTAAGAACCAGCTTGCTTGGGTTCAAACTGTTTCTTGCCCAGAGATTAGTTGTGTGCTCTGGGGGGACTTTATGCAGCTTCTTCACACCAGCTTCCACAGCTGTAAAGGGAATTGCTAATGCTAGTTTATCTTATAGAATTGCCAGGAAGATAGATGGGTTGGTATTTGCAGGCCCCTAACACTGCATCTGGTGTATTTAAGCATTTGTAAGCTTTGCTGACTATCGTTGCCTCTTGTTTTGATAAAATTCACATCCTTTTTCTGCAGGATCATGTGGGAGCTAGTCCCCAACCTGAATTTATCCTGTGATGATTCAGCAGAGTGGAAAATGCTAAGGTGGAATACCTTGGTTAAGCACTGCATTTTTTTCTCATGATGTTATTCTAGGAGTCTCCATTGTGCCTCAACTCAAACTTAAACTTTATTTAGTGCTCTAAAATTTTCCCTCAAAACTGATTTCTTTTTGGCCATTGAGCCCCCATTTTTGCAGTTTTAAGATAAAGCCTCACATAAGCCTTTCTGCTTCTACTCCTAAAGAACTGCCTCTGCCTCGCTTTGTGATGTCAAAGAGTGATGCTGAGATACGGTTTGGGAACGCAGCTGAGCTGCACGGAAAGAAAATTCAGATTCCATACTTAACTACCGAAAAGAATTCCCTCAAAAGAATGGACGATGAGGATAAGCAGGTGAGAGTGGGGTTCGGCATGCTCATTTGATTCTGACCATGACGCCTCGTGGATCACAGCCTCTGGTCTGTTGCCAAACTCCCAGCAAATCTTGCCATCTGGAACACAATTACAGATTTGGAAGTGAGCCAGGAAAGTTTTCTTGTAGCAAGAAGAAGCTGACACATAGGAATTACTGCTAGCCACCCACTGGCTCTTTAGAATTTACCTTAGTATAGAATTGTGCCTCAAACAGTGCTGTTGATTTAATACACTTATTTGATTTCTCTAGGTCAATGGTTTTAAAATAGGTTCATTAACATGTAACTTCTAGAATAATGTGGAAACAAAGAACAAAGCTAAAAATCAAAGAGAAGAAATGTAGCTTCTAGGAGTTAGCAAGTGTTCCCCTCCAAAAAGAAGCCCCAGATGATTCTCTGATTAAACATGTTTGGGAAGTATGTCCTCACGTTCCATTCGTAGGGGAAAGACTAAGTCATCAGCCTTGGAAATTAAGAGGGCACATCGACAGGTAGGTTCTATTGGAAAGAGGCCTGGAGAACTGTCTTTACCAAACTCTTATTACCAGGGAATCCTTTCTTGGGAAACATATGTGGAATGGCATCTCAGTAAATGCTTTTAGCCACTTAGCAGGCTTGAAAGCCGAATATGGAAGATGAGCTTTTCTAATCGGTTTTCATATTAGTAAACCCCAAGGACATCATGCTACAACTCATGCTGCTGATAAAGAGCCGTGCAGAGAAGTCAGGTGATATTCAGTACTGCCTTCTGTAAGGTAAAGGAGCATGCTGTATTTTAGGAAGAATTAAATCAAGATGTTTTTAAAATGCAATAAATATTAAAGGGTTATAGTAAAAAATAACATATGGCTTACTTTGATGGTCTTGGATAGTCAAGGTTTCAGGTTTATTTTTTATTTTTGTTATTTTTTTTGACACAAGGTTTCTCTATATAGCCCAGGCTTGCATCAGGCTTACTTGGTTTTCCTGCTTTCTGAATGCGGGGATTATAGGTGTTCCTCTTTATGCCTGGCCTGAATTTTACATTTATAGCTAAAAAAGGCATAGCTCATTCTGTTAAACAACTCCACATAATGTTACTTTAATCATTGAAGTGGTATGCTAGAGAGACATAGGAATTTGTACTTAGTATTTTTTGTATGTGTTTATACCAGCATTTAGAGCATTCCTGTCCCACGGTGGCAGATTTCCTGGGAAGTTTTCAGGTGTAGTCTCTTATCTCAGATTGCATATTTGTTTTTAAATTAAAGAGGCCAATATAGTCTCTGTGTTATAAAAAGCACCATTTCCCTGTTCTTTGTACCCCATACTTATAGTCTATTGGTAGTGGGAAGAAAAGGAGGAAAGCCAGCAGCAGGCTCAGGTTGTTATCTGGCTTAGAGTCCTATATCAGGTTCATAGTTGAGTTAGGATTCCAATTGTACTTATGAGGGCTTCATCTTAGTATTATGGGGTATACTAGATGGGGTGGCTATATTTTGGAGTCTCTCTATATGAGACAAACCACTCCCCAACATGTAATTTTGTATAGTAAGCTCCAAGAATACCCACCATTAAACACTGAAAATGTAAATTTTATTGCATATTCTGGATTTATATTTGGTGAATATAAATTCAATAAATAGGAGTCTTAAAAAGGAAGACTCATCAATTCATTAATTGAATGAAAATGGAATTGGTTCACAATTGAGGGATATAAATGTTCTCTTTTGTGATCAGTGTCTTTCATTTTCCAAAGGAAAATACTATTGAACTAACAGAAAACATTTTAGGCTGGTATTAGTAATTTGTTAGCACAGTAATAGTGATTTGAATCCTCAATACTCCTCTTTTGCTTTGCTGCAGTTTTGAAGAAACATTTCTCCCCATTTGTTAAACCAGCCAAGTCACCAGCCATATAGTCACATTTTGCTTCTTAAACTGCAGCTCAGAATGCTAGGCTTCTCCAATGGTTGCCTCTGAACTCTGCTCTGGTTCTTTGAAGCAGGAAACACAGTCTCCCACGATGTCACCCCTCGCCTCCCCTCCTTCTTCCCCGCCTCATTACCAGAGGGTGTCCTTGAGCCATGGCTACAGCAAACTGCGGAGCGGCACAGAACAGATGCATCCAGGTAAGAGGCGACCAGGGGGCCAGCTGTCACAGGCAATGTCTTAGAGTCTCCTTAATCTAGCAGGCAGCAATGCCACCAGCTGCTTAATTTCCTGATTTAATTACTCTTGTCTTTGGAAACATTGCTCAATTTCTTTTTATATTCTCAAGCAAAGTTTTTTTTTTTTTTTTAAAAAAATGAAATTAAGCGTATCTCAGCAATGCTTTGTTTCTTTGCCTGGAAACTGGTTCGTCTTTAGACTTGTAAACAACTATTTAGATGATTTAATATTTCATATACAAATTTCATTAAAGGAATGTAGCATGCTAAGGGCTTGCATTTTTGAGAATTGTTATTCCCTTCTGCAAGAACACTAAACATATTTACTCAATAATTGTTTTTATGAAAATTCTTTAAAAATTATGCAAAAGCAAGAGAGTTGATTCAATATTTAAAGGCCCGGGAGATAAATGAAAATATTGAGCTTTTATGTTTTAGGGTAAAGACAAGGGAAATGCTCAGGGTAGTGTTTTGTTGAGAATCATGCAGTATGCACAGTTATGGGACTGTCTGCTTGCTCATATTTATGCTCTTCTGGTCATTTCAGGGGTAAAATATATGAGGTGGTTCTCAGGATGACTTGCAGTTGGCTGCCCAGACTGCAATGTGTGAAGTCCCATAAATTCACTGCAGCACTGTGTCCTTCTGTGCTTCACACTTCTAGTTTCATATATGATCGACTGAATGTATTCGAGAATAGACTGTCCTATAGCCCCCTGCCCATTTTGTGGGATGTGGTAGAAATGACCCAGTTTCTACAGGATTTCGCTGCATTGAAAAAAGACGGTGACTTCTAGAGGGTCAAAGAAATATAAAGCTATGCTAGGCTGAGCTACAAAGGGCTGTCCTTTTGCCGAGAGAAGCAGGTAGGACGTGATGGAGAGAGCTTTGCGTTAGAACCAGAAGGTTGGGTTCAGCATGACTTTAGGCAAGCTATTGAGCTTCTATGAACCATATTTTTTTATTTTCAAACAATGAGTTAGAAGTATTCAGTGAGAATATGAGTATAAACTCGGTTGAAAGTTGCATCCTATCAATACAAGATGGTGTTCCTAATGGATAGTAAGAAAATCATTCTGAAAATCTGCTATCTCATTGGTGTCTGAAGCTACACAGGGTTAAGATGTCTCCATTCTCCTCTTGCAGTTTCCATCGTATGATTGCCTTTTTCAAAGAAGGGGAATAGTTTCACCTATTTCAAATCTAATTTGGGCTTAAAAATTAATGTTCAGTTCATAGGTAAATCTGTTTGTGGTCTATTAAGTCAGCATATCATTAATTTGATATCTTCATTTGATAGTCCTTGTTTGTGTCCTCTGTTTCCTGCCCCTTCTCTCATCCTATCCTAAGTGGGCTCCCATCCCTGCAGCACTGAAGAGACTATCTACTTCCCTCTTTTCTGGACTCTGAGGAGTGGATGCCTAGGCTCCACTTTTCCTTATTCCTCTTTATACTTGCTTTAAAGCGGCAAAAATCTATGTATGATAAAATGAACATATTTTAAGTAATTTGAATTTTAACAAGTGCATATACTCATTTAGTTATAACTGAGATTAAAAAGCATTCCCATTGCACTGTAGGTGCCCCTTCCCAGCTACTTCCTGCCCTGAAATGCAGCACTGTAATGGTTTTTATCATTGTCAGTCAGTTTTATTCCTTTTAGAACTTCATGCAAGAGGAAACAAGCAGAATGATTCTACTTGTGTCTGCCGTCTTTCCCTCAATATAACAGTCAAAATCTATAGGATGTGTTAGTAGTTCCTTTCACTTTGTCGTTCAGTAGTTTTCATTGCATGAATAACCACAGATTAATGGTCCTTCTCCTGTTGATAAACATTTGGATGTTTTCTAGTGTTTGACTGTTATGAATAAGGATACCATAAATATTTGTTCTTGAGTATTTTTGCGACTTATGTTGCCATTTCTCTGACACTTAGGAGTGGAATCTTTGGGTAGGCGTGTAAAAACACTCACAGTTCCGCTTTGATACTGAACTTCAAAGTGGTGGAAATCTTGAGGGTTTTAAAAAATAGTCTTCTCTTTAGAGAAAGATGATGTGTCTACTTCCATATGAAACCTCTTGTATAGGAATTGAGGGGTTATTTGGTTTGCTTTTGAGTTGCTTGTTTTGGGTTTCATTTGGGAAGAAAGAGAGTTGAAGCAGTAAGTAATATGTACCCTTTTCCTGAGTTTAGACTGAGTAGCAGTAGACACACTCTCTCTTTTATGGGAAGCACAGGTCCATGATTTCATTAGCACTCGTGAGCATTAGGATCCTAGCCATGCAAGCTTACTGTGCTTGAAACTGTTTGGTATGAAGAGCTTAATGTGGTTCCATCAACATGGAATGATTTTTTTTTTTTAAAAGCATGTCAGAGGACAATGCCTGCCTACAATTTTAAAAATTACTTTAGAAGGCTTGGATCATGTGCTCTCTATGAATTTTTCTTTTGTAGTATTTACATTTGTATCTACTCCTAGCAGGTTCAAAAATACACCAAATGTGTTGCTAGGCAATCATTTACATATTTTAATGTATTATAATTTTGTTTTCTAGTTGCTAGGAAGAAATACAAAATAGATGTGAGCCTGAATGCTTGTTTCCTTCCATCCTTCCTCCCTCACTCCCCCCTTCCCTTTTTCTATGTCTCTGTCTCTGTCTCTTTCTTTCTTTTGTTCATTTTAAGAGCACCAGTCTGGCCTCCTGCCTGCTAAGCTTACAGGTGTGTATCACAATATCTAACCAGTTTGGTGTTCTTGACATGCTATTGCTGTACCTTCTTTATTTAAAAAGATCAAACTATGCTAAATATGGCACCGTAACAGCCACCTCTGTTCTCCAACCAATTTTATTTCTAAGTAAGTTACAGAAAGAAGCACTTTTTATATTTATATATTTTAAACCTCAAAGTGTCAGCCCACAGAGATGAAAAATAGTTTCATTTTGGATAATGATTTCTCCTTTCTGTTGGAGCTGGTTATATTTAATTGTCTTACTACCATACTGGCAAGGTCATTATTATATGTTCTGGAAATAAAAGGAGTAAAGAATAACATTCACTTTTGTAGCTTAGAAACTTATTTTAAAGGTAGTATAAAGGTAGAAAAATGATTTATAAATATTTTGCTTATTGATTAATAGAATAATAAACATGTAATACATTTACTCATTTTTATATACCTGTTTTTGCATTCTGTATAATAAAGAAGATAACAATTTATTTTTATAATAAACAATAATGTTGAGTTTTAGTGTTCAAAGTTCATATTAATTTTCTTTGGGGTTATATAATGAATTGAATACATTTAAATAGAGAAGCAAATATAAATTATAACTAGATTTGGCATTTACACTTTTTAAAAGAATTAGAAGTCTTACTTTTTGCTCAAAAATTTTAGCTTTTAGTTGTATTTTTTTGTGCGTAAATGTTTTGCCTGCACGTATACCTGTACAGCACGTATATGTAGTGCCGGTGGAGGCCGGAAGAGAGCATCGGATCTCCTGGGACTGCAGTTATAGGTGGGTGTGAACCACTATGTGGGTGCTGGGAATTGAACCTGGGTCATTTGCAAAAGGAAACAATACTCTTAACCACTAAGTCACCTCTCCAGCCCTCAGAAAATTTAATTTTTTAAAAAAATCTTCAATGCAAAATAAAAATCTGAGGAAACTCCCTTTTTCTACGGAAAGAACTCATAACTATGGAGTGCAGGGAAAGCTCTTCATTTAAAATGATGCCTTTTGTGTTTGGTAAGAGAACTGACTGCTCTGCTAGCAGACCTGGCTTCAGTTCCCAGCACCCATAACTCCAGCTCTTGGGGACCCAATTTCCTTTCCTGGCCTCCATGGGAACCATGCACACACATGTTATAGAGACAAGCATGCAGGTAAAACATCCAAACAGTTAAAATAAAATAATACTTTTTAATAGTTATAGATGATATATATATAAGCATCAGGCCAACCTCAAATAGGCAGTGTACTCTTCAGTCCATCCAAAGTGTATAATGTAGTTCCTGTACTTAACTGAGAGGGATGAAATGTGCAGGGGAAACCTTTTCTGGATTCCTGAGTTTTATACTTGATGCCCAGTTGAGGTTTACCTTTCCTAATTCTTTTTTTTTTTTAAATCCAATGCTATTATGCCCTTTTACTTTTCTCTTCCCAAATGAATGTAAATTTTGTTTGAGTATGGAATGAAATTGGTAAGGAAAAACTGCTATCTGAATTCATTGCTTTTTAAGTGATAGAAGTTTCAGTGGGAATAATGCATGGCATGCTTCAGTTTTGATCCCACTAGAAGAAAAGATTTAGGAAGTCAAAAGAGTCCACCAGCCATCCAGGCAAAGTACCACCATTTCCTAGATGGAGTCATATGATGGGCTGCTGATCTTTCACATCAGGCCTTTGTTTAATTCTGACCTACAGCCAGTATTCATTTTAGGCCAAAGTCACATCCTTCAAAACCATGAATGAACACAAAAGTGAGCCCCACCACTTCAGAGCATGGTCCAAGTTACCACAAGAAGCAGCAGTAAAACATGAATATTTGTAATGTGGCATGTTTCTAGCTGTTGATTTGCTCTTTCTGAATGTTATTGAGGAGCTCACTCTTTTGCTCTCTCATTTTATGCCTAATCTTAACCTGATGTGAGTTTAGTATTATCATGATATTGGTGAGATGGCTTTAGATTGTTTGGTGAAATTATAGAGGCAAGAGGATCAGGATTTGTGAGTCTCAGGCAGCTCTCAGATTATACACTGCAATTGCTTTATTACCCTTTCCTTGAAACCCACATGCTACATCAGTTTGAGTGTGAAATCATAATTTTGGAGTAGAATCTTTGTATACCCAGCTAGCATTCTCCTTGTTTTTCAGCTTCTTATGAAGCTAGGCAGCCCATTGGCCAGCCGGAAGGATCCTCCTCAGAGGGTCCAGGATCCAAACCCCTTCGTCGTCAGGCATCTCTTATTCGGGTAAGTGATGATTTGGGCCTACATCAGTGACAGAACTGGGCAAAATTTTGTGCTGTGGAAATACGGCATTTAGGGTGGAGATAGAACTCAGAAGGTAAGAGCATTTACTGCTCTTGCAGAGGATCAGTGTTTAGATCCTAGTACCCACATTAAGCAGCACACAACCAGCTATAACTCCAGCTCCAGGGAGTCCAATACCTTCTTCTTGCTTCCATGGTACCTGCATGTATGACCATATATCCACACACAGACACACATGCATACACATACTTACAAGTAAAAACGACTCTTATAAAGAAAATCCTGAAAGAAATATGGCATTTTAAAGTATTGGTTATTTTATAGCTAGCATACAAAGTAATGGGCTTCTTTTTTTTTTTTGGTTATTCAGTATTTACTGGGCATTTATTGTGTGATGACCATTCTCCTAAAAGTTCAGGATGAATCAGAACAAAGCAGAACACAGATGCATTACAGTGATCTGTCTTACTTTAGAACGGTCTACTTGCTAACCAAAGCCAAGAATAAGAGCACATAGTCCATTCTTCTGAGCAGAGTCCCTGGCCCTGTCTGCAGAGGGGAAAAAGGGACTGATGCACAAACACTCAGAAATACCATATCTCCACAGTTAATGTGCTGGGTCCTTACATGCCCTAGGTATTGTTGCCCCTACATTCCTTACAAGTTATGGTGATTTGAATGAGAATGGGCCCCATAGGCTCATATGTTTGAATATTTGGTTCCTAGTTGGTAGAACTACTTGGGAAGGGTTAGAAGTAGTGTGGCCTTGTTGGAGGAGGTGTGTCACAGAGTGGTTTTTGAGGTTTCAGAAAACTTACATCATTTCCAGTATGCTCTCTCTGCCTCTTGCCTGGGGTTTTAAGATGTGAGCTCTCAGACATTCCTGCCACATGCTTTTGCTCAAAATGGGCTTCTTTTTAACATTTTTTTCTTCTTTTGGTTGGGTGAGACAGGATCTCACCAAAATGATGTCAAACTCCCTGTGTATCTGAGGCTGATTCTGTTGTCTCCAATTTCTGACAGCTGAGATTGCAGGCATATGTTACTGCGCCTGGCATCACTATAACATTTCATACATGTATAACATACTTTGTATCTCCCCCATGACCCTTTCCTGTACCCCCATACTTACTTAGTGATTGTCTTCCTCCTCCCAAATCATCCATTCTTCTGCTTTCCTGTCACATGTATTTCATTCTTTTCTAATGAGGAGCATAGCTTTTTGATCACTCTCTATTCTGTTGTGAGAAAGGTATAAAACTACTTTATCATTCAAACATTGCATTTTTTCTTTTGCTTGTTTATTTTCTTAAATCTTTTCTACTTCTATATTCTTTCAGTCTCTAGAATAAACCAGAAGTTGGCTTTTGATCTTCAGTGTGTCTAAGGCATCCCCACCCCTTCACCTACTTAATCATGGAGCACTTTCTTCAGGAGAGCTTCATATTTCCTAAAGCAGCTTGTTTTATGTTTGCCTTATTTTTTATTATTGCTCATTGAATGCCTAATTAACTGTTTTCCATTTGCTGTGTATCTCCAATTACGTGGCAGGCTTTTGGAAGGCTGCAGTCGTTCTGTATTCTCTCGGAGCCTCAAACAGTGCCATTTTGGTAGCAATTGGTCTGTAACTATAAGCAACTTTTTGCATGTAATAGACACAAAATATTGTCTCACAGGTTATAATGATACTCAGTTTATTCTGATTACACAATACCTTAGGTAGTTTCAGCTTCTAATTCTCCAGTGTTTTTTTTTGGGGTAAAGAGCTCTGATTTTTTCCTATGTCCATAGCTGTTGTCTTGTGTAATATCTCTAAGTTCCTTTGTAAAGAAAGTATATTATTAAAGAAAAAGTGAGTGTGTGTGTTGTGTGTGTGTGAGTGTGTGCACGTACATGAGAGAAACTATCCAAAAGTTAGGTTTATTATGTAACATGAAGGACAAAAGGAAGTGGGTGGTGGTTTGTATAACATTTCAATTGTGGAACTCAGGAAGACGGACCATTTCTGAATAGGCAACTCTACTCAAAATAGAAGAGTGGAGCAAGACACTCCCACAAAGAAGTGAGCTAGTTTGAAAGACAGTAAACAGTCTGAAGAAGATCCTCAGGTTCATGCAGTGAATGCCTTTTGGGCACAGGACACTGTTAGACATGGCACAGAACTTTAACTTGAAGCAGTGCTCTGTTTGCAAAGAACTCTCTAAAAATAGTAATAAACCATATGTGATATATGTAATGTTTCCTAGAACCATAAGCTCTAGGCACTGCTGTCTCTATTAGTATTGATGGATGACTGAGAGAGGTGAAGCAGCAAATCAAAGATTTCATTCATCCCTAGTATGTAGCAGAATCTGAATTTGAGTCTAGAAGAGTTCAGTGTCTGCATATTAAACATTTAGCTCAACATTAGAGTTTCATTTTACAGGAAGGCTAGATCACATCACGAACATTAGATGTTATAACCCTCCCTCGTGTGTGTGTGTGAGTGTACAGTTTATGTGCATTTGGTGCTTGGGGAGAGACCCCATGGCTTTGCCCATGCCAGGCGAGGACTCTACTACTCCACTATATCCTCATCCCAAAAGTATTCTTGAAAGTCTGCTATTTGCATAACATACCTGGCAGAAACGTGAGGAGTTCAAGGTCATTTTTGTGTACAATAGTGAGTTCAAGGTCAACTTCTAAAACTCAAGACCCTAACTCAAAAAAAGGAAAAACAAAGACATTCTTTTTAAGGCCATTTCAGATCAGTTGTACCGTCAAATTGGAATGGAAGGTTGTTTCTTCAGCTGAGCCCCAGATGTAGTACTTGGCTGTGTTTTAGAGATCCCATGGTAAAACAATATGTGCCTTTAAACACTAAAATCACACAAATTGGGGAGGCATGTTTGTATTAGGGAAGGGTTTGGTGGGGTTCCTCTCAAAGCTTTCTTTGGTGTGGACTGCAGGTTCCTGCAGAGTATGTTCTATTTCTGTAAAGATAAAAATCTTCAATAGGTAGAAACACTGATCAAATTAGCAGTGAATCTTTGAATTCTTGGGGGTAGGGTGTGACTCATGGGACCCTTTCTACTAAGCTCCCTCAAAGCAAGACCATGAACCCTCACTTGTGTTGGTATCCTGTGATTTTTATTCTAATATCTAGGTCCCTTTCTGCCTTGTAAAGGGGTAAGGATGGGGAGCAAGTAAGAAAGAAGACAGCTACATGTACAAAGACATTTTCTGTGTACATAACATTTTGGGCATATTAACTCAATGCTCACAACTGCCTTTGGGGGTAACAGAGTAACCTCCATTTTAGATGACAAAGCCTGAGGTATATATACTTTATTAGAGTTTCCCCAAGATCCCAGCTGGAAATGAAATGGACTGGAATTTAAACACTGGACACCATTCTGAATCCAGCTACTGACTTGGGAACTGGATGGAAGAGGGTAATGTCATATTAAGTGAGGAAGCACTGGACAAAAAGTGGTGCTGAGGAAAAATCTGGTGCTGTAAGTTCAGTGTTGGATACCAGGACTAGAGCTTTTGAGTCAGCTCAGAGGAGGTGAAGGAGAGTTCTATGTTTCTATGGGTCTGGAGTCTTGGGGAGCGCAGAGCCTGGATATAGGTGTTTGGCAACAATTGACTATTGGAAGCACAGGATAAAAACAGGCTCTGCCCAGGCCCAACTTGACTCCACATGGCCTGGAGAAATTCTTTTTCTTTATTTGTTACATTAGCATCTTAGTGTGGACTTAGCAATATCTAGCCCAGCAGTGTGCCAGTCTAATTCTCTTAATGTCTGTTCTCCTAGCACCTGTTTGAAGCATTGCCTTCTGTTCAGGGTGACAGCAAGGGGCCTTTCTTGCCCAGAATGGCAGCCTGTGCTTTTTGTGACTGGTGTATTTTCCTTTCTTCAGCGCCTACGTTTCCTTCTTATGCCTGTCAGCTTGCTTTGGCTGGACTCCATGTTATAGAAAGCAAAATGCCAGTTTGAATTAGTCATGGAGATTAGGGGATTGGAAGTGAAGGTTCTTGGTGGTGGGGATTAATATTTATTTGGTACAGTGCTAAGTTCATTTGAGTGACTAATTCCCCTCATGGTGCCATGTTCCTGTGCTAATGGCAATCTATTCTCTTTGTTCTAGCTTCATTTGTGGCCTTCTATTCAGACCTTTTCTGCTTAATTACAGTGGGGTGTTGAATCTGTAGCTCAGAGGGTAAAGTGTCAGAGTAGCATAGCAAGAACCTGTGCTTGATTTCATAGCACTTCCTAAACTGGGAGCAATAGCACACAGCAGGAAGATTGGGAGTTCGGGGGTATCCCAGCCTTAGCCAGCACACCTGAACTATGTCGCAAGACCCTGACTCCAAATCACTTCCACCACCATGGAAAAGTTAGAAGGGAACATGAATTCTGGGTCCTAGGTTAGGCCTTTAGTGACCCATGGGCTTGGCATTTTGGAGGTGTTTATGTCAAATTAAGGTTCCAAACTTTGGAATGGTCAGTATTTTTCCTTAATATTTTAGTCACATTTTGTTCAAAAATAGAATTTTTCCTCATTAAAATTTCATACACTTTTTTTAGTGGATGGTTGATGGAAGTTCTCAAAGAAATTGGGAAGTCTTTTCTGTTTTACCTGTTATCAGGTCTTCAGAGACCATTTGTGGTTTCCATTTTTCTTACGCCATTCTGGACATCTTGCATGTAGATTCTGGTTCTGCCCACATAGCATTTAGTGCTGCCCTTTCTGCTCCCACTGGGCTCTGCAGTCTGTGTTTCAGCAGGGTTGTTGAAAGCTGTCTTGGGTCAAGGCCTCATCTAACTGAATTTCTTGGCGCCTTTTGCCATGGCTCTCCTTGGAGTGTTCTCACTGCTGGTGTGCATGCTACCCTACCTTCTTGGTTCTGTGGCTACCTTTGATGAAATTGTTTTGCAGTCTTTCTTCTGCCTGTCTCTAATGCAGTGACCCTTGAAATCATTTCTCACATTATTGTTCTTTAGCTAGTAGAATCTGGTGGTGATGTGTCTCCATCTGGCAGACAGCCTTATTTTGATGACTCACTGTCACTTTGAACTGATGGGTCTTCATCACAGAACCAGCATACCTGGCTCTATCACCCATTACCAGGCATCAGAATGTTGGTCATTGTCTTTGACTCTTCCTTCATCCCTTATTGCCCATTCAGTTACCAAGTCCTGACCATTCTCTGTGCCAGACATTTGTCTGTCTGTCCTGCTTTACTTCTCAGTTCAGGCAGTCATCTCCTGTTACTGAATCTGGGATATTAACTCATAGCCTGCCTTCTTTTAGCCATCATCCTCTTGGAGACAAAAGCGGATTATTTTTGGAGTCAGGGTCTCACTGTGTAGCCTTGGCTGGCCTGTGATTTGTTAGAGGCCAGCCTGCCCTAGGACTCAGTGATCTGTCTGCCTCTGCCTCCTGAGTATTGAGATGAAAGGCACTGATGCCATGCTTGGCAACAAAAGAGATCTTAAAAACACAAAGAGCCAAGAGATATAAATATGATGCAGTGTGTCCATGTGTTGAAACACCACATAGTGCTTATTATCATGTACAAATTTTATGTTTTTAAGTTCAGTTAAAAATAAATTTAGTTATCTCTCCTGTAGCTGCTCATCCTCTACTGACTTGAATTTGTCACTCTGGCTCTTATTGTATCGTTTCCATTCTTGAACATGGGCTCTTGCGTGATTTGGTGTCTGCTTTCCTCTTCAGCCGCAGCAGCTCATTGCTTCACTCTCGCTGCACTGGTCATTTCTCAGGCGGTCAGCATTCTCTAGTGGGAACTTTATTCTTTATTTCTACTTTTACCTCCTTTGTTCTACCTTTTCCTGAATACATCTCTGCTTTTTTTCTCCAGACACAGCATGTAGTATGAGAGTTTCCTACTGCACTCATATATATGTGATTCTTGCTGTTTTCCATGCTTATAAAAAGTTTATTGCTCAATTGTATATTTATTGTTGAAACTTAGACAAATGGGAATCTGATAATTATGGATGTCCATCATAAATGCAACTAGATCTTTTTATATTGTTCCCAGAACATTTTATGCAGACCCAAACAAATAGAATATGTGTGTGTATGTGCTCACATGTTTGTGTGTACATGTGCACTTGAATTCATTCAGTCATAATACACCTCTCTCATTTTATTTTTTTTAAACCTGACTTTAGGGATGCTGGTTTGGCAAATGAAATATTTTGCAACTGCATCTGATGAAAACACAATGACCTTCTGTTTTAAACAAAACCACCCTCACTTTTTGAAACCTTAGCAAGCTTGCTGTGCCATGTCTTTTACTGGAGGGAAGAGCACAACAGTGCAGTGGAGCACATTCTTAGCCCTTATCACCATTCTTTTTAGAGAAAATAATGACAAACAGAACTTGGAATTCTTTAGGAGCCTGCCATTGCATTTGGGTTTTGGAACTGTATTTTTGTTGCAGATTTTGTGTCAAACTGGTACAGAAGCTAATGTTAGCAGTATGTTCATGTAAAAGTTTCTGAACTGAAAAGCACTTATTACTTGCAAATACATATTTTTTCTCACTCTCATTATTTTTTATCATGCTTCTCCCCAATCCCTTGAGAGCCAGACACAAATTTTCTGTACTCCTTGAGCCCTTTTGGAATAGTTCTCAAGGTAAAAAGCAAACATGCAAGGATGATTAAAGAAAGAAACACTCATGAGTCTCTGTTAGAATGTTGTTGGCGAAGGTCAGAAGAGAATTGCTTGTGCCACAGGTAAATTGTTCCTGTAATACTTTTGATGGGAACAAAAATAAATAGTCTTTGGGGAGGTGAACATGGCACTGAGATAATTGTTTTTTTTTCTTTTGTGCTATGAAGATTATTTGTGGGTGGATTAGATTGGGATTCTGGTAAAATAAGTCTTGCAGAGCATAGAGAATGGCTAAAAGATTAGGATGAGGCCAGCCAAAGTGATTGCAGTGGCCTCATGAGGGAGTTGGTGCGCTGAGATGGGGGAAAAAAAGCAAAGCAAGTCATCAAATAAAGACATGCTAAGCACTGTCTCAGCCATTGGTTAGCTTCAGAAGTGGCCTACAAGGCAGCTTAGGCCCATCAGAACTCACCCAGGGTTTTAGGAATTGATTTTGAAGCATCATTAGGTCTCTCTGTGTGTGTCTCCCATGCATGCTGAGTTAGACCTCAGGTCTTTTTTTATTCTTTTCTTTTGAATCTTTCTCCTTCCTCCTTGTCTGAGAACATTCATCCTGACTATTGAAGAGCCATGGTGGCTACTTTAGCATAATGTAATTTCTACCTTTACTTCTTGTGTTTACTTGTACTTTCCGTGTAAGTCAGGGTGATGTACTTGCTTATGAATGATTTAAGTTAAATGAACTTATGCGGGAACAAATGAACCACTTCATAGTCAAGTTTTCTCCTAACAGGGCCATGGGGAGGGAACTCTGAAGTTTGGGTTGTTTCATATTATACAGTGAGTACTACATTACAGATGTTATTTTGGGGCTGTGTGTTGTGTGCTTTTAAGGTGGTTAGTCCTCAGAGCCTAAAGATTTTTACAAAGTCAAATATTGGAAAAGGGTGCAGTGTAAAAAAATATCCTTCTAACTCCTACCTTCTAAGTACCCATCATAGAAACAACTGTGACCCATGTCTTTTGTATAATTATATAAAAATATCTTATTTTACTTAATATTGTGTTAAAATCTTATTCAAATGCATATATAATTATATGTAGTGTAATCAAAGTATGTAGTTCAGCTTTTTGCCTATGTGGTAAGCAACCTATTTGTTATATACTCAGCATTTTTCTTACTTAAACTGTGTGCCAGTACACAAAGACTATCTTTTTGTGTTTTTCTTATACAAGCTCTTAGTATTTTGTTGTATGCATTTTCTGTAATCCATTTGAGTGGCCTCTTCTTGCTAACATCTAGCTCTTGCAAGTGTAGCATTGTATGCAGTTGTATGGATTCAATTCCTGGGCATAGAATTCTTTAGTGAAAATGTCTACACTTTGGTAATTTTTATGGAAATTTTTATATTATAAACTGTAGCAATTTATACATCTAACATAATGTAGAAGATGTATCTTTTCTGATACCTTTGTAGATATAACATGCTAACAAACTTATAAACCTTTGTCATCCTATGTGAAAAATGCTAATGTTTGTATACTAATTAGCATATCTATTAGTGAATTGAAATATCTTAACATTATGGAGTTCTTCCTATTGTCTGAGATTTCTCTCCTGCCCGGTTCCCGCAGTTGTTAAGTCCCAAAGAAATCACACAGAGGTCTACATTAATCATAAACTGATTGGCCAGTTAGCTCAGGCTTCTTATTAACTCTTATAACTTACATTAGCACATTATTCTTATCTGTGTTAGCCACATGGCTCAGTACCTTTTTCAGTGGCATAGTCACATCTTGCTTCTTCTGTGTCTGGACAGGACTGCAGAGGGAGCTTCCCTCTTCCCAGAATTCTCCTGTTCTCATTGACCCGCCTCTAATTCCTGTCTGGTTGTCCCGCCTATACTTCCTACCTGGCTATTGGCCAATCAAAGTTTATTTAAAACATAATTGGCAGAATATAGACAATTGTCCTGCACCATCTTCCCAAGTATCCTTTACTGTGGATAGTGTCTTCATATCTTAAGTTTTTTTTTTTTTTTTTAAATTTTGTCTGAGCTGTTTATGGCTTTGTATTGATTTAACGTTCTTAAGCCTGAAACCATAAACTGACATTTTAGATCCCTGAGATTCTGCAAGGTGTATGGAAAACTGCTGCTTATGTGGTCAAATATAGATTGTGGGCACTTGAGGCACTTGAAGGAGGTTAGGGACCCAAGTTTCTTTTCTGCTCTGATGGAGGAAGGTCATTGGTTAAAAATAAAGAAACTGCTTGGCCCTCATAGGTTAAAACATAGGTGGGTGGAGTAAACAGAACAGAATGCTGGGAGGAAGAGGAAGTGAGCTCAGACTTGACAGCTCTGCTCTCTGGAGCAGACGCCATGCTCCCCTCTCCCAGGCAGACTCGATAGCTCTCCTCTCTGGGGCAGACGCCATGCCGCTGTGCTCCAGAGCAGGCGCGATGAAGCTCTGACCCAGGATGGACGTAGGCTAGAATCTTCCCGGTAAGCGCACCTTGGGGTGCTACACACATGAATAGAAATGAGCCAAGCAGTGTTTAAAAGAATACAATGCGTGTGTTGTTATTTTGGGTAAAGCTAGCTGGGCGGCAGGGAGCCGGGCTGTGGGAAGAGGCCCGCAGCTCCCTACAACACTGCTCCATAGACCATTAGGTCTCTGGACAATGAGAATCTCTTGGTTATATGATTATGATAACAAAATTGAATTATTTAGTGTCTTAGTCAGTGTTTTAGTGCTGTGAAGAGACACCATGACTATGGCAACTCTTATAAAGGAAAGTATTTAATCAGGGCTGGCTTACAGTTGCAGAGTCCATGGGAAGCATGGTGGCACACAGGCAGACATAGTGCTGGAGAAGTAGCTGAGAGTTCCAGATCAGGATCCACAGGCAGCAGGAAGGAAGGCCATACTCTGGACTTGGAATGGGCTTTTTGAAACCTCAGAGCCCACCCCTGGTGATGTACTTCTCCAACAAGGCCAGAGCTCCTAATCCTTTCAAATAGTGCCACTCGGGGACCAAGTATTCAAATATGTGAAGCTTTAGAGGCTATGCTTATTCAAATTACCACACTTAGTTTATAGGTATAGATTCTTGTTAAAAGGCTATTTGTTCTTAGAGATAGTAGGTGTAGCCTCTTTGTCTTGTTTGTTTAGTTCTCTCCCTCTACCTAAAGTAGAAGATAGGGAGGAAGAGAATGTGTGTGTCTGAGTACAGAGGTAGAACTGTCCTGATCATTTTATAGTTTTATATATGTGCCCATTGACTTGAGATAATGTTTACCAGATCCATTCTCCATTGTACACCAAACTGTAGCTGGACTTCTATACCATGCCCTAAGGACTAAAGAGGTTTGTGTATGTGATGGGTATTTTGCCTCACTGTAAAACCCATAGAGAGCCGGGCGGTGGTGGCGCACGCCTTTAATCCCAGCACTTGGGAGGCAGAGGCAGGCAGATCTCTGTGAGTTCGAGGTCAGCCTGGTGTAGAAGAGCTAGTTCCAGGACAGGAACCAAAAAAAGCTACGGAGAAACCCTGTCTTGAAAAATCCAAAAAAAAAAAAAAAAAAAAAACAAACCATAGAGAGTTGAATGGCACTATGACCACAAGTAGGACCTGTTTTCTGTAGTATCAAGTCTCCTGTCTACTTGTTGCCTTTGCTTATTTATAGTTCTTTTCCCATTTTTCTAGCCATTATTCTAGCCTGCCTCTGCCTCCTGAACTGGGATTAAAGGCGTGCGCCACCATGGGACTGGCCCATGGCCATACTTATTGAAAATTAGAAATGCTATTTGCTCTGTTTCTTTGCTGGTAGTTACCTCTAATATAAAAAGCGAAAAGATTTTTTTTATTATAAGATGCTAATACTGAAGAAATATTGGGTTACCGAATGAAAACTCCAGGGAAACACATTTCTGGGAGAGAAGGCGAAGGATATTTGTAGGAATAAGGTATTAATTCAGCAATTATCAGAACTGATCAAAGTATTGCCATAAGGCCTGAAAGCATTTACATTTAGAGATAGTGGGTGTTGAGAAAACGGTAATAGATGATAGCCATAGATTTAATGATATTACAACTGGGTGGTTAGACTATAAATAAATGCAAATGAGTGCATTCTATTTGTGACATTAGTGCTTTCACACAAGGCATGAGGCATTGCACTAAAGGTTTATTGTAGCCTGAACTTTCTGAGGTATAGTTAGGTTGCACATTGATTTGATAGATAGGAGCTCCTCTAATTTAGTGTTTTAGATGTAGCTGAGGGCACCCAACTGAATGCAGGATCTTTTTTTTTATATTTATTTATGTATTATGTATACAATATTCTGTTTGTGTGTCTGCCTGCAGGCCAGAAGAGGGCACCAGACCCCTTTACAGATGGTTGTGAGCCACCATGTGGTTGCGGGGAATTGAACTCAGGACCTTTGGAAGAGCAGGCACTGCTCTTAACCTCTGAGCCATCTCTCCAGCTCTGAATGCAGGATCTTAAAGAGCACTTTGTAAAAGTAGAGCTAAGACTGGTGTTTGTTTCTGATTACTCTCCAGGACTCTTTGGTCTTGGTTATAGACTAGGCTGTTAATGTGCAAGCCTCCTTTATAAGGACACGATTTTAGCCCTTGACCCATCAGTATTTTTCCTGAGGTGAGGGGAGCAGTAGTGTCATGGCTTTCCCCCAACAACAGTAGTGACACCGATTGAGTGTAGATTTAGTCGCAATGCTGTGCTTGGCCTTTCAGTCTTTCCAACAGTCTTGCACACTATTACATCCATCCATTTGGAAATCTTATTAAATACCTTTCTCGAGTCAGCAATCATTCCAGTGTTATATTGAGGACTGCAAACTTGTTCTCAAGGCACTTGTGGCCAACTTATGGAGATGAGTTCAAGTCATACAGTCTCATTTATATGTAGAATTGAAAACTGAGAATCACTGCAAAGATAAAGCAGTATTTTAGCGGCATGTAACAGAAAAACCCAACATATACTACAAAGTGAAGGGAGACTTCCCCAAAGAAGTGATTGATGCTCAAGTTGAGCTGTGAAGCACGAGGTAGGACTTAAGTTGACCAAGCAAGGATGGAACTCAACGTGGGGATAGGAATCTTTCATGTTGTGGCAAGAGCCTTGGCGAGGCATTCACTGGGCAGGTTCTTAATTGTGGACAACAGCAGCTCCTTTGTCTAGTTTAGCAAAAGTGCTTTATAGCAGGAAGATTGGATAAGTAATTAAATCTTTGAAAGACCTGAAGAAATTCTAAGCCTATAGGAACAACACCTCAAATCTCACTGATCAGCCAGGCTTCAAAGGGAACCGTGCCTCTGCCACAATCAGAAAGCTACAGGATTGGGAAATGCTGCCATTGTTTTAGCTCTGCTTCCGCAATGTGTGTGACCTCAACAAGCCACACGAAGGCCTTGTTCACTGCTTCTCTCACCCTGTAACTTGGATCTGAGTCAGGCTTCCATGGGTGTATTTGTTTAGTGGAGCCCACGTCTTGTCTCAAATTCGAGTTGCAAGTGTTTGGGCACTGCAGTTTTTTTTTTTAACTAGGCAGCCTGTGCAGCACGAGTTATGCTAAGATGGGGTAAAATGTATTTTCAATGAGTAGGTCTGCTATATATCACAAAGAGAACAGATATACTTGAACTAAAGGAAGGCTGGTGTGACTAGAGCCTGGAGTGGGAGGGATATGAGGCTAGAGATCAAGATAGGCCCCTGTGGACTTTGGGATTGCCTTTTAGGTGTAGGAAACAGGTGGCTTTGAAGTTAACTGTTAATAAGGGGCCACCCCAAATTTGGATGCCAGTCTGTGTACTTCTTCATTGGTACCTTGGGTCTGTAGCCTAAATCTCAGTATTTCCTGTTCGCTGCCTTTATTCTTGGAGCATCTGTTTCCCATCTGGCCTTAGGCTATCTTGAATGTTAAAGGAAGAACATTCTGGCAAAGACGGGCAGCCTTGACCTGACCTACAAGGCTGGGGGTGGAACCTTGCTGCAGTATTTCTGAAAGGCTATAGCCTTAACAAAGTCTCTTCTTACTGCTGATTTCTTATTTTTTTCTTGCTTCTCTTCTAAGCAAAAAGAAAAACCCTGACAATTGCAAAGGGCATTTTTCCTTCTGGAAGACCTTGGCTTCTTGTGGAAGAATTGAAGACAGTGGTTGCTAAAGAAGTGTTTGTTTATCAAAATTGTG
Organism: Chionomys nivalis; assembly: GCF_950005125.1. NCBI lineage: Eukaryota > Metazoa > Chordata > Mammalia > Rodentia > Cricetidae > Chionomys > Chionomys nivalis. The sequence continues at coordinate 132,436,016 of NC_080112.1, forward strand.
TCATTGTGACATATGAAAATAACAGTAAACCAATTGAATATATGCACTGCAGCCTTACATCCAGATTCTTTAAACAGTGAAAACATGCCAAATGCTGCTCACCTACAAAAACTATGTGCTTAAAAAGGGGTTTTCTGGGTAATCTAATAGTCTATGAGTTTTAATCTAAAACTGTATCAGATGATGGAGGGGTATATAAATCTAACATAGTCATTCACATCTCAAGAGAAAATCCTTTACCCACAAAATTCATTTAGGTATTGCCATTAGCTTCTTCCTGAAAAGGAGGCAATTCTTTATTACAGGATGGATGGATAGGTAGAAAGAGACACCCATAGAGCTTAATGACAAAAAATTTTCATGTTCTGCCTCTTTTATTTGCTAAGCATGTGGTCTTGGTATATTAATTACTTCCTTTACCAAATCCTCAGTTTCCTGTTCTGGTAGTTGAAAACAATGGGACCTGCTTTGTAGAGCTATTACAAGACTGAAAATAGATTTTGTTAAAATTGCCCCCTTTCATTTCTGTCCAGCTACTCCTTATGTCCCCACCTCTATTTCTTACCAGTTCCATATACTCTCTTAAAAATCCCATTAAATCCACACTATATGTGCATGGGTGAAGGACAGTCTACTGAAGCATGGGTATCCCAGAAAACTGACTCTCCCTCCCACAGCAGCCATCACTTGCCAATAACTCCTCAACTAGCGGTGGGATTTCATGAGACCCTCCCCCACATATGCTGGCATTTTAGCTGGCTTGATTTTGTGTAGGTCTTCATGTAGTCACAGTTGCCATGATTTCATGTGTGCAGTGACACTGTCATGTCATGTCAAACATAATTTCACTTCAGAAGTCTACCTCTGGCTCTTACATTCTTTCTAACACTCTCTTCCATGGTGATCCTTGAGCCTTGGGAACAGGGTGTTCTGTAGTTATCCCTTAAGAGCTGAGTACTCCATAGTCTTATGTTCTTTATATATTGACCTGTTATGAGTCTGTATTAATCACTGTCTACTGCAGCAAGAAGCTTCTCTGATGAAAGTTGAGAGATAGACTAATCTAGGAGGTAGTTTATTACTGTATTCATTTAGCAGAATAATAATAGTTTTAGGTTCTCTCCTAGGGAATACAACCTAGCTCGCCATGGATTTTTGGCCCAGTTTAGTGTATTGTGCATGAGTTCTGTCTTTTGGAGTAACCTTTAAATCCAACCAGAAAGTGGATGGTTACTCCTATAACATTCTTGCCTCTATTACACCAGTGTATAGTGGTATATTATTTGTGTTTTAATAAAGCTTGCCTGAAGATCAGAGAGCAAAGCAGCCATACTAGTCAGCCATGTAGGCCAAGGAGTGATGACACATACCTTTAATCCCAGAAGACAGAGGCTGGCGGATCTCTGTGAGTTCAAGACCACCCTGGGCTACACAAGATTGAATCTGTCTATAAGAGAAACAGAGCTCACACAAAGGTGATCCCTGCATTTGGTATCACATGCCTTTAATTCCAACACTAGGGAGGTGGAGATAGGAGTTATATGGCTTGGCAGAGAGAGGAATATAAAGGGGAAGAGACAGGAACTCAGTGGGGTGTGGAGTCTGAGGTTGGTGGAGAGCATTGCGGGATCTCCCCTTTGTTTGTCTGAGCTTTGGTAGAGGTAAGATCTCTCTAGTGCCTTGGCTGCTTTGCTTTTCTGATCTTCAATCTGAACCCCAATATCTGTCTCTGGGTTTTTATCATTCATGTTACACCAGTGGGCATATCTTGCCAGACTAGTCATTGCTGTGAAAATTTAGATTCTCTTTAGAGCTAGCAAGTCTGTGTTGCACATTAGACTCAGAGAGATTTCTGCAGTTTAACATTGACCTAAGATGGTGAAATTAGAGCCCTAAATTACATTGGAAAATTATGGCTAAAAGTAGTTTTCTATTGTTTTTTGCTAAAACTTCAAAGGGAGTTTAGTCTAAAATCACTCCACCTTCATGGGTGAAATGGCTGAACTCTGAGGCAGTAGCATTTACAGGAGTCCTCTAGGGTAGGTAATCTTGTTGTCGAAGCAGAAATGGTCTATGGCTGAAAAAGTATGCACGCCCTTTAAACATTACAGTTACAATACTTGTAATTCATATTAGTCACCTTTGTGTGACTTTTAAGCTACTTTGAGGGTGAACTTCACCTTTGGGGATTTTATTAACAGCATCACTTTTTAGCGAGTCTTTTAATGTCTCTTTCATTACAAACAGCACATTTTCCTTAGAGATAATTATTTGCAGCACCAAATATTTCCATTTTATTTGAAATAAAATCAAGGAGTTGAATGTTTTAAATACAAGCAAATCTAATTCTCCTGTGTCTAGAGAAACTGAATAATGAGCCATATGTTTGTAGATTATGTATACAGATGTGGATGAATTCTCTTTCTCCTCATGTTCTTTTCTGGTTTTTCTTTTTGGAGACAGGATCTTATGTAGCTCAGTCTGACTTCAAACTCACTATGTATCCAGTGCTTGTTTTAAACTCCTGGTCTTCTTGCATCTACCTCCAGAGTGCTGGGATGATAGACGTGTAACACCACACCTGGTTATTCACAGATTTTTTTTCTTAAAAATACTGACAGAGTTCAAAATTGACATCAAGCAGCAAATATCTCTGCCCAACCAACAAACCCAATAGAGCTAGACTTGAAGTAGGCAGGCTTCTTAGGATGTGCTTGAAGGTAGAACCTTTTCTGGTCCTGGCTTCTGTTTGGATGGCTGAGTCTCCACAGAATGTCCACTCCCACTTCTCAGTGCCCTCAGTCTTTGCTATTTTCTTTTAAGTGACGGACTTTTCAGGTCTTTATTTATAACACCATGTTGATTGCTGTGGTTGATTGGGGTTCACCTCAGAAGTGATGATTCTCTGTGTCTGGGTCCTGCAGTGAGATGGCCCTTAGCCACTAATAAAGAGACACTAGTTTGCCATTTCAGTTCTGGAGTGGGCCTTTTGTCCTGATGGTGACGCGTGGGTTCTGTTCTCTTCCAGTTCTTTCCTAGCCCTCCTTACCTGCAAAACCACATTTGTCTCTGGCTTCAGTTGTTCAAATGGTTGTAAATGTCCTTCCTGTCTTTAGTCTTCCTGAGTCATTTTCAATGAAAGGATCTTTTTGTGCTTGAATCTGATTATCTGATTGTCCTGTTGAATATTATCTGTGGTTCACTCCTGTCTATGTCTGTTAACTATGAGCTCTACTTTCCACCTGAACCATATTGAGGTAACTCCACCCACATCCCTGATGCACTGGAAGTGTTTATGTTACCCAAAATGGAGCCTCTTCTAGGATATGATAATTTAATGTTTTGATGTCTTTGTGAAGGCCACTTTCTTTGTTTGCCTTATCCTGCATGTACTGTGGCTTTCCTTCTTATACTTGAGGTTGCTTTGAATCACCCAGAGGGTTGAATCGTCCTGAGTCCTACTCACTGACTGTCTTGTTCATTAGGAGATTGGGGTTAGACCTTAGGACTTACATTTCTCACACGTCTCCTACTCATGTTGATATGTGTGGGGATCAGTAGGAAAGACCAGGGTACCTCATGCTATCAAAACACTTCCCTTCCTGTTTTGAGATTGCCTGTTTACATTTCTTCCTTACTGGGCATTCCACTTTCTGAGGAAAAGAATATGTTTGTCTATCAATATGTTTCCTGCAACTAAGGTCTGGGTTTGTTGGTATTCAAAAAGTGTCTGTTGAATGGGTGAGTGAACATGTCACTGTTTATACAATGAAGTCTGACTTATTTTTCTTCTTCTAATGGGTCAGTTTTGGGGAATATTTCACCTTCCTGAAGTATGGGAAGTCATTTCTCCCTCTGAGTGCCATTATCAATCTGTTCTTGAAGTAACTCAGTAGATACGGAACACAAAACTCCCACAAAGATTAGACCATAAGTCACATACAGACAGAGCTCATAATTGACAGTGCTCAAACCTTAAAAACATCAAACTTTTCTTTTTATTTTAAACTTTTCTTTCTTTTTGAGGATTTCATATATGTATACAACAAAATGATCACAACTACATCCCATTTCCTCCTGCAGTTCCCTCCCACTCCCTAAAACCCAGTTCATTTTTTAATATATTTTTATTTATTTTTTGAGAATTTCGTAAGAGTACTGTATTTCTGTCATTCCCTCCTCCCAAAACTCTTCCCATGTCCCCCCACTCTTTCAAATTCAGCCTCGTTTTCTTTAATTACTATTGTTAATGTGTATACATATAATCATTTAATTATATAAATATAGCCTGATTAATTCATTTATTGTTGCTCTAATATGCATGTTTTATCGATGACCATTTGGAGTCTGATAGCCAGTTAGGGAGCTTATCCTTGGGGAACACTATTCTACATCTCTCAGCACTCATTAATTATCTGTAGCCCTTTATCTAGGTGTGAAGGCTTGTGAGGTCTCCCTAGTTCACACTGGCATGCCAAATGGTGTTGTCTCTGTTCAGCTCTTGTTTGTACCTACCGTATTGTTGAGATGGCCTGGGTGCAGTTTTGGAAGAGTCAGTCTGTCAGTGTATGTTCTAGTGCTAGGCTTTTAAAAATCTTTCTGCTCCCTAATCCTTGTTGTTTCCTGAGCCTTGTTTGTAGAGTTGTGTTGTAGATTTATCAGCTGGGTCTGGACATCTCATAGGCAGTTGTCTGCTGCATTCTGACTAGTTGTGGCTTTCTGCAGTGGTCTCTGTCTGCTTCAAAGAGAAGATTCTTTGATGAGGGTGAGAGCTACACTTCCCTCTGGGTATAAGGAGAAGTATTTACTATGCAGTTAGGAAAGTGGCAGCAGTAGGTTTTCCTCCAGGTCTCATTGCCTCGCGAGCCATACCTAGTTGACTAGGTTTGTAGTACCAGACATTAATTCCCGCCTATTGAGTGGGACTTCTGTTCAATTAGGCAGCTATTGGTATTCCCAAGTTATGAGTACCACTATTACATCTTTCAGGATATCTTACCATTCTGGTCATTGTCATGGTTCATAGGCATCACAACTGGTTAGAATGCTTTTCTCCTTCGGCAATTTGCATATATTCTTTTGGTACTATGAGAGATAGCCCTCAGGGAGTAGGCTTCTAAATCAGTTACAGCTTTATTTCTCCAAGTCCTATGTCTCAAATGTGTGGTCTCTTCAATAGTGGGGTCTTATGTTCAAATTCTGGGAGGCAACCAAGGGCAATGGCAATAGCCTATTTTGTTTTGGAGGTGTTCCTAAACTTCCCTGACCATCAATTTCCATGCCTGGTATGGCTATTTGGAGGGATATTATCACTCCAAGTGGTGTGACTTCATTGAAAACACACACACACACACACACACACACACTTTGTATATGTGTACAGGTTTTTTAAAAAGTCTTCTTTCATAAATATATCCTGACCTTAGTTTCCCCTCCCTCCTCTCTTCTCAATCTCCCCCTCCCCCAGATCCATTCCTCCTCTGTTTTCTTTCATAAAAGAGCAGGCCTCCCAGGGATATCAACTGAATATGGCATAACAAAATACAATGAGGTACACACCTTCATATCGGAGCTGAGAGAGGCAAGCCAGTAGGAGGAAAAGTTTTTTCTCATTAAAATTGTTTAGAGGGATTAGAGAGAGAGAGCTCAGGAGTTAAGAGCACTGGCTGCTCTTTCAGAGGACCCAAGTTTGATTTCTAGCGTGGTTGTGCATAACTATCTATAACTCCAGTCTCAGGGTATCCAATACCTTCTTTTAGCCTCTGAGGACACTGTACCCATGTGCAGAGACATATATGCAGGCAAAGCACCCACACACATAAAAGGAAAATAAATGAAAAAGAGAATAGTATAGAGCCGTGAGTGTTTCCATATCTGTTTCAGTATAAGATGCAGTCAGGGGCTAAGCTCGGTAATGAAAGTAGACTTGACATACTCTTGTGCATCTCTGATATCTCTGCTAGGTACTGTACATGGGATAAAGCATGATTTGGCAGAGTTCTAGCTCTTGAAATCGTGCAACGATACTTAAAATTATTTGAAATGCTCAAATTATGTAGTATTCATCATGGTTATCAAATAGTATTTCTTTAAAAAAATCTTCAAATAACTTAGTTTGTTAAATAAATTGGTAAACAGGGGACACAGGTTAGCAGGTTTAATATAGGTGACTAAAGCACCATAGTGTTCAGATGCCTTCCCTTTGTTATAAGACCTTTTGGGTCCTAGGAACTAAGAATGTTCCTTGGCACTTTATGCTTTCTTAGAAATGAGTGGTTTATGTTCTCATGGGAATAAAAAAAGAGAGAGAGCGATAAGGAGTAGAGTAGCCTGGTGGTTTTTTCTTTAAAATTTGTTAATTTTAAGTGTGTGTGTGTGAGTGTATGTGTGTGTGTGTCTGTGTCATAACGCATATGTAGAGGTCAGAGGATAACTTGGAAAAGCTAGTTTGGTTTCTTTCTTTTACCAGATTGGTCTTGAGGATCGCACTGTGGTTGTCAGGCATGGCAGCATGCATCTTTACCATATCAAGCCATATTGACAATCCTGAAGTTCCTTTAATAGTTTTTTCTTTTAAAACATTTTTAAGTATGTGTGTATTTGTGAGGGCATTTGTGTGGAGGTCAGAGGACAACCTCTGGGCATCAGTTCTGTTTTTCTACCATGTGGGCTTTGGGGATCAAACTGAGGTTGTCAGTCTTATGTGCTGTCAGCTCTTTCTTGCCAGTCCCTGTAGGGATTGAGTTCTTTCCCTCCCTCCCTCCCTCCCTCCCTCCCTCCCTCCCTCCCTCCCTCCCTCCCTCCCTCCCTTCCTCCTTTCCTCCCTCCCCTTCTCTCTCTCCCCCTTTCTCTCCCTCCCTCCCTCTCTCTCTTTCTCCCTCTCCCTCCCCCTTTCTGTCTCTCTCTCCCTCTCCCTCCCTCTCTCCCTCTCTCTCCCCTCCCTCCCTCTCCCCCTCTCTCCCTTCCTCCCTTCCTCTCTCCCTCCCTCTCTCCCTCCCTCCCTCTCTCTGTCTCTCTGTCTCTGTATATTTTTAAAAGAGAATTTGAGTTTATTCTGTAGCCATTTTGAGTGGCCATGGCCTGGGAACATGGAACACAGATTTATGTTACCTCAAATTCCATGTTGTAACATCGAAACAATTTCATGATGTTTTTATAGTTTTACAGAACAAAGAAAGCTATAAATCAAGGCAAGTTTAAATTACATTAGTGGATACACCTGAGATGGAGGTACAGCAAGATGGAAGAAGCTTTTTGATAGGCTCAGGATGACATCTGTTGACAGTCTTAGCTTTTGAATTGGTAGAAACTAGTAGTCTGCTAAGTTAATAGTTTTTAAAAGGGTTTTAACTATTAGTCCCAAGATATTAGTTCTGACAAAAAGGTAGTGAGCAAGGATTAGCTATCTGGAGGGCTAGAATTTAGCCCAAGATTTGGTAACTAGCCTCTGGACCTGCAACATCCCAGTCTTTCCACAGTCCTGTAGTTCTAATCGGTTAGCTTTTGCAGACTCAGCTTCTCTTCTTTGTCTTCATACTCCTTCTTCCATTATGGGTCTTTTAGATCTCCCTTTGTCCCACTGCTCACTTGTCTTTTAGCTCCTAACAACCTTATAACTCTTTTACCTTTTACTCTTAGTTTTTGAGATACATTATTACCATGTAGAACTTGAATTCTTTATACAGCCAAGCTTGGCCTTGAACTCATAATCCCCTGCCTCAGCCTCCTGGTTGCAGGGATTATAGTCATGCACCACACTCCCATCTCTATATCTCTTCTGTTTCAATCTCAAGGTTCTTCTGGCTTTTTCATACCTTTAAATTGCACCTGGCCCTTACTTGGAATCATGGCCTGGCTGTATATATGTTCAGGTTTACTTTCTCTGCTTGTTGGTCTGTATATTTATTATTTATATCTTTAAGAATGAACATCTCACAGAAGTTCTTCTTTCAAGAAAAGAGCTCTCTATGCCAAAGTGTCTCAGATGTCAGTGTGTTGTATGCACATGCACTTTTATTCCATATTAGTCAGATGATACCAGATATGGGTCAGGTCATTCATCCACATGTGCCTGCTGACCTTAGCTTTGTAATAGACTTGTTGGGACAGGAATGACCTATGTTAGGGTGTAAGCATGGGTGTGGGCATGGTAGGGATATGAAGATGGCCCTTTGGAGCAGAAGGATGTGGGAAAGGGGGGATTTGGTCAGCCTGTCACCAGAGGAAGAGTTTTCTGGGAAGAAGAGCTAAGTTTGATCGGTCAGACATGTTGAGCACATGGGCAGTTGGAAACCTACCAAGTGAGCAAAGAGTAGCATGGATTATAGAGTCTTGCGGGCCAGTTAGGGGAGGTGGACTATTATGAGAACAGCAGATAGTCTCATAGGCTTGTGTTTTGGTCCTGGAGATCGAAGAAGAAGAAGAACCTCTCTTCCTTCTGCCTAGTTTACTTTTGCCTTCCTTGTGGCCACCTCTTGGTTCAATGGACATGGCCTTTGGTAAAAATATGTGTTCTTGGTGTAGACGGGAAGGATGGAGAAAAGCCCTAGATGTTTCTTTCTACACTTCCATTTGGCTTCCGTTCCCAGAGCCTAGTATAGCTGTTGTTTTCTCCTCTATTGGGTCTCTGAACTTCTGAGCTCTTAAATCTTCAAATTTGGCATGCCTGCCCTCTAGTGGCAGGTTTGATGCACCCTCTTGTTACCCTGCTGATGGAAATACCATGGTAGTTCCCACAACTCAACTTTATATTTAGTAAGTATTCCCAACTCACACATGTGAAGGACAGATTCAGTGATGCTGACTTGCCACTTATGTAGGACCCAGAGACATGGGTATCGCTTGAAAAATTTGACACCTGGATTTATATAATGCAAATACAGCAGGAATAAAGAAAACATTAACTCACTTATTGTAGCTCATGCTTATAACCCCAGCACCCAGAAGTATGAGGCAGAAATGCAAAAAATCCAGTACCAACTTTGGCTACAAATTAATAAGTTCTAGGTTATCATGAGGTACAATGTGAGATCTAGTCTCCAAAAAAGGAAGAAAAGAAAAAACCAAAAAGATTATGTGGTTATAGCTGTGTCCATATTCTGTGCAGAACAGAAGAGAATCTGAGGCTAGTGAGCTGCTCAGCAGATAAAGCACTTGCTATGCAAGCACAAGGAGCAGTGTTTGGATCCCCAGAACCCATGTAATGTCTGTTTGGCATGGTAGCGTGCCTGCAGTTCTAGTTCTTGGGATGTGGAGACTGGAATCAAGCTGCTAGCTAGGCTAGCTTTAACAAGAGCTGAAGGTTCAGCTGAGAGACCTTGTCTCAGTACATGAGGTTATGACCAGTTGTGGAAGACTCCTGATATCAGCTTTGGGCTACCATACATACTGTAAAAAACTTACTATTTTGTTATCCACTTAGATAATCTAAAAGGATCAAAATGTGATGAATAGCTGAAGATAAGAAAGGTTGTCTTTTAAAACTCATCTTTTAAGACGTTGGAAAACTTCCATCAGTCTTTAACTATTTACTGTTTCAAGTTCAGTAGTGTTAACTTTGAGGGTACAAGAAAGTATAAAGCTTGATATCTACTTTTTATCATAGTTTATATTGTGGTTTAATTCTTATTATGAGGCAGTTATATGTCTTCCCTTGAGGAAAATTGAAGAGAAATACAAAATAACTTTCATTGCTATTTAAGTCTCATCTCATGAAAGGAAGGTTCTGTGAGCATTGTTTTTAAAGTCCTTTTCAGTGGAGAGAGAACTGCAGGATAACAGCACTAATTACCCGGATGAGCCCTGGAGGATAACGGAAGAACAGCGGGAGTACTATGTCAATCAGTTCCGGTCCCTCCAGCCAGACCCAAGTTCCTTCATTTCAGGTGAGAGAACATGGTGTCCTGGAACATGGTTCCCATGTGAATAATGGAGAACATCTTGAGAAACAGTTGATACAAAATGAATATAGCAACCTTTTCTGATTGTGATTTGTATTCCTCTAAGGTGGAATTCCTTATCAAATGTAAGTCATGCAGAAAAAAAATGGGAACGAGCCTGGGAGAATTATTCTGCTGTTGCAGAAGGGTTAGGTGGGAATTTGGGGGAACTTGGTTCAGACCCTGCATCTTCTCAGTGAAAGCACTTGAAATAGTAGATGATAATGCCAAGGGACACCTTAAATTGCTTACTGATTGTATTAGAGTCAGGGCAAAGACAAATATATTATTCCAGCTCAGGTCTCCTAATGTTTTATGCTCCCTAGAAGTTTAGGCTCATGCTCATTTCCTTGGTTCAAGTCTTTCTTCCCTGGTTTTTGAAATTAGGATATGAGAGAAAAACTGGCCAGCATTTTCTCGATGGCAGTTCTTCTGTATTATTTTCAGATATCTGCATTCCTGTTGTGCCCTCATGTAAATTCAAGCTGAGAGGAATTGGTTTAATTCCCATGTGCCTACATTTTACAAGGCTAATGACTAAACAGTGAAATGTTAGAGTCTGGAAGAAAAATTTATAAAACTTTCATGTTACACTTCAATTTTAAAGAATAGCAGTGTGGTTTTGATCATTCTAAACTAACAGTGAAGCATGGATTAAGACTAATTTTCTATGAAATAAGGTATATAATTGATATATTTTTGTATATGTAAAGGCAACCATCATTTTGATAATTGGTGGTAGTAGCATTATGGAAGGTAGGATAGTATAGAAATAACAAATGAATTTTACTATTATTATTTAGGAAAGACAAACAGAAATCCAGATTACACATATTGACAATGGGATAACCTTAGCTGTTGCTCAACTAAGTCTTTTCACAACATATGCAGATATTTAGCCAAATATGAAGAAGTAGTTGTTAGAAGTATTTTTTTTATTTTCTTTCAGCCTTTTTATTATTATTTTATTTAAAATTTCATGTGTAGATACAACTTGACATTCCACTAAAACAAATCTCCGTGGACAAGTGTCAGCAATTTTATCTTTATCTTTATTCCCTCTCAGTCCATGCCAGATTATTTGATTTGAAAAATATTATGGGATATATCTTTGGGTCTCTTAAAAAACATAACCAGAACTCACTGGTACATGTGAGAAAAAATTACTGATTCTTTAATAAATGAAGTCTTCATTGTTCAAATTTTTCTGATTTTTTCTAAGTTCCTTTAAAATGTTTAATTTGATGATAATGAAGACATCCCTTAATGACAGTTAGTTAACATCTTTTAAAATAAACATCTTAGTTGACATAATTAATATTCCATAAAACTTACATTTAAACCTTGCAGGTCAGTGGTTTTAGTTCAGTTTCAGACTAGATTCATAACCCAAATTTAGAACCTTTCCATCAGCCCTCTATAATCCACCCACTTAGTAGCAGTTATTCCCTACTCCTGTCTTCTCCACCTCCTGGTCCTAGGACACTATTAATGTACTTTCTTTCTCTAGATTTATAAATCCTAGACTTTATATATATATATATATATATATATATATATATATATATATATATGGAGTCTCTTTTTCCGGTGGCTTGATGGTAAAGCTGGAGTGCAAGTACATGAGCACATCTCACTTGACACTCAAAGGAGAGAGCACTCAGGCTTTCTCCTTAGCTGGTAGCATCTGGGACAATGCTGAACTTGATAGCTGTCAGTCAGCTTCCCAGTGCCGTCCACTTAACTTTTTCGAGACTCTATGGTCCAATAGTCTCCTTTGTGAAAGCCTGCACTAGCTAGTGGGTGGGGTCTACTGTGCTTTGAAGAGAGATGTTCCAGCAGCAGACAGACAGGTAGGAGAAGAGAGTGTCTTTATATCTTGGTCACTGTAGAAGAGTTTATAAAGAGGATGAAATTCTGTCAAGTGGCCCAAGGTGGTTGGTTGCATTGGTAGCCAAGATCATGTGATAACATTTGTGATACGGTGCTTTTGAGAAGAAGGCTCATTGGTTTATTCATACTTTGATTTTGATTCTTAATAATTTATCAGAAGAAAGTAAGTATTGCTTTAGGATCCATTATAATTATTTTTAAAATTTATTTTGTTTTGTTTTTGAGACAGTGTCCCACTGTATAACCCTTCCTGTTTTGGAACTTGCTCCATAGGCCAGGCTAGCCTCAAACTCACAGAGACCTTCCTGCCTCTGTATACCAAGTGCTGGGGTTAAATGTGTGCAGGCCATGCCTGGCCTGTTTTTTGTTTGTTTGTTTGTTTTTTAGTGCTGGGGGCATAGATTCCAGGGCTTTGCATATGACAGTCAAGTACTCTGCCACCAACTACATTCCCACCTATTCCTATTGTTTTAAAGCCAATTAGAAAACATGTAATTATTGTGGGAGACTTTTGACTTAGTTAAGAACAACTTAGTGCTTTAATGCTCTCTTGTGTTAGAAATCAGGCTTTTGAATTGGGAAGGTGCTGAGGGCTGGAAGCATGAAAGAGCAGTGTGGCCGGGACAGTGGGATGACAGCTCTATTTTAACCGACAGAGGTAAATTTACAATGAAAAGAGTCCTGGATGGATTCTTCAATGTGCCATCAAGGGATGTTAAAGTTCATCAAAAATATTTCTCAAAATATAAGCAAAGAGGTCAAGACCATGATGTGACACCCACTGAAACAGTTCACCTGAGCTAATGGGAGCTCACCAACTCCAGCCGGACTGGAAAGGAAGCAGCACAGGACCAGACTAGTCCCTCTGAATGAGGTTGACAGTTGTATGGCTGGAGCAGACTGCGGGGCCACTGGCAGTGGCACTGGGATTTGTCCCTGCTGCTTGTACTGGCTTTTTGGAACCCATTCTCTTTGGATGGATACCTTGCTCAGTCTAGATATAGTACGGAGGGACTTGGACCTTCCACAAAGCAATGTTCCTCTCTGAGGAGTGGAGAGGAGGAGAGGGAGTGGGAACTGGGATTGATATGTAAAATGAAAAAAGATCGCTTATTTTCTTTTTTTTTTTTATTGAAAAAAAAACTTTTCCGCCTCCTCCCCGCCTCCCATTTCCCTCCCCCTCCTCCCGCCCCTCTCCCCCTTCCCCCACTCCTCTTCTCCTCCCTCTCCAGTCCCAGGAGCAGTCAGGGTTCCCTGCCCTGTGGAAAGTCCAAGGTCCTCCCCCCTCCATCCAGGTCTAGGAAGGTGAACATCCAAACTGTCTAGGCTCCCACAAAGCCAGAACCTGAAGTAGGATCAACACCCTGTGCCATTGTCCTTGGCCTCTTGTCAGCTCTCATTGTCCGCCATGTTCAGAGAGTCCGGTTTTATTCCATGCTTTTTCAGTCACAGTCCAGCTGGCCTTGGTGAGCTCCCCATAGATCGGTCCGACTGTCTCAGTGGGTGGGTGCACCCTTCGTGTTGAACTTGGTGTGGCTACCAGATGCCCAGGGCAATGTCCCCAGTTAGTTCCTTGGGCCCCTGAGGATAGGGAACCTGAAATGACCCTATCCTATAGCCATACTGATGAATATCTTGCATATCACCATAGAACCTTCATCTAGCGATGGATGGAGATAGAGACAGAGACCCACACTGGAGCACCGGACTGAGCTCCCAAGGTCCTAATGAGGAGCAGAAGGAGGGAGAACATGTACAACTAAGTCAGCTTGTTTTCTTTTTAAAAAATAAAAAAAATATTTCTCAAGCTGTTTCTCTTGTTTCTGGTGGAATTAGTGATGCCCTTTTCTTTTTGCTTATCATTTGCCATGCTCTGCATTGCCTTTCCATTCTTTAAGTATAAAACTGAACATATTTTTACTTAAGTAATTTTGAAGGTTTTCTTAGGAATTTTTAGTAAAAATGTGCAGTTTTGATAGATGCAAAGGAAAAATTTACATGGTTTGTATTTGTCATGAGCATTTTGTCATTGTTTCTTTTTATATATGCTATATTCCTTTTATTTGTCTTTTTATCATTTTGCAACAGTGCCCTCAGAGGTGCTAGGCAAGCCACATGCTGCTCTTGTGAAAGTCCTGTGATTTGTTGTTGCTCGTAGAGTAAATGCATTTGTGGTTATTTGGTAGAGATTGCTGAATGGAAAAGTGGTGATTGGCTTGCACATAGAAGCTGCTCAAGACAAAGAACTAATGGCTTATTTAAACAATGGCTTTTGGCAGGGTCTGTGGCCAAGAACTTCTTCACCAAATCCAAGCTCTCCATCCCAGAACTCTCTTATATCTGGTGAGTATGATTACTGCCAAGTGGTATCATATGCTCATCTTGTAGTGCTTTTGAAAGTCTTAAAGGGATGTGATTTTTGTTTGCTTTGAGACTGAGTTTCACTCTGTAGCCCAGGCTGACCTACTCACTGTGTAGCCCAGACTGGCCTCAGACTTGTAGCAAGTGCTATGCCTCAGCCTCTCAAGTAAGTTTGGTTTTTCAATTTTTTGTTGGTGTTAAGGTTTGAATCCAGGACATCACACATACCAGGCAAGTGCTCCACTGATGAGCCACACTCCCAGCCCTGAAAAGTTTATTTTTGAATGATTTTTAAAAACATATTGAAAGTGAGTAGAACTCGAGGTTTTGTTGCTATGAAGATTAAATAATCATATGAAAAAGACAATGAACAGTATCAGATGTACACTATAAACTAAGGGTTAGCTACTTAGTTTAGAAGTAATTTCCTCAGGCTGGAGAGATGACTGTTCTTCTAGAGGAGCAGATTTTTGGTTCCCAGCACCCATATATCACTCTCGACTACTTGATAATTCCAGCTCCAGGGGATTCAATACTCTTCTGGTCTCTTAGGGCACTGTATTCATATGGCATACATACACGGACATACATATATATGCGAAAGTAATTGCCTACTTATTACTCTTTGTCATTCTGATTTCAGTCTAGGCAGCTGTGCACATGTGAGATACTATATCATATATTTTATTTTTATATATATCTTTTCACTTAGTGTGAGGCAAGAATCCAGAAGACTTTGAAAAGCCATTCTTCATAATATTTTATGAGGTAGAGTGAAAAGAAGGTCCAAGAACATTTTGGAATGAAGTGAAATTTGTCTATTCTAGATGCCTGTGAACTTTGTAAATTTGGCAGGTGTTTCACAGCTGGGCCCTAATTCAGCATTTGCAGCTGCAGTGTCGGCTCTGCCTTGCTACTGAGGCCTGCCACAGTTGTAGCTCCAGGAGGGCGGTGCTGCAATGCTCCAGATGGTTCTCTTTGCATCTATGAAAATGCTCAGCCCCATAAACTCCTGCCTTTGTGGATTATAAATATATATTAAAACATTGGAATATTTATGTAATGCTTTTTCATGAGGCATTACAAAATCATGATAGAATTTAGGATCGCACACCACATATTGTGCAATATTGTTGAAAAATTATTCCAGTCATACCGTGCATGCCAGTGTAGCTGGGATTTTGAGCTGGATTTAGGTTCTTCAGCCATATACATATAGTCTGGCTTTTTATAGTATAGTTTTTTTTTTTTTTTTTTTTTTTTTGCAACAGGACTTATGTTAAGATTTTAAGGGTAGGGAAAAATGACCATTTTAAAAAAGAATATAGTCTGTTTTGGCAGAACTCCCAGCCTTGCCTGGTGAGGCTTCCTGTCTTTTTGTTGAGATAAATGCATGAAGGCTAAATGGCATACTCTCTGTCCAGCATCCGAAGCAGTTCCCAGATGCCTCACCCCGGGGAGCAGCTGTCTCAGGGCTGATGCATTCTGAATTAGAGCAAGAGTCTCAGGGGGGATAGGAGGATGCGAATGGTCTGAAGCAAAGTTACAGATTATTTTTTTTACTTTTCCAATAGCAACATCTTTTTAGTACAGTCTCACACGAGTCTCTCTCTATACTTGTCCTAATACAAGTATGCTTGTGTCTGTACACCACAGAGATAACGGTGCTTAACAGATCTTAGTTCTTTTGTCAAGTAGGTTTCTTTTGTGTCTTTTAGCGAGAGACAGTGACTGAAGTGATGACAAGCCTTTTCCAAGACTCCCTTTCCTCATGGTTGTCTTTGCCAGTTTCAGCCTTTTCTAGTTGGTACTTTTATATTAAAACATGAGCAACCAGTGTTTCTTGAACCTGTTTGTATTTCTATACACACATCCTCTCTCTGGTTCTCTTGTTTTCTCTGTCCCCCTTGCTCTCATTGTCTCTTGCTTTCTCTGTTCCTTTCTTCCTTTCCATCTCTTCCCTCTTTCTTCTTCCCTCACCCCATCCTGTCTCTTGTCTCTGTGTTTTCAAACAGGGTCCCATGTACTTCAGACTGACTTTGAAATTACTGTGTAGTCAAGGCTAGTCTTGAACTTTTGATCCTCCTGCCATTGCCTCCCAAGTGCTGGACCAACTTTCTGACAAGTTCTCATACAGAGACTAACTTGCTACCAAAATGCACGCTATTTGAAAACATTAAGGTTTTTCCTTAAAACCTAACAAAACAAACCCCAAGTGCCCATGTCCAGGCTCTGAATGAAACCCGTAGTGGCTGAGTGTCTACTTCCTTGACTCTTTTCCACGTTAAGTCCAGCACTCTTCACACTGCACAGCCTGCACTTATCGAGCGACTGTCAGGTAACTGCAGAACCCCAGGCATCACTTTTTTTCTTTCTTTTCTCCCTAGAGTTCTCTTATGCCTTGCCTCAGTGTTGAAAAGCAGACCTATCAAAGAGCTTGAAGAATTTCCGTTTTTATTTACAAAGTGCCACTGATGATACTGCCAAAGAGCAGCTTGTTTTCTTCCTCCGAGTGCCCCTTGGGATTTCACATTGGTTTGCCTAGGAAACTTGGAGGATACCACAGGCCATGGGCAGGAATCTGGGATCTGTGTGTGTCTGTTTGAGGCTGATGCTGCATGACAGGTACTCATGACATCTCTTATCTCTAGGGAACTCAGTGATGCTGACTGTGATGGAGCCCTGACCTTGCCTGAGTTTTGTGCTGCATTTCATCTCATTGTAGCACGAAAGAACGGCTACCCACTGCCAGAGGGCCTGCCTCCGACTTTGCAGCCAGAGTACTTGCAAGCAGGTATGGTCTCATTATACACCATAAACCTTAGCTATTTTTCTTAGAGGCCTAATAACAAACTCTTATTTCTTAAGATGATATCTGGACATCAGGGAGCCCTTGCCATCTGAAGATACTTTCTTTAACTTGAGTCAGACTTTCACATGTTAGAATATGAGTTATAGGGAAGTATGAACCATCTGTTCTTCTGTTTCCGGTGCCCTCTGGGTGGTTTAGAACCAGTATCACTTCTCTTTTTTTTATGACAGTCATGGGCAGTAAATACTAAATCCCACTGTTGATAGAAACTAGATCTTATACTGCTGACTACAAGCTTCTCATCTTGAAACATAGCCTAGTATCTCAAAGTGGTTTTGGGTAAGGTAATTTAAAAGTAGAAGGTTGTCTTTTTAGTAAGGTGATAGGAATTTTATCACATGCCATTTTACTTACAATCATAGAACTATTCCCTTTGCCCAATTAGAGAACAAAATTGTAAGGTTATATTGCATTTTTTGGTGTACTCTCCATGAGCCCTTTTTAACACTTTTTCCTGTCTGGGTAACTGGGTGGATTCCTGAAGAAAACTTTTGTTAAAATATTTTGAGTCTTTCTTGTGTGAGAGGAACTGTATTTTCTCTGTGGTATGGGAAGAGAAGAGCAGCAGGTATGCTGAGAGGTACTGAGAAGGGGTTTGGAACACCCAAGAAGGGATAGAAACTTCAAGCCTCAGTGGTTGGAGTGTATAGAACAAAGAAGAGGCCAGGATGAGGCTGAGGAGAAAAGCAGGAAGCATACCATGAGCAATAGCACTGGCCTGTGTTAGGCAGGTAAGTGATAAAATTAGATTTCTTGTCTGCAATGATTCTATGGGTTGCCTACCACAGACCAGAACAAGTCAAGAGCAGAGGAGGACTCAGACTGGGGAGGTGACAGTGGACACGGAGGGATAGAAGATAGGGTGGGGTTAGCTGCTAATTGTTGTCTTTTGTAGTGTTTGAAAGTGTTAGCTTCCTACACAGGACTGCGTTCTATTCACTCCCTATTCGCTCCTACATGGTAGTAGTATTGCAGCCAGCACTTCAGTGTACAGCAGTGGTAGAAAGATGAGTAAGGACTAATATATGACACCAGTTGCCAGGTGGTGGTGCATGGCTTTAATCCCAGCACTCAGGAGACAGAGGTAGGCATATCTCTGTGAGTTGAAGGCCAGTCTGTTCTAAATAGTGCATTCAAGGTTAGCCAGAGGTACAAAATTAGGCTCTAATAATCAAAATTACATTAAAAGTATAGAACTGAGCCATGCAGTGGTGGTGCATGCCTTTAATCCCAGTACTCAGAGGCAGAGGCAGAGGCAGAGGCAGGTGGATCTCTGTGAGTTTGAGGCTAGACTGGTCTACAGAGCCAACCTGGTCTACAGGAGAGCCAGAGATGCTACACAGGCAAACCCTGTCTTGAAACTGCTTCCCAAAGACACCAATCAAGTTTTTCATAATCTGTTCAGTTTTAAAAAGCATTTCATTAAAAATTGACTTGCTAACAATGTGTCTTGACAGATTTGATTTATAGCTTCTATTTATTATCTACCCCAGTCTACTTTACCTCTTTGTAATATTAGCAACTTTTAAAAGTCATTGTGATATTTCATTCTTAATTACTTCATGACAGAGTAGTAAAGCAGGATCTGCTCCTAAGAAGTAACCTGGATGTTAGGTAATTAGCTTATCAAATAGCATGCTTTCTTCCTCTTGCCAAGTTACTTAGCTTCCTGGCTAACAGCTACTTTTGCTGTTGTACAGTAGAAAAGACCTGTAATGTTATTTTATTATTATCAGTCAGTAAGAATGCATGCTCTCATTTTTGTTTTTCCTACTAACCAAAGAGATAAATATTTCATGAAGTTATGTTTGGTATATATTATTTTAGTGTCTTACTTATTTCTAGAAATATTTAGAAGGAAGTATTTTTAGTTAATGTTCATAGTTTCAAACCATCTTTTTGATTCCTGCATTTAAAATTTGTTTTAGTATGATTAAAACTTAACATATTGTGATAGCCAACGTGGTAAATTGCTACCATGTTGTAATATTCATTGCCAAGAGCAAGAGCTTTTCAGCTGGACTGCCAAGTGTTCTGGCCTCTGCTAGTCACTAGCCAGCTGTATGCCCTTAAGTAAGTCATTTACCTTCCTCAGTTTCGGCAGGATGAAAATGGCAAAACTAGATTGTGCTCGTAAGGACCTTCAAGTGTTGTCTCACCATAGCGAGGGATGTAGGCAGTGCAGATGAGTGAGCTGACTTCATTGTTATATTTAACAGCTAAGAAATCCCACTATGGCTGCAGCAAATATTCTTACATATTCTTTTTCTTCCTTACTAGCTTTCCCGAAATCCAAGTGGGAGTGTGCAATATTTGATTCTTACTCTGAGTCAATGCCAGCAAACCAACAACCCTGTGACTTGAATCGGATGGAGGTAAAAAACAGAAACAAAACAAAAAAAAACCCCTTCCTATGTAAATCAGGATGTGTGTAGAAGTAAATCATAGTTTATGTCCTCACAAATACTGGAAAAAGAGCTTTTATAGCATTTCCTTTTCATGGTTTGAGGATTGGCCTTTCAAATACACACAGTGAGTAATGTGCATAATTATTTTTCTTCATAAAAGTAGAGTGTATGAAATAATATCAATATCTTTTGACTTTCTGGATGTGAAATGATGTTTAGCCTAACAAAGGCAGATAATGATAGGCAAGTTGTTTAACTAGGCTTTAAGTCCTTAGGAAATAATTTAAAATTATTTATTTATTTTTGTGTGTATAAGTGTTTTACCTGCATGCATGTCTAGTGCCTACAAAGGCCAGAAGATGATCTGTAACTCCGTGGACTGGAGTTACAGACTGCTTCAAGCTGCTATGTGGGTGCTGGAAACCGAACCCAGGTCCTCTGGAAGAACAGACAGTGCTCTTAACCTCTGAGCCAGTTCTCTAGCCCCATAGAGAATAATTTAAGTTGGGGTTTTAATTTTGAAAAGATGTTTGAGAACTATGTAAGGGGCCCTAAATCACATTTAAAGATACCTTAGGGTTTTAAACATCTAAACTAAATGAGGATGGATTTAGATGATTCTCCCAAAGAAATTTGGAAAATTCCTATGATATTGTATTGTTAATAGAATGCTTATCTCTGTGCTCAGTGATCTTTAGCTGGACTTTAATGAATATGAATTGGTATGATTATTGTCATTGTTATCACCACAATCATTATCACTATGAGTATTATGATGGCAATGTTTCACTTTAAAATTTTTATTTTTTCCTAATTAAACATTACCATATAGTAATTATACATAGTAGCTTTTATTATGCAAATTTCACATATTATATGATGTATTTGGATCATATTCACCTCCATTACCCTCTCTTGCGGATCTCTTCCCAACTGATCCCCTTTCTACTTTCATGTCATTTCTTGGTGATCCAATAAGCTTGATTAGGATTGCTTACACAAACTTGGGTAAGGAGTAATTCATAGGCTCATGAATATATTACCAATGGTTACACCATGCACAATAATGGGATTCATCATATTTTTATACATAAATGCCTTTTCACTTAATATAATTATCTGCAGTTACATCTGTTTTCCTGAAGTTGCCATGGTTTCACTTTCTTAGGACTTAGAACTTCATTGTGTTTATGTACTGCATTTTCATTATTCATCCATGTAGGGATGGCTATATAGGCTGATTTCATACCCTTGCTATTGTGAATATCACTAAACATGGATAGGCAAATATCTCTGTAGTAGGGTATAGGGTAGTTTGGGTATATGCCCAGGCGTGGTATAGCTGTATCGTGGGGTAGGGAAACCCCCACACTGCTTTCCATAGTGGCTACATAGGTTTACATTTCCATCAGCGGTATATAAGAGTTTCTTCTTCCTCATATTCTTTCTTGCCAGCAATTTTTCATTTGTTTTTCTTGAAGATAGTCTTTCTGATTGAGGTGATCTAGAATGCCAAAGCAATTTAATTTGCATTTTTCTCATGGCTAAGGAGATTGAACACTCTCCCAAATGTTTATTGGCCACTTGTACTATTTTTTTTTTTGACACAAAGTCTAATGTTTCATGCATTGGCCTTAAACTTGCTATGATGTAACTAAGGATAACATTGAACTGTTGATCTTCCTGCCTCCATCTCCTCAACACCTGACTTTGTGTTTCTTCTTTTGAGGTCTGTTTAGCTCATTAGTTCACTTTTTGATTAAATCATTTTTTGATGTTTAACTTTTAAAAAAATTAATAGAAGATATTAGGTCCTTGTCTGATATATATTTAGTCTCTTCATTTTGCTAATTCCCTTTGTTGTACAGAAGTTTCTTTAATTTCACACAATTCTACTTGTCCCTTCTTTTTAGTGATGATGGATAGGCAAGCACTCTATCACTGAGCTATATTCCAGTCCCCATCTTTCAGTTTTTGGAATTATTTTCTGTGTTGTTATATGTTTTTCTATAGCAGTTTCAAATCTTATATTAAGGTCTTTGATCCATTTTGAATTGATTTTGATGGGGATCTTGTTTCATTCTTTTTCATGTAGGCACCCAGTTTATCCAGTACCATTTATAGAAGATGCTAACTTTTATTCAATATATGTTTTTGATACCTTTGCCAAAGACTAGGTAGTTTTAACTGTCCGGCTTTATGTCTGGATGCTCTATTTAGTCCATTGCTCTACATGTCTACTTTTGTGTCAGTACCATGCTGTTTTATACTATGGAACCAAGGTTTTGTCATGCCTCTGGTATAAATCTTTCTGCTTAGGATTGCTTTTGACTAATTAGGGGATCTTACATGTTTCCATATGAATTTTAGGATTTCCTTCTGCCTTTTTGAAGAATATCATTGGGGTTTTTATGGGGACTACATTGAATATATAGTATAGTTGGCCAATACATAAAACATGGTTAACCTCTGTATCCATTAAGGGAATATAAATCAAAACTATATTGAATTCTGGAATGCACTTGAGTTGGTAGAATGCTTGTCTGGCATGCACAGGGTCCTGGGTTTGCTCCTCATCATGCATAATCTGAATGTGGTAGCACATACATGCAGTACTAGCACCTGAGAGGTAGAGGCAGAATGACCAGGAGTTTGAGGCCTGCCTCCCTTACATAGTGAATCTGAGGCCAGGCTGGGCTGCAAAAGACCCTGTCATAAAACAAGCCAAAAACATTGCATTGATATTCTATCTCATCATAGTGAGAATGGCTGTCATCAAGAAAACAACACGTGTTGGTGAGGAGGTAGGGAAAAAGGAACCCCAAATAAGGTTGTTGGGAATGTAAATTACTCCAGCTATTATGGAAATCAGTACATTGGTTTCTCAAAACCTGAAAAATAGAACTGCCATGTGATCCATTTACAGCACTTCTGGATAAATACCCAAAAGAATCAAAGGCAGCTTCCTATAGAGATTTCTGAGAACATGTTTATCATAGCAGTATCCACAGTAGCTGAGCTATGGAATTAGTGTAGATGCCCATGAATGGATAAAGCAAAGGTGACATAAATACAATGAAGTGTTTGTAATTCAGTATAAAGATGAACAAAATCTGAGTGTAGTGGCACACGCCTTTAATCTCAGCACTTAGGCAGAGGCAGAATGATCTTTGTGAGTTCCTCACCAGCTAGGTCTAGGGAGTCCCAGAGCATAGGTGGCATAGTGAGATACTTCAACCCCCAACAGGAGAATGAATGAATGAAATTGTGCAATCTGCAGGAAAATGAATATAGCTAGAGATCATAATGTTAAATGGAATCAGCCTTCAGAAGACAAATATTGCATGTTTTCTGTAAAATGTAGTATTTAGGGAGGGGATAAAAGGGGCCATGCAGGTAATAGGAAGACTATTAGGAATGTGGAGGGGGAAAGTAGTAGAGGAGGAGCGAGGATAAGGGGTATTGAAAGGGTTAATAAGATCAAAGCACACTATGCGTATGTGTGGAAGCAATGAAACCCGTGCTTTGTAGAATTAGTATGCAGCAATAAAATCAATAAAAAGTTTATATCAGATTTTAATGGATAGTGATTAAATATTTGATGTTCTTCTAAACCATTGCTCATTGTTCTGTCTGGAAGTCTCTTAATCTTTCACGAACACATGGAATGTGAATAGAGTTTGGTGCCAGTCCTGTGGACAGCAACTCCAATATAGGTGTTTGTGTTCTAAACAAACCTGTAGCTGATTCAAGTGTCAGGTCACAAGACATTTTCTGAATAATGTACTTTTCCAAGGATAGCAGAGCTGTAATCTTGTTTTTACTCTTATCAATAACTATGGATTATGGAGCTAGAGAGATGGCTCAGTGGTTAAGAGCACTGACTACTCTTCCAGAGAACCTGGGTTGGATTGCCAGCACCCACATGGAAGCTCACAGCTGTCCATAACTCCAGTATCTAACATCTTCACACAGACATACATACAGGCAAACTGCCAATGCCCATAAATTAAATAAAAATTTAAAAATATGGATTATAATTTCAGGAATAGTCCATATTAGTTTGTTATATTACTATATTTTTCTTTTAAAAAATACATTTATTGAGAAATACCATGCCATGCCAATTTAAACTGCACAGTTCAGTTGTTTTTAGTGTACTGATGGAGTTGTCCAACTACCAACATAGTCTCATTGTAGTCTCTTTTAGGGAAGCAGTGAGTCTGTGGGGTTTCTTATAGGAATACAGGTGAGGAGTTACTTACAGAGTGTGGATGGTTCAAAGGCAGCTATATCAGTATGTCAAATGACTCATGAAAGCTGCATCCCTGAAGTATAGGCACAAGGCATTTTTATCACTCTGAATTAAAACTCTGTTTTCATTAGGACCCATTTGCCACACTCCCCACCACTCACCTCTGATAATCGATCACATATCAATTAATTAATTAATTAATTAATTTATTTATTGTGGGTGGGTGCACATGCCATGACATCAACATGGAGGTCAGAGGACAGCTTGCAAAGCCAGTTCTTTCTCTTTACAGTGTGGGGCCTGGGGTCTTCAGACTTGGCAGCAAGTGATTTTACCCACTGATCTATCTCCCTGGCTCCCACTAACCTTTCTGTTTCTGAATTAGTCTATTCTGAATATTTAATATAAATAGGATAGTAGTGTATGTGTGGTTTGTGAGTGTATATTTTACTTAGTATAGTGTTTTAAAGGTACCTCATTTATTTTTGGTGTGGAATAATTTTCATTGTATGAATATCCCATATTTTGTTTGGTTCTCTCTTCTTGTATATTTTGGCTATTATGAACCTACATGTGTGAGTTTTTGTGTGGACAATATGTTTGGTTCTCTTTTCAATATATTTACTAGTGGAATTGTTGGGTTGTACCACAGCTGTGTTTTAAGGAACCACCAAACTGCTTCCCAAAGCAACTGTATTATTTCAATTCCCCATCCATAAATGTCTGAATTTCTTCATATTCCTACTAACCATTGTGTAGATGGAAGTTTCTGTCCCGCCCGTCCCAAGGCTGTTCAGTCCCAAAGAAGCACACAGAGGCTTATATTAATTATAAACTTTTTTGCCTATTAGCTCAGGCTTATTCATTATGTAAACAGAGACTGTGCTTTAATTTCCTGTCCACTCAGACCCAAATAATCACAAAGAAACTATATTAATTACAACACTGTTTGGCCAATGGTTCAAGCATATTTCTAGCTAGCTCTTACATCTTAAATGAATCCATACTTCTTATCTATGTTTAGTCATGTGGCTTGGTACCTTTTCTCAGCAAAACATTCTCATCTTACTTTCTCTGTGTCTCTGCCTTTCCCCTTCCCAGAATTCTCCTAGTCTGATTGCCCCACCTGTACTTCCTGCCTGGCTACTGGCCAATCAGAATTTTATTAAACCAATACGAGTGACAAATCTTTACAGTGTACAAGAGCATTATCCCACAACACCCTTGTTCCTGCCATTTTCATTTTGACCATCCTAGTGGTATGCAGTTATATCTTATTATGGTTTCAATTTGAAAATGATCAGTGTTGTTGAATGTTTCTTCATGTGTTTGTTAGCCATTTGTGTATTTTCTTTGGTGAAATAGCTAGTAAAATCTTGTGTCCATTTATATATGCTTTTTTATTTGTTTTTGATGTTTCGAGCAAGTACTTTACCACTGAGCTATATCTTCAGCGAGATTTTTCAGTGATTTTATTATCTGCAGTTTTTTGTCCCTAGGCCATTTTTTTTCTCTAATGTGGTTCAGGTAGGAGAAGACAATAAAAGAAATGCACTTTTGTCTGGTCATGTTTGTATTGCCAACTGTTTGCTATGTTAAGACTGGAGGATCATAAGCTCAAGACCATTCTGGGCTATGAAGTGATTTTAAGGTTGGCCTGGGAAACTTAGTGAGACTTTATCTCAAAAGACAAACAGCAGAGCAGGTTGGGGATAGAGTTTGGTGGTATAGCCACTTGCCTAGAATGCTATGAGACTCTAGGTTCAATCCCTAGCACTGTAAAAAAAATAACTTCTTCAATAATTTACTGGAGACAATAGATGGTAAATAGGAAATTATTTCTGGGGGTTTCATTGGAGTGTGAAGAATCACCTATTAGGATAGAAATGCATGCCATGTCAAGCAGGCTTAAGGATATGTTAGCTGCCCTTTCAGAAGGAGCAGTTAAAATGTAGATGTAGACTGTGTTTTAGCCTACAGAAAAATGATACCACATAAATGAGAAAGTGAGAGGGCCTTGTGAGATTTCCTCCTTCCGCATTGCAATGTCAGCTGATGTTGTCATTGGCTTACCTCTAGATGAAGAACTACAGGAAATGAATGACTGCTGAGAGAAGGACCAGATCCCTGATAGGTTATCCAGTACCGAGTACTCAGCCCGAAACACCTGTACATACATACAAGCACCACTAGATGGATTTAGCAGGCTGTGTCATATATCCATATATCCTTATGATCATAAAATAATTATGAAAGAAGATGAGGTCACAAATTTGAAAGGGAATAGGGAGGACATAGGAATTGCAGGAGGAAATCATGTGGTAGAAATGATATAAACACAACACATATATGAAATTCTCTTTTTTATTTTTATTTAACCTTTTTCATTTTACATACCAACCCAAGTTCCCTCTCCCTCCCCCTCTCCTGCCCCCTTCTCACCCCTATCTACTCCTCAGAGGGGGTAAGGCCTTCCTTGGGGAGTCAACTAAGTAGCTGTTTCTGTGGTTTTCCCCATCATGATCTTGACCCCTCTTGCTCATATGATCTCTCTTCCCTCTCTTCATCTGAACTTCAGGAGCTCATCACAGTGCTTGGCTGTAGATCACTGCATCTGTTTCCATCAGTTACTGGATATAGGTTCTATGATGACAATTAAGGTAGTCACTAATCCGATTACAGGGGAAGACCAGTTGGAGCTCCCTCTCCACTATTGTTTAGGAATCTTAGCTGGAGTCATCCTTGTGGATTCCTGGGAATTTCCCTAGTAGCAGGTTTCTCCCTAGCCCCATAATGATTCTCTCTATCAAACTATCTCTTTGGTTGCTTTCCCTCTCTATCCCTCCCCTAACTGGGCCATCTTGATCTCTCGTCTTCCCACCCCCTATACCCTTCTTCTACCCCTCCCAGTTTTCCCAGGAGATCTTAACTATTTCTCCTTCCTGGGGCCCTCCATGCATGTCCTCCTTTTGACCTAATTTTTCTGGGGTTGTAGATTGTAGCCTTGTTATCCTTTGCTGTATGTCTAATATACAGTGTTTGTCTTTCTAGGTCTGGGTTGCCTCACTCATGATGTTTTTTTCTAGTTCTATCCATTTGCCTGCAATTTTCAAGGTGGTTTTTTTTTTGTTTTTACTGCTAAATAATACTCCATTAAATTAAAAATGAAGGGAAAGATTATTTGAAACTTAATGTACACAAAGTTAAACAAGGCCATTTCAAGAAATTCAGCTCAAGTTTCCTCTGCATCCTAGAATTTAAACAATATCCATGAATGTATAATTCAGCTACCATTTGGTTTCAGTGAACTTATTTGGATAGCCTTGGAATTGTTATAATTTTTGCTGTCTTCTACACAGAAAATATTTTCCAGTTTATCACATAACTCAGTGCATATGGTAGCTGAATGTATAGTAATTTCTCTGCAGTTGTACATAGAAGCTTTTTTACTTTAAAGGGAGTTACTATATACTATATTAAGTTATAAAAGTGATTTTTATTTTTTTTCAAGACAGGGTTTCTCTGTAGCTTTGGAGCCTGTCCTGGAACTCACTCTGTAGACCAGGCTGGCCTGGAATTCAGAGATCCGCCTGCCTCTGCCTCCCGAGTGTGGGATTAAAGACATGTGCCACCACCACCCAGCCATAAAAGCAATATTAACACTTAAAGAATCATCTAGATGTGGAATGTTAGACCTTTGATCAGGTTACCAACAAAATAGTGTAAACTTTTATTTTCGAACAATTGAAAACTAGAAGCATGGATTATCCCTGTGGTTGTTTGAGTTCTGAGACACAAACTAGAGTTAGCCATTGGACACCAAATACCTCTATGAAATTAGTCACCTTCTTTTGCATTTTTAAATTAGTCTCTAAGTTTCAGATGTGTTCAAAATGTATGTAATACTAAAGTACATTTGGCAACAAGTCATTCTGTAGCTTTTTTCTCCAGCTACCTAGCCATTTTTCCATTCTTAGATACCTTTACAGACCTTAAACATAAAGATAACACAAGTATGAATATATATTATCCTCTAGTCACAGCAGAGGTCTTGGAGCACATACTTTCCAGATCTGAGATAGACCAATTTAATTGCATGTTTATGATGTTTTGATACATGTATAGAGACATACACACATGGTTAAACAGTTACCACGGTCAAAGCCAGTAGTTTCCCCATCACCTCACACAGTGACTTGGTTTCAGTGGAGATTTAAGATCTTTTCTCCGGGTAGTTTTTAAGCATAATACATTTCTAATACTGTAGTTAGGGTATGTATTGGGGGACCTTATTGAAAATAAATCTATTATTAAACTTTCAACTATTTTAAAACAATTCATATGTGATCAGTTTGGATATTCAGCTTATTAGTATACTAAAGACTTTTCTCTTTGATGAGCTAGGGGTATTTTTTTGAGACACAGTCTCTCTATGTAGCCCTGACTGTTTTGGAACTTACTCTGTAGACCAGACTGTCTACAAACTCAGAGATATGCCTTCCTCTGCCTCCCAAGTGATTAAAGGTATATGCCACCGTGCCCAGATTTGTGGAAATTTTTAATTTGCTCATTAGTGTTTTTTTTCTCTATCACAAGGAGGCTGAACATCTAATACAAAGCAGTTCCTGGCAAATACTCCCACTATAGGGTCATTATCATATCCTCTTCCTGTTTGTGAAAAAGTTTATAAATGCCAGGTTGGTACCTGGATGACTGCACAAAAATAAAAAAATTCTCTAGTTGAATCCCACTCATGATTCAAATTTAATGTAAGATTCAAATTTAATGTAAGATTCACTAATATGCTTTAATTTGAATCTCTGTTTCTCAAATCTATTTCTTTCCTCTATGTATATAAATATTTTAGTGTAAATTTACTTATGCCTCATCAGAAAACCAAATTAATAAAATAGTATTAAATGTCAGGACTTACTAAAGACATTAATTTTGACATGAACTATAACCTTTAAAATATGTTTGTTTATTGCTTAATTTTTATTTCAACACATATAATTAATTTTCTTTTCCAAGAAGACATCTGTTAAAGACATGGCTGACTTTCCTGTTCCTACCCAAGATACAACTACTGGTGATGACAAACAAGGTACGAAAAGAACTAGTTTTATTCTTACAAGGATGCCTTCCTATGTTTCATCATCTATTTCTCCTGGAACAGCTTCCAATCATATGAGGACAGCGCTCAGAATGCATACTCATTTGGGTAGATTGTGTAGTTTAAATTGTTGTCAGAAGCCTGTGGTTCATTCACAATGTTGCAATATGACTTTCAGTTTCTGAATCACCTTAATTCATTGATTTTTTTTGGGGGGGGGGGGTTGAGACAGGGTTTCTCTGTAGCTTTGGTGCCTGTCCTGGAACTAGCTCTTGTAGACCAGGCTGGCCTCGAACTCACAGAGATCATCCTGCCTCTGCCTCCTGAGTGCTGGGATTAAAGGCTTGTGCCACCACCGCCAGCTCATTGGTCATTGTTAATCTTAGAGTACTTTGACTCCTTATATTGGATTCTGTTCCCATAGTTAGGAAACAGAAAGAATTGGAGGATTAATATCTAGTATTGGCATAAAGGATTTGAAAAAATAAACCACCATTAGTATACATTTGTATACAGGTCTAATCCATGAAGAAGTTTTTTCAGACAATGTGTCAATCCTAAAGCTTTATGTATTTCTCATTGGTCCAGTGCTTATGGAGGTGTCATATGGAGCCTGGTTTCAATTTCCTTGTTTTACTGGGTAGCTGAGAAGGCATGCAGCATAGTGTCCAGTGCTAGAGATACCCTCAGGCATGGGGATTAGTTGGTCTGCCATATCCAGAAATACAGGCAGGACCCTCTCCTCTAAACCCTGGACTTTGTGTGATCCTTTTAGAATTTACCAGGTCCTTCCTCATATACCTTGTTATACACAGACCTCACAAATCTAGTGCTTTTGAAATCACTTAACATTTAGAAATAAGCAACTGAGCTCAGGCAGGCAGTAGGAATCATCTACTTGTACAAGAATAAAAAGAACTGGGACAGGAACCAAGATTTTCTGTCTTAAGCCAGTATTCCATCTGTTACATCAATTTACCACTCACAAGTGGGAGAAGACTGTCTGAAGGGAAGCCATTTCAGGTTTTATTGTTGAGCCCTGCCATTAATTCAACCTCACAGAGACGTTAAACATGGAAAAGAAGCTTCCATTAAGCACCAATGGTTTCATACTTTCGATTTAAATATTCATTTAAGAGACTCAAGTGGAACTAGATGTTATCTGCAGTTGATCACTCTCCTAACTTGTGAGTCTTTGCCTTGAGTGCAAAGCTCCAGAAATATTGAAACTTGAGTTTAAATCCCAGTTTCCTGTTGCTGATTTGGCTGTTATGAAGGAAAGTGGGAGAAATTTGGGATGCTTTTTGATAATACCCCTCCTAACGACTCGTGGCTGTCTCTCTAGAAACTTGAAAATAGACCTTCCTTCTGTAGGTGGAGAGACTGTTCCCACACTCTGTGAGGTTTCTTGTGTTCTAGAAATGCTACAGCAATTTCTAGAGGGTTGTAAGATTTTGTAACTCATGGATAGAGATTATTTGTTTTAATGTCATGTATCTCAGAAATAAAATTTCACAAGGCTTTTGTTTTCTTTTTCTTCTCCTTTCTCTTTCTTCTTCCTTAAACATGAAACAAAATACTACTAGCGTTGAAAAGTACTGTTAATGAACCCTTACCAAAGGACGTGTCTGAGGATACAGGTAGGAGAAAACCATTTTAATGTATTCTCTCTCTAATAATTTCTAAATTAAGAGGCCTCAGCTGTTTGATGACTTGAAGATTGTTGTGTCTGTGATGGTGTATCTGTCTCTAGATCTTTGGCTTGTGTTTTGTTACAGGCATTTCCCTCTCTTCAGAAGAGGGTGACTTTCGATTTCAGTCAGTTTGAATTTAGGAGTATACAATCAGGACACCTTAGAATTTCAGTGATTCACATAAACTCCTGTGTTTTCTTTGTAAATTAAAGAACTTGTGAGGTGGATTAACCTGAGGCCCAGAGTTGGTATTTTCCATTGTGAAACTGTCAATCTTAAATATCTTTATAATCCTTCCCTACCAGGAAGGTAGTGCTTAAACATGGAGTAGATTCCAGGGGGAATGTGGAAGTCGTGCTAGGCAGTAGAAATGTGTATGAGAAACAATGTAGAATGTTTGGGCCTGTCTTTTCAGTTCTCTCTTTAAAAACCTATTTATTTACTTAATTTTACATGTAGGTGTGTGTGTGTGCATGTGCACGTGCGTGTGTGTGCTCCTGGGTGTATGTATGTATGTCTGTACAGTGCCCATGGAGGTCAATAAGAGGTGTTGAATCCCCTGGAACTGGAATTACAGGTGGTTGTAAGCTTCCGTATGGGTGCTGGAAACTAATCCCAGGGCCTCTGCAAGTCCAGTAAGACCTCTTAATTGCTGAGTCACCTCTTCTGCCCCCTGTAGCTCTCTGAATGGAGCCATCACAGAAGCAAGATAAACCATGTTAAAAATCAAGTGGCTCCAGAAAGCATTTTTATTTAGATCTTTGGTTATGAGGATTTAAATGAAGTTTCTGCTTTCTTTATTGTTATTGCTCTTGCATTTTAGAATGTAAATAATGTTTCTTATAATTGGCTACCTGTCATCCTGAGCATTTGTTTAAAGTTGCAACAGAGAAGTCAGTAGACTGCTGAAGCTTATGCTGCTATAAATGTTTCCCAAACACTAGGGTCATTTGAAGTTTAAAAGCAAGATTAGGGTGGAGAAAGAGGAAGAAAGAAGAGATAGGGAGAACTGGGCAGGAAAAATCGCCAGTCTCCCTCCCCCGCCCCAAGTGATTCTGGTATGCGGCCTATTTGGAAGCCACTACTTCCAAAAAAGAAATGCTGCAAAATAGGAAATCATGATGGTAAATCAATCACGACTCCAAAATCCGTGAAAATTCTCAAGCCCCATTTTGCCTTTTGAAACATTTGGATCCATTCATCACAGAGGAAATACTCTATTTGTATAGGCCAAACACCTGTGGCCAATTCTTAGCTGGTCTGATTTCAGTTGGTAAGGTGGATGTTCTGCAGTTTTTGTAAATTTCATGACACAGTGCTAGTAAAAGCTATTTCAATTTGGAGTGTTAAATTAATGCTTCTCCTATAGGCTTTGAGAATCCTAAATCTTTCTATTTGTTCCAGAGATTTCAGTATGAGATCAAATGTTTTTTGAGACATGAGCCTCAATTCTCATTTTTAACATTCTTTACTAGGACTTGGCACCACCAGATAAAACCTAACAGGTGTGCTACAGCACATGAAGTCTATCTAAATTTGCTTCACTCTGCCTGGGAACATGCTGTGTGTGTTTTGATTTATTCTTTCCACTGCTGCCCCCTTCTGGATGTGACTCAATCACTCATCTCAAACATATTTAACAGCCTATTTCCGGGGAAAACAACACAGTGTTCCCCTGGGAGATAGGAGAGTCACAACGGGGTAATTATATTTCCGAATGGTAGTCAGTGTACTGGAGACAGTTCCTCTAGTTCCGCTGCAGCCTTTTAGAAGGTCAGTCATTAATTAAGTCTGTGTTCTCTTCCCTTTTTCATTTCCCGGAAAGATGATGGAAGATGACATGCCTGGCGTGTTCCAGGAAGTTGACATTTTCCCCTCTCTCCAGCTAAATGAGAAGCTGTGATTCATTCATTGGCTTTTGCTTGAGCTTGCAGCACAATGTGCCCTTGCTGTTTGCGCAGGTACTCATCTGAGCTATGAGTATCAGTGGGGAGCTGAAGTGGGCTGTCAGGGTGGTAGATGGATGACTTAACTACACTAGTACTGTTGAGGCTTTTGTAGTCTGCAACCTGAGTCGGCTACTAAGCTGCGCTTTGGCTATATCTTTGTAGAGAGAGGGAAAAGCATGTCTGTGCTTTGCTTAGTATGCATGGTGGTGATGATAATGATAACAGTGAAGGTGATATGGTGAGTGATAGACAGGGGTACCAAGTCATTAGGGAATGGAGACTCCTTGCGAAGCATCCATTTCCTACATACTCTCACTCTTTTAGTTGGTGAGCGGATATGTGTTAGGGGAGTTGAAGAGATTTCATGCCCATGTTCCATTCTAGCCCAATTCAGCCACACACAGTGCACAATAGTAGTTTTCATCTTGCTTCTGTGTCACGGCAAGGTGTTCCTCCTCAGTGTGGTCTCCAGCCTGCTGTGGGCAGTTCTGGTGCTGCTCCACTGCTAGTGACCACCTCATGGGCCTTGTGCAGTGCAGCAGATTCCCCTTTCCTCATCTCCTGCAAGGAACTAAATTCAGAGTTCAGAATATTAGGAGCTTTAATTTATGTCTCTATGAAAGGAACACTTTGCAATTCTGCAGGACATTCACTTTCCCTAGCACTCCGGCCTTCTTTCTTTGTCCCTGTGAGAGAGGGACTTGCTTAATAGGTGAGGAAAGGCAAGTTCATCTGTTTAGTGACATGACTAGGAGGAGCACCTGGGGTCTCTGGACCCCCAACCTACTTCCTGGTCCTTTCTCCATTGCTCATCCACACCCCTACTATGTCTGTCTGTCTATCTTTCATTAGCAGAGCTCACCCTAACTTCCACACCCATCCCTGCACCAGCATAAAGATAAAGACAAATGACAAGGGAATTAACGGTTACTGTGGTCTGGTGTGTGGGAAACAGTGTTTTAACATGGCTAGGACTTTTGCTAACTGAATATTTCTGGAAAGCAGTGAGGCCTGAAGGAGAAGAACACAGAGGAACAGTGGTGGGCCTGCTCAGAGGCCTGCCTCCAGCACTGCAGTGAGTCTGGCTACACGTTGGCTTCCTAGCTCTAGGGCAATCTTTTTGACTGAGAAAGAAGGGGGAGGCCCTGTTCTTTGCTGCCTGGAGTTGGTAGGAGGTAAGGAGGTGTTGGTTCTTCTTTGCCCAGGTGTGGGGTCGTGATATGAAGAGGAAGAGTCTCAGTCTTTTTGGCATTTCCATACTCTTGTTGATGGGAAGGGGCTCTTGCAGCATTGCAGTTGGAAGCTGAAACACGCCTTTTCTCACTGCAGCAAGCCAAATGCTTAGGTCAGGAGAAATGGCTCCTTTTATGCAGCTGATCACATGTAAGGAGAGGCTCTTTCTCTTGGGAGTTTGCTTTGTTGTGCCTTGCTGGCATTTATGAGAATTTTCAGCTCCCCTTTCTGCTTTGCTTGTCTAACCCAAGGGTTTTAATGATCATCATCAATCTAGGCTGCTTTCTACCAGAGGAGGTTTTCATCTTTGGAGCAGTGTAAATGAGGATGGAATAGTGCAGCGAAACACTTTCTTTTGGATAAATATGTGAAACAAAGAAACAAATTATATTCTCCCCATAAGCAGCACTCTTCCTGTGAATTTTTACGGTAAAAACTTGCAATGTTTGCAAAACCATAGCAGAGCTCTGAGCTTCTAAAGGCACTTTACACAAATGAGTGGGCCACAAAAAGAGGCCTGATGTTTTTGTAAGTTTCTAATTACTCCTCACAACTTCTGATGGGAAAGTGGGCTCTGTGGGTGTTAGTAGTGAGCATATTAGCTTCTGATTTGGGTTTGATGAGGAAAAGAATGGTTGAAACATGTTTGAATGATTCCATTTCATAGTTCTTGTCTGGTTCTGTCACAGAGACAAGGAAACAAGACTATTTTCTCTTTCTTTTTTATGGAGGGAGGTTTTTGAGATATGGTCTTACTCTGTAGCTTAGCCAGGCTATTCTGGAACTTACTGTGCAGTCCAGTTTGTTTTCAAAACCATGGTGATCTCTCTGAACTTCCTGAGTGCTAGGATTATAAGCATGAGCAACCACACCTGGACAGGGATATTTTCTTAGAGGAAAAGCTTCACACCTTCTTTTAATTACTTTGTAAGAGCTCAGCTTTCTTGTGACCTTGGTGCTCTGTATGCACACACACACTTTTTTTTTTTGAGACAGGGTCTCATTAATTAGCTTTGGCTGGCCTAGAATCCAATTCCAGGTATTAGCCATTACATCTAACTCTGGTAATATTATATATTTCAAGAAAATACACAGCTAGATCTGTTTCTTCCTAACCTGGAATACTGGTTTAAAGTCTATTATTAGACTATCAGGAGATACCAAGAAGCTCTCAGGTGGGAATCTATCATTATATAAAAAGATAACCTCTTAAGTGGCTTGTCTTTTTATCTTGGAATGTCTCCATTAATCCATTCAGACTTGAGAATGAAAGAAAACATGCTGGATTTCTCTCCTTTTCATTGCGCCTTTAGCTTTAAAAGTAAAATCAGAGAATTAGCAAAGTGTGGAAGCCCTTGAGTTTTCCACATGGATACATCAACCTTGGTTTTACTTGTTGCTGTGTTCTGTAATAGCCCAACTTCTACTTCCACCCTGATTAACAGAGAAATGAAAACCCAAGCAACCAACAAATAATCTTTTGTTTCAGCAACTTCTAAGGACTGCAACAGTCTCAAAGCAAGACCAAGATCCAGGTAGTGTTTATTTAATTTCTTTTTTTTATTGTTTATTTATTTATTAAAGATTTCTGCCTCCTCCCCGCCACCGCCTCCCATTTCCCTCCCCCTCCCCCATCAAGTCCCCCTCCCTCATCATCCCTAAGAGTAATCTGGGTTCCCTGCCCTGTGGGAAGTCCAAGGACCTCCCACCTCCATCCAGGTCTAGTAAGGTGAGCATCCAAACTGCCTAGGCTCCCACAAAGCCAGTACGTGCAGTAGGATCAAAAACCCATTGCCATTGTTCTTGAGTTCTCAGTAGTCCTCATTGTCCATTATGTTCAGCAAGTCCGGTTTTATTCCATGCTTTTTCAGACCCAGGCCAGCTGGCCTTGGTGAGATCCTGATAGAGCATCCCCATTGTCTCAGTGTGTGGGTGCACCCCTCGCGGTCCTGAGTTCCTTGCTCGTGCTCTGTCTCCTGCTCATGATTTGGACCTTGAGATTTCAGTCCGGTGCTCCAGTGTGGGTCTTTGTCTCTGTCTCCTTTCATCAGAAAGTATGGAATATATACATATTAGAGTACTACTCAGCAGTAAAAAACAATGACTTCCTGAATTTTGTTTATTTAATTTCTCAATTAAATTAAATTTAATTAAGATGTCTTTTGTGCCCTGCCCCTGCCTAGAATACAATCCTGGACCCCACACCCAAATCACTGTCTGTTCTGCCTTTAGACTTAAATCTAAAGACATGGGTCATTTCACTCCTTTGTGAATGGCCTGCCTTGATTAATCTAGTGATGCTGGAAAGCCTCTTAGCCTTTGTGGGCATCAGTGCTACAAGATGGTGGCTATTGTTATCTGGACCCCTGACAGGAAGTAGTTTGTGTAAAATGACTGAGTTGGGGAAGGATGATAAGTAATAGGGGTATAGCTCTGTTAAGAGGGAAATAGGGCTAAAAGGTAACAACTAAAGTTTCTGTGAATATGAACACCCAAACAGTAAGAAGTCTGGGACATAAAATCTAGAGAAGGGAAAATGTTTATGACTTCAAGGAGACACCGTGCTTCAGGTAAGCATTACTTAGGATCTGTTTGAGCCATTCTTAGTGTCTCTTCTCAGCTTTCTGTTTTTAAAATAGTCATGAACAAAAGAGGGAGAATCAAGAGAGCAGAGTCATGGCTGTTGCCAAACCTGGAAAAGAGGAGCAGAGGGGACATACAGACACAGAGTTAGTCCACCAAAGACAGGAAATGTTATGTTGCTGCCACTTTAAGGCAGTAGAGCTGCTGTGTAAGATAGACTACCATGTGTTTTTTTTTTTTGTTTTTTTTTTTGAGTTTTACTTTAACCCTTTGTGACTTTTTTCCTCCTTCAGCTTCAGGTCCTCTATCCCCCTCCCCCAAAGTGGATTTAAACCGCATCACATTTTGTGCTCTTGAAATTTAAGTACTTGAACTGGAGAGATGGCCTAGTTGTTAAGAGCACTGCCTATTCTGAGTTCAATTCCTGAAAACCACATGGTAGCTCACCACCAACTGTAATGATTTCTGGTGCCCTCTTCTGGCCTGCGGGCACACATGCAGGCTGAACACTAAAGATAATAAGTAAACAAATCTTTTGAAAAAAGAAATTTAAGGACATACTGTCTCAATGTAAATCAAAGAGTTGAGGTTCTCTTTTCTTGTTCATTATAAGCCACAAATACCTATATTCATATATATTTTTGAGCAATAACTTATTTGAGTAGGAAGAAAAGTATGGTCACTCTATGGTGACCATATTTACTCTCTGTTTTTTTTTTTTTTTTTTTAAGGATTGTCAGGTTTTTAAAAAGGATTGGCAGTTTCTTTAGCTTTTTATAATAAGAAAAGCTTTCCATAAATTGCAGAAATGAACTGATATATACCTTATTAGTCATAAATTGAACTTCATATAGTTTTTGTTGAGTTCTTATTTCCTCAAAATGAGTGAAATTATAAAATCTCAAAGGCACATGCTCCACTAGTAATGGCCTAGACAAATATTATATATTATTATCTTAGAAATTGGCCTCCTAGTCCAATTTGGATGATACATTTTTCTTATTTCTAACTGGCTATTTACTGAGATGAAGAGTGCCAAACCATATTCTCATTTTTTCCAAATGGTAAGGACTTATAGAAAAAAGTAAAAGAGGAAAAATTAACATTCTGATGTTATTTTATCTCTCATTTTGCCAATTCCTTGCACAGTATGATTTACTTGACCACAGTCCTGCCACATAGTCTCACTTATCTGGTATTCAGTACCTTTCTATGTAAAAATATAAACACAAAGTTCATATATGGAAAGGAGGTTATGGCAAAGTATGTATATGTGTACAAGCATGGGTATCCACATGTGCATGTACACGCAGACTATTACACATAAGTTAGTCTTCCTTCGTTGAATGTCACTGAAGCTGTATGTGGCATAAAGAGTTTTTTTTGAAATTTCTAGCTAGAGACTCCAGCTTTCTTTACGGAACAATAGTTCTTTAAAAACTTGGTTGTCTTTTTATGTTAATTCCCTTTGGTTCTGTTTGACAATGCTAAGGAAAATTTCCCTTTGTTATTGCCTGTGTTTCTCTCATCTGTCTAGCCACACACAGAACTAGGACCAACCCAAGAGCATGCTACGTACCACTATTACCATTGCCTTAAACATTGTGTCCTTACAAGACAAACAAAAACTTTAGTCACCAGAGAGAGATCTTGGGAAATTTTTTGATTTGTAAAATAAAACCCTTGCCTAGCAACAGTTAATTATGAATTGGATCTTATGGGACCCTTCCCCTGCTGAACTATTGGCTACTGATACATTCTGGAGGATGAGCCGTCATTGTCTATAGTTGTGTGCTCACTGAAGAGTTCACTACATACCAATGGATGGTTCCAAGTCCACAGTCACACACATAAACCACAGTGGGTCTTATAAACAAAAAAACAAAACAAAAAACAACCCCCCCAAAACCTCATAAATGTGGGCAGGAGACTTGAGCGAAAGCAGGGATAATAGGAAGGGGGAATTAGAGAGTGGGTTGTAATAATCTGATGCACTTTATACATATATGAGTGGTCAAAGAACACACTTAATAAAAGTTAAAAACAAAACTTTGCTTTGTCAAAAAACAATGTTACCCAAACTAAAGGGGTTTAATAGCCATTGATCAACTCTAATTCAGGAATAACTACTATAATAGCTAAATACAGAAACCAGTTTCCTGAAGATAATTTCTTTCTCAGCTGTATCTGTGATTCAGAGGTCATTTTCTGCTTTGACATGAAATCAGCTGAGAACTTGAATAGAAGAGGTTAAAATTAAGCCTTTGCTTGAAAATTCTATAAAACACTTATTTCTCAGGGCAAGACTAGCTAACCCCCTGAAGCTGATTGATGTGTTTCTCTTTCCTAAGCGTCATTTGTGGCATAACCCTTGCATTTGAGTTCTTAGTCACAGCATGGATGTCCCCACTCCATATGTGCTTGCCATTACACTGCAAGTAAACCAGTTTTGAAATCAGTTAATACCATGAAGCACTTCTCCTATAACACAGAAGTGTGCAAGCTGAAAGGCTTCCACACTATTCTTATTAGCAAGTATAACAGAAACAGATTGGAATTTATACTTTTGGAAAGAGTATAAATTAAGGAATATGGCTTAATAAGGGCAAAAGATCCCAGTCATGGCTGAGTTTGGACAGTTATTGTATGCAGTGACATTTAAAGGACAGCAGCTTGTCTGTCCTCTACATTCATTTTGACTTTGGGGTGTTTTCTATTTCAACCCAATTTCAGGGAATAAAGCTCTCCTCTTTCCCCTCTGACCTTCCCTTATTTTGCTACAGATCTTACTCTAGCACCTCCATAGAAGAGACCATGAAAAGGGGTGAGGACCCTCCCACCCCGCCACCACGGCCACAGAAAACCCATTCCAGAGCCTCCTCCTTGGATCTGAATAAAGTCTTCCAGCCCAGTGTGCCAGGTGAAGTGCTGCCCTCCCACCTAAGCCCTTCCCTTTCCTGCTGGAGCCAGTATATGTCTCTGCTGCAAAGGCCTCCGTGTGTCAGGGAAAAGAGCAGACAGACCTGGAAGTTTTCCTGGCCATGCAAATCTTTATGTTGCTGTGATATTCTTGGGCAGGAAAATTCCCAGACAGATACATAGCATATGGGTCTGGAGACTTGCCCACACTGCCGAGGAGGAAGAATGATGAAGTGCTTCTTTACTAAGAGAATAAAAATGCTTCAACTCCAGGCAGCTCTCAGTGTGCTTGGCTGCCGTCTTATCCTCTCTATATGATAATTTGTAAATAAGATGACTGGCATTCTCCTGAGACATTGTGTGGTTCTTCAGGGTAAGAGCTTAGTGATAGGCACCTAGTCAGAATTTTCTATGGCAGTATATCCATGTGTTCTTAGGGTTCAATGCAGAAGACTCCAAATCTGACTAATGGTTGGGTGGAGGGTCTAGGACTAGGGTTCTTGTGGGTGGGCTGCTCTTGGGTTTCTGGGATTTTTTTTTTTGAGGCTACAACTGTACTGGGCCTGAAGGGTGTCAGAGAGGATTGCCCTTTCCCCTACTTCCTGTGAGGTAGGCTAAGTCCTAGGAAAGCGAAGGAGCAAAACATAAGAGACATGCCATCGCTTCTGGTGACAGCATAGATAGCACTGTCTCAGATGTCCTTTGGTGAGCTGCAAAGGGTCTTTCCACTGGTGTATGTAAGTGAACCATCAATACGACTTCCTGAAATGTTTTCTCAGTCTGTGTGCAGTTTAAACCAAGGCAGACTTGGCTGCCAGCGATGTGTGGATTATTCCCTTTCTACTAAAACAGAGAGTCTCATTGGCCTTCCCATTAGCATGATCTCAGTGTCCCGGCAGTGCTCAGAATGTTTCACTCATTCTAATAATGTATTCTACTAATAATAAAGCTATAGATTATGTTTTAATATGCTCGAATCTGAAACTCTCTATGAAACTGATTCCTTGCAGTGAGTTCATCAGATAAAAATTCCCCCCTCCATACTTCAATCCAAATTCTGAGATAATTTCATAGTGACCCATCTCTAGGGTAAGAGTAGCCATGGGTGATGATGTTATGAAAATTTCACTTGGTTATAGGATTAGGAACTAGAAGACTCTACTATGGCTGCAAGATGATTAAAATAATCTGGAGAGCTGTTTCAGTATCTTTCCCTTGCAAGAACTGAGAATGGAAATGTATGTGTGCCTGAGAGTGAGCTAATCTTTGTGCCTCAGTTTCTTTATCTTTAAAGTAATGCCAATATGTGCCCCCATCGGATTGTAACACTTTGGGTAGTTGAAAACATATGGCAAATGTCACCCTGTCTAGCCCAGGCACCTTAATATACATCCAAGGCTCATATTTTCATGGCTGGGAAGTTTCAGGAGCCGCCCTGATACTATGTTCTTGAGTGATGCGGGGAAAGCTCCATGACTTCTTGATGTTAGTGGAAAGTTCTGTAATTCTTTCTAGTAAGTTTTTCAGAAGCCTTCCAGAGTGAGCAGACTCTAATTTAGTCTGTCATAGTATCCATTTGTTAACAAGCCTTCTATTTTTATTTTCTTCTGCTCCGTCTCACTTTGCCCACAGGTAAATAAAATACACTCTCAAGTTCCCATCTCAGAGTTGTTCTAGAGAGATTCTGAATATAGGCAGCAATCTTTTAACATCTTCATTGAAGACTTGTATTTCTTGATGAAAATATTTTGGTTTGATAAATGTCTTGGAGAAAACCCTGTGGTATGTCTAGATAAATCTAATAGTTGTACCAAAAAATAGCTAAGGGTTATTAGAGAGTGGACCCAATGGTTAAGAACACGGCCACTGTTCCAGAGGACCTAGATTCAGTTTCCAGCACCTTCATGGATGCTCATAACCAGCTGCAACTCTAGATCCAGGAGATCCAGTATCCTCTTCTGGCCTCCATGGACACTGCATGTGTGTGGTTCACAAACCTACATGCAGGCAAAACACACATAGAAAAATAGCTGAGCAGACAGATCTTGCATTCATTGCCTAATTCCACTGTCAGAATTGGTTTACACAACTGAATTTTTGTTTTGTTTTGTTTTCATACAGGATCTTACTGTTTAGTCTACACTAGCATCAAAATCACTATGTAGTCCCAGGCTGGTCTTGAACTTGTGGAGGAATCCTCCTACATCAGCCTCTCAAGTGCTGGGGTTACAGGTGTGAGCTAGTATACCAAGCTTACACAAATGGCTTACAGAAATGAACTTTTGAGAAGCAGTTTAAATTTATCTTATGAAGAATAGAATGTTTCTGTGATCTAAAAATCGGGTGGTATGATTGTGTCTTTGGTTTATATTGCTGTGGTACAGCATGGTGACCAAGGCAATTTACAGAGGACTTATAATTCCAGAGTAATAAGAAGAGCCCATTACCGTGGTGGTGGAAAAGTTTGGCAGTGGGCAGTCACGGCAACCAGAGCAGCAAACTGACAGCTGGAAGCTCACTACTTAAACCACAAGCAGGAAACAGAGCAAACTGAAATGGCACAAGCGCTTAAGCTCTCAAAATCTGCCCTTAATGATATACTTCTTCCAGCAAGGCATACTTCTATGTCTGCCCAAACAGGGCTACCAATTGAGGATTACGTATCCAAATGCCTGGGAATATGGGGGACAATTCATTCAAACCACCATCTACTTAATTTTTTCTATGTTAGTTTATTCTTACAGAAAAGTACAAAAGTTTTTCTGAATTATGTATAATTTCATTATGTTCTGTATTCTAGAAAATAGTAAAAAAGTTACAAACCAGAAATACCTTAAGTAGAGACTAAACCTCCCAGAGGAGTCCACTGAAGGGAACTTGTCTGAGTTCTTTCATTGTACTTGTCTTTAGACATCATTTTAGATAAACGGGATCAGACTACATTTGCCGTTCTGTGTCCTGTCCTTTTCTAATTAGCCATTTTTCTATTTCATAGTGAAGAACTGTATCAATCTTTTTAATGCATACATGATATGGATGCACCATAGTTGATGACGTATTGGTAGAGAATTTCCCTTCAATAGACACAAACCTCCCTTTCTTCTTCCACAATCTTACCTTGCTCTTAAGTTACAAACAAGGCAAAAGTTATCAGTGATTCCAAATCCACACTTTTGTTTCCTCATCTGATTATTTTCTTGTGCCAAATCCTAAATGTAGGAGTTTTGAGATCAATGACTATAGATGTTTACTTTTTTTTTTTTTTTTATTTTGAGACGGTGGTTTCTCTGTGTTGCACTGGCTGATCTGGAACTTGCTCTGTAGACCAGGCTGGCCCCAGACTCAGAGATCTGCCTGCCTCTGCCTTCTGAGTGCTGGGATTAAGGTGTGCACCACCACCTGGCTAGCTGTAAATGTATGATGCTAGACAGCTGCAGGAAACCTGTTGGCTTACTTCATTTCTAGCATTGTCTGAGAGTGTTCCCTTACACTATCACCATCATGTCTCAGTCTTCATCTTTTTGGAGCTAGGCAAAAACTTTCCTGATTCCTTCTAAGGCCAAGCATCCTTTCATACTATTATTGACCATTATTTCTTCTTTCGTGACTCTTCTGCTCACAAGGTTCACCCAGCTTCTGTAGATTAATCACAGATACTGCTTATTGGTATTTTTCCATCTTGTCTGAGAACTTCTATACTTCTCTTATCCAAGGCATGTAAGAATGTCAGTATCTGTAGCTACTATGATTTGCTGCTCTGCTATGTCCTTATCATTCCAGTCTCTCCTTCTGCTAATTTTGTGCCTTAAGACAAAGTCTATCTGGGATGCTCTGCCTATAAAACCAGGACTGAGGATATGAGAAAGTGGGTAAGATGACTTGAGATGAAACAAGATATTCATGAGTTGAAAAACAAAGCTAAAGCAAAGCCTTCTTTTAAAAAGTGGAATCCACAGGGTGGTAGAAAGCAGTGTGTGTTGCCAGTGTGCTGAGAGATAGTAAGTTAAAATGAAATGACAATGTGGAAAAGAAATTAGATGAAAGGGATAGAGAGAAGGCATAGCAACAAAGAGCACTGGCTGCTCTATTCAGGACCCAGCACCCACATAGTTGCTCATGCGGCTCCAATTCTAGAGGATCTAGTATCCTCTTTGGACTTCCATGGACACTAGGCATGCATTTGGTGCACATATGTACACACAGGTACAATACCCATATACATAAAATCATGTAAATAAATCTAAAAATGAAGAAGACAGGAGTAGTGGTATACTACTTTAATACTAATTCTTGAGAGGCAGAAGCAGGTGTTTATCCATGAGTTCAAGACCATAGTGGTCTACAAAGTCAATTCAAGCTCATCCATGTTTACAGTGAGGCCATTTCTCAAACAACCACCACCAAGAAAAAGAAGGAAAGTAGAAAGAAATTGGATGGAAAGAAGCAAGAGTGCAAGAGGAAATGAAGAGGCAGTTGAGAAAATTAGATAAGAGTAATGTTAATATCCACCAAGAAGCAACAGTCTGCAGGCATGGTGTCACACCCTTTAATCGCAGCACTAAGCCACTTTGGAAGCAGAGGCAGGCGGATCTCTGGGAGTTTGAGGCCAGCCTGGTCTACAGAGCGAGTTCCAGGACAGCCAGGGCTCTGTTTCGCAGAGAAACACTATCTCAAAACTCCCATTCCCCCCAAAAGAAGCAGCAGTCAATAAAAATGAACAA
Organism: Chionomys nivalis; assembly: GCF_950005125.1. NCBI lineage: Eukaryota > Metazoa > Chordata > Mammalia > Rodentia > Cricetidae > Chionomys > Chionomys nivalis. The sequence continues at coordinate 132,479,955 of NC_080112.1, forward strand.
GGGCAAGTTTGGAAATTCAGGAGTTGCATTTTGCAACTTTGAGAGTTGCAAAGAAAGTGAGGATGTATAATTTATAGGATCCCCAGGACTCTAGGAACAACCATCAAACCAAGTATGGACTTTCTTTGGAGAAGACAATATAACCTGATTGTATAATTTCTTAGAACTAATCCTGGTCTTGAAGCCATCTTCTCAGCAGACTTCCACAGCTGCCATGTTTGAGAGATGATAGAAATGTGCAAGAGTGGGCCCGTAGGCATGCGCACACAAATACATAATCACTAAGTCTAAGTCAGCTGTGATGCAGATCTACAAATCCTAGAGGTAGTCAACCTGGGGCCTGGATGATGCTTTGGCTTTTGTAGGTCTATTATTGTAACCATGAAACATCTGTCACTGAAATTCCTGTAAGGAAAATCATATAGGGAGGCCGATTCTTTTTATAATTGAACTGGCTTTTCTCATGGCAATGATACATTTTTTCCCCATAAAAATTTTTTTCCCTCTTCTACTGGATGGAACTTCCCCTCCTTCTGTTCTTGACCTCTTCTTCCAAAGCCACGTCTAAGGTTTGCAGCATGAGGTTTCCATGGTGATGGTAAAAAGCTTTAGTTCTGCCTTTACCACAATGGCCCTATCTATTCTTGTTATTGAGAATCCCCACAAGAAGCACAAAGATTGTGAGGAGTTATAGTTGTTCCTTTAAAGATTCAGACTAGTAACTTCTACCACTTCCGCTTTGACCCAGGGCATGGGAACCGCTCCCATGGATATAGCTGTTTTCTAATGGTGCCTTTTTACTTTAAAAGAGGAGGGTGGATATTGCTGAACAGTTTTTTCTACCATATCACGTATGGCTACATCCATTAAGAGTCACACATTAAAACCATTGTGATGGCTGAACAAAATACTTTCAGCATGGGTAATGACTTCTTATGAGTAGCAAATTTCCCACCAGTAATGGTTAGTGTTACGAGCCAGCTAGACAAAATGTGGAACTCCGTGGAAGGGAGTCTCAGTGTGGGTTTGTCTGGATTAGGTTGAACCATAGGCATGAGGTGGGAAGGTCCTCTCTACTATGGAGGCAGCATTTCCTGATTGGACTCCTGGACTGTGTGAACGAAGAGGGAGACTGAGCAGAGGTAGACATTGTAGCTCTCTGCTGCTTGACTGGGAATGTGATGTGACCAGTTGTTTTTGACTTCTGCTGCTGCTGTGGCCTCTCTGTTGTGATGGACTGTAACCTGGAACTGGGAGCTAAGGTAAACCCTTTCTCCATTAAGCTGCTTTTGTCAGAGTGGTTTTCCAAATCACAGCAACAGAAAAGAAACTGAGATATTAGCTTGCTTCAAAAATAATAATATTCATTCCATAATTAAAGTGACAATGCATCCGTACCACAAGATCTTATGAATCTGTTAAAAATAATGTCTGTATATTTCTTAGAAAACAGCTAAGAGAAATTATGTGAAAAGGGCACATTGCAGAATATTTGTGCTTGCAAATGAAAATTCCCAGAAGAATACTTTATTTTGAGATAGGGACTCAAAACCTGTAACCCAGGTTTGCCTGCTTCTACCTTCCAAAAGCTAAGATTATTCTTCCTGACTCAGGACTACTGGAAAGTGATGGTCACCTCTGGGGAAAGGAGCAGTATGACTGCGGACAGAATGAGACACAGTCCTACTTTCATTCACTCTTTTAAATATTGCCTCATCTACACATATCATCTGTTATGCTGTAAGGTATCACAGTGGCACATGAAAATCCAGAAGTATATTTGCTGGCTAAATTCACCCATCTCAGCATTACCTACCATTTCAGAGTATCTTTATCACCATCTGCTGCTACCTCCTGGAATGTGGCTGAAATGACAGAAGCATTCTGGAGCCTTCTTCCAAGTGCTGCTATGTGCTTCAGATTACTTTTCTGTTTCCCTTCAAGACGGGAATGGAGGACTTCCGAAAGCCTCCAGTGTGAGATGTGTGCTCAGATCAGGGCTTTGGCTTCATTTGAGAAGTGAGTGTTGTTTACTTAGGGGTGAGCTGGGAGAAATTTGTCCTGGATTTTCTATATATGACTATTTCTCTCTGTAACTTGAGAAACAAGAAACTCCTTGGAAGTAAGCGATGCTTTCAAGGCCAGGCTTTTCTCTCAAGTTCTCTGAAGGATACATTTGCCCGGCTCTGCCTTGCAGATTGCCTCATGTCTCTTTCCTGTAAGAGTTAGTTGTTTCTCTTTGAAATTTAGTAGAATTTAAAATTTTAGTAGGATTATGGGATTCCTGCTCCGTGTCCAGTATTTGAGGCTTGTGACACAAATCTAGTCTAAGCAGTTGTATTTTTCTAAGTTGAAGTATTATTAAGATATAATTCTTACTGTCTAACTTACCTTTAAAAAAGTATACGGTTCAGTGGCCTTTGTGTATGTATAGAACTATACTATAAATATACATCCACACTCTCTAATTTCAGAGCACTTTTAACACAGAAAGAAATCTTTACCCGTTACCAGTCATTTCTCATTCTACTCTTTCCTCTCTCTAGTTCCTGGTAACCACCAACATACTTTATATTTCTATGGACACACGTGTTCTAAACATTCTGTATTAATAGAAAGTATGTTCTTTTCTTTCATTTAACTTAAAGTTTTCAATGTTCATCCACATTGTAATATTTATTGTTTATCTCTTGATGGACTTTTGGGTTGTTTCTACTTTTTGATAATTCTGGATAGTTCTTTGATCATTCAGGTCCAAGTTTTCATGAAAACATGCTTTTGCTTGTCTTGGATATATACACAGGAGTAGAATTTCTGCTTCATATGGCAACATTCTACTGAATATTTTGAGAATTTCTTGAACTGTTTTCCAAAGCAGCTTTACCAATTTGCCACTTCACTGGTAGTGCATAAGGATTCCAAACCATTCCAATCCATTACATTCTGAACATATTTGGTATAGCTTTCTTTCTTTAGCTTCTTCATGAATGGGAATCTACTATATGTCATGTTGGAATAAATATCCATAAAACTTCTGCATTTCAAATTTGTGTATTTTTCTTTTATTATTGATTTGTAAGTTTTATGAATATATTCTATAATTTTATTTTCTGATCTTTCATATACAAATATTTTCTATCATTCTGTGGGTTTGTCTTTTGCACTTTTTCTTCTTTTAATTGAAAATAGATTTTTTTCCTCAAACAATACATCCAGACCATAGCTTTCCCTCTCTATTCCTACTAATCCCCAACCTCCCCTCTCCCTCAGATCTATTCTCCCTCTGTTTCCCTTCAGAAATGAGCAAGCCTCCAAGAGACAACACACATGAAAAAAAAAAAAAACAAGATTCAGTAAGACAAAGCAAAAGCCCTCATTGAGGCTTGACAAGGCAATCCAATAGGAGGAAAAGATTTCCAAGAGCACACAAAAGACTCAGAGACACCCAAGGTCTCACTTTTAGTAGTCCCACAGAAACAACAGTAGTTATATCACACAGAGAGAACCTGATGCAGATCCATGCAGGCCCTGTACGTGCTGCTTCAGCCCCTGTGAACCTAGATGAATCCTACTTAGTTGATTCAGTGGGCCATGTTCTCCTGGTGTCCTATATACCCTCTATTTATCACAGTCTTTCCTCCCACTCTTCCGTGGGGTTCCCTGAGCTGGCGGGGGGCAGGGACATGACCAGATGGAGATCTACAATTTAGACTCTCTCTCTGCATAATGTCTAACTGTTGGTCTCTGAACCTGATCCCATTCTGCTGCTGGAGGAAGCCTCTGTGATGATGACTGGGCAAGGCACCAATCTGAGTATAGCAGAATATCAGTAGAAATTATTTCATTGAATTCTTTTGCCAGTAGTGTTTGGTTCTACCATAGGTCTCTGGGGTATCTAGTCTGGTGTTCCTGGCCATCCAGTCTGGGTTGGACATGAGCTCATTGTGGTGTGGGTCTCAAGTTAAACCAGACATTGATTGGCCACTCCCAAGTTTTCAGCCACAATTGCTCCAGCACATCTTGGAGGCAAGACAGATTGTTGGTCAAAGGTTTTGTGGCTGAGTTGCTTTCCAGGTTTCGTTTTTATTAGCCATCAGTGTTCTCATCTCATATAACATGCATCTATGTTACAGTTGAGTGTCTTGGTCTTCTTGAGGGACTCCTGACAGTGGGAACAGAGGCTGTCTCCATCTCCTTTACTGGCTTTTGGCATGCTCCTCATACTGTGTTGCCTTGCCCAGTCTTCATACAAGGGAAGGTGCTTAGTATGGCTGTAACTTGATATGCCATGTTTTATTGATACACATGGAAGACCTGCCCTTTCCTGGGTAGAGGTGGAAGAGGAAGGATTGAGAGGTAGGAACAGTGGTGGGTGATGGGAGGGGGACTTGGAGAAGAGGATGAGGCTAGGATGTGAAAATAAATAGATGCATAAAAACCACACACATCTTTTGGCATGTAAAAAAGAAAAGTATGCAGTAATTAAAGTGTTCAACAGGAAAAAAGATTTTGAATAATATTCTAGTATTTCAATTCAAGGAGCCACTAAAAGAAGAAGAAAAACAACAAAAATCCAGATCTATCTGAAAGCAATAACCAAGAGCATAACCTAAACAAAACAGCCAGAGGGTTTAAAAAATGGGGAGAATCAGTTAAGAATTGTTTCGATGGAAAATTTTAAAGTTTGAGCAGGATCAACAAATCTTTATCTACATGTCTTTTGCCATTTTGATGGTATCCTTTGAATAGCAACCCTTGAAAGCGTTCATAGGGTTCAGTTTACCTGTTTTGGTCACTTGTGTTTTCAAAATTCTAAGAAATCTTTGTCTAGCTCAAGGCTACAAAAATTTACTCCTCTTCAGAAAGTTTTATGTTTGATTTTAAAATTTATGTTTGCAGTCCATTTCAAGTTAATTTTTGCATATGAGGCAGACTCCGGTTTTATTTTCTGCATGCGTTTATCCAGTTTTCTCAATATCATTTGCTGAAGACTATTAATTTTTTGATAATGTTACAGAAAGTCAATTAACCTTACAAGTATGTGTTTATTTCCAGAGTCTTAATCTATTCCATTAACCTTTATGTCTATACTCATATGAATACCACTGTGTCTTTGTAATTGTGCATTTGTAGTTCTTTTGTTTCTAAACTTATTTTATATGGTTTGCCTGCAAGTGTGCCTGTATACCATGTGAGTTCAGAAGGGGGAATTATATACACTAGAACTAGAGTGATGGACAGTTGTGAGGCACCATGTGGGTGTTGGAAATCGAACTCAGGTCCTTTAGTAGAGCAGCCAGAACTTTAGTAGCTGAGCCCTCTCCAGCTTTTTAAAAACTTTTTTTTAAGACTGATTTAATTACATTTCTCTCTTCTCTTTTCTCCCTCTAAACCATCCCATATACCCCTCCCTATTCTGCTTCTAATTCATAGCTCTTGTAGTATGTTTTGGTTTCAGGAATTACAAGATCTTCTACTTTATTCTTTTTTAGAATTTTTTCATTATTCTGATTCTCTAGCATTTCCATATGAAATTTAGAATTATCTTCTCAGTTCCTGCAAAAAAATATGATTGGTATTTTGTTAGGAACTTCATTAATTTTTAGATTAAGTTTGGTTAGTAATATTGTCTTAATAATACTGTCTTCTACTCCCCAAACACAGACTGGCTTTTTGTTTAAATTGCTTTTTAAATTTAAATTTCTTTCAATAGTGTCTTTTTTTAATTTTAATTTTTTAAAAGAAAAAAGTTATCTTGTTTCATTTTATATTCCAATCCCGGTTCCCACTCCCTCCCATCCTCCTCCATTCCACATACCCTCCCACTCCACTCCCATCCAGTCCACAGAGAGGGTAAGGTACATTGCCTTGGGGAAGGTCGAGGCCCTCCCTACTATATCTAGGCTGAGCAAGGTATCCATCCAAAGAGAATTCCAAAAAACCCAGTACAGGTAATAGGGATAAATCCTGGTGCCACTGCTAGTGGCCCTTCAGTCTGTTCCAGCTATACAACATTCTGAACACCTAGTTTGGTCCTATGCTGGTTCCTTCCCAGTCCGGCTGGAGTTGGTGAGCTCCCATTAGCTCAGGTGGACTGTTTCAGTGGGTGTCCCCATCATGGTCTTGACCTCTTTGCTCATATTCTCACTCCTCCCACTTTCAACTGGACTTTGGGAGCTCAATTCAGTGCTCTGCTGTCATCTCTGTGCTATCCTGGGAATTTCTCTAGTGCCAGGTTTCTTGCTAGCCCCATAATGGCTCCCTCAATCAAGATATCTCTTTCCTTGCTCTCTTCTCTATCCTTCCTCTATTTTGACTATCCCATTTCCATAAGTTCTTCTCCCCCTCCCCTTCTCCACCTCTCTTCCCCTTCTGCTCTCCCTATTCCCCCAACTGCCATGTTCCCAATTTTATCAGGCAACCTTGTCTGTTTCAACTTTCCAGATGGGTCTATGTATGTTTTTCTTAGGGTTCATCTTGTCACCTAGCTTCTCTAGGATCATGGACTATAGGCTTGTTATCCTTTGCTTTATAGCCAGTATCCACTTATGAGTGAGTACATACCATGTTCATCTTTCTGTGTCTGGGTATCAACCTACCTTAGGACCCAGCAATACCACTCTTGAGCATATACCCAAAAGATGCTCAATCATACTACAAGGACATTTGTTCAACTATGTTCATAGCAGCATTATTTGTAATAGCCAGAACCTGGAAACAACCTAGATGAATGAAGAAAGTGTGGCACATCTACATATTAGACTACTACTCAGTGGTAAAAATCAATGACATCTTGAAATTTGCATGCGAATGGATGAAACTGAGTGAGGTAACCCAGACCCAGAAAGATGAACATGGTATGTACTCGCTCATTAAGTCAATAGTGTCTCTTTTTTTTTTGAGACAATGTTTCTCTGGCTGTCCTGGAACTTACTCTTGTAGACCAGGCTGGCCTTGATCTCACAGATCTCTGCCTCCCGAGTGCTGGGATTAAAGGCATGTGCCACTTCCGCCAGGCTTTAGTAGTGTCTTTTATTTTATAAGTATACAGATCTTATATTGTTAAATTTATTTCTAGGAACTTTGTTCTTTTTGATTCATTCTATTCTAATAAAGTTTACAAGGAAAATTCATTTTCAAAGCCTTCAACTGATAGATAATGTATAGAAATACAGTTGACAAGTTATTCTTTTATCATGAGTTTTGTAACTCACTGAATTTTTGTCTGGACACATCTTATTATGAAGTTAACATAGTGAGGTGGGTCACGTGCTTATTATTGGCTCCTAAAAGTTTAGCTAATAATCCTTTAGCTACTGATAATTTAAAGATGAAATCCCTTTTAGTGTTTGGAAGACACCAGTAGGATCATTATTAAGTGTTATATTATTTCAGCTTAAATTTTTCTCTTGTGTATGAAATAATTGCTCTAGAACCATTTATCAAGTAATATATACTTTTATCTATGAAGTGGGCATTTGTCTTAAGTCAGGCTTCCCTATTTATATTTCTGGTTTTTTCACTTCACCACTGTCTACCACCAGATATAATAGTTATGAGTGACAAGAATTTGTGTCACCATACAGAGGACACATTTAAAGCATTTTGTGTACATTATCTCCAAATTTATAGTAACCCTGCAAGATAGGTACTGTTTCCTCCTCGTTTTACGGATATAGATACGAGTGCAAGTTTGTTTGTCAAAGGCCAATGAGCGAGTAGCAGTTAAAACTAGGATCTTAACTATATGCTCTAATGCCAGGGGCCCTGTTTTGCAGTAGCAAAGGGGGCCCTATTTCTCTTCTGTCTTCTCTACCTGCCTTCCCCATTTCATCTGCTCAATCAAATATTTCATAGGCGTGTTTGCTGAGCTCCCTGTGACGGAAGTAGTATAGGAGACATCAAGTTGTTTCTTCTTTTCCTCATTCATCTCACATTGCTTTCCCAGCCCTTCACCGAGACTCAGGCCTTTGACTGTCAGTGACCCACCTGTTTTGAAGAGCTAAGGGGTCCCTTCTAGTTTTCCAGATTGGGATTCTTGCTTTTGGAGCTGATCTTACTTATCTTAAAGGATCTGCTCTAAGAACTAACACAGCCGGAATTTATATTGACAGAGCATTAATCAAACTTTTTGAGTGTTTCAGTACTTGAGAGATTATAAAACGTGTTGGCTGCAGCCTAGTGTTCCTTTGGCATGAGATTTGAAGTCTAGAAGTTCATGTAAACAACAAGAAGTACATTTGGACATTGGCCTAGATGAAACTTTTCAGAGGTAGGAGAATAGTCCAGGTTGTTTCTGAGCTGAGCTGTGCCAGGACTCAGCATGAACATAGAGATGAAAGCAGTCTTTGCAGAGTATGGGCCAGTGCACTGTCTGTCCTTGGATTCTTTTGCCTTTTCTCATTCCCATCTATCTTTATTTAGAAGATCGTTTCTTCTCCAACAAATTCTGTGCACCTTTCTCTATTAACAAAGACAGGTTAAGGCGGTGCTGCTGCTGAGCAGGGTGCATTCTCTTTGTCTACTCTCAGGTTTTATGGAGATTCCTGGCTGGTGAATACTTTTAGGAGGGCTTGTAGGGGAGGAACAGGACCATAATCTCTGGAGAATAGTTAAGAGTGAGCACTCTTTTGAAAATGTGCATAAAAACTCATTCAGTAGTAGACAAATTCTTTCTTGGATGTACAATTTAAACATGAGCCTGTTTCTCCTCCTCCTTTTGTGTTTCTGTTTTGTTTTTCTCCTGAGACGGGATTTTCTATGTAGCTCTGACTGTCCTAGAATTCACTCTGTAGATCAGGTTGACCTCGAACTCAGAGATCCGCTTGCCTCAGCCTTCCAAGTGCTGGGATTAAATGCATGTACCACCACCACCCAGATCCATTTCTTGACCTCATCCCCCAACAAGTGCCTTGTGTTACCTTACCTCAGGCCACTGACATTTGATAGTACATTTGTGAATGTATATGTGTCTATATGAAATTGACTTCAGGGTTTATGTCTTTAAAATACTTGAGACCCAATTATGCATGTTTTCCTTATCACTTTTTCATGATAATGTTATTTCCTAAGGATATACCCATGTCTATACTGATAGTTTTGGTTTTTCTTTTATACATATATCCTATACACTGGCTACTTTATTTAAAAACTATATTATAGAAAATTTCAAATTTAGTCAACCCTTTCCATATATTATTTTGCTACAAATCCTAAGTATAAATATTATATAATCCCTATAAGACTTTGTGTATGTGAGAGAGCTTTTATTTTTATTATTATTTGTTGGTTGTTGAATTATTTAAAAATTTTTGTTTATATACAAATTAATGTGTTTCACTGACTGTTTGTCTATGCAAATCACTGTAATTTACTCATATTCACCCCCTACTACATTCTGTTGTCATTCCTCTCCTCCCTCTAGTTCCCTTCTATTCCCCTTCTAATTAATAAAATCAGCAATAGTTTATAAATATCATTTATTATTCATCCAGTATTCTGATTTCTCCCAAGTATGTCTTTTTGTAGTGACTTGTTCAAATCAAGATTCAAACTTATGACTACATGTACATTTATTCTTGTTTTTGATAATCTATCCCTTAATTGGTAGGTTTCTTCCTTATCAGTTTTCCTTTATACTTGTTGTTGTTTTTTTTTTTTTTTTTTTGGTTTTTCGAGACAGGGTTTCTCTGTGGTTTTGGAGCCTGTGCTGGAACTAGCTCTTGTAGACCAGGCTGGTCTCGAACTCACAGAGATCCACCTGCCTCTGCCTCCTGAGTGCTGGGATTAAAGGCGTGCGCCACCACCGCCCGGCTATACTTGTTTATTCATTCATTCATTCATCCATCCATACAATCATTCATTCATAAAAAGTCACTTACCTCTTGACTTCCACTTTCAGGGTTTTGGCTGTTTGCTTATTCTTCCATCTGCTTTATTTCCTATGAACTAGTAGGTATATTTAGGCTTGATTAGAATCAGATTTGTTTAACAAGAGTATTTCCTAGTGATGCTGTGTATTTCTCCTGTTCCATAGTAGGAGATTCTTGATATTTAATGCCTTTCTAATTGGGATTGTTTGCCTCATTAATTAGTTCTTATAGTATTAGCCTGATTCATGTGATGTGATAGTGATCCCCATCAAGTTTTCAAATAATAATTTTATCATCCATTGATCATTGCTGTGTACATGTAACAATATACTGGTAAATGTTTAAAACCTGTCATTTGCCAAATTTTATAGTGTAAACACTCCTGCCCTGGATGCTTTCATGCCTAATGATGTGCCACTGAACATGGGGCTATGAACAGGTGCACACAGCAGGCCCTTAGAAGCTTGCATGAGCACTTTCCAGAAAACTGCTGCTCAGCCCACTATCTCACTGGTCATTTCAAAACTATGGCATTACATTTTATTAATCTGACCTTTGTTAATTAATGTTGTTCATTTAGCCATTTTTTATTGTTGAACATTAAGCTCATGATTAAAGTTTGTGAGCCAAAGGAAACCACAGTGCCATGTAATTTTGGTATATGTAGGATCTTATAGAATTTTCTGAAAATTGTTATAACCTTTAGTGTTGGTTGTCAGGGAGAGTGTTGTATTTATTCTATCAGTATTTAATGAGTGCTTACTGCATGCTTGGCATTGTCAGAATCCAAAGAGGAATATGGATATGACTCTCACTCTTCCAGTTAATATCATGTGACATGTGATTGAGAGAAGGATACTGAATGTGGGCATTTGCAAGTGAGAATGATCAGTAAATGTGTAGGCAGAGAGAATGCAGGGCTGTTGAAGTAGATGGCAAAACATTGATACTATTTTTGAAGTCAAATCCTATTGGTTCTTGTTGATGCCTGCATTTGTTCATTTCCCATTGCTAGTTGCCCAGGAGGCTACTATAGTAGTTTCTACTCTCATCTGTTCTCCTGGATCTATAGGATTAATATTTTTTCAAGTATATCTATGAGGTTGCTTTCCTCCATACAACTTTCAAGACCTGTTATGTCAATACCTAATTCCTGTTAATACTAAAATTAAAGTCACAATAATGTACAAATTCAATGTAACCAAAGGTATGGGACACTATGAAAGCAGTGCTAAGAGGAAAGTTCATAGCACTATGCATACATAAAGAAAGTGGAGAAATCTCACGCTAGTGAATTAACAGCAAACCTGAAAGCTCTTAAACAAAGAGAAGCAGACTCACCCAAGAAGTAGATGACAGGAAATAATCAAATTGAGGGCTGATATCAATAAAATAGAAACAAAGAAACAATACAAATAATCAATGAAACATAGAGCTGGTTCTTTGAGAAAATCAACAAGATAGACAAACCCTTATCCAAACTAGTCAAAAGGCAGAGAGAGAACATCCAAATTAACAAAATCAGAAATGAAAAGGGGAAATAACAACAGACAAGAAGGAAATCCAGAGAATCATTAGGTCTTACTACAAAAATCTGTACTCCACAAAATTGTAAATGTGAAAAGAAATGGACAATTTTTGGGATAGGTACCACATACCAAAATTAAATCAATACCAAGTGAACAATTTAAATAGATCTATAGCCTGCAAGGAAATAGAAGCAGTCATCAAAAGCCTCCCAACCAAAAAAAGCCAAGGGCCAAATGGTTTCAGTGAAGAATTCTACCAGAACTTCAAAGAAGAGCTAATACCTATACTCCTCAAAGTGTTTCACATAATAGAAAGAAAAGGAACATTGCCAAATACTTTTTATGAGGCTACAGTTACCCTGATTCCAAAACCACACAAAGATTCAACCAAGAAAGAGAATTACAGACCAATCTCCCTTATGAACATTGATACAAAAGCACTCAATAAAATACTGGCAAACTGAATCTAAGAACACATCAAAAAAAATCATCTACTATGGTCATGTCAGCTTCATCCCAGAGATTCAGGGATGGTTCAGCATATGATAATCTATCAGTGTAATCCACCATATAAATAAACTGAAAGAAAAAACATATGATCATCTCATTAGATGCTGAAAAAGCATTTGATAAAATCTACTAAGCCTTCATGGTAAAAGTCTTGGAGAGATCAGGGATACAAAAAACATAACTAAACATAATAAAAGCAATATACGGCAAGCTGACAGCCAACATCAAATTAAATGGAGAGAAACTCAAAGCGCTTCCACTGAAATTAGGAACAAGACAAGGTTGTCCAGTGTCTCCATATCTATTCAACATAGTTCTTGACATTCTAGCTATGACAATAAAAGGAGATCAAGGAGATACAAATTGGAAAGGAAGAGGCCAAACTTTTACTATTTGCAGATGATATGATAGTGTACATAAGTGACCCCAAAAACTCTACAAAGGAACTCCTACAGCTGATCAATACCTTCAGCAATGTGGCAGGATAGAATATTAACTTAGAAAAATCAGTAGCACTCCTATATGCAAATGATGAAGAAGCTGAGAGGAAATCAGAGAAACATCACCTTTTACTATAGACACAAATAACATAAAATATCTTTGGGGTAACACTAATCAAAGAAGTGAAAGACATGTTCGACAAGAACCTCAAGTCTTTGAAGAAAGAAGTTGAAGAAGATACCAGAAAATGGAAAGATCCCTCATGCTCTTGGATAGGTAGGATCAACATAATAAAAATTGACAATCCTACGAAAAACAGTCTATATAAATTCAACACAATCCCCATCAAAATTCCAACACAATTCTTCACAGACCTTGAAAGAATGATACTCAACTCCATATGGATAAACAAAACAAAAAACCCCAGTATATCCAATACAATCCTGTACAATAAAGGAACAAGCTCTTTTATAGAGCTACATTAATTAAAGCAGCCCAATATTAGCATAAAAACAGACAGGTTGACCAGTGGAATTGAATTGAAGAGCTGGATATTAATCTACACACCTATGAACACCTGATTTTTGACAAAGAAGCTAAAATTATACAATGTAAAAATCGGAAACATCTTCACCAAATGATGCTGGCATAACTGATGTCAACATGTAGAAGAATGAAAATAGATCCATATCTATCACCTTGCACAAAACTCAAGTGCAACGTGAATCTAGCCACTGAACCTCATAGAAGAGAATGTGGGAAATACACTTGAGTGCATTGGCACAGGAGATAACTTCCTAAATATAACTCCAGTAACACAGACACTGAGAGAAACAATTAATAAATGGGACTTCCTGAAATTGAGAAGCTTCTGTAAAGCAAAGGTCACAGTCAATAAGACAAAAAGGCAGCCTACTGAATGGGAAGAGTTCTTTCACCAATCCCACATCTGACAGAGGCCTGATCTCCAAAACATATAAAGAACTCAAGAAATTAGACATCAAAATACCAAATAATCTAATTAAAAATGGGGTATAGATCTAAACAGGAAATTCTCAACAGAAGAATCTCAAATGGTCAAAAGACACTTAAGGGAATGTTCAACATCCTTAATCATCAGGGAAATACAAATCAAAATGATTCTGAGATATCATCTTACACCCGTCAGAATGTCTAAGATCAAAAACACCAATGATAGTTTATTCTGGAGAGGATGTGAAATAAGGGGAACATTCCTCTATTGCTGATGGGAGTACAAACTTACACAACCACTCTGGAAATGAGCATGGTGGTTTCTCAAAAAATTAGTAGTTAACTTACTTCAATACCCAGCCAATAGTTGGACATATACCCAAAGGATGCTCAATCATACTACAAGGACATTTGTTTGTTTATGTTCAATACAGCATCATTTGTAATATCCAGAACCTGGAATCAACCTACATGCCCCTCAACCAAAGAATGGCTAAAGAAAGTGTGGTACATTTACACAATGGAGTACTACTCAGTGGTAAAAAAAGACATATTGAAATTTGCATGCAAATGGATGGAACTAGGAAAAAACCATTCTGAGTGAGTTAGCCCATGCCCAGAAAGATGAACATGGTATGTACTCACTCATAAGTGGATACTAGCTGTAAAGCAAAGGATAATGAGCCTATAGTCCACAACTGCAAAGAAGCTAGGAGAACCCTAAAAGAAACATATATAGATATCCTGGGAAGGAGATATAGACAAGATCTTCTGAGAAAATTGGGACCATAAAGATGGAAGTCATAAAATAATTCCATATCAATTAAGAATTATAAATAATAAAAGGTTATTTAAGGAAAAACTTACAGATCACTGTCCTAGATAACAGTTCTCTGCATGAACAGGAACAGAGTCTAGCAGCCAGAAGTGGGAGATGGAAGCAAGAGAGCAGTCACATGCTTTACAACTGCTTTTAGAGTATCAGAGACCATGCCCAAGTGGACTGATATCTTAAAGGCTATTGGCTGAAGGAATGGAATGTGCTCCCACAGCACCTTCCATTTTTGTTTAAATAGGAGAGTTCTACCAATACAAAACTATATACACAAGAACAGATATCAAGTATAATTAGAATTACAGCCAGCATAAACAATATTAAGCAAGGAACATATGCTAAATGTTTTAATAAACATTCTATCCTATGGAATCTAAGTCTTGTATAGGAAATGGCTTGGTTAGATCATAAGAGTACAGTAACTATGACTATCTAATCTTCAACTCCATCGAAGACCTGAGAAGGGAGATAATATTACTTGAACAGGCAGGAAGTACAATCAAGCAGCTTCAAAATCAAGCAATATATGATGGAGACAATTAGCTACCTGAGCAATCACCCAAAGTCTCATTTTGCAACATTGAAGCAACCAACTTTGGCTAAGGCCTAGTGTAACTGACAGATGATTTTCAGAGGCAGGAAAATTTTCAGAACTCTCTTGCCCTGTCTTGACAAGATTTGACAGTCTTTTTTCTTGTGTCCTGCTTATTCATTTTTGGATACAATGTACTTTGTCAGTGGTTGAGTTATGGGAAGTTCCTTGCCCAAAGGCCAATGGTGCCAAGAAGAAAACAAACTCCAAGTGGTGTGTCTTTGGTGCTCAATATTCTATAGGGAGTAGATTGATGCTATCAGAAACAATCATCTCTCATGTCAACAGACCCCTAAGTTATTTAAATGCCACATTCTACAGATCCTTGAAGTGATTGAAGATTACCTATCTAGACAGAATACAATCTTTATGTATCTAAAGAACCTAATTGATCTGACTATATGTACAAAAACATGAACAACTATTGACCTATAATATTTAATACCTGTATAACTTAAAGGCTAAAACTTCATGCCAAAATATTAAATAATCTGTAAACAAATGTGCAACAAATGAGGACAATGATCTAAAAATGTAAACAAACTAAGTATCTTGCTTAGAGGTAGGAGTGATACATAATGCAATATAAAAATATATCCTAAACGTTGTATCAATATACAAAATGTCCTAAACAGAGGTAGAAACATGCATATATACAATATGACAGAATAACTTTGCATAAGTGTACAAATAATGTAAACAAAAATAACAAATATAATTTGAACCTGGATCAATATACAAAAACTATACCAATGTAAATTGTCCATAAATAATAGCTCACAAGTATCCAATATTATTATCCCTTTTTCTTTTTTTATTACTTTAACGAATACCAATCCAAATTCCCACCCCTCCCCTTCTCCCAGTCCCTCCACACACCCTCCCACCCCACCCTCTCTAAGCCTAAGAGAGGATAAGGTACTTTTCCCTGTGGAAAGTCCAAGGCCCTCCCCACTACATCTAGGCTGAGCAAGGCATACATTCAAGGAAAATAGGATCCCCAAAAGCCAGTACATGTAGTAGAGACAAATCCCAGTGCCATTGTCAGTGGCCCCTCAGTCAGCCCCAACTGTCAGCCATATTCAGAGGGACTAATTTGATCCTATGCTTGTTCATTCCCAGTCCACTTGGAGTTGGTGAGCTCCCATTAGCTCAAGAAAACTGTCTCAGTGGATGAACCCCTCATGGTCTTGACCTCTTTACTCATATTCTCACTCCTCTCATACTTCAACTGGACCTTGGGAGCTCAGTCCAGTGCTCTCATGTGGGTCTCTGCCTCTGTTTCATCTGTTGTTAGACGAAGGTTCTATGGTGATATTTAAGATAATCATCAGTCTGACAACAGGGCAAAGCCAATTCAGGCACCCTCTCCTCTATTGCCTAGGGTCTTAGCTCGGGTCATCCTTGTGAATTCCTGAGAGTTTTTCTAGAGACAGGTTTCTTGTGAATCTCATAATGGCTCCATTAATCAAGATATCTCTTTTCTTACTCTCATATCTGTCCTTCCTCCATCTCGACTATGCCATTCCCTCAAGTTCTCCTCAGACCTTCCCTTATTCCCTCTTCTTCCCCTTCTCCCTTTCCTTCTACCCCCTGCTCCCAATTTTGTCAAGTGATCTTGCCTGTTTCCAATTTCCAGGTGGGTCTATATATGTTTTTCTTTGGATTCACCTTATTACTTATCTTCTCTATGATCATGAACTATAGGCTCAGTGTCCTTTGTTTATGGATAGAATCCACTAATGAGTGAGTACATACAATATTCATCTTTTTGGACCTGGGTTACCTCACTCAGGATAGTGTTTTCTAATTCCATTCATTTGTATGCAAAATTCAAGATGTCATTGTTTTATACCACTGAGTAGTACTCTAATGTGTAAATGTGCCACACTTTCTTTAGCCCTCTTCAGTTGAGGGGCATCTAGGTTGTTTCCAGGTTCTGAGCATTACAAATAATGCTGCTATGAACATAGTTGAACAAATACTTTTGCAGTATGGATTGAGCATCTTTTGGGTGTATGCCCAAGAGTGGTATTGCTGGATCCTGAGGTAGGTTGATTCCCAATTTTCTGAGAAACCGCCATACTGATTTCTAAAGTGGTTGTATAAGTTTGCATTCCCACCAGCAATAGGTGGATGTTCCACTTACTCCACATCCTCTCGAATATAAGCTGTCCTTAGTGTTTTTGATCTTAGCCATTCTGACAGATGTAAGATGGTATCTCAGAGTTGTTTTGATTTGTGTGGCGGAGCAAATGAATGTAGACAGATTATATAGATATATACAGCTTTAATAAGGAAATAGACTTACAGGACCACAGGTTCCCGCGGCGGAGCAAAAGACAAAAAAGGGCTGCTGGGCTCACGCCCGGCAGATTTATCCGTAAACATTAGCCCGAGGCGAACACGCCCCCAATGGGTGGGGCTATGTCCCTACATCTCCCCCTTTTGTCTAAATAAGATAGAACCAAACCAAATACAACTATATACAATAATAACAAATAATAAATATAACAAACAATATTGAGAACAAAACTTTTGCTAAACATTCTATCTCAAGGAGTCTAAATAACATAGAGAGTAACTACAATTATATAATCTTCAACTCCGTCAAAGATCTGAGAAGGGAATAAAGATTACTTAACAATCGAGAGATATCCAAAATGTGCAACAATTGACAGAGACAACTGACTACCTGGGCAATCACCCAAAGTCTCGTTTGCAATGTTGAGTCAACCAACTTTGGCTAAGGCCTAACATAACTGGCATACCATTATTAAAGGCAAGGAACTTTCTTAGGACTATCCTACCCTGTCTTGGCAAGATAAGACAATCCTGTTTCATCCACTTAGGGATATTCTGTATCTTTGTCAGAAGTTGAGGTATGGGCTTTTCTTAACCCAAAGGCCAGTTCTGCCAAGAAGACAAACTCCCAGTGGAGTGTCTTTGGTGCTCAACGTTCTCTCGGGAGTAGAGTGGTGTTGCCAGGAGTAATTGTGTCTCTTTGGCATAGAAATTTTAGGTTAGATTAAAGGCCATTTTCTACAGCTCTTCGAAGAGGCTGAAGATCATACTATCTATACTAAATATAATCTCTATGTAACTAAAAGACCTGATAAACTTAAAAATAAATATGACAAACATATAATTCTCAATACCTATCTAACTTTGAAGACTAAAAGAATAAACAACTGTGCAATATATGAAGACAATGATCTTCAACTGTAAACAATGTCATAGTATCAGAGGTAGAAATGTACAATGTAATATGGTAGAAGTATCAATACAATATAGACAAAGTTATAAGCATACTCATACAAAAATAGAGGTAGGAACACTCACATTCAATATTCAACATATCAGTATACAAGAAACAGTACCAGTACAATTTTCTATAAACAGTAATTCACAAATACCAATCATCCCAAAAAACCAGTTAATCCCCCTTCTTCTTCCTCTTCTCTCTTTTTTTTTTTTTTTTTTTTTCAAAAAATTATCACCCCATCCCCTCAACCCTAAACCAACCACTAAAAGATGTCCCCAACCCTGAGAGCAAACTCTGTTGGGAGAGGGGACGTCGTCCTCTAAGATTGCTTCTAGCTGACATGGGGGCGACGTTCTTCTTAGGGGGTCCTGTGAAAGCAAATGATGGTAAAATTCCCAAATTAACCTTTGACCTAAGAAAATTGTAACTAGTCTCAGAGCATTTTGAGAAGGTCCGACCAGAGTGTTGTCAAAAATGTGCACCATTCGAAATTGTCTCTTGTAGTTGGTACCAAAAAACAGGTCTAATATTAGCGCTTTTTTTTAAAAAAAAAATCATGACGTCATAAAAACCAGATGGAGTTGATGTTGTGGGGCCCCATCTTCATCCTGGAAACTTCAAAGATTACTGTAGGAAAATTTGTTGCTTGTTATGGGAAATTTAAACATTAACAACAAGGACATATACTGACATATAAAGAAAGACACAGATATGAGGAAAAGCAAAGAAAGTTTAAGACATATATATATATATATATATATAAATTAATACTTACAGAACAAGTCCCTCCATCAGTAATTAAATATTAGGGGTACCTTAAATTCTTTGAAGATGGGTATTTTCCTGTGGAGATAAGAAGAGAACCCTGCCCCCAACCTATTTGTATTACTTACCATCAGTATGATTGCCATCCATGTGATTGAATTTTTATTTATCTTTCCCAACTGGCTTCTCTTCATCAAAACGAACCTTTATCAATTTTGTTGGAATCCACAATTTTTCCTCACCTGTGGAGACAAGAGCAAATCCCCTTCCCCAACGCAGCACATCTCCTGGCTTCCATTGTGAGGTCAGCACATCCTTGAAATAAACTGGTTGATTTAGTTCAGTAGACTTTTCCATTATCCAATGTCTTTCTGCAGCCGATGTTCCCTTCTCATTAGCGTTGAGGAAATTCAAGGTTAACAAAGCATTATGTAACCTATTTCTGGGGGTGTTTTCCACCCCTTTCTGTTTGTTCAACATATCCTTTATAGTTCGATTTGATCTTTCTATGACTGCTTGACCTGTAGGATTGTATGGTATACCTGTAACATGCTTGATATTGTAATAATCAAAAAACCGTTTCATTTTTCTAGAGACATAAGCAGGACCATTATCTGTCTTTATTTGTGTAGGTATACCCATAATAGCCATGACTTCTAATAAATGAGTGATAACTGAATCAGCTTTTTCTGAACTTAAAGCCGTTGCCCACTGAAAGCCTGAATACGTGTCAATGGTGTGATGAACATATTTTAATTTGCCAAATTCTGCAAAGTGGAACACATCCATCTGCCAGATTTCATTCCTTTGGGTGCCCTTTGGATTAGCCCCTGCAGGCAGTGGCGTTTGGTTATAGAAAGAGCAAGTAGGGCATTTCTTTACAATCTCCCTAGCTTGTTGCCATGTAATAGAAAACTCTTTCTTCAAACCTTTGCTATTAACATGATGTTTTTTATGAAATTCAGAGGCTTGTAGCACACTACCAATCAATAATTGATCAATTTCTGCATTACCTTGTGCTAGAGGACCTGGCAGACCCGTATGGGATCGGATGTGTGTTATGTACATAGGGCAAAGCCTGTTCCTAATCAAATCTTGCACCTGGATAAACAAAGAGGTTAGTTCTGTATCATCAGGTATAAATTCAGCAGTTTCAATATGTAAAATAACTCTTTCTGCATATTGTGAATCAGTAACTATATTAATAGGTTCTTTAAAATCCCTTAGCACCATAAGAATGGCATATAATTCTGCCTTCTGGACAGAATCATAAGGACTTTGTTCCACCTTACCCAAGTCTTCTGATTTGTAACCTGCCTTCCCTGATTTATTGGCATCAGTATAGAACGTACGGGCTCCAGTTATTGGAGTATCACGGACGATTCGAGGAAGGATCCAAGAAGTTCTCTTTATGAAGTTAAGCCTCTTGCTTTTTGGATAGTTGTTATTAATGTCTCCCAAGAAATTAGCACAAGCTCTTTGCCATGGTTCATTATCTTCCCATAATTTCTTTAGTTCATCAGCAGTGAAAGGCACTATAATTTCTGCTGGGTCTATGCCTGCTAGTTGACGAAGTCTCAACTTGCCTTTTATAATTAACTCAGAGACTTTTTCTACATAAGTTTTCAGTTTCTTACTTGGTTTATGTGGTAAAAAGATCCATTCCAAGATAATATCATCTCTCTGCATTAAAATTCCTGTAGGGGAAATTTTTGATGGTAGTATGACGAGAATACAGTCGAGCTCTGGATTTACCCTGTCCACATGCGCCTGTTGTAATTTTTCCTCAATCATTGTCAGTTCCTTTTCTGCTTCAGCTGTTAATTCTCTGGGACTGTTTAAATCTTTGTCACCATCCAAGGTTTTGTTCAAATGAATTATTAGATCAGGTGTTATCCCAATAGCTGGCCGTAGACTGGAAATGTCCCCTAATAGTCTTTGAAAGTCATTAAGAGTCGGCGGAGCAAATGAATGTAGACAGATTATATAGATATATACAGCTTTAATAAGGAAATAGACTTACAGGACCACAGGTTCCCGCGGCGGAGCAAAAGACAAAAAAGGGCTGCTGGGCTCACGCCCGGCAGATTTATCCGTAAACATTAGCCCGAGGCGAACACGCCCCCAATGGGTGGGGCTATGTCCCTACAGATTTGCATTTCCCTGACAGCTAAGGAAGTTGAACATTTCTTTAAGTATCTTTTGGCCATATGAAAGTCTTCTGTTGAGAATTCTGTTTAGATCAAGGCCCCATTTTTAAGTTGGGTTATTTAGAATTTTACTGTGTTATTTCTTGAGTTCTTTATATATTTTGGAGATCAGTCCTTTGTCTGATGTGGGGTTGGTGAATATCTTTTCCCATTCAGTAGGCTGCCTTTTTGTCATATTTTTGTCTTATAGAAGCTTTTCAGTTTCAGGAGGTTCCATTTATTTATTGCTCTCAGTGTCTGTGCTACTGTGGTTATATTTAGGAAGTGGTCTCCTGTGCCCATGCATTGAACGTTACTTCCCACTTCCTCTTCTATCAGGTTCAGGGTGTTCGGATTTATATTGAGGTCTTTAATCCATTTGGACTTGAGTTTTGTGCATGGTGATGGATATGAATCTATTTTCATTCTTCTACATGTTGACATCTAGTTATACCAACACGATTTGTTGGAGATGCTTTCTTTTTTCAATTGTGTAATTTTAGCTTCTTTGTCAAAAATCAGGTGTTCATAGGTGTGTCGATTAATATCCATATTTTCAATTTGATTCCATTGGTTAACGTCTCTATTTTTATGCCAATACCAAGCTGTTTTCATAACTGTAGCTCTGTAATAGAGCTTGATATCAGGGATGGTAATTGCTCCGGAAGTTTCTTTATTGTATAGGATTATTTTGGCTATCTTGGGTTTTTTGTTTTTCCATATAAAGTTGATTATTGTTCTCTCAAGGTCTGTGAAGAATTGTGTTGGAATTTTGATGGGGATTGCATTGAATGTATAGATTGCTTTTGGTAGGATTGCCATATTTACTATGTTGATCCTTCCTATCCAAGAGCATGGGAAAGCTGTAGTGATGAGGGGAGCAGGCCTGATTTTCATCCCTCCCTGCTCCCACATGGTTAGCTTTACACCCAAAATAACAACACACAAATTGTATTCATTTAAACACTGCTTGGCCCATTAGTTCCAGCCTCTTAATGGCTAATTCTCACATCTTGATTAACCCATCTCTAATAATCTGTGTAGCACCATGAGGTGGTGGCTTACTGGGAAAGATTCAGCATGTCTGACCTGGTGGCTGGCTCCATCATGTCTGATCAGAGAGGAGAGGCATGGTGATTGCCTAACTTCCCTTATGTTTACTCTGCCTACCTAATTTTCTGTCCTATCAAAGGGCCAAGACAGTTTCTTTATTAACCAATGAAATCAACACAAAACAGAAGACCCTCCCACATCAGAAAGCTTTCCATTTTCTGGTATCTTCTTCAATTTCTTTCTTCAAAGACTTAAAGTTCTTGTCAAATAGGTCATTCACTTCCTTGGTTACTGTTACCCCAAGATATTTTATGTTATTTGTGGTTATTGTGAAGGGAGATGTTTCTCTGAATTCCCTCCCAGCTTCTTTATCCTTTGTGTATAGGAGGGCTACTGATTTTTTTGAGTTGATCTTGTAACCTGCCACATCACTGAAGGTCTCTATCAGCTGTAGGAGTTCTCTGGTAGGGAGTTTTTGGGGTTACTTATATACACTATCATATCATCTGTACATAATGAAAGTTTGGCCTCTTCCTTTCCAATTTGAATCCCATTGATCTCCTTATGTTGTCTTATTGCTATTGCTAAAACTTCAAGTACTATAATGAAGAGATATGGAGAGAGTGGACAGCCTTGTTTTGTTCCTGATTTTAGTGGAATTACTTTGAGTTTTTCTCCATTTAATTTGATGTTAGCTGTCAGCTTGCTCTATATTGCTTTTATTATAATTAGATATGATCCTTGTATCTCTAATCTCTCCAAGACCTTTATCATGAAGGGGTGTTGAATTTTGTCAAATGCTTTTTCAGCATCTAATGAAATAATCATATGGTTTTTTCTTTCAGTTTATTTATATGATGGATTACAGTGGTAGATTTTTGTATGTTGAACCAGCCCTGCATCTCTGGGATAAAGCCTACTTGATCATGATGGATGATTTTTTTGATGTGTTTTTGGATTTGGTTTGCCAGTATTTTATTGAATTTTTGCATCCATGTTCATGAGTGAGATTGGTCTGTAATTCTCTTTCTTGGTTGGGTCTTTGTGCAGTTTTGGTATCAGGGTAACTGCAGCTTCATAAAAAGACTTTGGCAATGTCCCTTATGTTTCTATTATGTGGAACACTTTGAGGATTATAGGTATTAGTTCTTCTTGAAAGTTCTGATAGAATTCTGCACTGAAACCATCTGGACCTTGGCTTTTTTATTTGGGAGGTTTTTGATGACAGCTTTTATTTCCTTGCAGCTTATAAGACTTTTTAAATTGCTCACCTGGTTTTCATTTAATTTAAATTGTCTATTTTTTTTTACATTTTCCAATTTTGTGGAGTATAGGTTTTTGTAATAAGACCTAATGATTCTCTGAATTTCCTCAGTGTTTGTTGTTATATTCCCCTTTTCATTTCTGGTTTTGTTAATTTGGGTGTTCTCTCTCTGCTTTTTGATTAGTTTGGATAAGGGTTTGTCAATCTTGTAGATTTTCTTAAAGAACCAGCTCTTTGTTTCATTAATTCTTTGGATTGTTTTCGGTGTTTCTATTTTGTTTATTTCAACCTGCAATTTGATTATTTCCTGCCTTCTACTCCTCCTGGGTGAGTGTGCTTCTTTTTTCTCTAGAGCTTTCAGGTGTGCTGTTAAATCACTAATGTGAGCTTTCTCTGTTTTCTTTTATGTGGGCACTTGGTGCTATGAACTTTCCTCTTAGCACAGATTTCATAGTGTCCCATAGGTTTGAATATGTTGTGCCTTCAATTTAATTGAATTCAAGGAAGACTGTAATTTTTTTTCTTTATTTCTTCCTGGTGAGCCTGACGGCATGCAGCAGAGCCCAAATGGTTGGGCGCCAGATGAAGATGGAAGTCACAAAATAATCCCACACTAGTTCAGAACTATGAATAATAAAAGATTATTTATTTATGGGAAAAACTTACAGATCACTAGATAACAGTTCTCTGTGTGAACTGGCACAGAGTCTATCAGCCTGAAGCAGGAGCCAGAAGCCAGATAGTGGTACATACTTTGCAACTGCTTTTAGATAATCAGAGACCACTCCCAAGTGGGCTAGTATCTTAAAGGCTATTGGCTGAAGAAGTGGAATGTGCTCCCACAGCAGGACCATGGGGATTGGGGTAAAAGGGAGGGTGGAAAGGGAATAGGAGTGGAAAAGGGGAGGGGGAGGAGAACTTGAAGGAACCGGGTAGTCAAGATGGGGAAAGGACATAGATGGTGAACAAGGAAAGAGGGAGCCATTATGGGGCTAGCAAGAAAACTGGCACTAGAGAAATCCCCAGGAATCTACAAGGATGACCACAGGCAATACCCTAAGCAATAGTGGAGAGGGTGCCTGAACTGGCCTTGCCCTTAGTCAGACTGATGAATATCTTTAATGTCACCATAGAACCTTCATCCAGCAACTGATGGAAACAGAGGCAGAGACCTGCATCGGAGCACTGGACTGAGCTCCCAAGGTCTAGTTGAAGAGTGGGAGGAGTGAAAATATGAGCAAAGAGGTCAAGACCATGATGGAAACACCCACTGAAATAGCTTACCTGAGCTATTTGGAGCTCACCAACTCTGGCTGGAGAGGGAGGGAACCAATAACATAGGAACAAACTAGGTGCTCAGAATGTGGGTGACAATTGTATGGCTGGGACAGAGCGAGGGGCCACTGGCAAGTAGGACCAGGATTTATCTCTACTGCTTGTTCTGGCTGTGTTTGCCCTTCCCCCAAGAATCAGGATAGTGGCATGGGTAGAAGTATTATAATTTGAAGGGTGTATATACAACATAAAATGTGAAATGAGACTTCACATAATCTCTCTTTTTTATATCTTTTTTGGTTCTATCTTCCTTTTTTGATTTTTAAAAAATGCTGGTGTGGGTGTGTGTGTGTCTGTGTGTGTGCGCACACATACGCATACATGTGCATATGCATGTATGTTTCTGTGTGGAGGCCAAAGGACAATCTCAGATATCATCTTCAGAAAGACCACCAATCTCCTTGAGATGGGGTCTTTAACTGGCCTGAAATGTTCCAAACAGCATAGGCTGACTGCTCAGTGAGCCCAGGGGTGCTTCCGTTTCTGCCTCCCCAGAGCTTGGATCAATTTTACAGATTACAGTAGTCTTTAATGACAAAAATGCACTTTAATATTTTACCAGAGACACCAGCTGTACCATGTACCCTAGAAAGTTTTTTTTTTCCAGAAAAAGAATTTTACGTTCTGTGAAAGGGGAACACCAAGGAGCTTTCTTTAGTTTTCTATAACAGTTTTGTTACCAAGGACAGAACCAGCCACATAATTTCTAGGTTCTGGGAAAAAAATAATAGGAAAAAATAATTGTTTACAACTTAATTTGAGCAGCATGTGATAGGTCACACCTGTATTTCCTTGTACTTATAGGGGATTGCGGTGAAGTTGGGCTACACAGTAACTTCCAGGCTACCCTGGGTTATGAAGTGAAACTGTGCTGCAAAACCACAAACCAAAAAAAGTATTATTATTATTATTTTTTACTTTGCCCTTTCTAAAATTATTTTTTATTGATTTTTATTGAGCTCTACATTTTTTTCTCTACTTCCCTCCCTGCCTTTCCCCTCCCCTTCAACCCTCCCCCAAGGTCCCCATGTTCCCAATTTACTCAGGAGATCTTTTTCTACTTCCCATGTAGATTAGATATATGTATGTCTCTCTTAGTGCCCTCATTGTTGTCTAAGTTCTCTAGGATTGTGATTTTTAGGCTGGTTTTCTTTGCTTTATGTCTAAAAACCACTTATAAGTGAGTACATATGATAATTGTCTTTCTGGGTCTGGGTAACTTCACTCAATATGATGTTTTCTACCTCCATCCATTTGCCCACAAATTTAAAGGTGATTTTTTTTCTGCTGTGTAGTACTCCATTGTGTAAATATACAACATTTTCTTTATCCATTCTTCAGTTGAGGAGCATTTAGGTTGTTTCCAGGTTCTGGCGATGACAAACAACGCTGCTATGAACATAGTTACGCATATGTCCTTGTGATACGATTGAGCATCCTTTGCGTATATACCCAAAAGTGGTACTGCTCAGTCTTGAGGAAGGTTGTTTTCTAAATTTCTGAGAAATTGCCACACTGACATCCAAAGGGGTTGTACTAGCTTGCACTCCTACCAGCAATGCAGGAGTGTTCCCTTTACTTTCACATCCTCTCCAGAATAAGCTGTCATCAGTGTTTTGGATCTTGGTCATTCTTGCAGTTGTAAGATGGAATCTCAGAGTTGTTTTATCTGATATATAAGGATGTTGAGCATTTACTTAAGTGTCTTTCAGCCATTTTAGAGTTCTCTGTTGAGAGTTCTCTGTTTAGGTCTGTACACCATTTTTATTGGATTATTTGTTCTTTTGATGACCAATTTCTTGAATTCTTTGTACATTTTGGAGATCAACCCTGTGTCTGATGTGGGCTTCGTGAAGATCTTTTCCCATTCTATAGGCTGCCATTTTGTCTTATTGTGTCCTTTGATTTACAGAAGCTTTTCAGTTTCAGGAAGTCCCATTTATTAATTGTTTCTCTCAGTGTCTGTGCTAATGGGGTTATATTTAGGAAGTGGTCTCCTGTGCCAATGCATTCAAGTGTACTTCCAACTTTCTCTTCTATGAGGTTCAGTGTGTCTGGCTTTATGTTGAGGTCTTTGATCCATTTGGACTTGAGTTTGGTGCATGGTGATAGATATGGATCTATTTTCATTCTTCTACATGTTGATATCCAGTTATGCCAGCACCATTTGTTAAATATGCTTTCTTTTTTCCATTTTATATATTTTTGCTTCTTTGTCAAAATCAGGTGTTCAGTTCCAAAGCTACAGAGAAACCCTGTCTTAAAAAACAAAACAAAACAAAACAAAAATCAGGTATTTGTAGGTGTGTGGATTAATATCTGGGTCCTCGATTCAGTTCCATTGGTTCTCCTGTCTGTTTTATGTCAATATCAGGCTATTTTCAGTAATGTAGCTTCTGTAGTAGAGTTTGAAGTCAGGGATTGTGATGCCTTCAGAAGTTCCTTTATTGTACAGGAGTGTTTTGACTATCCTGAGTTTTTTGCTTTTCCGTATGAAGTTGAGTACCATTATTTCTAGGTCTGTGAAGAATTTTGCTGGGATTTTGATGGGCATTGCCTTGAATCTGTAGATTGCTTTTGGTAAGATTGCCATTTTTACTATGTTAATTCTACCTACCCAAGAGCATGGGAGATTTTTCCACTTTCTGGGAATCACCTGACTTCTAAGCATTGCTTTTTAGACTCTCTTCTGTTGACCTGTATGCTTATTCTTATATCAATACTACATTGGATATACACTTTTAAAGATTTATTGTATTATTTATTTATGTGTGTGTTTATTTATGTAAGTGCAAGTACCAGTGGAGGCCAGAAGAGGGTATCCAGTGCCTGGGAACTGGAGTTAATAGACAGTTGTGAGCTGCCACGTGGGTGCTGGGAGTCAAACTTAGAACTTGTGAATAGGTGATCACAAGACTAAATACTTGCATTAATAGCATTTTTATTTTATTTAAAATTAAAAATTTATTTTGTTTAATATGTTCTTTGGCCTCTTCCTACATGTATATAAATAATGCATTCTAACCATTCTCAACACACCCTTTCTCATTGCTATCCTACTTCTGCCAACCCCATGTTTTTCCTGCAGATCCCTTTCCCAAATTTATGTCTTTTGTTTTGTCTCGTGTCCTATTAAGGTTAACCAAGGCCATCTGTGTGACCATGGCTTTAGAGCTATTCATTGGAGCTCAGTGGGCTCACCAGTAGGCTCACAATTACCAGTAGTGAATAGTTCATTTCGAAGTAGGGCTCCATGAGTTCTTCTCCATCAGTGGCTGATTGTTGTGCAGACTCAGTATAGGTTAACTTCAGATGCTGAGTTCATCATAAAGCAATGACTGTGTTGTGCCTAGAAGATGACCTTTCATAACCCTTTTCCCTATCCTTGGCTCTAAAATTCTTTGATCCTTCTGTAGTGTTTCCTGAGCCTTGGAGGAGGTGGTATAAGCATCCTGTTAAGGGCTAGCCAAGTCATCACTCTTTCTCTGAACAGCTGTGCATCTCTGTATTAATATCCATTCACTGTAAAGAGAAGCTTCTCTGGTTAAAGCTGAGAATAATATTTGCCTATGAATAGAAGTTTAATTTTAGAACATATTTTGATATCATATATACAAATTTAACTAAACAACAGTAGTAAATCTCTTTTCCGACACCAGACCTAGATTTCCCTATATGTTTTCAGTTGGGTTTGTAGTACTAAGCATGGGTTCCTTCTTGGGAAGCAAACATTTTAAATATATTTATTCATTCTCCCTCTCACCTTTTTCTGTGTATACCATGTCATATGTGTGGAGGTCAGAGGATAACTTGGGGAAGTAGCGGAGTCATTTTTTTCCTTCTACCGTGTAGGTCCCAGGGATCAAACTCAGGTCACCTGGCCTGGTGGCAAGTGCCTTTATCCACTGAATCATCTAACTGTCCTTTAGATTTTTTTAAAATAAAAATATTTGCATTATTGTTAGTGTGTGTATAATGTGTGTGAACTTGTATGCAATGGCTTATGTATTTGTCCTTCCACCTTTATTCAAGTTCTGGGGTTGAATTCACATTGCCAAGCTTATTTACCCACTGAGCCGTATCACCTGCTTATTTTTAGTTTTCAGTCTGTGGTTTATAGAATTATCAGGAGCATCCTTTTACTATGATCTGGTGTATTCTTGCTTTGAGGCATTTTGAAATGTTCATTCCTTGAGTTTAGATCCCCAAACCCATCCAGCTACTTATGCTTATCTCCTTGTGTGTTTCTGCTCTTTACCTATCTTAAAGGCTCAAAATGTTCATTTGATTACTGTTCCATAGTGCTAGTAAACTTGACTTTATCCTTTTATTTCCCCAGACCTTAATATTTTCATCTGCAAAGTAGAAGAATTGAAATTCATTTTGTTACTTTTCCAAACTTAGTCATTAAGATTGTCCTTATTGAATAAAGCACATGTAAGTTTATCTCTTTTAATTGATGGCAAAATTGTGTCCCAGTTGACATAAAATTTAATAGGCTTGTATATCGGGGATGTGTGTGTATGGACAACCAACAGGGATAGAGGTAGAGATTATTAGGAAGGTGCTCCTGGCAATTCTTTTGTTAAGTACATAGGTATAGCTGTACTATCACAGTGTATGACCGAGTCATCACGGGATGTATATAAGGTCACAAATACTTCTGTGACTAGAAAGAAAGTAATGAACAATTTCTATTACTGTGAAATAACCACTTTATGAAACTGTCAAGGAGAAAAAGGGTCCCTCAGGACGAGACTCCTGAAGCTTTTCATATGGCTGACTGCACTTGATTGATGCTTATAAGTCTAGGTCTTCTCAGCTGACTAATTTTAACATTTTCCCTCCTCTGAGTGCCCCCCATTGGAGTTTGAATGTTTTTCTTTTCTTCATAAACTATTCTTAGTTAGTGGGGATCAGAGCTCTTTTCCATAGCTGAAGTTATTCCAAGTTTCAGTCCCCTAAAGAATTGTCCTTCTGGTCTTGAAACTTTGAGTCATCACATCTGCTGCTCTAGTTCCGCTCTGTAAGTCAGAGCATGTGTTCCTTTTCCTGATAGTTTGGACCTGGTACAAATCTGAAGGAAATTAACAAATAGTGATGTCTATGAATACTGTTTTGCTGAGAATATTCCTTTGGAACAAGCTGTTAATTCTGTAGACCAGGCTGTCTCAGGACTCATTATATAGCCAAGGTTAGTCTTCAGAGTGCTGGGATTATAAACATGTACTACTGTATCCAGTTTGTCTGGAAATATCTAATTACAATGATGTAAAAGGATAAAAAGTGTTAAAGGTTAGTGTTTTGGGAGCAGTCCAGAGGATTAGGCTTAATGAATTTGAGAAATAATTTTATAGTTTCGGTTGTGAGCCTAGCTTTAACAGTTGAGCCATCTGTCCAGCCCAAGAAAATAATTTTAAACTGGGAGACCTATTAACATGTTATGTGAATTCAAAAGAAGGAGCAGAAGTGTGATTGAATATCCTAACCATTGGTCAGGGTGGAGTGCATCTACCTGTATGGACCATCGTAATGTCGAAAAGACCAAGTAACCACAGACTAGGTCAGGATGTGTAGTCACTTGTTGTCAACAACTTTGAACAAGCTAAAACTCTCTGACCTTCAGACAAGGTGGAAATAGGCTCACATTTTTAGGCCTCCACAATAAAAACGATAAAAAAGAGAAAGTGGGAAGTACACTTGAACACATATTCTTAATTTTCCCTTCTTTTGATTGATGGTAGTGGAAATGACTTTTGGAAGGTAAGGAAGAAACTTGTAAGATAACCATAGCTTACATCTTGACAAGGTAGATGGTAATGGCCTAGAAGTTCAATGCTAAACTAAGGGATAAAAAAAACAAACTTCCCAGGCCACTCATATGCCTCTCCAAACTTATGGGGAATACATTCTACTGTAACATGGTTAATTTTGATTGTATTGCTATTTCTTCCCACATGTTTCTAAATAATGTAATCTCTTCTTGACCTTTCCGTATTTATTATCATCATCTGTCTTTTCTCCAAGACACTATTCCAAGGTTCAAAATTTCTTGCCAGATGCAATGCAGTCTCTTAACTTTGAGCCTCTGTAAAATAAAATTTATGTTATCTATATTTTTAATATACAATGACATATAGTAAATATTCCCATTCCAAAAGGGAGGAATGAGACACATGAAGGAAACATCAGGCCAAAGGAGATCCAACAGTAGTAGTGCAAACACCAAATCCTGAATCTCTTGGTAAGTGGCTCATTATGGTACTACTTGTGCTCCAATGGGTTTGGATAGCCCTTCCTCTCTAGTTCTTTTGTCCAAGAACATGTAGTAGTTCTGTTAGACAGGGCTTACTTGGTGTCTTGGAGTTTCTTTTGACCTGTTTTATGATTCTAGCATCTCTCCAGTCCCCCGGGCTCTCTATTACAATGTATGCTTTACTTTCACAGCTGCGCACACAGCCATCTTAGGAATGCCACAGTATGGAACCTTGCTGCAAGCCTCCACGGTCCTCTGACTATTGAAATTTGCATGCTTACACAGCAGCAGCATGTGGATAATGCCTAAGTCTGTAGTCCGGGTCCCACAGATAATAGCTACAGTGGTCTCTATGACTCTTCTTGCATGAACTTGGGGAAACCTTTCTCTAGATGGCAGTTTTTCTGCGGAGAACCTTGAAGGCTCCATTTGTTTAGGCATTCTCCTTTTCAATGGAAGTTTACACCTGAGTTTTGTGGCATGATGTTTTACTCCTTTGGCACGACAAAACTACACAGAGGCTGCTTCTTAGTTGTGAGTGCCCAGCCTTAGTTCGGCTTGTTTCTTGCCAGCTTTTCTTAAATTATCCCAACTACCTTTTGTGTCTGGGTTTTTATCTTTCTCCATTTAGCTAAGTTTATGCTCCTTTCCTCACCAAATTCCACATTTTCTATTTCTTTAAGCTCCACTTTCTTTTCTCTCTCACTATAAATCTGGATCCATGTAACATGCATTAAACATGTCACAGCCTGAATGTTAACTGTTTTGAAATTTTCTCCATCAAATAAATTAATCCATTACAGTTTAATTCAGTCTAACTTCAGTTTCTAGGACATGGGTAGAATACAACCAGATTTTTTTTTTCACCATAGCTAATGTGAATGGCCTCTAGCTCAGGTCTCACTTCATGAGCCTTGTCTTTACAGTCTGTGTGTCTACTGGCATTTCAGTCTTATAAGTCCCCAGCAAAATGGCTCATTAAGCCCTGACTTTACAATCAAAGAGTTCTCTAGTCCACAGTTCTCAACTTTTGCATACTCTTATTGAAAATATTTCCAAAAGCAGTTTAATGGTGGACTTGTTTCTTTCATCTCATGGTTTTAGAAGGTTTAGGCCATTATGGTGGGAAAGGCATGGTGATGTTTATGGTAACTGAACCTTATCATCACGTGGTGATGGACCAGGAAGCAAAGAGAGTTCAGGAAGTGAGGCTAGGCTGTAAAATCTCAAGGTCTGCCCTAGTGGCCTACTTTCTGAGGCAAGGCTTCAGAAACTTTATCACCTTCCCAACTTTATCACCTGTTTGAGACAGAGTGTTCCAACTCAGGAGCCTATGGGAAGACATTCACATTCAAATTTCAAGTAAATAACCATCATCTAAATTTTCTTTGGAGTTCTGATACAATTGCTTTAATGAATTCTAGGTTCTAAAGGTACATAAAACTCTAAAGTCCTTTAGATATCTGTTACTTTTTTTGTGGCTTGCCCTCTTTCCCATTTCCTGCCAAAAACATGTAGACATTATCTAATTCCATTATTTTTGTGATGATGTGTATTTCCATACTTCTGTTTCTTCCATTGTCCTGGGTACTCAGTGGGACCTTTCAATTTAGAAGCTCATACTGTTCATTTCTGGAAAATTTTATTAAACCATTTAATAGATTCCTTTTTTTTATATTTTATTTCTTCTCTGTGGAACTTTTATTTGAATATTACCCTACTTTCTGGGAAATTTCCTGATATTATCTTTGAAACTTTCTATTGAGCTTTCACATTTTGCTATTGTATTTTAATTTCTGAGTGCTTTTTAATTTTCTGAATATTCCTTTTTTAATAGCTTCCAATTATCTCATCTTTCTAAACAGTGCTTTTTATTGTAACTTTTCTTGATGACTCTACTTAAGATTTCATGTCTCACTCTCTATCCTTTATCTTCTCAGTAGCATATAAGATTTATAAGGATAAAGATTTCCCAGCCCTTGCCTCCTCTCTAGTATTTTTGTAGCACCCCAAAAATGCCTAGTACATAGTAATTGTTTAAATATTTCTGGACTAAGTTAATAACCAATTTTATGATAATAATATATATAATTTAAAGTGTTCTCTTAATACAGGTCTAGTCTCTTTGAAATCACTTTTCATATTATTATTTATTCTGTATTGTTAATTACACTGATCAAGAATAAGACCAGTATCACAGTTTAAAGCAAATTTAAAGCAAGCTTTAGTCAAATACTGTCTAGGTGGATGGTACCTAGTCAGATCCATACTCAGGTTCTAGGGAAATTGGCCCAGAATCACAGTTTGTATTGGTTTAAGAAAGAAAATCCATAATTCATTGCATTTCCCATCAAGTCCAATCTGGGACAAACATACATCCTGGCATTCCTCTAGCCTGTGAACCTCTGGCCCAAGTGTGATCAAGTGCATCCAGTGCAAAAGGATCAAACAAACTTATTTAGGGGAGTGAAAAACACATGACTTGTTGTCTCCTATAAACAGCATTTCAGGAATTGTCTGTCCTTGGGCAAGAGGCTTGCAGATCAGAGGCATTTTTGTTTTGTGGACCTCCACGACATAGTAATTAAAACTTAAAATGTAATTTTTGCTCTCACAGTACCTTATGTCACAATATTTTCTACAGATACCTAGTAATGCTTAATCATCTAGTTATATTTAAGAATGAGAGATATGCTGACTTAGAATATATGAATGAATGAACGAGACTTGCCAAATGTGGGTATAATGGTAGAGGGATCTGTCAAGGTTGTATTGTTGGTAGTTTCTTTCTGTCAGTATCTTTTGATCTATTTTCTTGGCTGATGAGATTCCTTGGAAAACATTCTTTTAATCTTTGGATATCATTCTCAGGGAATAGAAAGGAAGAGGTCTGAAAGGTTTTAACATCTAGAGCATATACATAGTTTTCTTATCCAACTGCCCTCTCAAGCTTATGCAGTAACCTACCCATCATTTTTCGAATTTATCAGTTTCAGATTTAAAAAGCAGTTAGACAACTACTTTCTCCTTTGTATTAATGAGCTAAGAGTGAGATTAGTTGCATGTATTCAAACTGATATCTGTACTAAAAAAGTGTATGTTTGGATCAGACAGCAGAAGCTAGGAATTAATATCACTTCTACCTCAGGTTGGTAATACCCTCAGGTATATGGCAAAAACAAAAGAGAGATGAGGGACCCACTTTGTAGCCCAGACCTCAAGTATTACCACAGGCAAAGTTCTGAAGAATACAAGTTTAGTCTCAAAGGTTACTAGACACATTAGGAAGTGAAACACAGTAAGAACCAGAAGAAGCAATAGCTAGTACTAAATACAAACGATTCAGATAACAGAATTGCTAAGTATATTTAGTGTGTTAAAAGCAACAGTCAGGTGTCATGGCATATTCATGGAGTTCCAGCACTTCGGAGACTGAGGCATGAAAAATGAAAAGTTTGAGACTGCCTTGCTACAAAGTGTGTTCAAGGTCATCTTGGACTATATAGAAGGATTGTGTCTCAAAAAATTATCAAAACAAATAAAAAACCAAGAAGATAACTAAATGAAGTACTTTATGTCTACAATTCAGGGACTAGATTCATAGAGTAATAAGTATAGCTGAAGAGACAAATGCTTAATTGGAAAACAAATCTCAGAAAACTATCCTAACATCGCAGTTAGACAAAACTCTTGAAGAAATAAGAAAAAAAAGGAAGACAATAGTCAAACACTGAGGATTGTCCAAAGTCAATTCAGGATACCACATAGTTCAGAAGTTTCATAAAAGATCAGGAATGTAAGAAAAGAACAAGATATAGTGTTATATGTATAGATACAGGGAAGTTTGATATTCTAGAGTATCAAAAAGAGAGTTCTTAAAACAGCCAGAGAGAAAACTAATAACTAATGAAGAACAATGATTTGACTGACATCTGACTTTTCAACAATAATAATGAAAGTCAAAAGACAGTTGTAGTGATGAGGCGAGCAGGCCTGCTGTTCATCCCGCCTGACTCCCGCATGGTTAGCTTTACACCCAGAAATAATAACACACAAACTGTATCCTTTTAAACACTGCCTGGCCCATTAGTTCTAGCCTCTTATTGGCTAACTCTCATATCTTGATTAACCCATTTCTAATAATCTGTGTAGCACCACAAGGTGGTGGCTTACCAGGAAGGATCTTAACCTGCGTCCATCTTGGAGAGGAGAGCTATAGCATCTGCCTCACTGCCTTCTTCCTCCAAGCATTCTGTTCTGTCTTCCCTGCCTACCTATGTTCTGACCTATCAGACCAAGCAGTTTTCTTTATTAATTAACCAATGAAACAACAGATAGACAGATGAACCTCCTCCATAATTTCCCCCTTTTCTGTTTAAACAAAAAGGAAGGCTTTCATTTTAACGTAGTAAAATTACATATAACAAAACAGTTATCAAGCAAGAATTACAATCACAATATTTAGATCTATTTTATCTTTTATCATAACAAAGGAAAACTATAACTATAACTAACTATTCTTCAACTCCATCAAAGACTCCAGAAAGATAGAATATTACCTAAGCAAACAAGAAATAAGCAACTTCCAAACTCTAGAAATGACAGAGACATCTCACTGCCTAGACAGTCACCCAAAGTTACTTTGTACCGTTGGGGCATCCATCTTTGGCCATCAGGCCCATAGTATCCAGCAGACATTTCCATGAATCAGGAAAATTCAAAGACAGTTCAGTCACTATCTGCTGTGTCCTGCAGAATGTCTCACAGACTCTTTCATGAGTCAGGAACCCTGAAAGACCATCTCACCTTTAGTCAAGTTCGGCAGTCCTCTCTCTGTGGGTTCTTTTTGTTCAGTTTATGCAACAGGCCAGGCAAGAGCAGTTTCTTGCCCAAATGGCTATCAAACTCCATAAGGTGCCTCTTCGATGCCCATCTTCCTTTTGAAGTAGATTGGTGCTGCCAGGAGCAGACATGTCTCATTGTCATGAAAAACCCTAAGTTATTAAAACATTTAAAATGCCATATTCTGTAGTCTTTGAAAGACATGAAGAATGCACATCTAGAAAATCTAACTAACATGACTACAAGCTTGACTATTATTGATGATTATTCATTAATAACCTATATTTCCTAATTACACATTACATTTTCAAATGAACTACACAATCACAATACCTTAATCAAAATCAGAAATACATGTACACATAACAAAATTGATCTTAAATGTCTATCAATAAGGCAAAATTTATACCAATGTAAATTATTCATCTCTACATCATATCCCCCTTTAAATGTAAAAGAACATTTATAAACAATATTTGGGAATATGGGCACAGTTATTTCTCTCCAAACTGCTTTGTGCTGAATGAGGGCGCTGTTCATCTGATCTTTCATGATGTAACCTGTATGCCAGGTTCATCTCAGTCGACAGTTGAGTGAAGTAATTTTTTGAGGGTGTTCACAGCAACCTTTTAGGAGGGCGTGGTCTATCATACCATATTGGGATAGAAGCAATCCACAGGGTTTCATCCTCTGTGAAAACAAAATAAGATGTCGTGGTCCCCCTCGTCCAGCAAGAATGACGCGACCACCGGAGCTCTTCTCACTGCAGTTTTATTCAGGACCTTTTGACAATTGTAAAATCTCTCTCTCTCTCTCTCCGGGCAAACCTCTCCTAACCCTTAAGTAGGCCTGGGCCGCCAACCTCAGATTGCCAGGTGGGCACTGCCCATAGGTTCACGCATATGCAAGCAGCTGACAGTCATTGCGTGATAATAGCATAAGTCAGGCTTTAGCCATAGGAGTTGATTATCACAGAGAGCACTCGCTTTCGGGATCGCGGAGGGCGGGAGCCAGCACCATCAGGTGCGACTCCACGCAGCTCTCTACACATAGCCATCAGGTGTGGCTTCACGCAGCTCGCTACAATAAGAACTTTTCCAAAGCATCATAACCTTAGATTCAAATTTTGAAGTCAAGATATTTTCAAAATATTTATCTTGGATTAGTTCAGCAGCATTTATAAACAAATATCTTTTAGCAGCTGTTGCTCCTTCCTCAGCATTCAAACAATTCAAAGAGAGCATAATAGCATAAAGTATAAAGATTCTCTGTGTATTTTCCATCTTTGTGCAGCTTTATTGTAACCCCTATTTCGTTTATTTTTATTTTTATTTTTTGAGACAGGTTCTCTGTATATCTTTGTTCTGGAATAACTCTGTAGACCAGGCTGTCCTTGAACTCACAGAGATCCGTCTGTCTCTGCCTCCCAGGCATTGGGATTAAAGGTATATGCTACCACACCTTGAAGTCACAGAGGTCAATCTGCCTCTGCCCCTTGAAGTCTCAGAGGTCAATTTACCTCTACCTGCCAAGTGTTGGGATTAAAGGTGTGTACCACCACACCCAACTACTCCCTTTTTTTCTTTATTTTTTTTTTTACTTTAAGAACTTTAACCTTTAGCCTGCATATATTTTAACACACTGTAAAACATTTAGAGCTTTTTTTCCTTTGAATCTCTCTTTACTGTATATCTCTCTTTTTCTGACCACATGAGCCTTTAAATTACTGAGCAATATGGGTAGGATTAAAGCCATGGCTTTGCTAGCTAGATCCAGCCCATTCCTTAGCTTTCTGCCATTCCAGCCTTGTGGCTGAGGTACCGGCCAGAGCCATTTTTATTGCCACAACTCTGTGGCGTTTCAAGGTCCTTGCCAGCAAGCAAGCTGCAGCATTCTGCTCACAGACCACACTCAGTCGGACTGCCTGCCTGAAAGAGTCAGAGTTTGCCCAGGCAGGACATCCCAGAAAGCCGGCATTTTAAAACGGAGCAGCTTTTTCCTGCTGTGGCTGAAAACTGAAAAGCATGCGTTCAGCTTTTCATCAACACCATTTAAGTGTTTTGTGGCAGGACCTCTTAAAAGAGATGCAGGCTTTTGCAGTTAAAGCTGAGTCAGGAAGCCTCCCTTAGATGAGAGTGCTTGGTTGCCTCTAGCAAGCAGAGCAGACCCGAGAAATTGCTGTTACCAAGAAAACATGCTTTACTCTATTCTTTCCCAAGCTTTCTCAGGCTTTTTGTGGATTCAGTTATCCATGTCTGGGCACCATAAAAAGATAAAATAGATATAAATATTGTAACTGTAATCCTTGCTTTATAACTGTTTTGTTATATGTAATTTTACTATGTTAAAGTGAAAGCCTTTCTTTTTTGTTTAAACATAAAAAGGGGAAATGATGTAGGTGGGTCTTCTATCTATCTGTTACTTTCATTGGTTAATAAAGAGACTGCCTTGGCCTTTTAATAGGGCAGAGAATTAGGTAGGTGGAGTAGACAGAACAGAATGCTGGGAAGAAGACAATGAGGCAGACGCCTCAGGAAGTTGCCATGATTCTCCGACCCGAGAAGGACGTAGGCTAGAATCTTTCCTGGTAAGCCACCACCTTGTGGTGCTACATAGATTATTAGAAATGGGTTAAGCAAGATATGAGAGTTAGCCAAGAAGAGGCAGGCAGTGTTTAAATGAATACAGTTTGTGTGTTGTTATTTCGGGTGTAAAGCTAGCCGTGTGGGAGCCGGGCTAGACGAAAAGCAGGCCTGCCCACAGCTCCTTCAACAGACAGTGAAATTATATCCTCAATATGTTATGGGAAAATAGTAAGTCAATTACCCAATTTGCTATTAATAGATTTTCAATAAGGAAAACTTAGGATTCAGTCAAGATAGAAGGTAACATCATAAAAGAAATCAGAAAGGGTATTAAGAAGTTTTTAAACACTTAATGATAAGCACATACAAAACAGGAAATTTTAGTAAAGAAGTAGTTAAAATAAACTTATAATCATATCTTACATTATAAAAAGAGAAAAGCTATAAACCAATAGTTGAAGAAACCAATTTAAAATAGAGCAAGACAAGACCAAAGCATGTAAATGGAAGATTAATGAACTATAAAAGCACACAATATAGAGGATTGTTGTATTAATCAGGATTCTCTACGTAACAAAATTTGTAGAATGAATCTATCTCTCTCTATATATAGAAAGGAGATGTATCAGAATGTTTTTAATATAAAAAATGTTTAATGAGCAAATTCTTAATTAGCAAATATGAAACTGCCACAGAGAGGAGGAACGGGACAGAGATAACGGGTTGGGGGTCAGGAAAAGGCTAAAGAATCAACTACTTAAGAAACCAGGGTGGAGAACTGGAAGAACCAAAAGCCAGAGGACGGGAACTGTGGTCCTGCAAAGGGAGAGGGCAGGGCACTGAGGGCTAGACAACAAACTCCAAAATAGTTTGGCCATAAAATATAAACACGCTATGTTTCTACCATGTGGGAAAGGGCCTAGAAAAAAGGTGTCAAGGGATAAGAAGCTGTTTGGGACGGGGCTGTGAGGGTCCTACCTGCCTGGCTGTGCACACAGTCCTCATCCCAGCTCCTTCCCTCTGTGTCTGTGTGGGTGCATGTGTCTATGTGGGCCTGTGTGCACTTGCCCAGTCCCCTTCCTGCCCTAGCCCCCCGAACCCCCCACCCCCCATAATTGCTGCCATTCCAGTTGCTGCCGGCTGTCATTCGGCTGTCACTCCTCTGCCCATCATCTTCAGAGGGGAGAAAGGAGGGGGGAAAGGTGGGGGTAAAGTCCCCAGCCAGCCCTGCCCCCACCCTCCCCCAGCCACCTCTACCAGAAGTCCCGGCAGTGGTAAGAGTCAGGGTCACAGTATTTTGTGACCACCACTCTGTTGGCGAACTGTCGGCCAGTTAGGCCCTGCATGGCTTTCTGGCAGTCTAACAAAGAGGTGAACTCCACAAAGATCTCTCCACAACCAGGCACCTCAACGCCGTCCATGGGCCGGGGAATCTCGATGGACTTGACCAGCCCGTACTTGCTGCACTCGTCTTGTCTCCTCGTACTTCTCATCGTCCAACAGCTCTTCAGGCAGCACCATGTTCATGAGGCAGAGGACCTCAGTCAGGTGACCGCCCATCTGCACCTGAGAGCCCATCAGGCCGGGCACTTGAAGGGTTACAGGTGTCTGATTGATGGTACTCAGCGTGGCATTCTTGGCTCCCACACTCGCCCTCTGGACAAGCAGCTTCTTGTCCCCTAACTGCATCCCATGCAGCTCCGCAATGGCCTGATCTGTGACGTTGATGTCCACATACTCACAGAAGGCATAGCCCTTGGAGAGCCCTGTGGCACTATCCTTGACCAAGTTGAAGGCCTTCAGAGGCCCAAAGGATGTCAGCAGTTCTTTCAGCTGGTCATCATTCAGGTAGTTGGACAAGCCCCCGATGAACAGTTTGTGCGCAGAGTCTGGAACTACAGTGGATACAATGCCAGGCACATAAACAGAGGGGTCCTCTGACATGCCAGGCAGTGGCTGATAGTCATGAGGCCTTTGAATCTTCAGTGACTGGTCCTGTAAGATGATGCCATCAAAGACCATGGCCTGGGTCGTTTCATCCACTGAGCGGAACTCCAAAAAGGCAAAATTCTTGTCTTGGTTTATTTGCACAGCCAAGACTGGGTTGCCAGGGGCCTGAGTCAATTCCCCCAAGAGCATCTGGGTGTTGAAGAAGACCACCATAGCTTCCTCAGTGATGCCAAATGGGATATTGCCCATGTAGAGGCGTCTGGCCTGTCTGGTCATCTCGCTCCCAACAACAGGCATGGGCGTTGGGATCACAGCGAGACCATCAGGAGTCATAGTGGGGAGAAGGGCAGTGGCTGGAATCTGACCTGCAGCTTGCATGGCCTTGTACTGCATTGGGGTGATGTGCTCAAAGCCAGGTGGTGGCACGTCCCAGTATTTACACACCACCTTCTCATGGCGAGGGGAACGAATCAATCCACCGTGCTCCTCTTTAGTGCCTCTGGTCAAAGGTTTGCTTTGCCTTTGTCTGTCTCGGGAGGCGCTGGTCCCAGTTACGCCGATTTCGGCTCCGGCTCCTGCGCTTCCAGTCCCGGCTTCTAGAGCCGCTGTGGCTATGCTTCCAATGGCGGTTCTCCTTGTCCCGTTCTTGTTTATTCTCATTGAGCTGCCGCTTGAACTCGTCGAAGTCGGACATGCTTACTCGGCCGTGTAGGGCCCTGTGCAGCTCTCTCCTCGCCTTGCCGCTTGCCCGCTCCGGCTACTTCTGCCGTATCAGAATGTTTTATGGGCTAATCCAACAATGTCTGCCTAAGAACAGAAAGTCCAAGAATCCAGCAGTTTCTCAGTCTATAAGGCTGGATGTCTCAACTGGTCTTGAGTGAACACTGGGATCCTGAAGAAGTAAGCTCTAATATCTGTGAAGGAATGGACTTTCTAGCAAGGTGAGAACAAGCAGGCAAAGAACAAAAGCTTCCTTCTGCCAAGTCCTTATATAGGCTTCCAGCAGATGGTGTGGCCTAGATTAAAAGTGTGTCTTCCCACCTCAAAAGATCTGGATTAAAGGTGTATCTTTTCCCAGCTCAAACGATCTGGATTAAAGGTGTGTTTTCCTACCTTAAAGATTGGATTAGAAATGGATCTTCCAGCTAGTTGTGGTGGTCAACACCTTCAATCCCAGCATCTGGGAGGCAGAGGCAGGCAACCTAGCCTGAGTAGACTAGATCAGTCTATAGAGTACGTTCTAGGACAGCCAGGGCTGTTACACAGAGAAACCCTGTCTCGAAAAACAAAACAAACAACCAAAACACAAACAAAACAAAAATCCCATAACAACAACATCAAAAAGAAGTAGATTTTCTTCTTAAATTAAGCAAAAATTCCTCACAGTTGTGCCCTCCGTTTTTGGATTTTAGTTGATACTAGATGTAATCAAGTTAACAACCAAGAATAGACATTGAAATTGTAAAGTTAAAAGTTGGTGCTTTGAAAAGGGTGACATAACACATAGCAGATATCAGATGAGATTAATGAAGGAAAACTATGGCAATGACACAAACAATATTAGGAATGGGAAAAGATAGTTACGTGTGCAGAGATTAAGATGATCATAGTATGATCAATTACCATGTCAATAAATTAGAAAATTTAAGCATAATGTACAAACATCCAGGAAAACCATTTTCCAAAGTGGCTTAAAAATTAGAAAGCCTGAATAGTCCTATAGCAAATAAATGGAACCATAAACTATAAATACAACCATAAATCTTACTGCCAGATGTCTCTACTAGAAAGTTTTAATTTGATATTTAAGAAACAATTTCTTACTCTATACAGCCTGTTCTAAGCATAATCAATGGTCATATGAGAAAGGAAAATCATGACTGTCATGCATTTGAGACAGGGACTTGCTGTATAACCTAGGTTGGCTTTCAACTTAAGGTACTGTGTTAGCCTTCCCAGGGCTGGGATCACAGGTATGAGGCAGCACTGTCTAGCTCCCATTATCACCATTTAATTTCTGCCTTGGGGTTGGAGAGGTAGCTCAGTGGTTAAGAGTAATGGTTGTTATGCCAGAGGACCTGGGTTCGATCCCCAAATCTTAAATGGTGGCTCACAAAAGTCTGTAACTCCAGTTCCAGGGGATTGACACCCTCTTCTGGCTTCCACAGGCCCTGCTTTCCTGTAGTTTACAGACATATATGTAGGAAAACAGTGATGCACATAAAATAAAAATAAATAAATATTTAAATTATTGATTCAGATTTATAGTATGTGTGTTAGGTAAGTATGCATGACTAGAAAAAAGTAGTAAAGGTACTGAAAAGAGAAGACAAATCTGTTGATTTTATGATACAGCATATTTGGTTTCCCTTAATCTTAGTATTTCTCAAGGAACATAACTAATCGCTCTCTTAAAAGATTCGGGATGAAGAGTACACCCAGCCCTATGCTACTGTCTTGCTGCTTGAAGTTTAGTTGTGAAAAACTGCAATATG
This sequence comes from Chionomys nivalis, assembly GCF_950005125.1. NCBI lineage: Eukaryota > Metazoa > Chordata > Mammalia > Rodentia > Cricetidae > Chionomys > Chionomys nivalis. Next base: position 132,522,705 of record NC_080112.1, read on the forward strand.
GCTTGGTGTTTGTGTGTCTGTGTCTGTGTGTCTGTGTGTGTGTGTGTGTGTGTGTGTGTGATTGAATGATTGATTGAGACAAGGTCTCAATTATTAACTATCCCAGGCTGGCTTCAGACTGTGGCATACTTCTTGCCTCAACTCCTGTGTGATGGGATTGTAGGTATGTATCTATGTTCATTTTAGGATTCCATTTTAAATGATCTTAATGTTTTACAACTTAAAATTGTTTCTTCATATTTGGGGTAATTTCCCTAGTGAAACAAATCAATAAAATTTAATAATTATTTTTAAAATAGCAAAATCGGACCTGGATATGGATTTATATTACTTCTGTAGCAGCTCTCAAGATAGTGAATGGGGTCAGTCATAGGGCCCCCTCCTTTTTGTTTCCTGTCTCTCAGAGGTCACCATCTTCATTGGTTAATTTTCTTGTGTTTCAAAACTTCTTATATGTTTTGTCCCAGTATCACCGGAGTTGTTGTTTCATATGATTTTCTATGCTTGATTGCTTCAGCTAGGTGAGGACATGTGGTCTTTATTATTCCATTTTGACTGGAAGTTGAGTCAGTTTATTTAAGTGGTTTATCGTTTCTTGAGCAGTCCTTTATTTGATAACTGCACTGTTTATTCTAGTGCAGTTGTTTGCCTTTTTCTGTAGAAAGGTGCACAATTGTTGCTTGTCTATTTGTTTTGTTTTAAAAGTAACTGGTAGCCGGGTGGTGGCGGCACATGGCAGATCTCTGTGAGTTCGAGGCCAGCCTTGTCTACAAGAGCTAGTTCCAGGACAGGCTCCAAAGCTACAGAGAAACCTGATCTCAACCCCTCCCCCCAAAAAAGTAATTGGGTAGTACTTTAAAGGCCTAGCCTGTGAGGACCTGTTTATTAGGGGCCCTGAGATTGGGCTATCCTTATGGCTATGAATATTCTCTACTGCACATGCTATTACTGATGTCTTTACAGCCTGTGAGTTATGACCCACTGATGTATTTTACAAATCGTAATGAAAAGTGGACACACTTGGTTGTAATATATCCATGAACTAGTCAAGAATAAACATTTCTGTGATATTATTCTGAGTTACATCTGTGAAAATCACCAAGCTCCATCTTTATGCTTGTCTGATGCAGAAAGGGCAAATTAGTATAAAATTACAAGAATATCCATGCTCTTGCTATATACTATTACTTGTTGTTTTAAAAAAGTATAATACTTTCATTAATTCTATGAGAATTTCATTTGGTGTGTTTTAGTCATGATTATTTCCACTCCTCCCTGATCTATCACCCACATTCTCACTCCCCCAACTTCATGTACCTCCTTTTAATAACCCGCTGAGTTTAATCTGTGCTTCCCAAATACTTCTGGGCATAGGGACATCCACTGGAACATAGTGGACTTACCAACGGCCACATATTAATGAAAACTGACTCTCTGTCCTCCAGACGCTATCTGCTGTCAGTTAGTCTTCATGTGCTCCTTCCTTCATGTTGGGATGTTGACTGGCTTGGCCTTGGGCAACTCCCATACAGGCAACCACGACTTCTGTGGATTCACAAGTGCAGCAGCCCTGTTGAGGCTAGAAGATATTGTTTTGCTTCTGGTCTCCTCAACTTCTGGCTCTAACAGTCTTTTCTGTCCTCTCTTCAATGATGGTCCTTGGGCCTTTGGGGGCTACTTGCTTTTAAGGCATAGAATATTATCTAATATTAGCACGGTTGTCAAAGACTTCTGAATAAACTATTTACAGTTACATAGATACAGTGTTTTCAGAATAGTTGGTAAAGAATGTAGTTTAACTTGCCAGTGTATGGTTCTAAATTTATTTCTTGTATGTGATCATGAATTTTATTTAGAATTCCATAGCAGCTATTTATTTGTATTGTTAAGTTAGAATTCAGATGATCTTGGCTTTCCAGATATTTTTTGTTTCTTGTAAAATCAAAGAAAACATTAGATTTCAACTTTCTTTCAAAAGATTCTTTAAATGTAGTCAGATTATTTTAGAAACATATTTAGTTATCCTTGATAGTAATGATCACAGAGAGAAAAAGAGAGATCTTTGAAATAAATAAAGTCAGCCCATCGTTTTTGATTTCTTCTACTACTGGACACCCCATTTCTTCCCAGGTAGCGGAGCTGCCGAATCCAGGCCCTCTTCCTTTTCTGCAACCTATGCACTAAACTAATGAGCAGTAATGGCTGAAAGCTAGTGAGAAATATGAGAAGCCAAAGAAGATTCTTTCTGGCCTGGTTTATTTGAACCTGGTTTATTTAAAACTGAGTAATTAACATTAGAATAAGGACTCGACCACATTTTCCATGCTAAATCCAGTCTTCAGTTTTTTAAAAAAATGTTTTTCTTACTATTTTATCCTGTCTTAATCATTACCAGTTATGTAAATACTTGAATTTTGAGTAAAATGAAAAAGGGATTGTAAACAGCATGGACTCTTTTTATTGAAATATATTCATTGCGTGTTAATCTATTTCTTTCAAGTATATCATGTGCTTTGACCATGTTCACCGTCCCTCCTCTCCTGTTAGTCCTCCATTTCACCCCTTCTGGTGGGTCTTCTCTTCCTTTAGTTTGTTTTTCATGTCCATGACTTTATGTATCTATGTACGATCTAGGATCCATAAATGGGAAAAAAATCACAAAGACAAATGGTATTTGTCTTTCTGAGTCTGACTTATTTCACTTAATAGGATGATTTTTAGTTGCATCCATTTTCCAGCACATAACATACTTTCATTCTTCTTTATTACTAAGAATTGTATATATTGTGTATATATGCCATAGTTTCTTTATCTATCTATCTGTTGATGGATACTTCAGTTTATAACATTAATTTTGCTATTGTGGATAGTATATATTTGGAAAAAATCAAGTCTTCAAAGGGATTTAATAAATATAAATATGTTAAGTGCCGTCATTGTTGTTAGTTGAATACATCCTTTTGTCTTTTTAGGGGAAGGTGGTTCTTAACACTGTATTTTTCTTTTTTTCAGCTCCTAACTCAGGATTGTTACCCCCACCACCGGCACTTCCTCCAAGACCTTGTCAAACACAAGTAGGTCACATATTTGATTTCTGCAAACTGTTGTCCTACCACTATGCTGCTTTGCAAGGATTAATCACTACTTTGGAGTTGTCAGATAATTTCTGGATTAAGAAAATAGAGAGAAGCTGATTTCTCTGAATTCTGGCAGCTTCACAGGTTCCTGTGGAAGTGGAGTTTCTTTAGTATGCTACCAGCTATACTTTCAGTTCTGGTTCTTGACAGTTGTGTGAAGTTTTTCTACACATAGAAAAGTATAAGGAGTGTGTCTGTAATTGGAGTCAGCATACTCCATTTGGAGTATGATTAGTCTGTATAGTACATGCAGCCTGGGCAACTGTATATTCAACAGCAGTTTAGGAGCTATGTTAAATCCACATATACTAAAAATAACCCTCAGCATGGGGTTAGTGCTGTAGTTTGGGTCTATGGTACTTTCTTAAGGATGTTCTTTCCACTCAGATTTAATAAATTGAAACAGCTGGAGAGGGACAGTATGTTTTACCTGTAAATTAATTGTGCCACTTTGCCTGTGCTACCATGGCCTTCACCATCAAGAATTGTAGAAGGAGCTGCGGGCTTTTCGTCCCACCCAGCTCCCACACAGCTAGTTTAGCCCCAGAAATGATAACACAGAAACTGTATTCTTTTTTTTTTTTATTCTTTTTTACTTAAAATTTCCAACTGCTCCCCGTTTCCCATTACCCTCCCCCTCCTCCCACATATTGCCCCCTCCCCCTGTTCCCCTCCCCCTATCCCCACTCCACTTCTCCTCCCCCTAATCCACTCCCCCTCCCTCTCGATACTGAAGAGCAGTCCAAATTCCCTGCTCTACATGAAGACCAAGGTCCTCCCACTTCTATCTAGGTCCAGGAAGGTGAGCATCCAAACAGGCTACGCTCCCACAAAGCCAGTTCATGTATTAGGATCGAAACCTAGTGCCATTGTCCTTGGCTTCTCATCAGCCTTCATTGTCCGCCTTGTTCAGAGAGTCCAGTTTCAACCCATGCTTATTCAGTCCCAGTCCAGCTGGCCTTGGAGAGCTCCCAATAGATCAGTTCCACTGTCACAGTGGGTGGGTGCACCCCTCGTGGTCCTGATTTCCTTGCTCATGTTCTCCCTCCTTCTGCTCCTCATTTGGACCTTAAGAGCTCAGACGGTTGATCCAAATTGGGTCTCTGTCTCTCTCTCGATCCATCGCCAGATGAAAGTTCCTGTGCCATTCTCCTTGGCCTCTCGTCAGCTCTCATTGTCCACCAGAGAGTCCGGTTTTATCCCATGTTTTTTTCAGTAGCAGTCCAGCTGGCCTTGGTGAGCTCCCAATAGATCGGCTCCCCTGTCTCAGTGGTTGGGTGCACCCCTCATGGTCCTGACTTTCTTGTTCATGTTCTCTCTCCTTCTGCTCCTCATTATAACCTTGGGAGCTCAGTCCGGTGCTCATAGCAGCATTATTTGTAATAGCCAGAACCTGGAAGCAACCTAGATGCCCTTCAATAGAAGAATGGATGAAGAAAGTGTGGAATATATATACATTAGAGTACTACTCTGCGGTAAAAAACAATGACTTCTCGAATTTTGCATGCAAATGGATGGAAATAGAAAATACGATCCTGAGTGAGGTAACCCAGACCCAAAAAGAAGATCATGGGATGTACTCACTCATAATTGGTTTCTAGCCATGGATAGGGGCCACTGAGTCTATAATTTGTGATCCTAAAGAAGCTAAACAAGAGGGTAAACCCAAGGAAAAACATATAGATATCCTCCCAGCTATGGGAAATAGACAAGATTGATGGGCAAAAAATGGGAATCTTGGGGGGTGGGGTGGGATGGGGATGAGGGGAGATGGGGAGAGAAAAGTGTGAAGGAGAGGATGAGGGGAACTGGGGGAATCGGGGTGATTGGGGGTAAAGGAAGGTTGGATGGGGGAGCAGGGAAACTCATACCTTAGTTAAGGGAGCCACCTAAGGGTTGGCAAGAGACTTGAACCTGGAGTGGCTACCAGAAGCCCAGGGCAATGTCCCCAGTTAGCTCATTGGGGCACCTGAGGATAGGGAACCTGAAATGAACCTATCCTATAATCATACTGATGAATATCTTGCATATCGCCATAGAACCTTCATCTAGCGATGGATGGAGATAGAGACAGAGACCCACACTGGAGCACCGGACTGAAACTGTATTCTTTTAAACACTGCCTGGCCCATTATATCTAGCCTCTTAATGGCTAATTCTCACATCTTGATTAACCCATCTCTAATAATCTGTGTAGCACTATGAAGTGATGTATTACTGGGAAAGATTCAGCATGTCTGACCTGGCAGCTGGCTCCATCGCGTCTGACCTCACTTCCTTCTACCTAGCATTCTGTTCTGTCTACTCCACCCACCTAATTTTCTGACCTATTAGGCCAAGCAGTTTCTTTATTAATTAACCAAGAAAGTAAGAGACAGATGACCTTCCCACATCATTTCGCCTTTTTCTGTTTAAACTAAAAGGAAAGGCTTTCACTTTAACATAGTAAAATTACATATAACAAAACAGTTATCAAACAAGAATTACAGTTACAATATTTGTATCTACTTTATCTTTTATCATAACAATGAAAAACTATAACTATCTATCTATTCTTCAACTCCGTCAAAGACTCCAGAAGGATACAATATTACCTAAGAAAACAAGAAATAAGCAACTTCCAAACTCTAGAAATGACAGAGAGATCTCGCTGCCTGGACAGTCACCCAAAGTTCCTCTGTACCGTTGGGGCATCCATATTCGGCCTACAGGCCCATAGTATCCAGCAGACTTTTTTATGAAGCAGGAAATTTCAAAGACAGTTCAGTCACTATCTGCTGTGTCCTGCAGAATGTCTCACAGACTCTTTCATGAGTCAGGAACCCTGAAAGATCATCTCACCTTTAGGCAAGTTCAACAGTCCTCTCTCTGCGGGTTCTCTGTGTCCATTTCATGCAACAGTCCAGGCAAGAGCAGTTTCTTGCCCAAATGGCTATCAAACTCCACAAGGAGCTCTTCGATGCCCATCTTCCTTTTGAAGTAGATTGGTGCTGCCAAGAGTAAATGTGTCTCATTGTCATAAAAAGCCCTAAGTTATTAAAACATTAAATGCCATATTCTGCAGTCTTTGAAAGATATGAAGAATGTCTATCTGAAATATATCTATGCACATCTAGAAAATCTAACTAACATGACTACAATCTTGACTATTGTTGATGATTATCCATTAACAACCTATATACATTACATTTTCAAATGAACTACATAATCACAATACCTTAGTTAAGGTCAGAAATACATATAAAATTGACCTTAAAATCCATGCCAATGCAAATTATTCATATCTATATCATATCCCCCTTTAAATGTAAAAGAACAGTTGAAAACAATATTTGGGAATATGGGCACAGTTACTTCTCTCCAAACTGCTTCCTGCTGAATGGGGGCGCTGTATTCAGATCTTTCATGGTGTAACCTGTGTGCTAGATTCATCTCAGTCAGCAGTTGAGTGAAGTAATTTTTTGAAGGTGTTCGCAGCAACCTTTCAGGAGGGTATGGTCTATCATACCATATTGGGATAGAAGCAATCCACAGGGTCTCATCCTCTGTGAAAACAAAAGAAGACCCTCTCCAAAGCATCATATCCTTACACCCAAATTTTATTTATTTATTTATTTTTTAAGTAAAACACTTCATTCTAGAATGATTTTAATTTAGACAGTTGAATTATTCAGTATATTTATTTATATATTCTTTCATAACATCTGGAACATACTGTGAATTATATGAAGATACTTTTTCAAAATTATAAAATATCTACATTTTATTACTTTTCTCGTTAACTTTGTTTATATAATCAAGAAGCAAACAAATTAGCAGTTTGTAATACAATGACAGCGATCAAAATATCAACTCCCAAACTACCAGAAAGTTCATTTCCAAATCTTTTTATTTGTCTAAGGGACAGTCAAAAAAAGTTTATCTTTGTTATAAATGCACCTTAGGTTGTGCCATTTAAGCACAAGCACAGGATCTTGTACATTTCTGTGTAGCTAAAATAATCGCCCGCTGTGCTGACCAGTTGTCAGTATGGAAAGCTGCAGTAAATATCTATATCATATAAAGAGAATTGAAAATAGGGAAGACCAACTGAAAAAGCTGACACAGCCCCAAATACTTTTCATGCACAGCCTCACTTAATTCTCATGATAATCTCAAAGCAATAAAACAATTTATCGAGCTCTCAGAGCTGAAAGTGGTCACAACTGACACTGTCTGCTTCTCATTAAAGTTGCGTGGTTCCCACTGTGCTGAACTACCTCTTACGCACGTATCAGTTCACAGTCACTTGTTAGTTAGATGGAAAAGTGGAAGCTTTATCTGAGTATAATTCTAATACCATGGAATATATTGACTACTCAGGAAAAGCTACACATCTCTTAAAAATCTTTTAAAATGATTTTGTTAGTTTAGGTTAGCATACAGAGTAACGAGTTTCATTATTGCTTTTCCAACTATAAGTGGTATTATACTTTGTTGTCATTTGTTCTGGCTTCTACTGCCTTATGTCCCACGCTGCCTGGTTTCCTTCCTTCCCCCAGACACCATCATCATTTTGTTCTCTCCCCTGAGATCTTTTTAGCCTCCTCTTGATCTGCTTTCTAGTTTCTCAGCACTGCCCACATAACTTTATGTAAACACACACACATCTGTAATAATGTAGGTTCTGTTTAAAACAGAAAATGTGGTATTTGTCTTCCTGAATCTGAATTATTTTACTTAACATAATAATATCCAACTACTTCCATTTTCTGTGAATACAATGATTTCATTTTATTATGACTGTGTAAGTTCCACTGTGCATATGTATCACTCTCTGGTCCTATTGTTACTGACACACTTGGCCATATTCAGTCATGGGTGCTGGGGATTTGAACTCAGGTCATCATGTTTGTGTGGTAGGGACTCTACTGATGGACCCATCTCTCAAACTTCTAGACATTTTTAAATGTATTCCATAAACACATAGATGTTTTCATTAATTCTTAATATGTCAATATTACTTTAAAATTCACTTTTTTTGAGAAAGAGGGTTTCCTTGTGTGATCCTAGATTGCCTTGGAACTCACTATGTCATCCAGTTTGACTTAGATTTTCACAGAAATTCTAGTCTGGCAGTGATGACACACTCCTTTAATCTTAGCACTTGGGAGGGCAGAGGCAGGTGGGATCTCTGTGAGTTTGATATTACATTGGTCTACAAAGCAAATTCTAGGACAGTCAGGGCTATACAGAGAAATGCTGTCTTAAAAAGAAAATTAACTCACAGGAATCCCAAGTGTGGGGACTGATTTTAAGGCATTTGCCCTCACAGTCAGTTAAAAATTTACATTTCTGTATTACAGAGTTTTTGTTTCATTGTGATTTTCATTCTTTTTTTAAAAAAATTAAATCACTGCTTGGCTAGTTAGTTCTAGCTTCTTATTGGCTCTTATATTAATTTAATCAATTTCTATTTATCTGTGTATCACCACGTGGCAGTGGTTTATCAGCAAAATTTCAGCATGTCTGACTCTTGCGGTGGCTCTATAGCATACCTCTGACTCCACCCTTCTTTCTCCCAGCATTCAGCTTAGCTTTCCTTGCCTAGCTAAGTTCTGCCCTGTTATAGATCCAAAGCAGTTTCTTTATTCATTAATGGTGATCACAGCACAGAAAAGAGACTCCTACATCGCCTCCCCTTTTCTGTTTAGTTAAAAGAAGGTTTTAACTTTAACATAGTAAAATTATATATAACCAAACAGGTATAAAACAAAAATTACAGTTACAATATTTATATCTACTTTATCTTTTATCATAAATAAGAAAAACTATAACTATAACTATAAATTCTTCAACTCCATCAAAGACTCCAGAAGGATATAATATTACCTAAGTAAACAGGAAATATATTGTAATCAACTTCCAAAACTCTAGAATTAACCAAGATCATCTCACTGCCTGAACAGTCACTCAAAATTCTTCTGTATCGTTGGGGCAACCATCTTCCTACAGGCCCATACTATCCAGTAGACTTTTCCACAAAGCAGGAAATTTCAAAGACAGTTTTGCCTATACTGGCAGTTTGTCAGTCACTTTTTTTTTGTGTCCTACAGAATGTGTAACAGATTCTTTCATGTAGCAGGAATCCCAAAGAACCATCTCACCTTTAGGAAATTTCAGCAGTCACTTCTCTGTGGGTCCTGCATGTCCAGTTTTTCAAGCAGTCCAGACAAGAGCAGTTTCTTGCCCAAATGGCTAACCAACTCCATAAGGAGCCTCTTCAATGCCCATCTTCCTCTTGAAGTAATTGGTGCTTCCAGGAGCAGATGTGTCTCACTGTCATTTTAAGCTCTTAAAACATTTTAAATGCCATATTCTGCAGTTTATGAAAGGTTTGAAGAATGCCTATTCATCGGAAATACATCTCTGTACATCTAAAATACCTAACATGACTATAGGTGACTATTATAGATGATTATCTATTAACCTATATTTCTTAACTATACATTAAATTTTCATTTATTTATTTTTATTGAAAAAGAATTTTCCGCCTCCTCCCCGCCTCCCATTTTCCTCCCCCTCCTCCTGCCCCTCTCCCCCTCCCCCCACTCCTCTTCTCCTCCCTCTCCAGTCCCAAGAGCAGTCAGGGTTCCCTGCCCTGTGGAAAGTCCAAGGTCCTCCCCCCTCCTTCCAGGTCTAGGAAGGTGAACATCCAAACTGTCTAGGCTCCCACAAAGCCAGAACATGAAGTACGATCAAAACCCTGTGCCATTGTCTTTGGCCTCTCATCAGCTCTCATTGTCCGCCATGTTCAGAGAGTCCGGTTTTATCCCATGCTTTTTCAGTCCCAGTCCAGCTGGCCTTGGTGAGCTCCCAATAGATCAGCCCCACTGTCTCAGTGGGTGGGTGCACCCCTCGTGGTCCTGACTTCCTTGCTCATGTTCTCCCTCCTTCTGCTCCTCATTAGGACCTTGGGAGCTCAGTCCGGTGCTCCAGTGTGGGTCTCTGTCTTTATCTCCATCCATCGCCAGATGAAGGTTCTATGGTGATATGCAAGATACTCATCAGTATGGCTATAGGATAGGGTCATTTCAGGTTCTTCCTGATCCGCATATAAACAAAAATGTGGATTCTTAAAACTTTAAGAGAAATTTTTCTGTTAAGAAGTGCTATTGGGTTCCTGCTGATTGTCTAACATCAAACCCATATATTCTACCCCAAATATTTCTACCCCAAATATTTCCTTTGTTATACTTTGTGCTTATTCAAAATTATTAGTTGTGTTAATTGATCATCTGCATCAGATTAGACTTTGCACTAATCACCTTAATGCATAATTTAATCCCTCCAAACCCTAATGAAATAAATACTAATATTATTCTTTTTTTATTGACATGGTAGTTGGAACATATCAGGTTTAAGCAAGTTTCCAGGGGGCCATAGCTAGTAAATAATAGAGCCTCTCCCAAACTGAAGTCTTTACACTGTCACTCTCTCAATCCTGGAGTCTAATTATATCTACATCAAGACAAACAGTAGATCTGTTGTGCTCATTTATAACTGAGACTTTCTGCACACCGTCCTGCAGAAGGCATGGAGAAGATGAGACTCCCACTTTGCACTGACAGCAAACCTGGATTTGGTCACAATAGCATTAGCAGGCACTTTGGGATGCTTATCTGGAAAACATTGCTACTACCAGCTGTCCTTATCTGAGCTGGTTGCCTGGAGTGTCTTGACTGCTTGGGACTTAATGATGGAGGTTTTGACAGGGAGACTGGAGAGTCTCAAGTCAACATTAGTGAATTAATCTGCTTTTCTGTCTACCAGATTTCCCTGAAAAACATAAGCGCTGAGCCCAGCATTCAGCCCCAACTTTCAGATTTAGTCTACAGGAGCAAGTGTGTAAGGAATGTAGGCATAAAATCCCCAGACTGCTTCCCTCCTCTCATTTAAATAGATGGGACACATCTATTTAATATATAAAGTCCTGGGCAATAAACATGTGGTTGTATTTAGTTTTGTGCCATGCCAAACTAGGAACAACTAAATAGCCACCTGCATGTGACATCAGAGTGTTTCCAAAACTATTTGGGATGAAACAGTCTGGTAGATATTAATAGGACTCTGTGGTAAGATGAATTTGCAAGCCTCTTTGCCTAACCCCCACTAGGAGATTGACAGTGCACACAAACCCACTCAACGCTTTGAAGTCCTATAGCAAAACACAAAACAGAAGTCAGTTTTGTTGAAGCTGACAGTTTCCTAGCTTGTCAAACCATCTTTTTATTTCTAAAACACTTAGTACTTTTCCAAGGGCTTAGTGGTTAGGAAACACTAGAACACCCACCTTAAAGTCCGGCTCTGAATGTTCTCAAATTGCTCTCATCTGCTACTTCATTTCTGTATTATATGATTCAAGTTACAGTCTATATGTTACAATAATAGTCTCCCTTGAAGAACTGAAAGTAAAAACTAATTGCACATGCATTGGCTTGGACTTTCAAATTATCCATATTTTCAGTTTATTTCATTCCCTTCTTCACTTCTTTGCTCCTTCTTGTTCACTCTCTCATGAGATCATTTTTATTGCCTCATGGCAGGTTTTATTGTAGAAAACTGAGATGTTTCTGAATTCTTCTTTTGCTCTGTTAAATGGTTTTGAATTTTTTGCTGTATATGAACCATCAACCTGACCTTGGAAATATACTTGTGACTATGAAAATATATCCACAAAGACTCTAGTGAGGTTTATATTTCAGTAGCACCACCAGGCATCCAGAAGAGAAACCAACAAGGTATAATTAGAATGATTCCATTTATTAGTAGGTCTAAATGAGACTTAAAATTTTCTACATTTTTGGGTTTTAAAATTTCTTGTTATATAATATAAATAAGTAAGACCTAGATTGTAATAAATAAAATATATTATTTTTTACAAAGGGATACTGTCTTTCAAAGCATTTAACCAGTGAATAGTGACATGCTTCCATGTTCTCATTATGTTTTACAGAAAGCAAAAGTATGTCTAGGGCTGGGTATGTAGCACTTGGTTAGCATATACAAAGATTCCATCCTTAGCACTGCAAAACAAAAATCAAAATGAAAAAGCTTAATGTACTTTTATCATTTGAGAGAGATGAGGCAGAGTTTTATTTTTTTAACCATAAAAGTGCCATTTATATGGCTCCTCTTATATTAAGTACCACAGTGATATGAACATCTGGATTAGGTTATGAATATGGGGTACAAGAGTTGGGAAAGGGAGGAAATTCAAAGAAACACACTTTATCTTTGTAAGATTGAGGAGTACTAAGTGAAGAAAACATCAGGTGCTTTGGTTCCTCATTTTCCAGAAACCAGGGTATGATTCAGTCCAGAGGAAGTGATTTTTTTTCTATTTAAATGACTTATTCATAGCCCAGGCAACCAAAAGGCAATTTGAGCAAACCGATAGAGCAATGTTAAATAAGAGTTAAATTTATTATCTCACATATGAATTAAGGAAATGTCTATCCTCAGAGTTTACAGTTACCCTATAGGTCAGTACTCTGCTAAGGGGTTATTATTTTTTAACCTTAGTGATTATCTGATGTTTGAATAGCTAAGACCCTTCAATAGTATTGATCTTATGCCATATTTCTTCTGGAAACTGTGATAGAGCCATGGCTTTTACGTGACTGTGTTTAATAAGGAAAAATTTGGTATGTATGTAAAAATATTATCTTTCAAGTTTTCTATCAGTATTATAGTTAATGAGTTGGGGCTTCCTCTAGATGAATGTACCCAAGAACTTTCCTATTTATAACACTCATTTTCCTGCTTCTCACACCAAGTGCTCCTCATGGTAGGATTTTGATTACTAAAATAGTACTGGAAAGGAAGGCAGGAGACAAGAACTTCCATCTCAATGTCTTGTGCCTTCAGACTAAGAAGACTAAGTAAGCGGAGTGACCAGTGAAAGAACCTTTAAAGAAACAGGAGAACCTTTCTTTTTAAGGTAGCTGAAGGATAATAGTGCCCTACTGTAGAGGAAAAGCCTGATGCAAAGAAACAGCTGTGTGGGAGGTCCTGGGACATTCAAGGAACCATGATTCAGGAAGACAGTTACCAGGGAAGAGAACTCAAGTGGGTATTGTGTGGGGGCAGGGAGGAGCAATCTAGGTGTTTACAGAGCTGTGTGATTAGTAGTCCTCTAGCAAAGAGTTCTCTCTGGGCACAGTAGGGGGAGAGCCTACTACTGTGATTTTGCTAAGTGAACCCATCTTTAGCAATGCTAGTTATATTTCTAGGAGAATAATATGGGGCTGGGGTTAGAGCTTAGTTGTAGAGCACTCGTTTAGCCCGTGCAAACCCTTGGTAACATCCCACAGCATTAAAAAAAAAAAAACATTAAAAGCAAGAATGAAGTATTATCTCATTGACAACTTTCAAATATCTGTGATGAAATAGCAAGAAAAATTGTTTAACATGGGCAGTCAGAATGTTGCTAATTTTAAGTTTTCACATTTTTTTCTTTATAAATTTAAAAATAGTGAAACAAAATTTTAAGACCTTTTGTTATAACATATTCCGATATTAAAATATTAAACTTTGTGCAGTACACAGAAGACTGACTCATACTGCCTGTGTCTGTATAACAGACATAGCTTTCTGTATTTATTTTCTAAGTTTGGAATGTGTATGCTTGTTATTGTTACTTCTGTATCACAATGAAAATTGAATTTTAAAACTTCATTTTATTATGTTTATATATATATATGTATATACATATATATATTTGTGCATATGAGTACAGGTGCCCACAGAGGTGTGAACAGGGTGTGGGATCTTCTAGAGCTGGAGTTACAGGAGGTTGTGAGTTGTAATATGTGTGTTGGGGCCTGAACTTGAGTCCTCTGCAAGAATAGTACATACGTTTTACCACTGAGCCATCACTCCAGCCCACCCATAAAATCCAGTTTCTAAAAACCAGTTAGCACATTCCAAACCTGCTATTTCAGAATCAGTAGCTTCTTTGAAGGTACAATAACCATTAAGTATGATTAAGATTTGAATACAGATATTTGATTGGTCAGAAAGTGACATAAACGTCCAGCCTGTTTAGCTACAATTACCAAAGACAAAGCTATGATTTATAGTGTCACAGTATGCTGCACTCAACAGCACTGGCTGACTGTAATGAGTGGAGTCCTGAGATAATCTAAAAATCCAGGCATCCTTGGCCTGTCTTCTGTTGCCTTTTCTTCTCAGAGATTAGTGGGTATGGGGCATGGTGTCACACCAGCAGCAAATGTAATCTTAAAAGTCCTAAGGGTTCATTTCCACAAATAGCAAGTAGTAAGACACATGGAGATATACATTACCTTTAAGGCATTTGGGACATTTCCTGCCAGTGGAGAGTTGGTCCAGGATGGCTGTTGTGCACTGCAGCACATGCACCCACACATCCTTGGGGGCATGTCAGAGATTTCAGATGTCCTTGAATACCACCCACAGAGAGTTTGGGGCTGGCAGGCTGAAAGCACAAATCTTTGTCTTGGGTTTTCTAGAGTCCTTCTCAGCCTGACCACCAGCCATTTCAAATTCTGCTGAAGCTGGAACAAGAGAGAAAGGGCGAGTCTGACACACAGCAAGATGCTACCGCCTACTCCTTCCTTGCACCACTATTCAAACTGACACATTTGTTGGTTTTCAAAAGTACGTTCCTCTTCTTCATTTTTAGTCCTCAACATATAAATTTAATATGTATCAAGAGGTGTCTTTTATTCAGCAATTCAAAAGGAAGTTTTTCATGCCTGTCACTGGGGGGTTTTTCTTTTTTGTTAGATGGTTTATGGCTTCTTGGGGGAGCATTGTCATCCCAAGTGGCATAACTTCATCTAAATTACACACACACACACACACACACACACACACACACACACACACACGCACAATGTGTGAACACATATATTTGCAAATAAAACAGGTATTTTAAATTATATTTTTTAAAAACAATCTTTATTCATTTTACATACCAATCACAATTCTCACTCCTCTTCTCCTGCTCCCTCCATCTTCCCCTCTCCCCCCATCCACTCCTCAGAGAGGGTAAGGCTTCCCATGAGGAGTCAACAAAGTCTAGCACATCACTTTGAGACAGGACCAAGGCTCTCCCTACTATTTCTAGGCTGAGCAAGGTATCCTTCCAAAGAGAATGAACTTCAAAAAACCAAGCAGTAGGGATAAATCCTGGTTCCATTGCTGTTGCTGGGTTCTAACATCTTTCTTGGGGCATCAACTAAACACAGACACCAAGAGTTAGGTGGAAGGCTTACGGCAGAGTCATTTATTTAACAATAGGGAAAAACGTATATACTACCTTCCCAGCACCCAGGTGTTCTGATCTGTTGACAATTGATATCTTTATGCTCCTGTCTCATTGGCTAGGTATGATCAAGACCTCTGATACGGCCTATTGCTAGGCACTCAGGAAGTACTGCTTGGTTGCTCCTTATTGGCTAGGCATAGGCAGAACCTTTGACAGCTCCAGGCAGACTCCAGGTTGACTCCTTTTGGTCTGATAGACCTTAACTTCCTATATACTGCCAGTGGCCCCACAGCCTACCCCAGCCATACAACTGTCACCCACATTCAGAGGGACTAGTTTGGTCCTATGCTGCTTCCCCTGCTGTCAGTTCAGAGTCAGTGAGAACCCTTAGCTCAGGTCAGCTGTTTCAGTGGGTATCCCCATCATGGTCTTGACCCCTTTGCTCATATTATTGGTCCTCCCTTTCTTCAACTGATATCCGGAAGCTCAGCCCAATGCTTACCTGTGGATCTTTGCATCTGCTTCCATCAGTTGCTGGATGAAGATTCTATGTTGACAATTAAGGTAGTCATCAATCTGGCTACAGGGGAAGGTCACTTCAGGCACCCTCTTCACAGTTTCTTAGGGTCTTAGCTGGGGTCATTCTTGTGGATTCTTGGGAATTTCCCTAGTGCCAGGTTTCCATCTTACACCAGTCAGAATGGCTAAGATAAAAATCACCAATTATAGTTGTGCTGGAGAGGATGCAGAGTAAGGGGAACATGCCTCCACTGCTGAGAAACAAGGTAAGGCAAGGGCCTTAACTAGGTAGAGATGATGGAAAACAATACAAAGGAGCGGAAAGGAAGAGTGGGAATGTAAACTTGTATAGCTACTTTGGAAATCAGTATGGTGATTTCTCTGAAAACTGGGAATCAACCTACCTCAAGATGCCACAATACCATTCTTGGGCATATACCCAAAGGAGACACAATCATACCACAAGGACATTTGCTCAACTGTGTTCATAGCAGCATTATTTATAATAGCCAGAACCTGGATACCTAGGTGCCCCTCACCTGAAGAATGAATAATGAAATTGAGGTACATTTACACAATGGAGTACTACTCAGCAGTAAATAAAATAATGATATCTTGAAATTTGCATGCAAATGGATGCACTAGAAAAAAATTCTGAGTGAGTTGACCCAGATCCATAAGAACAAACATGGTATGTACTCGCTTATATGTGGATACTAACTGTAAAGCATAGGATAACCAGCCTATAGTCCATGACCCCAGAGAACCCTAAGAGAAACATATATGGATACCTCTGGGAAGGGGAAATAAACAAGGTCTCCTGAGAAAATTGGGAATGTGGGGGTGGGGGAGAAGGGAGGGTGGAAGGGGAGGAGGAAGTGAGAAGGGAAGAGGGGGAGGAGAACTTGAGGGAATGGATGGTCGAGATGAGGGAAGGACAGAGACAGCAATGAAAGAGATATCTTGATTGAGGGAGCCATTATGGGGCTAGTAAAATAGTTTTTTTCAATAAACATGAACTAATTTGATTCCCTAAGTCTTTAAAAAGCATCCTTAGTGTTATCTGTCCTCCTTTCCTCTCCGTATGTATTGTATTTCATCATCTCTACCCAGTTAAGGCCCTCACCTTACCTTTTTCTCAGTTCCCCCTTATTAGCACTAGGAACTTACTATTCCCTCTGTAGAGCTTCTTCTCCCCCACCCCATTGCCCGCATTTACTTTCTTGTATTCACAGTTACTCCAGCTTATATACACACATCTAAAGATTTGGAACTAGGATCTACAAAAAAGAGGGAATGTGCAGTGTTTGGCTTTCGGTCTGGATTATTAAATGAAGTATAGTATTTTATAGGCTTTCAAAGCAATATAGGCTATTGCTGTTATCCGTGGTTGCATCCCAGAAATTGAAGGCAAAACCCTATTACTGAAGACACCATTTGCTTTGGATACGGAAGAATTGAACTGGGTCTGATCTGGAAGCCTCCTCCCTAAGGAATAGCTTTCATAGTATTAAAAACTGCCAAAGAAGAAGAGGGATCAGTAGTCCTACCCAGCTGTAATGCCTATAGAGAACAACAAAGACCAGAATGACAAGATAATCCTGAATGATGCAATAGTGGCATTGTTTGCTGGAGGTAACCAACAGCTGCCAAATTGGACTTAAAGCATTCTCAGTGGAAGGGAATTCATGCCTGATACTGTAAACATAGCCTACTATTGGGGTGTGGTTGGTGAGGTTACAAAACCTAGAGAACTTACTAATGCCTCTTTTCTAAACCAGTATAATTTCTAACTACATTATAAATACTTTCCCCTTCATCCATAGATAAGTATAGTTCTTACCTCTCATCAAAAAAACTTTTCTTAAGAAACATCAGATGGTGACCATTATGGAAAGCCACAGCTTGATGTGGGATTCCCCTCTGTATGCTGTGAATGCCACTGGTTAATAAAGAAGCTGATTTCGGCCTATTGTAGCACAGAGTAGGGCAAGATGGGAGTTCCAAGCAGATAGAGGAGGAGAGAATAGGTGGAGTCAATGAGATGCCATGTAGCTGCTGGAGGAAACAGATGCTGGAACCTTGCCAGTAGGCTACGACCACATGGTGATGCACAGATTAATAGAGATGGGTTGACTTAAGATGTAAGAGTTAGCTAGAAATATGTACAAGCTAATAGGCCAAGCAATGATTTAATTAATACAGTTTCTGTGTGACTATTTCAGGTCTGGGTTGCCGGGAAAAGAACAAGCAGTCTCTGCCCATAACAGCTGGTTAAATGCAGAGAATGACTGACTGTGTGGTATCCTGTCCTAATTGATACATCTATGGTACAACTTCCCACACTTAAGGCTGGGGGAACATGGAGGAAGAGGGAGAAGTATGATTTTAAGAGCCAGAGGACTAGGATATCTGCTGCATGGTAGTGTTTTAATATATATCAGGGAAGCTGAACCCTTGAAATCTCAGCAATATTTTTGTCTAAATAAGGCCTGAGAAATGACAGCATCGGTCGACATGCCATCATAGGTGAAGGAAATCTCACATGTCCCTACCCCTAGATGAAAAGCTACAGGCAATTAATTGACAGTTGCTGAGAGAGAGATTCCGTCTTCTCCATGGATGATCCCTATTACAGGTTATCCAGTTCCAAGTGGTTAGTCCTAAACACATGTACATATGAGCAACTCTAAGGGGACTCAGCAGGCTGTTTATAGGTTTCTAAGTGTGTGTGTGCATACGTAATAATAATTAAATAATAAGAGGCCATAAATTTGGCAAGTAAGGGGCATGGAAGGAGTTAGATGGAGGAGGAGAAGAAGGGAGAATGTTACATATGAAACTTTGAAAAATTTTAAGAAGAGATATCTTTTATTTATGAGAAATAAATTATTCTGAAGCAAATTTACAAAATGTGTCACCTAGGATGCTACTTTTCATTTTCTTCCCAAGTGTGAGAGTTTTGTGCTACAATGTAGGCTAGCAGTGTGTTAATGAGCATTTAAGGGATTAGGGAAAGAAGATGTAAACCAGACGTTTATCTTTATCTAGAATGATGCTGTACAACACAGTCAAATGGGCTTATGTGAAAGGGTCCCTCCTTCTGTGGGCTATTCTTAGCTCTCCTGCTATGTAACTCTGCGACCTTGGAGGGACTGTGCAAATTATGCCCTTGGACCTAATTCTTCTGCAAAATGAGAGGATTCAATGGGGGTGGATCCTAGTATGAAGGCCTTGGAGTCTGGGTTTCTTTAAGAAATGTAGATGAGAAGTCATGAAGCACAGTTGAGGGATAGGATGGCTGAAGCCAGTTTATCTTGCTTTCATCTGCTCTGTGCACTTCCAACCCTGGACAGAAACGGATCTTCTGTGCTCTGCTAGGCATTTGGAGGCACTGCATGGAGGAATTGGTAGAAGCTTAAGTAGCTGTTGTGGTGGGAGAAATGTAGTTTTAAGGAAAATGTTTTTTTATAATCAGAGATTAGAGAGAACAGGGGAAAGAAGCCCTCTGATACGATGTGTAGAATTTTAAGAAGTCATTTGGAGCTTTGCCAGAATAAAATGACAGTTGGAAGCTACTTTTAGAGAACATTCTCTACGAAAAGGAGACATTGTGTAGTTACCTAGTTACAGCATTTCTTGCTGTTGCTGGATTCAAATCAACAGTTTTCAGAAACAGTTGTTCTCATCCGTGTCTCTGGATAAGTAAGCTCAGTGCCCACGCTCTCAAGTGCTAGTTTTGCTGTGACCAGAATTCTGGCCTGTAGGTTATTCCCCTTCAGAATTTACAATGCAGCACCTCCTTCTTATCTTCCATTTATTGGGCTACTGCCGTAGAGTTCAATGCCAATCTATTTTTGGTTCCTTTGGAGTGACTTTGCCTTTTCTCTGGGGTAGCTTTTAAAACTGTAGTCTTATGTTCTGTTTCCATGTCATTGTGATATGAATAATCATGGATTTAAATTGATATTAGGTGACAGGGTACATATTCCATCTGGAAAATCGTGTGTTTAATTTTAAAACACTCCAAACCATATCTCCATGGGTTTTGTTCTTATACTTATTTCTTCCTTAATGCCACTTGGCTACATTACTCTATGTCTTTCAGCACATCTATTATTTCTAGTAATGCGCTGGCCCCAGATGAAGTAGTCATCTTCTAATTTAAATCTCTGTACAGCCTAGAGTTTTAAAAAGATTTAATTTTATCTTTAAATTTTGTGTATGAGTATCTATGTGGGGCTCTGCACAAGTGAGTTAGTAGCCTTTAGAAGCCAGAAGGGGGCATCTGATCGCCAGGGACTGCAGGAACAGGAGCCTGCAAGCCACTGAATGTGGGTGCTGGGATCTGAATTCGGGTCTTTTGCAAGAACAGTATACATTCTTTATTGCTGAGCTAGCTTTCTAGCCTAAAGGGCTTTGATTTTGTTTTTAAACCTTTATCAGTATTCTTTGACTTTAGAATGCATGTGGGGTTTTTGTTGTTTTGAATTAAGGGACAGAGTCTCACTCTATAGTCCAGACTGGCCTTGAACTTGGTGTGTAGCCTAGGCTGAACTTGAGCTCTGTTCATTAGCTCCCATAATCAAGTCTGGGATTACATGTGTGCGCACCACCACACACAGATTGATTTCATGTTTTGTTTTTTTTTCTTTTCTTTTCTTTTTTTTTTTTTTTTTTCGAGACAGGGTTTCTCTGTGTTGAGTAGCTTTGGTGCCTGTCCTGGAACTAGCTCTTGTAGACTAGGCTGGCCTCAAACTCACAGAGATCTGCCTGCCTCTGCCTCCTGAGTACTGGGATTAAAGATGTGCACCACCACCGCCCTACTGATTTCATAGTCCATTCATATGTATGTATGTATGTATGTGTATATATATATATATATATATACCTGTTGTTTTATTTTTTCTTTCACAAGTTATTTACTTTTATCTTGGAGAGTTGTAGACAGAATTGTGCATTTTATAATTTGTTCTATTTAAATTTTCATCAGGACTGAATTGATTTTTTGTGCTATCATCTTAGTATTAATGTTAGATTTTGTCTCCTCTACTTTGGATTTTTTTCTTGTAGGTTTATTTTGAGCTTTGAGTTTAAATTTCATTCTTAGTTCTCTGAGATCTTCATTTCTAGTGATTTGGGGCTATCACAAACCCATACCTGTGGCCTTCAATGTGGAACCAGTTCTTAGACTTGAGGTTTAACATGTTTATCTGGTGTGGCTATCAAGAGTTCTCAAAGATGGTACCAGATGGTGGCTTAGTCCAGTACCATGCTGTGATAGTTTACAAATGCTCCTGATTTATGATAAGATTATATCCCCTCAAATTCATTGTAAGTTGAAAATAGTATAAATTTAAGATGCATTTAATACTTCTGACCTATTGAGCATTATAACTTAGCCTAACCTATCTCATATATATTCAGAATATCTATATTAGGCTACAGGGTTCCCAGATCATTTAGCACAAGCCTGTTTTGGATAAAGTATTGACTATCTCATGTAATTTAGATTACTGAAAGTAAAAAGCAGAATTCAGTTACTGGGATGCTTTTGAACACCTGTATACTTGACAAATCCTAAGTTAAAGCATTGTTAAGTCAGGGGCTATGTATTTGTTTACCAATTCTATTCCTAAGTACACAGCCTGAGCACTTTCACAAACTAGCTTGATTTTATAGTACAACGGGCAGTAAAGCACTGCTGTAGCCTCTGACTTCAAGGGGTGAGCGTGGTATCACTTCCCTGCCTTACATGGTTATTTTATTAGTGTGTCTGTATGATGTGTGTGATGTGTGTGAGTGTGTGTGTAATCCAGATGACAAATTTTGGGAGTTGGTTCTGCCCTCCACCATGAACTCGAATAAATGAACTCAAGTCCTCAGACTTGTGCAGCAAGCATCTACCCATTGAACCAGCATCTTACTGTCCATACAAGGCAGTTTAATCTGTGTTATTGTGCTGTACACAAATGCACAGCTGCCTCTATCCACATCAGAAACACTAATTTGTCTTTCAAGTTGTGATTTAGCCATTAGAAGCCTTTTGCTTACTCCTGCACATGTCCTAAGTCTACTTAATATGAACACACTTTTATGCTCATCCTTTGGGGCATCATTTCATATCATTTTACCGCAAAGGAAGTTGAGGTTCTAACAGTTGGAAGTGAGCTACTTAGAGCCTCTTGGCTAGTAGGGGACGGAGCCTCTACCTATAGACAAGTAGAGCTGGAAAAAGTTTTTGGAGAAAGTGCTAGAAATTTTATGAGTGTTTAGATGGAGATAAAATTGTTTGCTGCATGTCACCAATTAACTAGAGGCCTATTATGAAAAATGTGACAAGAATTTCCAGTTCTTGCTGCTACCAATCATTTTCTACATGTGAAATCTTTTCTCTCATCATCTAAAATGATTAAAGTACCTTCTCTAGTGCTTATAAAACCATCTCGCCTCCCCCTCAAGCCTCTAATGCTCCTCTGTGGTCCATCTTTATTATAACAAAAGGTCAAGTAGAACCTTTATTGAGCAAAAAGATACAATATTATGGTAAATATTCCATGCACTGTAGAATTGATTTGAGAATTCTACAGAGCACAGAGAGCCTGTGAACCCTCCTTACTTCATTCATTTATGAAGCTCTTCGTGCTTATATGGCAGTGCTTTACAGATGCTAAGCCAATTGATGCTTCTGTGGTAATGGTGGTGATGAAATATCATGACCAAAAGCAACTTGGGGGGGGGGGGAGTGTTTATTTTAGCTTCTGATTCCAGAGGGTTAGATTCCACAGTGGTGGGAGAGGACATTATACAGACAGGCATGGTGACAGTCCACACAGAGGGAAGGGGGACAAGGCTGTAAAATCTCAAAACTCACCTTCATGACATGCTTCTACAAGCAAGTCTCGATCTTCTGAAGGTTCCATAACCTTCCCAAACAACCTTCAACTGGGGACTAAGTATTCAAATACATGGGCCTATGTGGGACATTTCTCATTCTAAAAGTACCACACTGTGCTCTCTCTCTCTCTCTCTCACTCTCTCTCTCTCTCTCTCTCTCTCCTCCCTCCCTCCCTCCCTCCCTCCCTCCCTCCCTCCCTCTCTCTCTCTCTCTCTCTCTCTCCCTCCCTCCTTTCCTCCCTCCCTCCCTCCCTCTGTCTCTCTCTCTCTCTCCCTCCCTCCTTTCCTCCCTCCCTCCCTCCCTCTGTCTGTCTGTCTCTCTCTCTCTCTCTCTCTCTCTCTCTCTCTCTCCCTCCCTCCCTCTCTCTCTCCTTCCCTCTCCCCTCTCTCGCTCCCTCCTTCCCTCCTTCCCTCCCTCCTTCATTCCCTACCTTTCTCTGTGGTTTTTTTTTTGGTTTTTCATACAGGGTTTCTCAGTGTAACAGTCCTAGCTGTCTTGGAACTCATTTTGTAGACCAGGCTGATCTCGAACTCACGGCGACCCACCTGCTTCTGCCTTCCGAGTACTGGGTTAAAAGGCATGTGCCACCACTACCTGGCTCATAATTATTTTCTTAACAACTAATCAGACACATCAGGAGTATATTATAATTTTTAAAAACTTTTAAAATGAAGTTTGTTTATCTCATTACTAGTGACTTGATTTTTTTTATTGGCCTTCCCTTTTATTATGCTCCTTATACTATCTTGTTGTATAACTCTTACTTTGCTGGCATTTTTTTCTGATCCTTGCCATCTGTTTGTGTAGTAACTTCATCAGGCTTTAGTGGAATGGACTGACTATAGGACTACACTTCGCGAAGAACGATGGGAGCACAAAGGTAGGGGTAGTAGCCGTATTCTATAGCTCCTTCACAGTTCCTTAGTCTCCGAAGGTAGTCATTTCCCAAACCATCTGCTTTGCATTTCTCATGGTACCTGGATATAACTATGCTATTCCATGTGCCTCATTTATGCCCATCTCCTTGTGCTTCACTGCTAAGAATTATAGGCAGTAGCTAGCCATTATTTTCCCTTTAAATAACAAGATAGCTTGCTTTCCCCCCAGGGGGTGAGTTAGGGTTGATTTCCAGGTTCCTGAAGTCCTTGGTTCTCTTATTCATCCCCCTTCCTCATATCTAGATAGTGACAGAAAGCAAAAAAACAAAACAACAACAACAACAACAACAAAAAAACGAAAGCAAGAAACAAAAATGTACTCTGGCCTCAATGGGCAGTGGCAGTGGAAGATATAAAGATTGAGCTTTGGGGTGCAATTAGAGAAAGGAACTAAAAACATGGGCTTCGGTTTTGAATCTGTCTCTTACAGGCTCTGTGACTTTGGGCAAGGTACTTATTGTCTCCATGCCTCAATTTCATCTTGAAAATAGACATAGTAGGAATATCTATTTTGATAAGTAAAAAACTGAAAATCTGTAGGTCACTTTTTACCTGACATATGACTGATATGTATGTATATGTACTCACATATATGTACATACATGAATGTATGTACATCCAATAAGAGTTCACACACACACACACACACATGAATGTATATACATTCAGTAGGAGCTGTTATTATTATCACTCCAGGCCAAGTGAAACAAAAGGATGAGATCTAGTTGAAAAATGAAAAAAAACTTGGGATAGCCAGAAATTAGTGGCCACGAGCCCATAATTGAGTGCTGGGCTAGGGCATGTGACCACTTGTAATAAAAATTACTCTTCTTCCTTTCTTTCTTTTTTTGGTGGTAATAGGAAGGGTCAAACCCAGTGCTTCATACATGCTAGACCAGTGTTTTACGCTTGAACTTCTTTACCAACCCTTTGTTTTGTTTTATGGCTTTTTTTTTGAAGCAGTCTTGTTATGTAGCCTAAACTAACCTCTAACTTGTGATCCTCCTGTCTCAGCCTCCCTGGTGCTGGGATTACAGTACTTGTAGCACAGCTACTTTAAAATCACTTTCTTATTCATGTCTGTGACCCTCTATGAGCTTGTCTTCTGCCTGTATCACTCCCAATCCAGATCAGCACCTCTATGAGCTTGTCTTCTGCCTGTATCACTCTCAATCCAGATCAGCACCGGTTTCCATTCATAACAGAAATGGGAAGGAGGAGAATGTGTTGGCAAGAGGCATGTGCACAACATCTTTCTTCAGCCTTCTCTCAGGGAGAACACAAGAGAATTCTTACATCAGTGAAGCTAATGTAAATGAGATGAACGGGTGGAAAGTAGGGCAGACCATCCATCCTATCTGTCATTGAACCTACAGTCTCCCAACTCAGGGATCATGGTGCCTGTGTGTATGATTTGTAAGTTTATTATTTTTTTTCTTGAAGACTTGTGTCTGACTAAGGTGCACTATCTTTCAGAACTAACCAGCAAAAGTCTTGATAAATATCTTTTATTCAGCTGGGAACTTCAAAAGCTTGCTGTCTTGAAGAAGAACTAAATAAGGCTGCCCAGAGAAACCAGAATAAAGCAGGTTTTCTGCTCCCTCTGAAGTGCCCCACTCTGCTGCCAACTTGATGGCATGTTGCTCCCCACTCTTTGTGGAGGATGTAGTGGAAGCCTCGTTTGTAGGCCTTCAGTGCTGTTAGTTTTGGTAATATTGCAACATTTTCCCCTTGTGCATCACAGGCCGAGCAAGGGAGAGGTGTACATCATCAGCTCACTGGTACCAACATGCTGTATGCTGGAGCTTGACTTGCTTCTGACTCCTTCCTGGGGATTCTTTACTGCAGGCAACATGAGCATCTACCCCTAGGGATCACAATAGCGATTTTACTTTAGGGCACTGTTTTAACCCAATTCTTGGTGAAATTTCTTTTTTGTATACATTTAGCTAGTGCCACTAGGTGGCACTTTAGGGACATTGCAGGAAATTGGCTCTGCTGAATTTATGGTTTAAAGTTTTTATTGAAGTCTAATGTAGGAATATTGAAATGTGTACATTGAAAGTGAAACTCAATAAATTTTGAAAAGATGAACAATACACACATGTAATATACACACAAATAAAGAATATAATCCACATTCCAGAAGTACCCTCCATCCATGCTGTTTTCCTGTAACTATCTCCTAGTTTTAGAATTAGCACTGTTGTGGCTTCTAGCAGTATAGATTAACTCTGTTTTTCTACTTTACATAAGTTAAATTGTGTATTATGTACTCTTTTCTGACTTCTATTGCTTAAGGGATATTTGAAACGTCATATGTGACCATTGCTGTATAATATTCTACTATATATGCCAATATCTTAGCTTGCTCTTGTTGATGGATATTGGGTAGTTTTCAGATTTTGACAATGATGAATAGTGCCACTCTGCACCATCATGTCCAAGATATTGAGTGGTTGAATTTAATTTCTTTTGGATATAAAGAGTAGAATTTCCTGGGTCATAAGCTAGGTATGTGTTTAACTTTCAGAGCTACTACAAAACAGTTTTGCAAGGTGTTAATGCAGGCATGTTTCATTGGTGGCCATCCATTTCCACTTGCACATTCTCTGTATTCTCAAATTTATTTATTTTTGACTTTTGGAGACAGTGTCTTACCATGTAGCCTTGGATGGTCTGGAACTAGCTATGTAGATCAGGTTGGCCTTGAACTCATGAACTCTGTCTATTGAGTGATGAGATTAAAGGCATGCATCACCATACTCAACCATATTTATGTATTTTATCTTATGCATATGAGTGGTGGTAGCATGCATGTCTCTGAACCACATATGTGCCTGGAGCCTGTGGAGGTCAGAAGAGGGTGCTGGATTCCCTGGAACTGGAGTTGTATATGGTTGTGAGATGCCCATGTGTGTGCTAGGAGTTTAACCCAGGTCCTCTGCAAGAGCAACAAGTGTTCTTAACTGTTGTGCAATCTCTCCAGTCCCCTTAATTGTACATTCTCATCAGTGATAACTTATTTTATAGTTGCTTCCCAACTATTCCATAGTTTTTGTAGTTCCTTGTTGATAAACTATTCCTAATTGAAAATTTAAAGCCATTTTCCTCTCATAGATAAAGCTCATCCAGAAAGGGCTGTGTCAACCCAAATAGGGACATTTAATAGTAATAATATTTAATAGTAAGAGTATTAAATAGTATCACTATTAAATAGACATAATAGGAATAGCTTGGCTGTGTGCTAAAAGTGATTAGAGAGGATACTATTCTAATATTCCATCACTCAGAGACAGCAATTGGGGAGAAGCAAAGAGGCTTTCTTAAGGCCTCATCATGAGATGCCTTTGAATTGGGTGCCTGTGCCTGTTTGGGCAGTCAGGAAACTTGCATAAGGCATCTTTATTCAATTTATGGGCAACCCAACTCTCAAAAGAAGCCTGCCAAAGACAACTGTGTCTGTGAGGACTGTGGCATGGATTTCACTACAGGTGTGCGATAGAGAGAACGATGTGCAGATTCGGCTCAGAGCTCTCTTATGTTAATAGAAATTGCAAACAGAAGAAACTAAACCTCAATCATGGTTAAAAGCTTGATTTGGGAGCTCACCAAGGTCAGCTGGACTGCTACTGAAAAAACATGGGATAAAACCGGACTCTCTGAATGTGGCGGACAATGAGAGCTGACGAGAGCCCAAGGAGAATGGCACAGGAACTTTCAACTGGCGATAGATCGAGAGAGAGACAGAGACCCAAATTGGAGCAACGGTCTGAGCTCTTAAGGTCCAAATGAGGAGCAGAAGGAGGGAGAACATGAGCAAGGAAATCAGGACCACGAGGGGTGCACCCACCCACTGTGACAGTGGAACTGATCTATTGGGAGCTCTTCAAGGCCAGCTGGACTGGGACTGAATAAGCATGGGTTGAAACTGGACTCTCTGAACATGGCGGACAATGAAGGCTGATGAGACGCCAAGGACAATGGCACTAGGTTTCGATCCTAATACATGAACTGGCTTTGTGGGAGCTTAGCCTGCTTGGATGCTCACCTTCCTGGGCCTGGATGGAAGTGGGAGGACCTTGGTCTTCCTGTAGGGCAGGGAATTTGGTCTGCTCTTCAGTATCAAGAGGGAGGGGGAATGGACTGGGGGGAGGAGAAGAGGAGTGGGGATGGGGGAGGGGAGTGGGGGGAGGGGGCAATGTGTGGGAGGAGGGGAGGGAAATGGGAAACGGGGAGCAGTTGGAAATTTTAATTAAAAAAGAATAAAAAAAATGGAAAAAAAAAAGCTTGATTTATTTTTTATCCCCCAGTAAGGTACCCCCTTTAGTTGTAAGAACAGGCATGTTTCATAGTTGTCCATAATCCAGTGGGTTTTCACAGTCCTTAAGGGGTTCAACCATGTGACTGCTGAACCCAGGGTTTAGTTCATAGTTGTTGATTTTACCTATCACTGAAGTATGTTTGGGGACTTTGGCAGTGTTTTCCCTGGGGTCCCCCAGGTTGGATTGGTCTGCTGTGAGGCGACTGTGGTGGAGATAGCCATGAAGTCTGAAGGTTTACAGGCACTGTATATTTTAGCTTCTCCCCTCCAGTCTGATAGGAATAATATCCAGTGACACAGATTCGAGTTGTGGATAGTTTGTGGCTTTTACTCTAAACTGGAGCCAGCATGTCCTCTCTGTAGGTTTCCATCTATTCAGTAATGGAGAAAATGTGCCTTACATTGAAATTGGCTGCTGTTTACAATAACTGAAACTATGCCTGAGAAATCAATTGTACTTTTAGCCCTAATAGTAGCTACCATTATTGAACAGTTATTATATAATTGTGCTTAGCATTCTGGACAAGATATTCTGCTTAATCTTCACAGTGCTGTGAATTAGATAGATTATCCTCATTTTGCTGATGAGAAAACTACAGCTTAGAGAGGTCAAGAATGTGACCAGGTTACACACTTAGTAAGAGCACACACTGGATTTGACTCCATCATGTGTACCCAGTACTTACTTTATTCTGCTATTCCCATTGCTTCTTGTTCAGTGGCACACAAAGCAGTGTTTGAGTTTGTTGCTGTCTTTTTCCACTTGTTGATTGCAGCACTCCCTGTTTGATGGCTAGTAGGCTGGGCACTGGGAAGATGGAACAAAGGAGGGCACACATTATGCTTTCCAGGACCTTACAGTTCAGTTCTGTTTCACTATTTTGAAGGTGACTTGGGTTGTGGATTCTAGTAAAAATTCTTTTTTTTTTTTTTGGTTTTTTCGAGACAGGGTTTCTCTGTGGTTTTGGAGCCTGTCCTGGAACTAGCTCTTGTAGACCAGGCTGGCCTCGAACTCACAGAGATCCGCCTGCCTCTGCCTCCCGAGTGCTGGGATTAAAGGCGTGCGCCACCACCGCCCGGCTCTAGTAAAAATTCTTGTGAGTCCTTAGAATGCTCTGGAAACTGGTATTGGAATGATAGGGTTTGCTGTGGCTATGGTGCTGCTGGCTGGTTTTTTTTTTTTAAATCTTCTATGTTTAGGTTTTATTACATGACTTTCTGGTGGGGCTTTGCTGAGCAAAGATGTAGCCAAGTTAAAATCAGGCACTCACTGACATTTAGGATGCTGAAATGATGCTGAAAGATTCCCAGAAGGCTGCTGCAGCTTTGCCCAGTTATCTCTCTGGAATTTAGCTCTTGCTTCTGGGATCTTCAGTATTAAACAAAGCTTGAGATTCTTTTTTTTAACCCTCCAATAGCATGGATATTGCAGAATTTTAAAAGTCACCAATTATCTATACCTTGGCAAAGTTCTGCAGTTAAACTTCAAAAATAAAATTGGATGTTTCTGTTCCAAAATCAACTTTTAAACCAAATCTTACTACTGATTGCACTTGCAGAGTTTCATGACTTTCTCCCATTCCATAGATAAGTAGTTGAGCAAACAATTCAGAATCTTAGTCAGTCATTACAAGAGCACACGTGGCCCAGTCCTGACTAGCATCTTGGAGACTTGATTTTCTCATCTCTTAAATGAAAAATTTGGTCCATTAGTGGCCTCCAGTAGGTCTGGGCTGCCTGCGTAAAAACCACACTGGGGCTTGTTAAAAATCTAAGTTTCTAATACTCTACTCCTAGGAGAATTCTGATGAGGAAAGTCTGCAGTACTATCTTGATATCTGTAGTTTATTAAACTTCCCTAGATAATTCTCTTCTACCAGCTTTATTTGGGAACCACTGGGCTGGAAGATGTGGAATGTAACTATGCCCATATCAGGCTCTATATGTTTGAATGAAGCAGGTTATGAGTCAGATGATGGAAACCTCTGCCTGGTAGAGGGGTTGTGTTGTGTGTAGCAAACCTTAGGGTCCCACTATATGACTTTGAGTTAGTATGAAATGTAAGATAAATTACTCCAATGCAGGATGTGTTGGTCTGGACCCAACAACTTAAATTCTGGGGTAAAAAATCTGCTCAAGTTTTTGCAGTAACCCGGGTAGGAAATGTGATGAGCACCTAGGCTCAGATCTGGGACTAGGACCTTTGTTAAGTTAGATTGCCTCAGTGGAACAAGAATTGTATTGTATTATTATTTAAAAATTCACAGTTTGTAATACCACATGATTGTTTCTGTGTTTTAAAGTATATTGTCTTACATTTATGTGCATGTGGAGGTCAGGGGAAAACTTTTGGGACTTGGTTCTCTCCTTCTACTATGTAGGTTCTGTGGATTAAACTCAAGTCATCCAACTTAGTGGAAAAATTTCTACTGCTAAATCATCTTGAAGGCCTCTATTATGTTTTTGAGCAGGGATGGACTCTGGGTACCTTTGTTAGGATTACTATTTGCTGTGATGAAACATCATGACCAAAAGAAACATGGGGAAGAAATTGTTCATTTTGCTTGCATGGCTACATTACTGTTTGTGGTGGTTTGAATGAGAATGATACTCATGGGCTCATATATTTGAATGCTTAGTTCCTAGTTGCTGGAACTGTTTGGGGAAGGATTAGGAGGTGTGGCCTTGTTGAAGTACGTATGTCATTGGGAGTGGGCTTTGAGGTTTCATAAGTCCATTCTGGGTATTAGTCTCACTCTGCCCACAACTTGTGGTTCAGAATTAAGGTTTCAGTTGCGGCTCCCACGGCTTCTCTGCCTGTCTGTTGCCATGCTTCCTGCCATGATGGTTATGGATTTCTCCTCTGAAACTGTAAGCAAACCCCCAGTTAAATGATTTTTAACATAAGTTGCCTTTGTCATGGTGTCTCGTCACAGCAAAAGAAAAGTAGCTAAGATGCTATTCATTATCAAAGGAAGTCAGAGCAGGAACCTGGAGGCAGGAACTGATGCAAAAGCCATGAAGGAATGCTGCTTTTTGACTTGCTCCTTATGACTCACTCAAGCCTCCTTTCTTATAGACCTAAGACCACCAGCCTAGGGGTGTTCTCACCCACAATCAGCTGGAGCCTCCCATATCAATCATCAATTAAGAAAATGCTCTACAGGCTTGCCTGAAACCCAATCTTATGGAAGCATTTTTCAAATTGAGGTTCCTTCTTCTTAGATGACTCTAGCTTGTGTTAAGTTGACATAAAAAACTAACGAGCACCGTGGGCCATGACATTGAAGTCAAATGGTATGTTCTGAATTGATTCCAGTAATTCTAGTCTCAGTGTTCTCAAAGTATATTCCCTAGAGCATTGCTTCTGCTGGATACTAATAGAAATAACATGAAAGAAGTAAATGAAGCCAGTGAGTATAAGAAGTACTGTGGTTAAGCAGAGGCAAGTGGTTTCTTTTCCCTCACAGCATTTCAGAGCATGGAATATATAATGTGTTCCATGAAGTTTTAAGGAAGAGATAGGCGAGGTGAAGAAGTCTCCCTTGAAGTTATTGTCAAGATATCAAGGAGGGAAGGTCAATTGGACTGGGGGATCCACTGCTAAGAGGGCTGTTGACGGGACACCTCACTTCCTTGCTCAGATCGTGTTAGGACTGCTTGGGTGTCCCTCATGATATGACAACTGGCTTCCTGCAAGGCAAGTGATCCAAGAGTCAGAAAGACACACAAAGGCAAAAACGAACACCAGGGGAAAGTGTGTGTGGACACTTGACGTCCTCTTTTCTGGGAGCATACTGTGTAGTGGCTCATGTCAGCATCCCTAGGAGCGGGGCTTGAGGTGAAGATTCTTAGAAAGGGATTTATTAAGGGAGCTCTCTTCAGGAAAAATTCCAGAAAGAGAAGAGGTAAGCACAAGGAAAGGGAAAGAGCTAAGTCTGCTCTACACAGGGGGAATTGGGTACATAAGTTACATCTCAGAGTTATCCTCTTTGAGGCAGGAAACTTGCCTTTCTATCCATCTACAAGTGAGCCATTATCTGTGAACTGCTGAGGGTGGGGTTGGGAGGCAGGCTTCCTTCATTGAGAAGATAACAGCTATAAGACCTTAGTAACCAGCACTCAGAGCAGCTAGTTGGATGGGTGTACCATCTACATAAAGATGATCTAAGCAGGACAGTGTGGAACCTTTGACAGCCATTTGCCTCCTTCTTATATCCCATACTTTTACCATTGTCCCGCGGCATGCCAAAGACCAAAAAAAAAAAAAAAATTCTGTAACTGAATAAATGAGTGCACAGAAATGCTTAGCCTCTCTGGGCCGATGGCTGTTTCTTGTATGTCAACTGAGCAAAGGCCATATTGTCTCATCAGTCATGGTAATGCAAAGTATCAGCTTAATTTTTCACATCCAGAGTAATATCACGTTGTTATCTAATGAGACTTTTTCATTGCAAAATTAAAATATTTACATTTGTATTATAGGAAGAGGAATATTAACATTAAAACATTGTATATATGTAGTCAAAAGCCAGTGGCTGGGAAGGTGATAAGCTCCATTAAGGAAGCTATTGCTGGTCTTTTGTTTAATGAACATGTATGCCTGTCATATTGCCTGATAAAAAACTATGTTTATGACCATAGATTAGTGCTACTGTCAGCTTTGGTCAAAGAAGCTGCTTTTTTTTTTCAGTGAGTGGTGGTTAATACAGAGATTTATAACTGGTCAAAGTGTTGAAAATAAGAGACTGTTGAATGTGCAGCCCTAATGGGAATCTACAGTACCTCCTACAGGGCTTATGAGACATCACAGGAGAGAAGGTGGAAAGAATGGAAAGCTGGAGGAAGAGGGGGAGTGGTGTGCAATGCTGACTTCCAGACAGGACATGGTCATTGCACCTTTGAATCACTGAATTTCTAACTATCTGTATATGACCAGTATACAGCTAGGCCCATTAAAATCTATCACGGCAGGGGAAAGAGCTCATGAAGCCCACCTAGCAGGCAGTGTGACTGCAGATGGGAGAGATTGTCTTCAGTGTGCTAGCAGTGCCCCTTACCTGTGCTTTTATAAACAACCCTAATGAAACTCAGTGAGCCACCAAAAAAAGAAAAAGAAAAACAACAGAAAGACAAATACAAAAGTAGGACTCATAAGGAAGAAGAAAGGATCAGTGGAGTGGAAGGGGGGACAAGAGAGTGACAGGGCGAATGTGATCAAAATACATTATATATAAACATACATTATATATATGAAAATATGATAATGAAACTTGTTATGTACAAGTAATATAAACTAAAAAGTTATGAAATAAAATGTTATATGTATTATCTGTAAATACATATAAATATGTATTTTGCACCTTAGCCTGACTTTCAATGACTTGGCTGTCTGCATCCTGACTGAGTATATGTTGCTTCACATGGAACCTTGAAAGCAGGACTTCTGTTTGCAATATCAGTTAGAAACCAAATATATGCTGCTTTCAGTAGGTTTGGGAGTTATAGTTCAGCTCATACAACCAGGACTTTTGGACAAAGCCATACTGCTGTGGGAGTAGACACTTTCCCACCTATGCTTTCTTGAATCCACAGAGGAAAAAAACAGCTACTGAGGAATTCCTGATTCCATGCGCCATCATTCTTCCAAAACTGAACATTTATATCAGCGTGAAGAGATAGCAAATGAACCTGCCCAGTTTATTCTGCCACTCAGCTGCAAAGCCTGATGGGAGGCTCATGCCATTTTCGTGAAGGAAAACAGGACAGCTTATTGAGATGAGACAGTTTTGCATGTATAAATCTCAACTTCATTTTTTCTTTTTAAAAAAGATTTATTTATATATTTTATGTATATGAGTTCTCTATCTGCATGTATGCCTACACACCAGAAGAGACATCAGCTCCCACTATAGATGACTGTGGACCACCATGTGGATGCTGGGAATTGAACTCAGCACCTCTGGCCAAGAGCAGTTGGTGGTCTTAACTACTAAGCCATCTCTCTAGCCCCCATCTTTAATTTTTCTTATCACCAAGCTAATTTTATTTCCCTGTGCCATTTTCTGGCGCTTACCCCCCCCCCCAATTCCTATGCTACATCCTTTGTGAGATTCATTCCGTTGACTACTCAGTAGACGAACCCGTTTTGAATCAGTCGTGAGGTAACAGAAAGTGGTAGGGAGGTCCTTACCTAATATTATGCAGTCATTTGTTCTCAGTCCTAGAGCAGGAATGCCCTGGGCCACTGCATACAATTTCAGGAAGTCATATTCATAAATGGGAAAGAGCCATCTCAGGCAAATCTTTCCACTGCCTCCTCAGCTTGCTACCTGATGGCTGCTCATTTTTAGGGGACAGTAACAAAGAAAGTATACTACATCTGCTGTGCTCACAATCCTCATTTATGTCGAAAAGGTCACTTTGTCCTTTCCCTCAGTATTTCCATAAGGAGACTCACTTATCTCCATAGGGAATTGGTGGAAGACACACTTCTCTGTCTGCTTTGCAATAGGAGAGAACTGGAACATCAAAAGTCAGAATATCTGGACCCGTCACTCCTCCTCTGTTTTCCTGCCTGCTGGGATTTGTCCCTGAACACCTGTGGTCCCTGCAGGGGCATGCATGCATAGACTTGGAGCCAGAGCATATACCTTCCAAGTAATAAATTGCAAGTGACAGGCGGGAAGGGACCTCAGGTTCGAGATGAATTCTTCATCAGAAGCCCTGTATTTGAGTGGATAGTGAGGCCCCCACTCAGCTGCTCAGAAAACTGACATTTGACTCATGGATCTTGGAGTGTGACTGAGAACTCCCAGGGACAAGGAAGTGAATGCTACACTTTCCAGACTCCTAAAGAACTTCAGTTGAACTTGACATACCTGAAAACAAGCTCTCCTCTTTCTGCTTGTGGTGATTTGAATAACAATGGTCCCCATAGACTCAAATGTTTAAGTGCTTAGGGAGTGACATTAGGAGTGGTGTGGCCTTGTTGGAGTAGGTATGGTTTTATTGGAAGAAATGTGTCACTGGTAGTGACTTTGGGGTTTCAAATGCCCAAGCTGGACCCCGTGGTCTTCTCTCTTTCTGCTGCCTGCTAATCCACATATAGAACTCGAAGCTCTTTCTCCAGCATCATGTCTGTCTGTGCACCTCCATGACTCTTGCCATGATGATAATAGATTAAACATCTGAAACTGTAAACAAGCCTCAATTAAATGGTTTTTCTTTTATAAGACTTGCTGTGTTCATGGCATTTCTTCATAGCAATAAAACCCCAACTAAGCCACTGCTCCTTCTCAGCTTCCTCTCTGAAAGACTGGCCTCAGTCTTCTGTGGCTAAATTTCTGGCTGACTGAGCATATCTAGGCCTTTGTGAGTTTACTTTGGACCTACCTCTCCTGCCATCCACACATCTTGTAGCTGATTGCAGACCTCAGCTGAAGCATTACATACTCGGTCTTAACTGTTCTACAAGAATGAGTGCTCCTATAATCCCCACTCTTCTCTACCACATTGCATTGAAACATGCATCTTTATTTATTTGCCTCTTCCTCTGAACTTCCAGATGGTTGTAAGCAGAGGCAGTGCCTTGTTCATCCTTGAATGCCAGAATAGCCAGTCAACAGCAACTCTCTGATATATAATGCCTTGCATGAACAGCATTGAGGCCTGCAGGTATCTGAGATGTATTGTACCATGGTAACGAGCCTAGCTTTAGAATTTGAGACCTTGGTAACAAGCTTAGCTTTGGAATTTGAAACTGGCCTCAGACCTTGCATTTGTATCGCCTTTGGGTGAATTCTTGACTTCTTTAATTTTGTCATCAGTAGTCTGGGGATACTAACTACTTCTTAAGGCTGTGATGATGTGACATAATTCATGCAGAACACTTGAGCAATATATGATGCATACATAGAGTTCAGTTTGTCATAGAGTCTAATCAGAGCAACTGCAGCAGCATGAATGACACAACTGTCCCCAAGGGAAGGAGAAGCTGTAAGAAATACATGGAACTTGGAATCAGGCAGTTTGAATGCTTTTATATAATTTAAAAAAGGTAGAGAATTGTTTAGGATAAAATGCAGGAACAAGGGCTGGAGATATTGGATAAAAGAGTGCATGCCTCCTATGTGTGAAGCCTTAGATTCAATCTCCAGTGCTGTAAAATAACTAAATAACTAAATAGGCCAGTGAGTTGGTGCAGTGGGTGAAGGTGGATGCTGCCAAGCCTTGCAGACTGAGCAGAATCCCCACGACTCACATCTTGGAAGGAAAAAACTGATTCCCACAAGAGGTCCTCTATGACTTCCACACATGTACCTTGGCCCATATGTACATGTACAAACAATAAATGAATTAATTTATGAAAAATAAGTAAAATTCAGGAGTAGATGGGATTATCTTGGGAAAGAATGAACAGGGAAAGGAAACTGAGTCAAGAGAACAAAAGACAGAGAACCCCAAGAAAGTCCCCATTTCAGGGCAAAGAGCAGTCAGGACAAGAAAGGGAGATAGAGTAATTACAACTGGGAGATTGTCACTTTTCAGCCACCTGAGATTACCAAGGGTGCTATTTTGGAAAGTAGGTAGATGAGGAGAATACAAGAGTGACCAAAATCTGCTACTGTTAGTTCCCTGGGAGCCAGCCTGTTCAGTAGTGCTACCGGAAAGAAGGCATACTGTAGGAGGCTCGAGACAGCTGTGTGAGGAGCAGAGTAGTAGTTGATTGTGCTACAATGTGTGTTTTTGTGATGTGAATTAGTTTTGGAGTAAACGAAAGACTGATACCAGTGAAATGTGGGAGTCATTTACTCCTTAGTAGCTGGTTTTCTCATCATGTTAATATTTTCCATCACTACTTAATAACAACCAAAAGCAAACTACTCTAACACAGCTAAGGCAGCAAGCCCTGGGGATACAGGGAGCCTTATGTAAGGCCCATTTACTCTGTGTTCCATTTGGCTATGTGCTGTGTCCTGAAATGCTTAAGGGGTAGCCCCCATCAGTCTTTGTGCACTCAGTAATCAACCTTTCCGATTGCTGTACCTATTACATATATCCTTCCTTTTTAAAGGCAAATGGCTATATTTATTAGTGTTTTTTCTTTAAAGATTTACTTTGTGTGTGTGTGTGTGTGTGTGTGTGTGTGTGTAGGTACATGCAAAGACTAGAAGAGGACATCTGCTCTCATGGAGCTGGAGTTACAGATGGTTGTGAGCTACTTGGTGTGGGTGCTGAGAACTAAATTTCAGTCCTCTGAATATGTAGTTCTTAACTGCTGTGCCATCTCTCCAGCCCATACAGTTTTTCATTATTAGGAATTTAATATTAAAATTATGGGTCTTTTATGGTGATGATTTTTTTTATGGTTTTTCTCAGTGCTCCTTAAGTCATTTTCTATCCCTTTCTCTGTAAACAGAGACTATTTGTTCATTTCCCAGCCACCCAGACTTAAATAATCACACAGAAACTATATCAATTATGACACAGTTTGGCTGATGTTTTAGGCATATTTCTAGCTAGCTCTTACATCTTAAATTAACCCATTTCTATCCATCTATGTATCACCACAATGCTGTGGCCTACAGATAGGCATCTTTCTCCTTCAGCAGCTACATGGCATCTCTTTGACTCCACCTACTCTTGCGCTCTCTCTCTCTCTCTCTCTCTCTCTCTCTCTCTCTCTCTCTCTCTCTCTCTCTCTCTCCTCTCTCTCCTCTCTTTCTGTTCTGATTTTTCACCTGGCTTTACTCTGCTAAGAATTGGCTCAAACAGCTTTATTTATCAACCAATAAAAGCAACACATGTATATGGAAGGATATTCCACATCATTTCTTCTCTGATAATTTTTATAGTTTTTGTAAAGTATTAGGTTTTAAGAAATCTATATGTGAAAATATATGAGATGATCATGGTTCTTTTTTTTTTGTTTTCTCAACAACTTTATTTTTTGCAGTGGTCATTTGTTTTTGCAGTACTGGGCTTGAACATGCAGAACAAATGATTTACCAATATGCTGCATCCAAATCAATTTATTTTGAGCCAATTTTACTTGTTTTTGTTATTGAAAACTTTGAAATCTCCACCTTATATTTTAACTATTAGTGCTAATTAAACCACATTTCAAAAGTTTACATTGCAATCTGAAAGAGCAAAGTTCTCTCCTAAAGCAATCTTCTTGACTATGCATTTGCAAAGCAACACATTTTCCTTGTCCCAGATTTTAATAAATGGCAATGATGCCACTTTATTAAAATATTTTCTTTGTTGACAATTTTTTTTCATTTCATGTGCAGCCCACTTTAAATGAGTGATAACAGCATATATTTGTCCACAAATGGAATCATATTTTTACTTCCATGCCATAAATCAATGCCTGTTTGTTCCTTTGTTCTTCAATATCTTCCTGTTCACAGCAAAGAGAAGAGCCTGAGGAGGGATAACAAGAGCACAGTATCTGAGTTCATCCTCCTGGGACTCCCCATCGAGCCAGAGGATCAAGGCATGTAGTCTGCCCTGTTCCTGGTCATGTACCTGACCACAATGCTGGGGAACCTGCTCATCATCCTGCTCATCAGGCTGGACTCTCACCTCCACACTCCCATGTACTTCTTCCTCAGCCACTTGGCCTTCACAGACATCTCTTTCATCTGTTTCTCATTTGTTACTGTATCCAAGATGCTAAAAAACATGCAGACTCAGGATCTATCCATTCCCTATGCAGACTGTGTAACACAGATGTATTTTTTTTATATTATTTACTGATTTGGACACTTTCTTCTCACTTCAATGGCATATGATTGTTGTATGGCTGTCTGCCATTCCCTCCACTATACCAATATCATGGGAGAGGAACTGTGTATTTCATGCGGAGCTATGTCCTGAATCCTTCCCTGTGTCAGTGCTCTATCTCACACCTTCCAACTGACCCGGCTGTCCTTCTGTGCCAACAGTACCTTTCCTAATTTCTTTCTTTTTTTTTCCCCTCCTCCCACACATTGCCCCCTCCCCCCACTCCCCTCCCCCATCCCCACTCCTCTTCTCCTCCCCCCACTCCATTCCCCCTCCCTCTCGATACTGAAGAGCAGTCCAAATTCCCTGCCCTACAGGAAGACCAAGGTCCTCCCACTTCCATCCAGGCCCAGGAAGGTGAGCATCGAAACAGGCTAAGCTCCCACAAAGCCAGTTCATGTATTAGGATCGAAACCTAGTGCCATTGTCCCTGGCTTCTCATCAGCCTTCATTGTCCGCCATGTTCAGAGAGTCCAGTTTCAACCCATGCTTATTCAGTCCCAGTCCAGCTGGCCTTGGAGAGCTCCCAATAGATCAGTTCCACTGTCACAGTGGGTGGGTGCACGCCTCATGGTCCTGATTTCCTTGCTCATGTTCTCCCTCCCTCTGCTCCTCATTTGGACCTTAAGAGCTCAGACCGTTGCTCCAAATTGGGTCTCTGTCTCTCTTTCGATCTATCGCCAGATGAAAGTTCCTGTGCCATTCTCCTTGGCCTCTCGTCAGCTCTCATTGTCCGCCACATTCAGAGAGTCCGGTTTTATCCCATGTTTTTTCAGTAGCAGTCCAGCTGGCCTTGGTGAGCTCCCAATAGATCGGCCCCACTGTCTCAGTGGTTGGGTGCACCCCTCATGGTCCTGACTTCCTTGTTCATGTTCTCTCTCCTCCTGCTCCTCATTAAAACCTTGGGAGCTCAGTCCGGTGCTCCAGTGTGGGTCTCTGGCTCTATCTCCATCCATCGCTAGATGAAGGTTCTATGGCGATATGCAAGATATTCATCAGTATGATTATAGGATAGGTTCATTTTAGGTTCCCTATCCTCAGGTGCCCCAATGAACTAACTGGGGACATTGCCCTGGGCATCTGGTAGCCATTCCAAGTTCAAGTCTCTTGCCAACCCTTAGGTGGCTCCCTTACCTAAGGTATGAGTTTCCCTGCTCCCCTATCTAACCTTCCTTTATCCCCAATCACCCCGATTCCCCCAGTTCCCCTCATCTTCTCCTTCACACTTTTCTCTCCCCATCACCCCTCATCCCCATCCCACCCCACCCCCAAGATTCCAATTTTTTGCCCATCAGTCATGTCTATTTCCCATAGCTGGGAGGATATCTATATGTTTTTCCTTGGGTTTACCCTCTTGTTTAGCTTCTTTAGGATCACAAATTATAGACTCAGTGGCCCCTATCCATGGCTAGAAACCAATTATGAGTGAGTACATCCCATGTTCTTCTTTTTGGGTCTGGGTTACCTCACTAAGGATCGTATTTTCTATTTCCATCCATTTGCATGCAAAATTCGAGAAGTCATTGTTTTTTACCGCAGAGTAGTACTCTAATGTGTATATATTCCACACTTTCTTCATCCATTCTTCCATTGAAGGGCATCTAGGTTGCTTCCAGGTTCTGGCTAT
Source organism: Chionomys nivalis (assembly GCF_950005125.1). Taxonomy (NCBI): domain Eukaryota; kingdom Metazoa; phylum Chordata; class Mammalia; order Rodentia; family Cricetidae; genus Chionomys; species Chionomys nivalis. The sequence goes on from NC_080112.1 coordinate 132,563,237, forward strand.
TACAAACAATGCTGCTATGAACATAGTTGGACAAATGCTTTTGTCATATGATAGGGCATCTCTTGGGTATATTCCCAAGAGTGGTATTGCTGGGTCCAGGGGTAGGTTGATCGCAATTTTTCTGAGAAACCGCCACACTGATTTCCAAAGTGGTTGCACAAGTTTGCAGTCCCACCAGCAATGGATGAGGGTACCCCTTTCTCCACAACCTCTCCAGCAAAGGCTATCCTTGGTGTTTTTGATTTTAGCCATTCTGACAGGTGTAAGATGATATCTCAAAGTTGTTTTGATTTGCATTTCTCTGATCGCTAAGGAGGTTGAGCATGACCTTAAGTATCTTTTGGCCATTTTAACTTCTTCTGTTGAGAATTCTCTGTTCAGTTCAGTGCCCCATTTTTTAATTGGGTTAATTATCCTTTTAAAGTCTAGTTTCTTGAGTTCTTTATATATTTTGGAGATCAGACCTTTGTCTGTAGCGGGGTTGGTGAAGATCTTCTCCCAGTCAGTTGGCTGCCTTTTTGTCTTAATGACAGTGTCCTTTGCTTTACAGAAGCTTCTCAGTTTCAGGAGATCCCATTTATTCAATGTTGCCCTTAATGCCTGTGCTGCTGGGGTTATACATAGGAAGCGATCTCCTGTGCCCATATGTTGTAGGGTACTTCCCATTTTCTCTTCTATCAGGTTCAGTGTGTTCAGATTGATATTGAGGTCTTTGATCCATTTGGACTTGAGTTTTGTGCATGGTGATAGATATGGGTCTATTTTCATTCTTCTACAGGTTGACATCCAATTGTGCCAGCACCATTTGTTGAAGATGCTTTCTTTCTTCCATTGTATACTTTTAGCTCCTTTATCGAAAATCAGTTGTTCATAGGTTTGTGGGTTAAAATCCGGGTCTTCTATACGATTCCATTGGTCGACTTCTCTGTTTTTATGCCAGTACCACGCTGTTTTCATTACTGTAGCTCTGTAATAGAGTTTGAAGTCAGGGATGGTAATGCCTCCAGAAGTTCCTTTATTGTATAAGATTGTTTTGGCTATCCTGGGTTTTTTGTTTCTCCATATAAAGTTGATTATTGTCCTTTCAAGATCTGTGAAGAATTTTGATGGGATTTTAATGGGGATTGCATTGAATCTATAAATTGCCCTTGGTAGAATTGCCGTTTTTACTATGTTGATTCTCCCAATCCAAGAGCAAGGGAGATCCTTCCATTTTCTGGTATCCTCTTCAATTTCTTTCTTCAATGCCTTAAAGTTTTTGTCAAATAGATCTTTCACTTCCTTGGTTAGAGTTACCCCAAGATATTTTATGCTGTTTGTGGCTATCGTGAAAGGTGATGATTCTCTTATTTCCCTCTCTGCTTCCATATCCTTTGTGTATAAGAGGGCGACTGATTTTTTGGAGTTGATCTTGTATCCTGCCACATTACTAAAGGCGTTTATCAGCTGTAGGAGTTCTTTGGAGCAGTTTTTGGGGTCGCTCATGTACACTATCATATCATCTGCAAATAATGCAAGTTTAACTTCTTCCTTTCCAATTTGAATCCCCTTTATCCCCTTATGCTGTCTTATTGCTATTGCTAAAACTTCGAGAACTATATTGAAGAGGTATGGAGAGAGTGGACAGCCTTGGCGTGTTCCTGATTTTAGTGGGATGGCTTTAAGTTTCTCTCCATTTAATTTGATATTAGCTGTCGGCTTGCTGTATATAGCTTTAATTATATTTAGGTATGACCCTTGTATCCCTAATCTCTCCAAGACTTTTATCATAAAGGGATGTTGAATTTTGTCAAATGCTTTTTCAGCATCTAATGAAACGATCATATGGTTTTTTTCTTTCCGTTTATTTATATGATGGATTACATTGATAGATTTGCGTATGTTAAACCAGCCCTGCATCTCTGGTATGAAGCCTACTTGATCATAATGGATAATTTTTCTAATGTGTTCTTGGATTCGGTTTGCCAGAATTTTGTTGAGGATTTTTGCGTCGATGTTCATGAGTGAGATTGGCCTGTAATTCTCTTTCTTGGTTGGGTCTTTGTGTGGTTTTGGTATCAGAGTTACTGTAGCTTCATAAAAGGAATTTGGCAATGACTCTTCTGTTTCTATATTGTGAAATACATTAAGGAGAATAGGTATTAGGTCTTCTTGGAAGTTCTGGTAGAATTCCGCATTGAAACCATCTGGTCCTGGACTTTTTTTGGAAGGGAGGTTTTTGATAACAGCTTCTAATTCTTCACGACTAACAGGTCTATTTAGGTTGTTCACCTGGTCCTGGTTTAACTTTGGTATATGGTATTTATCTAAAAAAGTGTCCGTTTCTTTTACATTTTCCAGTTTTGTGGCATACAGGCTTTTGTAGTAAGATCTAATGATTCTCTGAATTTCCTCTGTGTCTGTGGTTATGTCCCCCTTTTCATTTCTGATCTTATTAATTTGCAAATTCTCTCTCTGCCGTTTGATTAGTTTGGATAGGGGTTTATCAATCTTGTTGATTTTCTCCAGGAACCAGCTTTTTGATTCATTGATTCTTTCAATTGTTTTCTGTGTTTCTATTTTGTTGATTTCAGCCCTCAGTTTGATTATTTCCAGTCTTCTACCTCTTCTAGGTGAGTCTGCTTCTTTTTTTCTAGAGCTTTCAGGTGGGCTGTTAAGTCTCCAATGTGTGCTTTCTCTGTTTTCTTTAAGTGGGCAGTTAGTGCTATGAACTTTCCTCTCAGGACTGCTTTCATAGTGTCCCATAGGTTTGAGTATGTTGTTTCTTTATTTTCATTGTCTTCAAGGAAGACTTTAATTTCTTTCTTTATTTCTTCCTTAATCCAGATATGGTTCAGTAGTTGACTATTCAGTTTCCATGAGTTTGTAGGCTTTCTGGGGGTAGCATTGTTGCTGAATTCTAGCTTTAATCCATGATGATCTGATAAGATACAGGTGGTTATTAATATTTTTTTGTAACTGTGGATGTTTGCTTTGTTACCGAGTATGTGGTCGATTTTTGAGAAGGTTCCATGAGCTGCAGAGAAGAAGGTATATTCTTTCCTATTTGGGTGGAATATTCTATAGATGTCTGTTAAGTCCATTTGATTCATTACCTCCATTAATTCTCTTATTTCTCTGTTAGGTTTCTGTCTAATTGACCTGTCCATTGGTGAGAGAGGAGTATTAAAGTCTCCTACTATTAATGTGTGCGGTTTGATGGCTGCCTTGAGTTTTAACAATGTTTCTTTTACGTACGTGGGTGCTTTTATATTAGGGGCATAGATATTCAGGATTGAGACTTCATCCTGATGAATTGTTCCTGTTATGAGTAGAAAATGTCCCTTTCCATCTCTCCTGATTGATTTAAGTTTGAAGTCAACTTTGTTAGAAATTAGTATGGCCACCCCTGCTTGTTTCTTAGGTCCATTTACTTGATAAGCCTTATCCCAACCCTTTACTCTGAGTAGGTGCCTGTCTTTGTGGTTGAGGTGTGTTTCTTGTAAACAGCAGAATGTTGGATCCTGTTTTCGTATCCAATCTGTTAGTCTGTGCCTTTTTATAGGAGAGTTGAGTCCATTGACATTAAGTGATATTAATGACCAGTGGTTGTTAACTCCGGTCATTTTTTAAGTTGTAAATTTTGTGTGTTCCCCTTCTTTGTGTTGCGCTGGTGAAGGGTCTCTAGTTGTCTGAGATATTGTGGTCATTGTTGGACTCCTTGGTTAGTGATTTTCCTTCTATTACTTTCTGTAAGGCTGGATTTGTGGCTACGTATTGTTTAAATTTGTTTTTATCCTGGAAAATTTTGTTTTCTCCATTTATAGTGAACGAAAGCTTGGCTGGGTATAGTAGTCTGGGCTTGCATCCATGGTCTCTTAGTTTCTGCAGTACATCTGTCCAGGACCTTCTGGCTTTCATGGTTTCCATAGAGAAGTCAGGTGTAAGTCTGATAGGTTTACCTTTATAAGTAACTTGGCCTTTTTCCTTTGCTGCTCTTAGTATTCTTTCTTTATTCTGTATGCTTTGTGTTTTGATTATTATATGGCGAGAGGATGTTTTTTTTTTTGATCCAGCCTATTCGGTGTTCTGTATGCTTCTTGAACCTTCATAGGTATATCTTTCTTTAGGTTGGGAAAGTTTTCTTCTATAATTTTATTAAATATATTTTCTGGACCTTTGAGCTGCGCTTCTTCTCCTTCTTCTATTCCTATTATTCTTAGGTTTGGTCTTTTTATTGTGTCCCATATTTCCTGAATGTTTTGTGATGAGAATTTGTTGGCCTTGCTGTTTTCTTTGATCAGCGTGTTTATTTTCTCTATGGTATCTTCAGAATCTGAGATTCTTTCTTCTATCTCTTGTATTCTGTTGGTTATGCTTGCTTCTGTAGTCTCTATTCGTTTACCTAGATTTTCCCTGTCCAGCTGGCCTTCTGTTTGTGTTTTCTTCTTTGCCTCCATTTAAGTTTTTAAGTCCTAAACTGTTTCCATTATCTGTTTGATTGTTTTTCCTTGGTTTCCTAGGGTATCATTCACTGATTTACTCAATTCTTCAAACTTTCTGTTATACTTCTCATCCATTTCTATAAGGGCATTTTTTTACATGTTGTTTAAGGGCGTCAATCACTTTCATAAAGTCAATTTTATCTACTTCTTCATGATTAAGGTGTTCATGTCCTCCTGTTGTGAGGTCGCTGGGTTCTGGTGGTTTCATATAGTTTTTCAGATTGTTAGGTGAATTCTTGCATTGGCGCCTGCCCATCTCTTTCTCTGAATGCTCCCCTATGGATCTTCTTTTACCGGATCAGGTCTCCTTGCCTACTGATGTACCTTCCCAGTGATGGCTCTCTGCAGTGATAGCTCTCCTGGTGCTCCAGTGATGTCTCTCCTTGCTTGTTGCAGGCAGGCCAGTGAAACAAAGGAAGTCTCCTCTGCCTACTTGCCCTGAGGATTTGCCCCCAGCGCCAGACAGACTGAGCTGGATGGTGTTATGTGCCCAAAGAGGAAAGGGGGCAGAAGGAAGAAGGGTTCTGGATGCAAGCTGGGTGGGACAAGAAGAGAGAGGCAGTATGCGGGGTGTAGAGCCCCTGCAGGGAGCCCAGGGAGTATAGGGAGGGGGATGAGGAACTTCAGAGTTCCCTGTCCAGGGCTGCTTCCGCCGCCGCTGGTCACAAACTCACCCCACTGCTGTCTCTCCTGGTGCCGAGATCAGATCCCCGTGCAGGTTGGGTAGTTCGTAAACAAACCGCCTACCTTGGTTGGTGCAGGCAGGCCAGTGAAACAAAGGAGGTCTCGCCTGCCTACTTGCCCTGAGGATTTGCCCCCAGCGCCAGACAGACTGAGCAGGATGGTATTATGTGCCCAAAGAGGAAAGGGGACAGAAGGAAGAAGGGTTCTGGATGCAAGCTGGGTGGGACAAGAAGAGAGAGGCAGTATGGGGGGGTAGAGCCCCTGCAGGGAGCCCGGGTAGTATAGGGAGGGGGATGGGGAACTTCAGAGTTCCCTGTCCAGGGCTGCTTCCGCCGCCGCTGGTCACAAACTCACCCCACTACTGTCTCTCCTGGTGCCGAGATCAGTTCTCCGTGCAGGTTGGGTAGTTCGTAAACAAACCGCCTACCTTGGTTGGTGCAGGCAGGCCAGTGAAACAAAGGAGGTCTCGCCTGCCTACTTGCCCTGAGGATTTGCCCCCAGCGCCAGACAGACTGAGCTGGATGGTGTTATGTGCCCAAAGAGCTTTTTTTTTTTTTTTTTGAATGATACTGGTAGGAGATGTGGAAGGGAATAGCACGGTCTCTGGTGGAGAATTTTGCCCAAGCATCAACAGACTTAACTGAGCTTGCCTGCCACTTAGTCTAGATCAGTATGTCTTGATCTCTCCAAGTGACTTTTCCAGATTGTTTTTTATCATATGTTTACCTTGTGTATGCCTTCTCTTTGATCTTTCTGCAGTCTGAGCCAGTGTCTGAAGCTGACTTACACCCTCAGCTGAACAGAGCTCCTTCCCAAGCAACAGAAAGTAGTCCAGCAAAGAAGGTAAGAGCAGCAGAACGAAATTGCTGTGCTGGTATAAAAAGTATAAAGATCCACCTCTGGGCTTCTTACAAGTTTACCACTTTAAAGTTTCCACCAAGGTGAGTGTGACTGATTCACAGCTCTGAAGTATAAATTCTTTCTGAAAATTAGGATCCTGGAGGTTCTGGGGCTGGACTGTGGATGTCCCTGGCAGTTTTGACTCTCCTCAACCTTCTAGCTAAACATGGCTGCCTTGCTTTGGGCAAGATCAAAAAATGTGGAGGGCCAGGAGAGATAGCTTGGAGGTTAAGAGTGTTTACTGCTCTTGCATAGGAGCTGGATTCAGTTCCCAACTCCCATATGGTGGCTCATTGCTTTCTGACTTCCGTGGGCACTGCACGCATATGGGACACATACATACATTTGGGCACATACATAGAAAATATAAAAAAAAATACTTTTAAAATGCGGGAAGAGCTGGATGGCTTTAGTAAGACTTCATACATCTGCTAATGAGGCAGGTTAGTATAGGAATAGCTACTTTGGACTCCACTTGGTTTTGGATATGCACACACCACTCATCCAGAAACCTAGGGCTTTTCCTTGCATCAAGTTTCATGTATTCCCCACTTCAAACGATGGCATAAATTACTTCTGCCTTGTCGTTTATTTAGTAGTTATTCTTTTGTGGTCAATTTCCTTTGAAAAATGCTCCAGAGTATATCAGGGATGAGACACAGGGAGTCCTTCTGGCCTGAGCTACTTTTGGATACATGTGCATTAAGGCAAACTGTGTCTTCAGCATGAACTTTTAAGGAAAACCTCCTATTTACCATCTTATGTCTATGCATGATTGGGCATACATACGATTCAAATCAGATGTATCATAGAAAAGCACATGTATAGTGAGAAAAAAGGCTAATATAACTCAAGGCCGCCAATCAAATAGAATCCTCCATATTATACCCCTTAGCAACCAATTTCTCCTTCTTTTGAACCTCATTAAAGAGAGCTCCAAACATAGCCTGTTGTTCCTGGGGGCTCTAGCTCAAGTAGCCAGTGATTTCTTCAGCAGTTCCCATACTGTTCAGTAATGAGACTGACTTGTTGCCTGCTATGCTTTAAATCTCTATAAGTCAAGCTTCTTGCTGCTTTGCCATTTTTATGATCATTTTAAAATTCTTTGAAGAAGACACCAACAATCTGGGACCATCTAGTTCAGACATTAAAGACCCAGTTAACACCTTCTGTGTGTGGAACAGTCTTCCCTTCTTAGTACCATGATTTATTTCTAGTTTGTTCTTCTTTGTTGTTATTGTTTAATTAGTTTTTAAAATTAGCATGCAGAGCAGTAAGTTGCACTATCACATTTCCATACGGGTTTGTTGGTTCCCCTCTCCTTGTTCCCCACCTGCTGATGTTAGGAGTTTTTCTTGCATCTTTGCCACCTTTACTGTGCCTGGCCATGTCGTGGGGCCCCTGTTCTCGCACAACTAGCACTACTCACTAAATATCATGTTCCCCACTTCCTTTCTCACCCTCTTCTTGTTCTACAGCATTGTCTTTTAGGCCATTCTCTTAGCAAAGAGAGTGGACCCTGGCCTTGGAAGGTGACATGGAATCCTCTAAGGGAGCAGATCAACTGTTTTATTGAACACATTGACGTTTTTGTTTAACTTCATGTAGGAATCATGAGTAGGAGAATGATCAACACATGACTAAAACCATTACAGACTTTGAAATTGTCTATCTATCTATCTATCTATCTATCTATCTATCTATCTATCTATCTTCTATCTATCTATCACCTATCTGTCTGTCTATCTATCTATCTATCTATCTATCTATCTATCTTCTATCTATCTATCACCTATCTGTCTATCTATCTATCTATCTATCTATCTATCTATCTATCTATCTTCTATCTATCTATCACCTATCTGTCTATCTATCTATCTATCTATCTATCTATCTATCTATCTATCTACCTATCTATCTATCTATCATCCTGACCACAATTTCTCCTCCCTCATCTCCTCTCAGACCCTCGCCCTCCGCTGCACCCCCATTTACTCTTCCTCCTCTCTCTTCTGAAAAGAGTGGGCCTCCCATGGATATCACCCAGGCATGGCATATCAAGTTGCAGTAAGACTAGACACCTCCTCTCCTATTAAGGCTGGACTAGGCAAATCAGTAGGAGGAACAGGTCCCCAAAGCAGGTATTAGACAGCCCTTGCTCCCAGTAGTAGGAGTCCCACAAGAGGACCAAGCTACACAACTGTCACATATATGCAGAGGGCCTAGTTCAGTCCCACGCAGGCTCCCTGGTTGTTGGTTCAGTCTTTGTGAACTTCTGTGAGCCCAGGTTAGTTGATTCTGTGGGTTTTCTTGTGATGTCCTTGACTCATCTGGCTCCTACAATCCTTTTCCTTTCTCTTCAGCAGGATTCTCTGAGCTTGGCCTAATGTTTGGCTGTGGTCTGCATCTGTTTCTACTGGTTGCTGGATGAAGCCTCTGATGACTATGGGGCTAGGCACCGATCTATGAGTAGAGCAGAATATTGTTAGGCATTGCTACATTGACATATTTTCCCTCCAGTAGTGTTTGGTTCTATCCTAGATCTCTGGGCCATCCAGCCTCTGGGTCTTGGTGCTCCAGGCAGTATCAGGGCTCACTTCAATGGCATGGGTCTCAGGCTGGACCAGTCATTGGTTGGTTACTCCCACAATCTTTGTGTCACCTTTACCCAGCATGTTCCATAGGCAGAACAGACTAGGTTAAAGGTTATGTGACTGGTAGATTTGCCTAGTCACAAGAAGTGACCAGTTCAGGCCATGCATCCCTTTTTGCTAGGAGTCTTAGCTGGGGTCACCCTTGTAGATTTCTGGGAGATTCTCTCACCAGGTTTCTGCCTTACACTGAAATGACCCCTTTTCCAGTTAGATCTTTCAGTACTCTCCCCCCCCACCACCTAGTCCCTCATGTTCCCATCCCCACTTGCCCCCAGTATATTTTTAAAGAAAGGCAGGTGGGCTGTTTGCTGCAACCCACTGCCAGCAGCTCTCCAGCACTGGCTGAGCCAGGCATCAGCTACAGGCCTGTGGTATGTAGATTGAACAGATAAGTCTTCTGATCCTGGGGACAGAGCTGTGGATAGTGGCATGATGGATGGAGAGATTATTAAACAAATCTTTTTGAACACTTTGGGTTTATTTTTGATCCACAGGATGCACCACATGCTCAGCCTCCATCAAAGCCTATTCGCAGGAAATTCAGAACTGAAAATCAAACTGCAGAAAGCCAAGAGCCTGCTGCTGCTGTTGGAGGGGCAGCGTCTGCAACAATGGTGAAGCCCCACCCAACAGTACAAAAGTAAGTGGTGCAGATGAGTGAAAAGATGCTGGGGAGCTTTCTCTTCCATCTGCATGCATATGTATTTGTCTGTGTGTTTGCATTTATTCTCCTAGTCACAAGGTTTTCTGGCTGGCATAGTCATCTCTGCCACAGTGATGGTTATTGTGATGGTGGTGGCATTAAAGAGTCCCAATCTGACAGGATACTTTATAATCCAGAGGGTTTAGCCTGACCCAAAGGAGCAGGCAAATCCTAGACTAGTGTTTGGTTTGGTTTCCTGTCCTCCTTCTCTTTTTTCCTCTTTTGTGTTGGTTCAGATTTTGCTAGGAAGGAGACAATATGGTAACGGCAATATTTCTTGCCTTATCTTAGACCCAACTTTCAGCAGAAGTGGGGTATGATTTAAAAACCATGTAAAGTTCCTGATATTGGTCACCTCAGTACTGAATGGCCCAGGCTGATCCTCTGTAATGCATGCTTTAGCATCTGGAACACATACTGGAGGGCTTGAGACACCGTGGACAGGACCGAGGTTGGAGATAATGGTGTTCTGAACAAACCGCTCTTACCTAGAAAACTGTCTTTGAGAAGATTGTTACTTGACTCAGTCTTTCTCTAGTGACATTTAAGTGAGACATTGAGGGCAAAATCCTGATGTTGTCACTTGACTTGAAGTGAGCCTCGCTGGCCAGTATCAATCACTATCACTTGTGATATTTCTGTAGAGACCCTTCAGGTCTCAGGGACTCTGTAGCTTTCCTTCTGCTACACTATTGCGGAAAGAACAGCAACAGGTTCTGTGGGTGATGTCAACAGCTTGTATGGAAGCTGGATGCCATTTGGATTCTTTGTATCCTTCTTTTATTAATTAATTAATTTATTTATTAAAGATTTCTGCCTCCTCCCCACCACCACCTCCCATTTCCCTCCCCCTCCCCCAATCAAGTCCCCCTCCCTCGTCAGCCCTAAGAGTAATCAGGGTTCCCTGCCCTGTGGGAAGTCCAAGGACCACCCACCTCCATCCCGGTCTAGTAAGGTGAGCATCCAAACTGCCTAGGCTTCCACAAAGCCAGTACGTGCAGTAGGATCAAAATCCCATTGCCATTGTTCTTGAGTTCTCAGTAGTCCTCATTGTCCGCCATGTTCAGCGAGTCCGGTTTTATCCCATGCTTTTTCAGACCCAGGCCAGCTGGCCTTGGTGAGTTCCCAATAGAACATCCCCAATGTCTCAGTGTGTGGGTGCACCCCTCGCAGTCCTGAGTTTCTTGCTCGTGCTCTCTCTCCTTCTGCTCCTGATTTGGACCTTGAGATTTCAGTCCGGTGCTCCAATGTGGGTCTCTGTCTCTGTCTCCTTTTATCGCCTGATGAAGTTTAATATTCAGGAGGATGCCTATATGTTTTTCTTTGGGTTCACCTTCTTATTTAGCTTCTCTAGGATCACGAATTATAGGCTCAATGTCCTTTATTTATGGCTAGAAACCAAATATGAGTGAGTACATCCCATGTTCCTCTTTTTGGGCCTGGCTCACCTCACTCAGGATAGTGTTTTCTATTTCTGTCCATTTGCATGCAAAATTCAGGAAGTCATTGTAGTAGTACTCTAATATGTCTATATTCCATACTTTCTTCATCGATTCTTCCATTGAAGGGCATCTAGGTTGTTTCCAGGTTCTGGCTATTACAAACAATGCTGCTATGAACATAGTTGAGCATATACTTTTGTTGTATGATAAGGCATCTCTCTTTGGATCCTTTAGAGGACTTTTCTTTCCCCAGAGATAGTTCCCTAAAGGCGTCATCTGGGACAGAGTGGTTTTCTGCATCATTTTCACCTTCCTAACCTGTGGGATAGATTTCTTTCAGGCACAAAGATGGCTAATTTTTTCCTCCTTAATTTCAGCTTCATGTTAATTCTAGTCAGTCAGTGGTGGTCGCACTGCCCTCCAAAGTAGATGACAGGGCACCCAGTGACTTTCACACAGAGAACTGTTGCTTTTCATTTTTGGGTTTTGGAATCAGTTCTGATGAAATATAAATTGCATAGCATATACTTCAGTGTCTTTTAGTATATTCACAAAGCCATATGATTATTCCCACAGTACAGTTTTGGAACATCTTTTGTTATCTCCAAAGGAATCCCCATGCCCAGTGGAAGTTACTCCCCACTTTCCCTTTCCTTCCCAGCTCTTGGAAACTTCTAATTTACTCTCTGTTTCTACTTGGCTTATATTCTTCAAAGATATAGTTATGTATCATGTAGCCCTTTGTGCTTGGCTACCTTTTACATTTTTAGTGTTTATAAGGTTCACCCATGTTATAGCATGAATTAATGTAGAATACTATTTTGCTCTATTAATGTTCCACATGATATTCAGTGATTCATCAGATTTTTGGGTTATTTGAACTTTTTTTTAAATATTTATTTATTTATTATGTATACAATATTCTGTCTGTGTGTATGCCTGCAGGCCAGAAGAGGGCACCAGACCCCTCTACATATGGTTGTGAGCCACCATGTGGTTGCTGGGAATTGAACTCAGGACCTTTGGAAGAGCAGGCAATGCTCTTAACCTCTGAGCCATCTCTCCAGCCCCTTATTTGAACTTTTTGCATATTAAGAATAATACTGTAGAATTATCTGTGTTCATGTTTCTGTGTGGGCTTTGTTTTTGTTTCTCTTGGGAAACAAAACATATGGGAATACACATATGGGTAAAATTGAACTTACATGGTGATGCTATGTTTAACACATTGAGGAAGTGCCAAATTGTTTTTAACAATGACTACTCTATTTTACATCTCCAACAATGTAGCAGGGTTCTAGTTCTCTATTTCTTCATTGGTACTTACCTAGTATTAAATAATACTATGTATTACATAATAGTTATGTAGTAATAACAATTACATAGTAATATATAAAATATTTTTTATTTTTTGAGATTATATATAGTTACATCATTCCTCCTCTTCCTTTTCTCCCTCCAAACTTTTTTTTTATGTACCCCCTTGTTCTTTTTCAAACTCATGGCCTGTTTTTTCCTTAATTGATATTACACATTCCTAAATATATAAATAATCAGTTTGTATTATGTTACTTGTATGTATATGTTTTCAGAGCTGGCCATTTGGTATTGGATAATCAATTGGTGTGCTCTTCCCTAGGAAGACTGTTGCTCTTGCTCTTTCTCTTGGCATTTTTTTTTTTTTTTTGATTTTCGAGACAGGGTTTCTCTGTAGCTTTTTTGGTTCCTGTCCTGGAACTAGCTCTTCTAGACCAGGCTGGCCTCGGACTCACAGAGATCCGCCTGCCTCTACCTCTTGAGTGCTGGGATTAAAGGCGTGTGCCACTACCGCCCGGCCTCTCTTGGCATTTCTTAATGTTCCTTATGTAGGGTTGAGGCCTTGTGATCTTTTACCTGTCCATGTTAGCATGTCTATTGATATCATCTTTTTTCAGATCATGTTTAGACAGTCATATATCCTACCTAGTGACTGTAATGTGGGATCTCATTGTGGTTTTGATTTGCATTTCCTTAGTGATTAATAGTGTTGAGCATCTTTTCTTGTGCTTATTGACCATTTGAATGCACTTTTGGATAAATATCTGTTCATTATTTGCCTACTTAAAAGCGAGTTATGGCTTCTTTATGTGGTCTGAATACAGCTCTCATGTTAGATACATGATTTTCAAATAATTTCTCCTGTTCTGTTGGTTGTGTTTTCACTTTTTGTTGGTGTAGTTTGAAGTGCCAAGTTTAAATTATGTGTGTGTGTTTGTATTTGAGACAGGATCTCACTGTGTTGCCCTAAAATGACCTGTAACTTGATTTGTAGACCATGCTGGCCTTGAACTCACAAAGCTCCACCTGCCTCTGCCTCCTGAGTTCTAGGACTGAAGGTGTGTACCTCCATGTCTAGGCTGTCACTTATATTTTTAGTGTCATATTAAAAAAAACATTGCCTACTCCAAGTTCACAAAGATTGTTTACTTCTGAAAGTCTTGTCACTTCACAACTGATGTTGACATTATGGTCTATTTTAAGCTCATTTTGTATATCATGTGAAGATGGGGTTCAACTTCATTCTTTGACATGGCAATTATATAGTTGTCCCTACAATGTTTATTGGAATGATATTTTCTACTTTTCATTTGTTCTGTGAATGTTCTTCAGCATATTACTCTGAGGCTAGTGAGGTGACCCTATGACATTTAGCTGAGAGACTAATGCCAGATCACAGTGTGAATAGTCAGGGCCTACACTTGCACACAAGAGTATTTTATACAGCTTCTTCTTTTAGTTCCAAGACTAGTTTATTTTGGCATGGTAGGAAAGAATTTAGCATTTATAATTTTTCAAGGCCAGGAGCAAAAGATAGAAAATACAAAATGGTTGGCCTACAGTTCTTTCCAGCCAGAGTTTTGAAAGAGATGTAAGCTCAGATTCCCTTAGATATGCATTGTATAGAGTTGTTACCCCCTCCCCCACTTCTCTCCCATTTACAGTGTTAGTTGCTATGTACTGTCTTTGGGAAAAATGAGAAAAAGAGTTACAATCATTTTCTGTAAGCCTTAATTCTCTAACAGAACCCTGAGAAAGGCTAAAAATAAAGTAGACTAGCTGTTAAACTGTCATCAGCTTTTATAGAAGTTAACATCAAAAATGAACCATTGTCAAAAACAAATTCAGCTTTTGGTATTGCTACTGTCCACACAAAGAAATTAGTAAGCTTGCCTAAGTAAATTGCTGCGTCCAGGTTACGTGCGATAAACATTTTATAATGTGCCACCATTAATAATGACAGACGTAAATTTGGATTAGAAACAGTTCTGCTTAGTTGTTTCTTTGCTGCATCTTTCCTGTCTATTAAAGATGAACCTTTGGAAAATAGGATTATTCATGCAGCGTGAAGAAAGAGGATACCATAGGACAGTACCATGGCTCGGTGCCAGCCTCTGTAACCTCTACTCTTTCCTATAACTCCAGAGTGTTCTGGCAGCTAGCATAGACTATTTGCTGACTTGCATTATGTTATCAATGTGACTGTAATGTTTTCTTTCCTCATGCTTGATGTATTGGGATTGTCTGTGAGATTTATGACTTGAATTCCAGGTAGGAGACTTCCAGTTTCCAACTGTAGAAAAGACAATACAAGTTTGGGACTTAGGTGGTGCACCCAGTTTCCTTGGGAGAAATCAAGGCCTGGGGAATGGCTAAGAAGATTTGTCCTTTTCTTAAAGGAGGATCTCATGTAATCATGGTTGGCTGTGTATCTGAGGATGATGAACTCCTATTTTTGTCACCCAAATGTTGGGATGGTAGGTGAAAGCCACAATAATATCCAACCCAATATTTTTCTCATTTAGAGAGTTCCATTGATATTCTTTTTTGGAGAGGACTTTTTTGAGATAGGATATCACACTGTAGCCCAGGCTGACTCAGAACTTACCATATAGCGTAGGGTGGCCTCAAACTCATGAAAATCCTCTTGACTCGGCCTTCTGAGTACTGGTATCATAGACATGAGCAAGTATTCCTATCTTATATCCTTTAAAACATAATAAAAATATTATATGCATGCATGAGATTCTCAAAGAATGAATAAAAAAATACATTTTTCAAAATTTGGGTTTGCTACTTGAACAGAAGGATAGGACTGCACTGTCCTGGAAGCTAGCCATATTGTCTTCCTGTCCTGGATTTCTTTGGAATTTGCCTTTATCCATATGGCCAATGGCAACTTGTAATCAACATAGTTATAGTTCAGGTCACAAGAAAAGGGGGAAAGAACAAATGGGAAAAAGCAACTTATTGCTAAGATCTTTCTGGTCTTACTGGCTCAAAACTTAGTCACATGTTCTCACTCACCTACCAAGGCAGCAGAGAAATATAATTTATAGTTAGGTGATGTGATGGTTAGTTTTCACCTATCAACTTGACACAACCTAGAATCACCTAGGAAGAGGGTCTTAAGTAAGGAACTGTGTGGATCAGGTTGGCCTATAGAAACGTGTGTGAGGGAGCTGTCTTTATTTTTAATCTATATAAGAAGATCCAGCCCACCATGACTGCCATCATCCCTACACCTGGGGTCCTGAGAACATAAGTAGTAGGCATGCACACATTCATTTCTCTTTGCTCTTGACTATGGGTATGATATGGCTATGGTGCTTTGAGTTGCTGCCACTGTGGCTTCTCTGCTATGATAGACTATAACCTGGAATTGTAAGCCAATAAACCCCTTTCTTATCTCTGTTGCTTTTGTCACAGTATTTTATCACAGCAGTAGTACAAAACAGTGAAAGTAGAGCAGGTAGCCATATGTCCAGCCAAAATAGAAGTTTATTCAATACTAAACACAAGCAGGCATAAGGATAGATTTGGGGGCTCAGAATGTAGCTCAGTGGTAGAGAGCTTGCCTAGCATGCACATGGCTCTGTGTTCAACCCCCAACACCATCAAAAAACTGTTTTGAGAGGTACTCTGCTACAAAATTTTGTGTTGATAATGCTGCACAGTGCTTTTGCTCCACATCAGCACATAGTGTAATACACAATGGAGTGAAACAAGGTTATCTGCTGAACACTTAGTCACACATTTTCCTCTTTTGAAACTGGTAAGGTGTAGCTCAGATTTGAACATGGGCTAAAAGGATTAGGGCAATTTGTAGGTGAAAAGTTCAGAAGCAATTAAGAGGCAGGAAAAACACTTTCCATGAACTGTTAACAGTTGTCCTAGGCCTAACGTTGTGTCTGATTTGGGACCTAATCTTGGCTTAGAACTCTTGTGGTTGCAAATTCGGGGAGGGGGAGACTTAGAATATCTTAGCACATTCTTTCTTGAGCCACGAAGGACTTTAAGGAACCATATTCCTTGTGAAGATGTAGGGGTGGTTTTTAGAAAATAGTGACAGGAATGGATCATAAAAGGGGACTGCAGACCTTTGAGGTTCTGAAATTTTTCTAGTCTTCTAAAGGGTATTTGTTACTTTTCTCAACAAGGCATCTACCCATGTAGGTGGAGGGAGGTGATGGAGACAGTTCTTGGAGAAGGAGACACTCTTCTAAGCTGACTCACATAGCATAGTGGTAGTTTAAGGCTGGAGAAGCATCTAGTTCTGACTGACTTCTTACTGTGAACTATATAGATTCACAGAAATTAACAAAATATGATACAAAGTAAGCTTGTTTATCTTTCATGTAGTTTGTCCCAGTGATTACATTTATCCTAACTATAGTCGGGATAATTCTATACCATTTTATTATGTGTTGTCATATTGTGTAGTGATCACTATAATCAACACACTGGTGTCACAACTACCTTCTCCTCTCTGACATTCATAGCCCCTAGCAAACACTTGTCTAATTTTCATTCCTATAATTTTGTCATTTCAAGCATGCTACATAAATGGAATCATGTAGCACATGACCTTTTGAATTTGATGGTTTTTTTTCTCTCAGCATATATTTAGCATATAATACAAAAAATCACAGTCCAGGACACTTACTCTAAAAAAGGAAAGCTTGCATTCCTTAACATCCATCTAAATGGACAGATGTGTATAACATCCAACACCACAAAGCAGCATCCTGTGGCATGGATATAACACATTAGACATTTTCTTAGTAAGTAATATTTTGACTGTATATAGTTGTTGAAGATCACAAATAAAGTTGCTATAAGCATCTCTGCACAGGTTTTTATTTGTATATCTATTTTTCTTTCTTTGGGATGAGCATCATGAACTGGGATTTTTGAGTTGTCTGCTAAGCATATGTGTAGTTTGAAAAGAAACTACTAAGTTATCTTTCAGAATGCAGTACCATGTCACAGTCCCACCAGTAATGTATGAGACACTGAGTTTCTCCATGTCCTTGCAAGCATTTTTATTTTAGTGGGTATGTAACTGTGTCATTGTGATCTTAGTTTGTATTTCTCTAAAGGCTAGTGATGTTGAAAGCTTTTCCTTTGTATATTTGGCACCACATATCCTCTTTGGTGATAAGTCTCTTCCTATCCTTTGGTGATTTTCTAATTCTTTTTTAGAACTGCTGACTTTTGATTTTCTTCTTTTTTAAAGGAAAGACGGGTTCATGTTGATTCATGGTTTGAAGAGCTACAGTGTAACATGGTAGGGGAGGCATGGTGGCAAGCTCATAAGGCTGCTGCTGATGTTGGCACTGGTAGATATGCAGTCACGAAGCAGAGAGACAAATGCTAGTGCTCTGAGTTTTGAGAACTTTCTGTGTTCTGAATAGAAATCCATTGTTAGATTTGTTGTTTTTGCAGATCTTGTCCCACTCTGAAACGTGTCCTCTTTACAGGCCATTGTGCTTTTCTAGTTCTACTTTTTTTGTTGTGTTCTTTTGGTTGTTGATATTCAGTGTAATCTTTGTACATATATTGAATATTATCCTGGAACATTCATTGTCTTACTAGAAGTGTTAGTAATCAATGTTCTTTCAAGTAGAAAGACAGTATTGAGTTTCTATACTTCAACAATAGCTCTGCGTTCCTGTAGGGAGGAAGGAGTGAGTTTTATTTCATCTCTATTAAAAACCCACAACTGAAATAAATTTGATTTCAAGCTTCAGCAGTTTTAGAACCTTAGATAGTACTTGCTTAGAAGTAGATGCTATTCAAGATGTTACCAGAATAGCAAAATCTATAGATGTGCTATTGAAACCGAATCTACGTACTTTAACAAATGTCTGAATATCACATATCTCAAAGTAAAATAGAAAGTCTTCTAGACTGTTACTGCTTTTGGAAAAAAGCACTAAAATTGGATAGAGGTACAATTTTTATCTAATAGACATTTAAATTTGTTATAAAGCAAAGGAATGCATCATGTATCAAAATTCAGGCATTCTCATGCTATGTATATATGTTATATTGGTTTTATTTTTAAAATTGTACTTTGTATTATTAGTTTACTTTTATTGTATTCTTGCATATATTATTCATTCAGTAAAGGAGTTATGAATTAAAAACTTTATATGTGGAACCTAGATAACTCTCCCTCCCTCTCTTTTTCACACACACACACACACACCCAGCATACACTCACACACACATGTATGTACAACCTTAGAATAAAAAGGGGGTATTTGTGAAGAGGATGGGACCCAGTGGGAGAGGAAGCAGGACAAGAAAGGGTGTTGAATAGTGACCATTGGCCAAAGTGCATGATGCATTTGAATGAAAATGTCATTATGAAAGAAACCTTTCACTTTGCACAATGAATACATGCTAATGAATTTTTTTAAGAAGTAGAGGAGATGGCTCAGTAGGTAAAGCACTTGGCTTTACCAGAGTTTGAATCCCATTATTACAACTGTAAATGCAATCTCTGTTTATTAAAAAAAGCAGACCTCTGAAGCTTCATTTTTGCTTCTATATGGCTGAAACAAATAGCCTTTAAACTTATTGCAGAAGGGACTGTGTTTTCTACAGATTAGCAGGGTGACTAGCATAATGTACCCCTCCAGGAAATAGTCATCATATGTGTATGGTTGATCTGGACTAGAACCCATTTACCAGTGATTGAAAATATAGTTGTTTTTTTTTAGGAGTGTATAATCACCTTTTTATTGTGTTTCTTACTTTCGTAATAATAGTTTGTAAGTTGTACTTGTGGTGCCCATGTTGATTTATCAGTCACACCATGGACAGTTTTAGAAGATTAAGAGGGTACTAAGAAGAATTATGGCCAAACAGGGTAAGCAGAGTCTTTAATAGGCCCAAGTGCAACACATGATCTTTCTAGATACACGTGATTTCTCTAGTTACACAAATCTCCCCAGTTACACATGATTCCCCAGTTACACATGATTTTCTCTAGTTACACATGATCACTCTAGTTACACATGTTCTCCCCAGTTATACATTATTTCTCTAGTTAACTTGATCTCCCTAGTCACACATGATTTCTCTAGTTACACATGATTCCCCAGTTACACATGATCTCCCCAGTTACACATGATTCCCCAGCTACACATGATTCCCCAGTTACACATGATCTCCCCAGTTACACATGATTACCCAGCTACACATGATTTCCCTAGTCACACATGATCACCCCAGTTACACATGATTCCCCAGTTACACATGATCACCCTAGTTATACATGATCTCCCCAGTTATACATGATTTCTGTAGTTACACATGATCTCCCTAGTTACACATGATCTCCCTAGTCACACATGATTTCTCTAGTTACACATGATCTCTCTAGTTACACATGATTGCCCTAGTTACACATGATTACCCCAGTTACACATGATCTCCCCAGTTATATATGATTCCCCAGCTACACATGATTGCCCTAGTCACACATGATCACCCTAGTTACACATGATCTCCCAAGTTACACATGATTTCTGTAGTTACACATGATCTCCCTAGTTACACATGATTGCCCTAGTTACACATGGTCTCCCTAGTCACACATGATTTCTGTGGTTACACATGATCTCCCTAGTTACACATAATTGCCCTAGTTACACATGATCACCCTAGTTACACATGACTTCTCTAGTTACATGCCATCTCCCCAATTACACATGATCACCCTTGTTACATATGATTGTCCTAGTTACACATGATCTCCCCAGTTACATGTGATATTCCTAGTTACACATGATCGCCCTGGTTGCATGTGATCTCCCCAGTTGCACATAATTGTCCTAGTTATACATGTTCTTTGAATTTAGTACTGACTTAGCTAAAGTATGCTGGTACAAAAGCATTCTCTGTTTTCCTCAAGTGCCTCACATACATTTTGGTACATATTAAAATTCACATTCTCTCTCGCTCCCTGTCCCTCCCTCTACTTTCTTCCCTTCCTTATAACAAAATAAAGGAGAATTAGGCAGTTTTGCTAAACCAATGTAGAATTTTTTCTTAAGAAAATATTTTGTTCTTCTGCACCAGTCTTGTCCACTGAAGTAGATTCCATTAATGCTTCAACAAAGACCATTCAGCTAATAGAAATTATCAGAAAAAAATGCTTATTAAAAATGTCTTGGAATAACTGGAACACAAATGTTTGAAAAGGCCCAATTTATAGCCTTTATTCAAGTTGTAATGTTGTTGGAGCAGTGGGCCACTTCCCGCCACCCAGCTAGCTTTACCCGAAATAATTACATGGAAACTGTATTCTTTTAAACACTGCCTGGCCCATTAGTTCCAGCCTCTTATTGGCTAATTCTCACATCTCGATTAACCCATTTCTAATAATCTGTGTAGCACCACAAGGTGGCTTACCAGGAAAGATCTTAACCTGCATCTGTCTGGAGTGGGAGAATCATGGCGACTGCTTGGCTTGGCTTCCTTCTCCCAGCATTCTGTTCTGCTTACTCTGCCTACCTAGTTTTCTGTCCTATTAAAGGGCCAAGGCAGTCTCTTTATTTAACCAATGAAATTAACACAAAACAGAAGACTCTCCCCCATCATTGTAAAATGGGGAGTAGCTTAAGGTGTAAATAATTCATCCTGACAAATTTGTTTCATTTTGGTGTGGACCTGCCTACCTGCCTACCTGCTGGCTTGCTGGCTTGGGAATATGAAATGTATTGACCAAGGTTTCTGTCCTGCCTGATCCCACAGCCATTCAGCACCAATGAAACACACAGAGACTTATATTAATTATAAACAAGTTGGCTTAGTAGCTCAGGTCTTTTCTTATTAACTAATTCTTACTTCTTAAATTGGCCCATTATTCTTATCTATGTTAGCTATGTGGCTTGGTACCTTTATCAGTGAGGCATTCTCATCTTGCTTCCTCTGCATCTGGGTGACGGCTGCAGACTGAGCTTTCCTCTTTCCAGAATTCTCCTGTTCTCATTGTCCTGCCTCTATTTCCTGCCTGGTTTCCACACCTATACTTCCTGCCTGGCTACTTTCCAATCTGTGTTTTATTAAAATACAAGTGACAAATCTTTACAGGGTACAAGACCATTGTCCCACAGCACTTTCCCTTCTTTTTCTCAAAACAAGAACTCTGAATCTAATCTCCTTTGTTTAGCTTTTTTCCTGACCATTATCTATAACAACTTGTAACCAACACTCTAAACAAAGAAAAACATGCATAATCCATTTTGGGGGGAATGTGGGTGTAGTGTTCTAGGCTACTTCCTGCTGATTGGGGGTGCTGATAATCTTATGGGGACCTAAAGAAAATTTAAGATTATGTTCAAGTCTTGATTGGAAAATTCTGTGAGGCTTGATTATCTCATCCAGCAGTCTTGAGGCTCTTCTGGATGTAGAACTCAGACATCTGGGTCATCTGCTCCTATTGGAGATTTCTCAGGGGCTTTTCCTTGATCAAACATGATTTTTCTTAGCCCAGGTTGAATCCACAGCCTCTCCTTTCCTATGGAAACAAAAGCAAAACCTCTTCTCCAAAGTAACATATCTTTTTAGTTAAATTTTAAAGTCAAGACATTTTCAAAATATATATGTTAAATTAATCCAGCAGCATTTATAATCAAATATCTTTTAACATCTGTTGCTCCTTCCTCAGCATTCAAAAAATTTAAAGACAACACAATAACAATACAGTGTCCAGACTCTTTATGTATTTTCCATCTTTATGTGACTTCATTTTAAACTCTATTTCTTTTATTTTTAATTTTTGAGTTTTTTGAGACTAGTTTCTCTGTGTATCTTTGGGTGTCCTGGCACTCACTCTGTAGACCAGGCTGTCCTTGAACTCACAGAGATCTGCCTGCCTCTGCCTCCCAAGTATAGGGATTAAAGGTGTGCACCACTATACCCAACTACTCTCTCTCTTTTTTATTTTAAGGACTTTATCCTTTTTTTCTCACAAGCCTACATATATTTTTAAACACACTGTAAACCATTTAGAGGTTTTCTTCATCATTGAATCCATCTTTACTGTATATCTCTTTTTATGACCACATGAGTCTTTAATTTGCTAAGCGATATGGCTAGGATTAAAGCTGTGGCTTTGATGGCTGTATCCACCCCATTCCTTAGCTTTCTGAGAGTCTAGTCTCATGGTGGAGGTACTGGCCAGAGCTGTGTTTATTGCCACAACACTATGGCATTTCAAATTCCCTGCCACCACCAAGAAGCATGCTGTTGGTTATTCATAAACACTATTTAAGTGTTTTGTGGTGGGGCTGCAAAGATTTTTTTTCAGCTAAAGCTGAGTCAGGAAGCCTCTCTTAAATGAGACAAGCTTGCTTTCTGTAAACAGAGTCTACCTGAAAAAAAATGCTACCAAGAAGCCATGATTAATTCTGCTCTTTTTTTGTCTAGAATTCCTTCTTATACTCTCTCAGGTTTTAAGTGGATTCAGTTGTCCATATTGGCACCATTTGTTGACTGAGGTTTCTGTCCTGCCTGATCCTGCAGCCGTTTAGCACCAATGAAACACACAGAAACTTACATTAATTATAAACTAGTTGTCCTAGTAATTAAGGATTTTCTTATTAACTAATTCTTACATTTTAAATTGGCCCATTATTTTTGTCTATGTTAGCCATGTGGCTTGGTACTTTTATCAGTGAGGCATTTTCATCTTGCTTCCTCTGCATCTGGGTGACAACTGCAGACTGAGCTTTCCTCTTCCCAGAATTCTCCTGTTCTCATTGCCCTGCCTCTATTTCCTGCCTGGTTTCCCCACCTATACTTCCTGCCTGTCTACTGTCCAATCAACATTTTATTAAAATACAAATGACAAATCTTTACAAAGCACAAGACCGTCGTCTCCCAGCAGAGATGTTATTTTTGGAGCCCTGGGATATTAACCTTTGTCAGTTTAGCACCTCTCATGAATCTGAGTTCTGACTTGTGAGGAAGGGTCCAGAGCTCTAAGTCTCTTTTCACCAAAATGTTTGTACTATTTTACAGGCAGTCTTCCAAACAGAAGAAGGCAATTCAGACTGCCATCCGCAAAAATAAAGAGGCCAACGCAGTGCTGGCCCGCTTGAACAGTGAGCTTCAGCAGCAGCTGAAGGTAAGGACTGGTTCCCACATTTGGATTCCCTCACTTTACCATGACTTTGTGTTTTGATCATAAATCTCCATTCCTTTTACTAAGATCCACCTTTGTCCTTAATGCTCTCTTAGTTGGTGGAGAATGAGCATATTTAAGTTTCAATGATTGGTTCTTGAATGCTTAGACTAAGATTAGTAACTTCAATATAGAGGCTGTATACCATGTAGGAAACAAAGCCACTAACAAACTCTGTATTCTTTGTTGCCCCAAACCTCTGAGTAACATCATAATTGTTTAGAACTTCTATGAATGATGCTACACTTTTGTTGAAGTAGGAAGCCTGGGTTAACCCCTTTTCTGGTACCTTGGAAATAGGTCCATTCTACTTTCTCAAGTACATTAGCCCTGTTTTTCTCTCTTGTTTTTCTCCATCAGTTTCTCAGGCTGCTCTAACTATGTATTGTTGTAATATGAGCGGCGGGGCTGCGTCCCCGGCACCCAGCCGCCCACATGGCTAGCTTATGCCCTGAAATAATTACACGGAAACTGTATTCTTTTAATCACTGCCTGGCCCATTAGCTCCAGCCTCTTATTGGCTAGCTCTTACATATTGATCTAACCCATTTCTAATATTCTGTGTAGTACCACGAGCTGGCTTACCAGGGAGGATCTTAACCTGCGTCTGTCTGGAGTGGGAGAATCATGGCGACTCCTCACTCGGCTTCTTTCTCCCAGCATTTTGTTCTGTCTACTCCGCCTACCTAATTTTCTGTCCTATTAAAGGGGCCAAGGCAGTTTCTTTATTACTTAACCAATGAAACAACAGATAGAAAAATGACCCACCTCCATCAATGTATCACAAATGCAGTGACTTTAATACAATAGTGCTTTATTTTCTCATGGCTCTGGAGTTTGAAATCAAGGTGTCATCAGAGCTCTGCTGTCTTTGAAGGCTTTAGAGATGATACCTTTTTTTTTACAACTTCCCAACTCCAGGGAATTCCTGGTAATCCTTACTATTCCTTGACCTGTACATAAGAGGCTTCACTATCTGTATCAATTGTCACATGGCATTCTTCTGGTGTCTTGTCTGTTATCTGTTCTTATTGTATCTTTCTGATTAAGGGCACCAGCCACCAGATTAGGGTCCAATATAATATAGCATGATGTCATCCTCACATGATTCTGTTTGCATGTAAATTCATGTTTACAGGTCCTGGGAGTTAGGGCTTGAACATGTTTTGGTGGGATGTATGATCTTATAGGGTCATTCTCACCCCATACATACACAGCTCGAGCATTAGTGTTTCCCCTTGGGTAATTACTGCTTCATTTCTCTGGTCTCCTTCATATACATTTTCTTAGATATTATTCTCACTCACTGTTTTTACTGTCTCACTGTTTTCTCTCTCTCCCGGCTTAGTGTGGTCTTGCTGCCTTTCAACATTCTTCTTATGACCATATACAATGAGCTTCCATTTGTTTAATTAGCTAACGTCTTAGAGGAATCTACATAAATGGCCATCCTTTCCTCTAAAATTAATTTTTTTTTAAGATGGGGCCTTGATGTGTGACTCAGGCTCTTCTAGAACTCAAAATCCTCCTGCCTCATCTTCCCGAGCTCTGGGATGACAGGTCTGTATCACTGTGCCCATCTGAAAAGAGTGTTTGTGATTGAGATACTGTGCTTTTCTCCTTTGCCTTCTACTCTATGGGTGCTGCTTTAGAATTCTTTAGTTCCTTTCATCCATGACTTTCATTTTTGTGCCTTACACCTCTGAGAAGATATTT
This sequence comes from Chionomys nivalis, assembly GCF_950005125.1. Lineage (NCBI taxonomy): Eukaryota > Metazoa > Chordata > Mammalia > Rodentia > Cricetidae > Chionomys > Chionomys nivalis. Next base: position 132,588,340 of record NC_080112.1, read on the forward strand.
CATTACAGAACTTTTAAATACACAGGATATTTGGAAGGATTGTACAGTGAATATTTGTACAACCACTTCTTCAGTTCTGTTACTAAAATTTTATTATACTTGTTTTATTATGTGCATGTCAGTTTGTGTATCTCCTCTAGTCACCAGTTTATTTAAATAAATTACCAACATCTATAAACATTCTCTAAATACTTCAGCATGCATATTGTTAACTAGAGTTCAAGTTTTTTTTATTAATTAATTTATTTAATTATTAAAGATTTCTGCCTCTTCCCCGCCACCACCTCCCATTCCCCCCCCTCCCCCAATCAAGTCTTCCTCCCTCCTCAGCCCAAAGAGCAAGCAGGTTTCCCTGCCCTGTGGGAGGTCCAAGGACCACCCACCTCCATCCAGGTCTATTAAGGTGAGCATCCAAACTACCTGGGCTCCCACAAAGCCATTACGTGCAATAGGATCAAGAACCCATTGCCATTGTTCTTCAGTTCTCAGTAGTCCTCATTGTCCATTATGTTCAGCGAGACCGGTTTTGTCCCATGCTTTTTCAGACCCCGGCCAGCTGGCCTTGGTGAGTTCCCGATAGAACATCCCCATTGCCTCAGAGTGTGGGTGCACCCCTCGCAGTCCTGAGTTCCTTGCTCGTGCTCTCTCTCCTTCTGTTCCTCCTTTGGATCGTGAGACTTCAGTCCAGTGCTCCAATGTTGGTCTCTGTCTCTGTCTTCTTGAGTTCAAGTTTTTATTTGAGACTAGGTCTCTTTACATAGTCCCTTCTGTCCTGGAATTCACTGTGTATGCAGAACAGGCTAGATTCATAAAGTTCATTTCTTTTACAGGTTTTTCTTATGATGTGAAATTTAACACACACAACTCTTAACTGTACACTTTCAGATCTTGTAGCAAATGTATATTCTTTAGAAGCCAGACTCTATGGATTAAGGGGCCAGTGCCATCACCATAAGAAGTTTCCTCACTTTCTCTCCCATTTTACTTCTACGCTGCTACTGGGCAGCCACCATTCTCATTATTTTCTACCACAGTATTGTCTGTTCTGTAACTGTATATGATGGTATCCTACAACAAATACTTTTGTATAAAGTCTTTGAGATTCATTTATTTTTTTGTATGCATGAAGAATTCGCTCCTTTCATTGCTGCTTAATACCCCACTGAGTGAATATGCTGCAGTTTCATTATCAGGTCTCTTGATGAAAACTTGAGCTGTTAACAGTTTTAGAACATTGTGAATAAAGCTGCATCATTGAACATGTTTCTTTAATAACATATTTGTACCTACTCTAGAATTTCATGCTATGTGTTTTATGTGTTTTGATCCTTTCACCCTTCTCCCTCATATCTTTTTTAATACCCCACTGAGTCAAACTTGTGCTGCCTCTATATTTGTGGGTGTGGGACCATCTACTGCAGTTAGCTGGTCAACCTAGAAGGCATCACACCCCTAAAGAAAACTGACTTTCCCTTGGGTAGCAACCATCATTTGCCAATAGTTCCTCTGCCTGCTGGTGGGGCTTCTGGGCCCTTGTCATCCATGTTTGGATGTTCACTGACTTGATCTTGTGCAGGTGATCGTCACTTCTGTGGGTTCATGAGTGCAGTGCCTCTGTCATGTTCAGAAAACACTATTTTGCCCTAGCCCCCTTATAACCTGTGGCTCTTATATTCTTTTTGCTTCTTCTCCAAAAATGTTCCATGAGCCTTGCAGGGAGGCTTTATGTATTTGTTCCATTTCTCAAAGAGTGCTCCCTAGAAACTTTAGACATGTTTTTGGATAGAAATATATTCTAATTTATCCTAGAAACAGGATTAGTTGAAAATATGGTAAGTGTCTTCGTTACTTTTATATTGCTGTGAAGAGATACCATGACCCAGGCAATTTAGAAAAGAAAGCAGTGAATAGCATGGGTTTATTTGCAGCTTCAGAGTGTGAATCCATGACCGTTATGGTGGGGAGCATGGCGGCAGGCAGAGAGGCAGAGTGCTGGAGTGGTAGCTGAGAGCCTACATCTTATCTGCAAGTTTCAGGCAAAGAGAGGGATTGGGTCTGGGTGGACTTTTGAAAGCTTCTTCCAACAAGGCCACATCTATTCCTTCCCAAGTAGTCCCTACCAACTGGAGACTCAAATATATGACCCTATAGGGGGGCATTTCTATTCAAACTACCATAGTAAGTATATGTGACTGATTTTATTAGAAATAGATGTACCTTTAAAAATGTGGTTATAGCATTTTATACTCTACCCATTAATGTGTGAGAATTTTAAATCTTTTCCAACATTTGGTTTTATTTTTGTTGATTTTAACCTGGACTAGGATAAGTTATTTTTTCCTTGATGACTAATTATGTCATTTACTTTATATGTAAAGTATATTTTCAAACTAGAGGACTTTTTGTTATTTTTGTTATTTGTTTTTGAGAAGGTCTCCATGTGTAATCTAGGTGGCCTTGAACTCAGAACCCTCCTATCTCATTCTCTTGAGTGTTGGGATTACATGTATGTGCCCCTACATCTGACATTTTTGGGGCGAGTTTTTAAATTGAGATTTCATCTACCCTGACTGCTGTTGAGCCGTGGGCAGATAACTTTGTGCACATTTTGATTGTTAATAATTTGTTAGATAAACATTGTCAGTATTTCCTTCTAGTGTTTATATCACCTGTTTATGTAATAACTATATATTTTTCTGTGCAAATACTTCAAATTTTGATAGAATTCAAATTTGTCAATTTTTCTTAAGCTTATGTACAGAAACTCTGTATACTTCTAGGTTATAAAATATTTCTCACATATTTTCTTCTAACAGCTTTATTGTCCCTTCTTTTAAATTTTAAAATTAAATTTGTACATGATGTGACATTAGGGTTAAGGTTCATTTCCCCCATTTTAGTATTTCCTTAATCCAGTACCATTTGATGAAAAGGCTTTTCCTCCCTTGGGTCACTTTGGTGCCATTATCCTAAATCTAATGGCTTATAATTGTGGGTTCCGTTCTGACTTCTTACTCTGTTTCATTAGTCTCTCTGTGGATCCTTCTGCTACTCTCCCACTGTCCTGATTGCCGCTGCCTTATACTGTCTTGAAATGTTCATTTTCGTGATTCCATTGGATATTTGCATTGTCTCATGCAAAATTGAGAATTGGTAGGAAAGTATCATAAAATACAAACTTGTTAGGATTACGATTAGATTTGCATTGAATCTGTCAACCAATTTAAGGAGAGCTGACATGTTTACCATGTTGATTTTGATAATCTGAAAGTATAGGAGTTTCTACAACTATTTCTCTTCTAAATTTCTCCTGAGTGGTTTTGAGATTTGAGTATATAAGTTTTATATATCTTTTGACAAATTGTCCAAAATTTTTGTGACACTATTGCAAATTGGATTTTAAAAACAATTCCATTGTTCAGTTGAATTTGTGACAGTCCCAGGGTATACAACCAATATGCAAAATAATCAGTCATATTCCTACGTATAAGTCAAATAATCGGTAATGGAATTTTCTTAAAGTGCCACTTTATGGTAGCTGGCCTCCTCCTCCAAATGAAATACTTTGGTACAAATCTATCAGAACACACATAAGATTTGTATGCTGGAAACTAAAAAATGCTGTTGAGAGAAATCCAGGGAGACCTAAAGGTACAGATATGCTTTCTTTGTATATTTGGAAGATTCAGTAAAAGAGAGTTGTCATTTTTCTCCCCAGTGATCTTTAGATCCATGATAATACTAATTAAAATCCCAGCAGGAAATTTTTATGCATACAAACAAGCTGATCCAAAAATTTGTACGTGAGGGCCGAGGAACTTTGGAATTGCTAAACCAATGTGAAAAGGAAAAACAAATGAAGAAATCATTGTCCGGTTGCTGTAATCAAGACAGTATGGTGCTGAGAGTGCATAGATCAGAATCCTGAAATAGGTCACACAAATAAAGCCAATGATGCAATATCAACCTAATCAAAAGTTAGTCTAGCAACAACGTGGTTAACAGTTGATCATCTATATGTAACAAATAGGGAGTTTTGATCTAAGTCTTACCCCTTCTTCAAAGATCAACTAAAAATGGCTTGCCCATGTAAATAGAAAACATAAAGCTATAAAAGTTTTAGAAGGAAGCAGGGGAAAAGCCCTCATGATTTGAAGTTAGATGTGATCTTAGTATTTTAGGAATGACTAAAAACATAATCTATAAGAAAATTACTTAGTATATTAGCTTTCCAAAGACACTAGAGAATTAAGAGACAAGTTACAGATGGGGAGGAGATATTCCAGAACTACAAATTTGAAAGAGAACTTGCACTCTAATTTTATAAAAATTACTTTTAAAACTCAAAAATAAGTCTGGGGGAAAACCTACAACTATCATTCTACTAAAGGAACTCAGCAAGAAAATGACTAATAATGACATACTGCTATACCCATAGATCAATGTCTCATTCAGCCCTCATCGGAGAAACTTCTTGCAGTGGATGGGAACTAACAGAGACCCACAGGTAGACAATATACAGAAAATGAGAGACTTTGGAGCACTCAATCTTAAATAGGATGTCTTCATCACACTCCTGCCCTCCAGGACTCTGTAATCCATGTAGAAGAGGTGGGAAAATTATAAGAGGTAGTGGTGGAGGATAACTCCATGGAAATAGCATTTTCCAGATGTAACAAGACTGATGCACACCTGAACTCACAGAAACTATGACAGCATGCACAGGGCCTGTACAAGTCCAAGCCAGACAAAAATCCCAACATGGAGAAGGGGAAGTGGTCACAAACTTTCACCTCTAATTAAGAAGCTATTGCAATTGATGCCCGCTGGGAAAGTGAAAATCAACTTTCTCTAATGGAGCCTCAGTGGGTATATTGACCACACTCCAGGGAAGGTCCCATGGAGTACTTAGCCAATACAAAACGACTTGTGTGTGCGTGCGTTCCTTTTGTTTGGTTTTGGTATTTTTGTCTTATTGATTTTCTTTCTTTCTACATGTTTATCTATTTTGACTTTCATTTTTGTTCTTTTTTCTGTTGTTTTCTTTTTGAGAGAGTGAGAAAGAACATGAAGTTGGGTGGGTTGGGAAGTGGGGGAGGATCTGGAATGAGTTCGGGGAGTGTAAGGAATATGATCAAAATATATTGTATGAAAAATTTAAATAAAATTTTTAAAAATAAGAACTATAAAAACCCAAATATCTCAATTTAAAAATTGGCAAAATACTGGAACAGATATTTCACCAAGGAGGGTATAAGGATGACATATATACATATAAGATGGGATTCTGCATTATTGGCTACTTGGAAAATGACAATTTAAGCTAGGTTTACAGACTGCTATACACTTTTAGAACTGCTGAAACAGAAAATGACACCATCAATGGAAGGTAGCTGGAGCGTCATACATGGGTGGTAGGACTACAAAATGGTACCCTCACCCTGGAAAGACATTCAGTTGTCTTTGGAACTGATAAGTATTTTTATATCATTTTGCTTCATTTTTTATTTTACTTGGCTTTATCCCCTCATTGCTCCTTCAGTTTTTGGGCAGACCAGCTTCATTCATTGTTTTCTTGTTTCTTTTCAGTTTTGTTTTATTGAGACAGGATTTTATGTAGCTCTGACTGACATCAGATTCACTAATGTATTCCATTTAATTATCCTTCTTTTACCTCTTGAGTGCTGCTGGCATTCCAGGCACATGGCACCATGGCCTGTTTGTGTGCTGGGGATGGAACCCTTTAAGGCAAGCATTCTACCAGCTGAACTCCATCCTTTTTGTATATCACGTTGACAAAACTCAGTTGCTCCTTTGGAGCCTCTGTTGTTGTCATTTAGTCACCCTTTATATCTTCACTCCACGTGTTTAAGTAGCTTCCTTCCAGCTTCATTCATGTCTCTGCTCAAGTTGCAATGCCTCTAAGCAACCTTCCTTAGTCATACTTTCTTCTCCCCAAACCCACTCTATTGCTCTCCAGTGAATTATCTTAAATAATGCACTGAAATCTGTCTTCTTCAATCAAATGCCATCCATTGGAATAGAAGCCCTATAAGGGCTCTTTCTTGGGTTTTGCTGATACCATCATAGCTAGAGTAGCATATGATATATCAGATGGGTTGCTAGGAGTGTGACTGAATGAATACTCATTGAGTTCTGTACATTGGGTTTCCAGTGTATGCTGGCTTTCTGGAACATCTCAGAATTGAGCCTTTACATAAGAATTCTTTCCCACCTTGACCAATTCTACTTGAGTGCCTTTATGTATCCTTTTTTTCTTCTCTGAAAACTCTGTTTTAAGCCTCAAAGTTTGTTGTGAGCAGGGTCTATTCCTAACACTCTGACTAGCTGTGGGAACCTATTTCTCATATTGGGTTACTTTGCCCAGCCTTAATATGAGGGGAGGAGCTTAGTCCTACATCAACTTGATAGACCATGTTTTGTTGACACCCATGGGAGGCCTGCCCTTTATGAACAGAAACAGGAGGACAGAAATGGGGTGGGGGACAGAGGGAAAGAGAGGAGAGGAGGGAGGGGACACCTCAGTCAGAATGTAAAATAAATAAATAAATAAATTTAGTAAAAGGAAAATGATACAGTTTAAATTTCCAAATAGATTACTGTCCCTCTCGTCTTCCTCTTTCCCAGAAATGACTTTAAGCTGGCTGTATTATGTGCAAGAGCCTGGACAAAAGACTTTGGTGGAAGGATGACCAATGTCTCTTCTTATCTTTCATCCCTACTTAAGTATTGTTGTGCCAGAAAAGAAGCCAGAGATCGCAACTAGAAATTTAGTTGAGGTGTCTCATTGGGAGTCTGCTTTTACTTTTAGTTCTCCCCCATTGGCTTTTTACTGTTTAATGTCTTTCTATGCTGCCTTCTGAGCCCATCAAAACAGAGTGAGGCTAAGGCAGGCTTGCAAAGAAAAGTTGATCCGTTGCATTTATCATCTTCAGAAAGGCATTGATAGGTTAGTGATTGTGAATCTCTTTGTCTAATCACCAGCATTGAAAATGGTGCCTTCCAGGCAACATCCCTGAGTGTTTGTGGGTCCAGTTCTGCATTTCTTTTGACTGTATAAAGAAATAGAGATGAACCTAAGAAATGATGTGTTTTCTTTTTCCTTCCTCTGTTTTTTACATTTTAGGAGGTTCATCAAGAACGGATAGCATTGGAAAACCAATTGGAACAACTTCGTCCAGTCACAGTGTTGTGACATCCTCAAGGCTTGAGTGACAGTGGGTGACCTTGTCTGCCAAGATCTTTCTTTTGAGTGTTTGAACCCAACTACTTGTCATAGATGTCTGAATGTCAAAAGCTGTGAGCAGCACAATATAATCTGTATGATTTTCTCTTTTGCACTTCTCTTACATATTTTACAGTGCTAGTAAAAATGTCTTCAACTGATTATTGTACTTAAAATCTTAATTATCAGCTACTTGGGAGGCTGAAGCAGGAGGGTCACAAGTTCAAGGCCATATTGAAAAACTTATTGAGACACTGTTTTGAATAAAATATAAAAAGAGAGCTAGGGATATAGTTCAGTGGTAGAGTGCTTCCTAATACACAGAAAACCCCCAGTTTAATCCTAAGTATGATTTAAAAGCTATAATTGTCAGTGGAGTTTATCTCTCATTTAACCACTTTTAAATATTTCTCCTTATTAAAATTGGTCTTCTATCAGATAGTTCAGAGAATTATTTAAAGAATTTATAATTTTTACAGAACTTAATAATGTACTACCAGGCTGTCCATTTTATTCTTGTATGTATGTTATATACAGTAGGTTGGTTTCCTGAATAATGTAGATTCCAACTGGATAGTCTTAGGCATGATAATAATAAAAACAAAAGCTGAAATGCAATTAAAGCATCAGATTTATACTGACACTGTACCCTCTACCACTATATGTCAAAAAACACTTCTCTAGTGCCATTTTGATATGTCAGCTATAAATAATACATGACTATTGCTTTCTATTAAATATCAGAATGGGTCTTTATACCTCTGTGGAGTGGAGATTTTGATAATGAACTATTCAACTTGGCCAATCTAGGCTATCAACTTAGATAATTTAATCCTTTTCATGTAAATTTTGGGGCAAGCACAATTTACTTTAATTGCCTTGCCTGATCAAAGTAGTTTCCAGATCACTACTTTTATCCTGCATGGGATAACATTTCTATAAATGTTGGAAACCACCCATCGAATATGAGTAGCAGATTGCTACCTATTTGTTGTTGTACCCAGGTATCCAGGCCGAGAAGGGAAGGGTAATGGCTACCAACTCTCCAACAATCCCTGGTTGTTTGTTGTCTTTATGTTAACCTGGATTTCAAATGTGTTGGGTCTGGAGACATCATGAAAGAATGTAATCTTCCCACTGGCTTCATGACTATTTGTTCTCTGTAAAGTGTGCCCATGGGAAGTATTGGTTTTATACACAGTTCAGAAGATCTCAGCTGACTCTAATGGAAGTGTTATAAAGCAAGCTCAAATTGTTGAAAGCCAGTATCCTGTAGAAATTTAGTAGTATAGCCCAACTGAAAGTAGGAAATGACTGGCATTTAGGGTCACAGGGTTCCTGGTTCACCAGTCAACAGGGCACTCCAATGTTAGCATCACTTTGATAGCATGGCCTGCTGTCTCTTGTGCATTTTGCCAACTTACTCATTCTTTGGATCGTGGGATGTGGTGTGCACAGGGTACTTCTTGAAATGGTTTTGGATAAATTTACAATATGTAAGATTAAGCTATTTATTTCAATAGAACTGAGAGTGTTTAGTAAAAATAAAAATTTATTTAATACTTCCCTGTTCCTTTGGCAAGCTTTATCAGTAGTTTAACAAAAGAAGAGAAGGATTCAAACAGACGATGTTTTTTCAAGGAAAAATTGTTGAATCTCTTCCATGCATATTTAAGGATTTAAAACTGATTTGATTTGGGAAGTCTTAAAACTTGAACTATTTCTGCATTTCCTTTTCTCCTTTGGCTGCCTTTTTTGTTGTTGCTCTTGTGGGGAGGGCTCAGGATTGAGTTTAACCCCCTCTAAGATTATGAATGGGTCAGTGCAAATTCCTAGGTGATTTCTTTTTTCCATGTGCTGGGACGTGGGGGCTGTGACAAATTTCCAACAGGGTTCTGACTGCAGATGTTCCACAGCACATTTGACATTTGGTGCATTCAATACAGGAAAGACTAACATGCACCTTATCTTAGAATCTTCCGGTGCATATGCCCTCATTCGGGATAGCACTTCATAGCTACCAACTAGACACAACCTAAGGGACGCTAGTCTATACTGTGAATTTAAAAACGCTGACTTGTGTTTCCCCATGAAGTAAATGACACCGGGTGAAGAGATTGGAATTTTATTTAGTTGGCATTGTTTTCCTTAAAGGATAAAACTTGCATTGGACAATCAAAGCCCTCTGAGTTTCACAGTCTCGCCAGTGACGCTGTGACTCTGGGGATCAAACCCGGACAGCATCCATTCTAGACAAATTCAGCCCATCACTAATATTTTAATTTTGGCATTGCACTAAAACACTCACCAATAAATAACACATACACACAAACACACAGACCACAGAGTATTCTTAGCTGGACTTAATTTTCATCATCAGTTTATTAGTTGCTTAGAAATAGATTTTTATAATGAAATATTTTGTTTCTATCTAAATACATATTATTATATGATTAGTATTCATCCCTTTTTCTGTATTTTCTTAGAATGTGCACTTTTAGGGTTACAATACCTGATACTGCTCTTTAGAGTCTTTAACATGATATAGGAAGGCAAATACATTGAAATCACCTATAAAACTGCTCTGGAATTAGTTGCCATCTGTTACAACTTCTCTGATGAGGGATGAGAGATGCAGATTTGCTAGTTGGGCAGAATTCTACAGAATGAAGGCTAACACTGTCTCCATTCATGGGGGTTTAATTGCCTTGTTTCTCAATGGTCTTACTGCATGGGGATCCTTCAGTTCTACAGATGAAAGACAGTAGTAACTGATTGTGGGCTTATTGGGGTCTTTAGCATCTCTTGTAAGTGGTGTATAGCATGTGGCTGCCTTTCTATCCATAGACCTAAAGCAAAAACCAAATGGTAAATAGCAAAAATGGATGTGTAATGTGATAATCAAGGCAGATATTTGTTCTAGTTGAAAAGATCTAAGCACTTTATAAGTATCAAACAAATGTTTGGTACTAATTGAGAAAGGAGTCTGCTAAGTGGAAGCTGTGCCCGTGTGAATGTTAGAGCTAGGCAGGGCCAGTGTTTCTCTCCTATAGCTAGCATTTGAAAATTACAGCCCTAAGAACTGGGAGCTTTTGGCCCAGGAATTCACAGAAATATTTAGCTAGTGGTAGAGTTGGGATGCTAGTCTGATTTTATAGATTCCACCTTAGTCCTTAGTCCTCTCTCTATCCTAAAAGTAGATTGGAAAGCCTTTTCTATTTATCATGTTGAATTTTATTGACTTAAAATTAGTCTTTAAGTATAAACGTGTCTTCTAAGGAGTTTTAGGTCTAGACATTTCTCTCAAAGTTAAATAAAATTAAAATTTGAGGGAAAATAATATTATGAAACTACTCTAATGCCGCACCTTTGATGATGTAGTACGTTGCTTTAAATCTTGGCAGAACTTCCAACAGCTATTGCTTTGAATAGATTCCACTCCCATATTTCTGTGGGCATTTACTTTCTCAAATATACTACTATGGTAAAAGTGAACTCAATTTGTAGTAGCTTCTAGTTCTCTCCAGTATATCTTTGGTCGCTTGGGTCACAAATGTTCCATTTTAGCACATTTTAGAGATAAGTAATCAAAAACCATGAACTTTTCTTTTGACTTCCTACCGATGTCTTAACTATTGTAAAATAGTTTTTCTTTTGCTGTGTTCAATTGTATAGTATTTCTGAACATTTGTCTGTGTCCTGAATGGTCTCATAGCCATGGACATAATAGATACATAATTGGAATATCACTTAGACAATATCTGGAATTGATGTGATTCTTGCAATCAAGAAAGACATTTGAAAATGTCTTTTTCTAAGCTCAATTATAGTATTAACACCTTAAAGCTAAAACATTTGTTCAACACAAACTACAGTCACACCTCTGACTAGATGTCAGCAAGGAAATGAGGTCTTACAAATGTAAAAACAATTTACCATCTTATCATAAATAGATTGCCTTGTATGACTGACAAAGAGGCTCATTGGGTTGTGGTTTGAACATTGTGGGTGTGAAGAAAAAGAAGTAGTGGCTAAAGAAATCTCCCCCTCTCACTAAATACAACACGAGGGGCTTGCTTTTCTCGTTCCAGCTGATTAATTCTATTTCAGGTGTTCCCTTAAAACTCAGGCTTCAACAGATCAGTTGACTTTCCACTCCAGTTATGAGTGTTATAGTTTTTTGTGCCATGACTCAGTGTGATTGAAGTTCCTAGCAAGAAGCAATGATCTGGATGTGTGCAATTTTCAGCTTGCACATCTTGCTTCTCTTTCATCATGGGCTCATGGAGACAGCCCACTAGCATAGACAGGTTGGTCACTGATGGCAATTTGAATTAACATTACAGTGGACCATTCTGCTTCGCTTGTTTCTGGAGAGAAATGCATCTAATTATACGAATCTCTCAAGAATAGCAGACAAGGAGGACCAGACTTTAAAAACAAAGCATGCAGATTCTGAGAGCTGCTGCTCAGCCCCAAACAGGCTTTCAGAGGACATCTTATAAATATGCTTGAAGCAGCCACTGTGTGGTTATGAGCTGGGCAGCTCGGGTAGTTAGTTTTGGGCTCGTAGGATTGCTGTCTACTTTGACTAAACACACATGGTGGTAAAGGACACATGGACATCCCTGCCTGTTGCCGTTGCTGGTACCACAGAAGCCTAACTTTCCTGGCTACTATTGGAGAATGCTTAGTTTGCATGTCTTGTGATTTCTCCTGTCTTGCTCCTAGTTGATATCATGGCTGTGGGAAGTTAGTGGCACTAGGTTTATGATTCTGAAGATCAGAGGACAGCAGGCTTTAAGAGGGCTTAAAGGGATTCGAGGACTAGAGTAAGAAAACCCTCAGGTACCAGGTTCATAGCAGTCTGGGCTAATAGGGCTAGATCCTAAAGTTCTTTCAGGAAGCTCTGTCATGAGACTGAACACAGAACCTATCATATGCCACTTTGATCAATTAAGTTGTAGTTTTTGTTTCAAGTCAACTTATGTATCAGCTTCCACTGAGCCTATCTTGGGAAGCAAGAATATCCTCTTCTTTAGAACTAGAATTGCCATTCTTTCCATCTTCAACACAAGTAAGGTATGTAAGTAAGCCAGAGGCAAAAAGAGCCATTTTAGGCTTCATAGTTACTGGCTAAGAGAGATAATGAGCTGACTGTCTATTTTAACCTTGAAGGTAAAAATGTATATTATATTTTTTCACTGCAGGTACATGTAACAGTAAACAGTGTAACAGAAAAGTATATATTTGATGCTTTCTGTCTTTTCATGATTTTGTGCTAACAAGTTGTGCTAATATTTAACTCAGCCAGAGTCTTGTTCATTTGCTAAGCATTGGGAACATTCTGTGTATTTACCTTAAGCATAAATAAATCCCCGAGAGTGTCCTATATTTGGATTGTGATTTGTAGACTCATGCTAACTTTACTGCCTCTTTTTCACACTTGTTGAAAAATCTGTGAAGAACATAGTAAGTTAAGGATTTCCAACTTGGGAAATGTACATGTTGTGACACTGGGGTGCTACGTTAAAATAAATGTGGAAACTACACGGTCTCTACGGCGTCCTAGTGTCAGTGCTCTGCTTTCTGTTGGCAATGTGAAACGAGTGGGAGGGTCTTTCCTCTGAAATCAAAGTTTGAGGTTTACTTGTTTTACTTCCTGGGAATTTGCAATCGGTTCTTTAATATCTGTAAACAGTAAACACTTAGCAGTCGTGGGACATCAGGGCAGACTCCATGTCACTTTGAAGATCTACTGACTGGAAAGTGGACTCACTCTGGGGCCAGGTTACTTGCTTTATCTCTTCACTTTTCTTTTAGTTGGCAAATATTCCTAAACTGGGTTATTCCTGTAATGCCACCACTTTAGAGGCTGAGGCAGGAGGATCACACATTATTGACCAGGCTGAGATACATAGCTAGTTAAAGGACAGTGTAGGCTATATGGTGAAACTATGTCTCAAAAACAAAACCAGTATGCCAGACTTTGTTGATGTCCCAAAGGAGGCCTTGCCCCATCTAAGGAGTGGATGGGGGTTGGGATCAGGGAGGTGTGGGGAAGGAAAAGGAACTGGGATTGATATGTAAAGTAAAAAGATTAAATGAAAGGAGACAGAGACAAAGACCCACATTGGAGCACCTGACTGAAATCTCAAGGTCCAAATCAAGAGCAGGAGACAGAGCACAAGCAAGGAACTCAGGACCGCGAGGGGTGCACCCACACACTGAGACAATGGGGATGTTCTATCAGGAAATCACCAAGGCCAGCTGGCCTGGGTCTGAAAAAGCATGGAATAAAACCGGACTCGCTGAACATAGCGGACAATGAGGACTACTGAGAACTCAAGAACAATGGCAATGGGTTTTTGATCCTACTGCACGTACTGGCTTTGTGGGAGCCTAGGCAGTTTGGATGCTCACCTTACTAGACCTGGATGGAGCTCGGTGGTCCTTGGACTTCCCACAGGGCAGGGAACCCGGATTACTCTTAGGGATGATGAGGGAGGGGGACTTGATTGGGGGAGGGGGAGAGAAATGGGAGGTGGTGGCGGGGAGAAGGCAGAAATCTTTAATAAATAAATAAATAAATAAAAATAAGAAAAAAACATGTTTTACTCAGACAACTGAAAAACTTTAAAAATGAAAAAAAAAACATGTTGAAGGATATAAAAAATAAAAACCAACCCAAACCAAAAAAAAAAAAAAAAATCAATGACAACCAGGAGTGCTCCCATCATGGTGTCCTTAGTGACTTTTCTGTTTTACTGTGATAAAATACCTTGACAAAAGCAATTTAAAAGAGAAAGGGTTTGTTCCGGCTCTTGGTCACATTGCATCCACAGGTGAATGCATGCTGCTGCTCAGGTCCCTTTCTTCATCCACATGGTACAGGATGGCATCCAGGGAGTGCTGCCGTCCACAGTGGAGGAGTCTTCCCATCGCAACTGATGTAGTCAAGATAATTCCCTAGATATGCTTAGAGGCCCATCTCCCAGGTGAGTCTAGGCTTTGTCAAGTTAGCAGTACTATCACAGGAGTGATGAAGAATAATGAGTAACAGTTGTCCCCAAATCCTGACCAAATTCTCAGTTGCAACTTCTTACTTTAAAAATGTGTATAATTTTAGGAGATGCAAGTTTCCTATTGACTGGATTTTCTGCTGTGTTATAGTATGAGCAAGTATTAAAGGCTTGATCCAAGGCCATTGGTATCATTTTGGAAGATTCAGAGGATTTTAGGAAGGGCATGTCCTTTAGAGCTTGTCTTAGGGTTTCTATTATGTGAAGAAGCACCATGACCATGGCGATTCTTATAAAAAAAAATGTTTAATTGAAGCTGACTTACAGTTCAGAGGTTTAGTCCATTATCGTCATGATGGGTAACATGGCGGCACACAGGCAGACATGGTGCTGGAGAAGGAGCTGAGAGTTCTACATGTGGATTCACATGCAGCAGGAAGAGACTGAGACTTCAAAGCCCACCCTCAGTGACACACTTCCTACAACAACTCCACACCTATTCCACGGTCACACCTCCCAATAGTGCCAGTCCCTACGAACCTATGAGGACATTTTCATTCAAACCACCACAGGACTGTAACCAGTTCCAGGCCATTCTCTGTCTCCCTATTTTCTTTTTTTTTTTTTTTTTTTTTTTTTTTTTTTTTTTTTTTTGGTTTTTCGAGACAGGGTTTCTCTGTGGTTTTGGAGCCTGTCCTGGAACTAGCTCTTGTAGACCAGGCTGGTCTCGAACTCACAGAGATTCACCTGCCTCTGCCTCCCGAGTGCTGGGATTAAAGGCGTGCGCCACCACCGCCCGGCTTGTCTCCCTATTTTCTACTTGTCATAATGTGAATTGATTTATCGCACTCTCCTTTCCACGAAGTTCTGAAATGTCTATAGCCGTTGGTCCAAATCTTTCTTCTGTTGATGTAAGGTGTTTTTTGTCATAGTGACAGAGCTCTACCACACTGTCCATGAATTTGTTCTGTGGGCTGACCTGCCTCCTCTAGACCATTTACTATGCCCTTATTGTACAACCAAGTACTGGCTCGGGCTGCAAATAAGACCAATATTACAAACCTGTTGTTTAAGAAGCTCACAGATCACTAGAATGGAGAACTATAGATAAGGAGAGCTAGGATTCAGGGAGTGATTTGTGATTCCCCCATTTCCTGCTCTCTATAAAGAAGGTACTTTACTCAATGACTGCAAACTAGTGTTTCTAACATGACCTAAACCTGACAGTTTAATTTGTTACATACATTTTAGTGTATGTTCAGGAAAAGTACCATAGTCTAAGACACAAGAGAATTTTAGGCAGAAATCCTATGGGGCAATGGAAGGTTTGTTTTGGTTCATCCTCAACCCCTTTAAGAAGGTGGTGGTATTAGGGGTCTGTGATGATTGAGGACTGTAGAGGTCTCTTTTTATCAAAAAGATTATTAATCTGCAGAAATAAAGTGTTGGGTTGAAATATTGTTGAAATTTGAATAAGAGTGCTTAGTGAATTTATTTCAAAATTGGGAGGAATCCCCAAGCCTGTCCCAGAAACTGCTGCCCCCAGTGCGTCTCCATGGTCCAAGAGCCCAGTCATATTGTTTTCCAACTGTGGGATGATCTAGGAGTGGGGACAGTGGGATTTACAGGCAGCTGAGGGATGTTTCCCTCATAGCATTTTTCTTTTAGACCCAGAAGGAACAGTATGAAATTATACCGTGTACAGACCTTCCTTCGCCTTCCCTGAAGTTCTCTTAGCAGATTGGGCAGAAGGAATTGGCACAGAAACTGGAAACTGTTGCATACTCAGCTGCAAGGATTCTGTGGCATAATCAGTAGAAGTTACAAATTATATATACACATGTGCAGAGGCCTCCAGAGAAGTTGTTTACAGCCTAGGCCAGCAAGAATGTTTGGGAGAGGGGTGTGTGATCATTGATGTTTGGAAGCATGAAAGATTTCATGTTGATAACAACAGCTGGCTTTTAGTCTGTTTCATTGCTTTTAAGTTTTCTAGAGAGAATGTCGCTCTTATTCTCATATCTTGGGCTGACTACTTCCATCTTTGGTACGGCATTATAAAACGGACTATATGCCTTCACTCTTGTATTGGACTTAATCAAAACTACAAGGCTGAAGGACAGCCAAGGGGAAGAAAGATAATGCTCGTGGAATGGAATAAAAGAAAGCAAACAAATTAAATGCAGACACAGAGAACTGTGACTCAAAGCCTTTGATATTCAAATGAAACTGGCTTGAACTACACACCACGTGTTGAGAGCCTGTGTGCTGGTCTCCCTGGAGTTTCTGAGACCCAGGTGATGGTGGAGAGATTACTTTTTTTGCTGTTTTTGTCCTTGTTGCTTCTGGCTCTTAGTGGCATCCTAGAAATTAGTTTCATAGATTGAGCATCTACCCCCAGCCCACACATAACATACACCAGGAATTAGTAAGTGCATGGAGGATGAGGCAAAGGAGAAAAGAGGCAGCATTAGACTATTTCGGGTCATAAGAACTTGGAACTAGCTCATGTGCAGGCTCATCATACTGTCCAACTCCAGCAGACATTGCTCATGCTTTAGTCTATATGAAAGATACCCCTTAGAGTTCGTGTACACTGGGCTTTGAAGAGACTCTAGTAGGCCTGAGTGTGGCAAACATGGCTCTGGAAGATCTTGCCCTTCTCCCCTATTCACTCTGCCTTGCTAAAAACTATATATTACATTCCTAAAGCTATTCACCAAGATCTATTCACTTACTTGACTACTTCCTCCTCCTGAGGCTGACTACCAAGGTCCAACTATCAAAGTATTGACGTCCAGCAAACAGAAGCTCCCTTTTGGCTCACCTAATTAACTTGTCCAATTACAATATGCCACCACATCCTCACACAGGATTTCCCCTTTTACACATATAAACTGACATTTGCCTATGGGCCACATCTATCTCTTGTTTATCCAAAGGCAGTCCTTTGTCCCTCTGTAGTCCTTTGTAGGATGTTTAACAAATTCTCAGACTATATGCCAGTAGACTCCCTTGATTCTGACAACTAAAACTATCTCTAGACATTGCCAAATGTTCCCAGGGGGAGCCAGAGGCAGAATTGCACCCCATTCAGAACTATTAGACTAGACATAGAAGCAGGGCAACGACTAATACCTCCCCTGCTCCTTTGTCTTCTCCTTCATCTTCTATCGCCGGCCTTTGTCTCTTATTCCCTATCCTTTGTCCCTCTGGGGCAAATAAATCTCCTTTGTGCTGAGAACATGGTCCTGGGGTGTCTTGTGCTGACTTCAAGGTCCCTACAGGCTTCTACACACCTCTATGCTGCATAGTCCATTCTCACCCTTACCAAACTGTACCTCATTTCCCTTTCTGTAGATTTGCTGTTTTGATACTGCTGGTTGAGGGGAGGTGGGGAGGTGGGAACTTTGTTGTCTTGCCAGCGCTTTTGAACTAGTGCCTCTACCCCTGAACAGGTCCTCTTCACCGCCCTGTTTCTCTGTCTAGTCTAATAGTTCTCAACGGGATGTAATTCTGCCTCTGGCTCCCGCCTGGGGAACATTTGGCAATGTGTATAGAGATGGTTTTAGTTGTCATAACTGAGGGATGCTACTGACATGTAGTGGATATAGTGTGAGGATTGGTAAACATCCTGCAATGGTACAAGATACCCGCCGCCAACAAAAAAGAATGATCTGGTCCCAAATATCAGCATTGCTGAAACAGGGCAGTCATGATCAGAGGAGCCCACTGGGCTTCTCTCCATTTCACACTATTATCTAGAACAATTTGCCCCTTCCTCACCACTGCCATGGATACTTCCTCAGACCGCCAAAGTTACATCAAAAGGCTATGCTCATTTAGCTCATTAATGCAAGCATAAAGGAATAAAGTGCTTCAGATGAAATGAAAAGCAGCGCTGGTCCATCTGTTTCAGTGTCAGCAAACAACAGGAAGTGGTGGGGACAGAGGTGGCACAGCTGTCTACTCTGCAGACAGCACCAATGTTATTTATTACCATACAGGTGGCCATGTCACTGCATTTCTGATTTCTGATTCCTGAAGAGATTCAATATCGCATCTCCTTTAGCCCCTAGCAAGCCCTTTTTGTGTTAATTTATTTATTTATTTATTTTTTGATGAGTTGTAACTTATATGCACACATTTTAAGTGCTGAGCCCAGTAAGTCAGGGTAATCGTGAAGACTAGATGCTGGAGAATTTAGATTATCTGACTTTAATATTGCCTATAAACTACAGCAAATAAGGTAGTGATACACACATGGTTGGAATGATAAGCAGATTAATGGAAAGAATACAGACCTCCAGCCATCATAATTCAGTGATGTGAAAAACTTTTCTTTTCAATAAATGGTGGTAGAACAATTGAATATCCAGATGAGAAAAAATGAATCCCTATCATATACACAATTATATTTTTGTTATTCAAAATACTTTTAAATTTAAATATATTTTGAACATATTCTTACCCTTCCCCAAGATAATCCAGATAGATTCTCTCCCTGCCATACCTACCCAGCTTTTTTTCTTCTCAACAAACAAAAACCCAGTATAACATCAACCCCCAAACCAAGAAGCCAAAATGAAGCACCCTACCAGAAAAAGAAAAGAAACAACAACAAAAACCCCACCAAACTATAACCAAATTAAAACGCGTGCCACACGCGTGCACACACACACACACACACAGAGAGAGAGAGAGAGAGAGAGAGAGAGAGAGAGAGAGAGAGCTGTGAAGTTCATTATATGTTGGACAACCACTTCTGAACATGAGGCCTGCCCTGGAGTGGTTGATATATATACTCAGCACCACTCCAGAGATTGGAGAAATCTAATTTACATTCTCCCAGAAGGTATAAATGACAGTTCAATCTTTAACCTTTACTCTAGTGGCTAAGTTTTCATTCATTCTTTCATTCATTTTTTAAAGACTAACAAAATAAATATAATAAGATAAAACTATCACATCAAAGTTGGACAAAATAAGCAAATAGAGGAAAAGATCCCAAGAGAAGGAACAAGAATCAGAGACCACTCATTTACACAATCAGGAGTCCCAGAAAAATACTAAACTGGAGTCATAATAGAAGCTCCCAGGACCTGGTGCAGCTTGGTGCAGCCCCTGTGCCATGCCCACAATTTAATTCAATATGTAGAATGGATCTAAATATAGACAGCCAAACAAATCTCTAGAAGAAAGTATAAGATAAAGTCTTCATGAATTTATAAAGGGACTTTAAAAATAGTTTGCAAAGTACTGCCCATGAAGGAAAAGATTGATAAATTGGACTTCATTCAAGCTAAGGACTTTTGTTTATCAGAATCCATGACTAAGAGAGTTTTGGCAAGCTGCAAAACAGTAGAACTTCTTTGCAATACTTCTGTCAAAGGATACTTGCTTATTTTTTTCTGTGTTGGCAACTCATCCTAATTTAAAACATTGAGGGGAGAGAAAGCTCTGTGCAGGCTGACATTATGCAGGCCAAACAAAATAAGCCTGGGAGGCAGCTCTGGCGCACACATTGCTTGTTTGCCGCCTCATCGTCAGCAGTGCTGGAGAAGGAAGATGTTTTCCCTTTTCCATCTTTTCGTATTCTTTCCTTGAGGAGCCTCTTGCAAGGGGAAGAAAGAGTTTAGTTCTCAGCAGTAAGAGTTTCTTTCCCATTGACTGGCAGAAGAGCTGTGCTAGGTAGTGAGTTTAGGGGTTAAATAAACAGCAGCTTGCAGCTGATAGACACAGAAAAGAAAGAAAACATGACTTGAATCGCTGTTTCTTCATTAGCTTTATGGAAACTACAGCTGGTTTCCTTGTCTCCTTATTTTCTGGGACTCTAGAATTCTCAGCATCCATGCATGGTAAGTTTGGGAACTGGAAAGTCAGCTTCATGCTGCAGTGAGACAGAAAAGATGGAAGAGACCAAGGTTAAACTTTGAGCGTTCTGAGCCCATTAGTGTCCAACTTCTTTACTTTCTACTTTCCAAACCATGGTTTCTATTCTCCTTCTTCCTTCTTTCCAGCACTACTCTTCCTTAATTCTATCGGAAGTTAGAGAGGTAGGGGATGGTTTCCTCTTTTCATCTTCCAACACCTTTGAGTACCAGGAGTTGGCTTGATGGATGGAGTGCTCCTAGCATTGCACGTTAGTTAAAAGTGTAGGAGCTCGATTTCGAATTCATGGATTTAAATCCTGCCTTTAATCTCTTGCAGTCTTGGGCAAATTCTTTTCTTCTCTCTGCCACAATCCCTCATCTATAAGTCACTAATAATATTGTATGTGTACCGGTTGCAATAGTGCCAAGCAATTGCTAAGCTTGTTCACTAAAGTGAAAACTGACTGTTGGCTCGTTGTCTGTCAGGTCTTGTTTTGGTGCCAAGCCTTGGGAAACAGGATACAAAGCGGCCCTTGTCTCAGAGACCACCAGCCCACTCTTGATTTCAAGAGAGGCAAACAACTTTACCAAAATAATCCTTCTCTTT
Source organism: Chionomys nivalis (assembly GCF_950005125.1). Taxonomy (NCBI): domain Eukaryota; kingdom Metazoa; phylum Chordata; class Mammalia; order Rodentia; family Cricetidae; genus Chionomys; species Chionomys nivalis. The sequence goes on from NC_080112.1 coordinate 132,609,088, forward strand.
CCTTGAACTGGCTAACGTGGGGCTGCTGACTGGATTGATGGCCTTCTTATAGAACATGGTCATGTCTAAAATCCAAGCCACTCAGAAGATTAAAATCATTTTGGGAGAGTATATTCTCTTAAAAGTTGAACCTAGGGTTACAGTGTTGATGCGGAAACCGTGATACCCAAGAAGTGAACTAATTTACTCATGCCATGGCTGTATGATAAAAAAAACCTCATTAAATTAGGGCTCATAAAGATCGAGGAGAATTATAAATCACCTCCGAGAAAAGTCTGAATACCACGAAGAAGCAGAAGAGATCTCTTCTCGGGAGTTTCTGCCAGGAAGTATGAGACCTATTTTTAGCAATGAGTAAAGGGGTGGTAGTCAACCCAGAAGAACTGTGGTGGACGATGTGGAAAGCCGGACTTCTGGGAGATCAACTTGGATATTTAGTCGAGGAGATTTCCAAATACAAAGTTGAAAGTACAACTTGATTTCTTCTTCCTTAATAGTAAAACGTGAGGGGGCCAGTGGAAATTGAGGGAAGAATCAGTTAAGGAAAAAGGAACCCAATGACGTGGGAAATTCTAACCTCTTCTAGACTACCGAGGTCAGTGCCCTCACTCAAAGGCTCTGAAGAGATGAAGGGCGTGATTCACAGGGACCTTTCAGAAAGAAGAAGGGCACTGTTCCTCAGCCATTAGCAGAAGCCGAACATGGAAAAGAGCCTAGATGAAAATGTTTGTGTACTTGACCTCTAACATCAGCACAGACACTAAAAAGAAAAAGGCTGTTAGATTCTTCAAGTTCCATGGGCAGGAACCAAGCTGATGGCCCAAGCATGGGCCAGTGTTCCTGAAAGGAAGGATGACATAAGGGACCCAAGAATCCAGAGAGAGCCCGGAAGGTAAGTTGAAAGCCAGCTGAGGCCTCCTTCAAAACCTTGAAACATAATGGAATTTGGCTGAGTTTTAAAATGTTTTGGAATGATGATTCACTTTTGACTGTTCACTCCTCTATTTTTTTGAAGCATAATTGTCCACAGACATCATGCTTTGCCTGTCCTTCCATCGTGTATTAAAAACAGGGAATGTGTTTCTTTAGGTTCTCCAGATCCGCAGATGGAGAAGAATCACATCCTGAAGTTGAACCTTAGCCCTACCTGATTTAGGTGATACAAATGAGAAGACGTGGTACAATAAGATTCAAAAGAGACTCCTGGATTTTTTCTTTTTTTTTTATACAGGGAATGAGGTCTCTGTGAACCTTAGGATGGGGTAAGTATGTTGTACATGTGGGATGGACTGGAATCATAAAGGGATAGGTGAGCAGAATTTGCGCTCTCCTAATCTCCACTCTTATAGTGTGTTCTTATGGCAAAGGGGCTTCAGAGATGCAATTGAAGTTAGTGATCATTTAAAATTGGCAGATTATCCTGGGTTATTAGTATAATCGCATCACATAAACCTTTAAAGGAGAGAGATGGGAAGGATGGGAGCCTGAGAAGATAGGAAGGTGATGTGATGAGGGCTGCAGAGCAGCCGTAACACATGGAGAGAATCTAGCTGACAGCAAGAAAGGAAAGGGGGACCTGAGCCCAGTGGCCACAAATAACTGAGTTTTGTCGATCACCTCATTGTTGATTGCATGCAAGCAGGTTCACTCCGAAGCCTTTAGAAGGGGTTGTATCCTTGTCAACACCTTGATCTTTGTTGTTGTTTGTTTGCTTCTTTTTCTTTTTGAGAAAACCCAAAGAAGGAATGCAATTGAGCCGTGTTTCACATCTGAAACTTTTAAGATGAAATTTCTATTGTTTAAGCCTCTCTGTTGGTGTAGTTTGTTATAACAGCAATAGAAAATTAATCAACTAATAGAAAGTTTCTGTTTCCAACATTGTGTCTACCAAAAATTTGCTGGGGCTGGAGTAGGAGGGGTGGGGGAAAGGCCAGAAGATAAAAGACCTTTTCTGACCTCTGTGAGCATGCCTCGTTTTCATGAAAGATTGTCTCTTGGAAAATGAAAACGTCAAAGAGGTACAATGAGTGCTTCTGGTGGGTTTGTAGAGGACATTCTGTTCTTTGCTCTATCCATCCTGCAAGGCAATTATTTCCTTCCCAGTTTAGGAGCCTAGTCATGAAAGCAACCTTTGTAGAACAGTTACAGCGAGATGCTATACTGATGAGGTTAGGAAAAGGAGAGAGCCAGCCTGGCCTGTGAGTGTGGGGGTGGAATAGAGAGTTCGTTAGAGGAGGAGCATGAAGGCTAAGTGCTGTCAGCTGGGCCCCAGATGGCCACAACAGACCAGAAAGATAAGAGCAATTGATCTGGGTTGAGAAGGCCTGGACTCCAGTCCTGGGTGCTGCTTTCTGAGCTGTGGCTCTGTGAACATCACTCCTAACTTCTCCTTGACATCCTATTGTTAAGGGTGGATAAGGAGAAGACCCATATTGAGGAATTGCAACTCTAATTCAATAATAGGCTATACATGGAGGCATCTCTCCGACTGTGCAGCATCCCTTAAGTCGTAGCTGGAATTTGTTATACCTAGTACAAATTAAATCAGCCAATAGTTACTGAATTCTTCATACAAAATACCTTCAAGAATGCAAAGGAGAGACCTTGTCTTGGCTCCTGCTGGACAGCAGGTGTGGTTGCTCACATGGGACCCCTGGTCTCAACCATGGATCAAGTGTTCCCAGGGATTTCCACTACCTTCATAGCTGTAGCATTCAGGAGGACCTGGATGTGGTGCACTGTTCTTCTGCCTCCTTCCCATGTCCTTCAAGGTAGTTTTTCTGGAAGATGCATCAGAGAAGGCTGGGGTATGATTATGTTGAGTAATTTTTAGGGCATTAAGATGTCAGAATGATTTTTACCATGAAAAGAAACAGGCCGTTTAAGAACATGTTGCAAGGCATACAGGTGCATATGTGCATGCATATGAGTACGCATCTTCACATGCCCTCATGTGGTGGTCGGGTGAGGAAAGACTTCCAATAACATGCAGAGAAGCATCATCTACAGAGCTCCATTCCATTGAGAGTCAGGTCCCTTCTGATTGTGGGATCTCAGGGACATATGGATCATAAATAAGATGTGGAGAGAATGTAGCTTTTTTTTCTCTTGTTCATTAATGGAAGACCTGGAATATTTAGGCCCCGCAACACAAAGATTCACAGGGCCCAGCTTTTATAACATCAAGAGTGATACTTGTCGCCTCTCTGCTAAGTAGGTAGGATTTTTTTGTTTTGTATTGTATTTTAATTTTTTAAATTTATTTATATTTTTATTGAAAATAGATTCTTCTCTCATACAACATATCCCAACCAGTTACCCCTCACTCTACTCCTCCTAGCTCTTCCACTTCCTATCTTCCCCAGATCCACTCCCCTCCATTTCCTCTTCAGAAAAGAACAGGCCTCCAAGAGATGGCAACCAAACAGGGCCAAACAAGACACATAAGACAAGGCAAAAGCCCTCACAGATGAAGCTGGACAAAGCAACCCAATAAGAGGGGAAGAGTACCAAGACCAGGCAAAAGAATCAGAGACACCCCCCCCCCCAATCTCACTGTTAGGAGTTTCTCCAAAACACCAAGCAAACAACCATAACATATATACAGAGAACATAGGTCAGACCCATACAGGCTCCATGACTGATAGCCATTTCAGTCTCTGTGAGACCCTATGAGACCTGCTTAGTTGATTTGGCGGATCATGTTCTCCTGGTGTCCTCCATCCCCTCTGACTGGTAGGAATGTTTGTTAAAGGCTATGGTGCTTGAAATTTTTTAGAAGACTACCTGGAATCACTGAGAGAAATTTGAAAAAGCCTGAAAGGTTCCAAGAGGTAAAAACAGATGAAAAGAAAATAGAAAAGCATTTGATGAACCATCCTTCTCTAAGACTTCCTAATAAGATATTTCTTATCCCACAAAACAAACACGGCTGGAGGTGGGGTAGAATATGTGGCTTAACATGTGCAAGGTCCTGGGCTTAATCCTTAACACAGTGAAATTTAGGAAGCTTGGCTTGTATTCAATTTAACAAAATGGCTCGACAACCTGTTTAGAATCTAGGCGACTCCCACCTTATGGCACTGCTGTCTTCTAGAGTCTTCATAGAAAGGTGAAGGTTAGTATATGAGAGCTACTCTCCAATTCCCATCTGTTTTCAGTCATTCAAACAAGTTCCAAGAAAAGGTGATGTGTAATGTGTCGGCTGGTACATTTGCCACGATTCCCGTCTATGTTTTACTTTAGACTCGTCACAGGAGAGATGACCAGAGGGTTGAGTTAGGAGTAAAGCAGTCAGGAGTCAAGTTACTCTCAGGAGATCAGGGTAGACCAGTCCTTGTTATAGCTTATGCACAGTTTCAGGGACTGCTGGTAATTCTTTTGGTAAAACACCAGACAGGCTTAGAGTTTGAGTTCATACAAGATTTGTTTCTTTACCTCCGAATCCTAGACCGAGTGTGAGTGTGGCTTTATGACAGAAGTGCCATCTCTTGCAAGTCCTCCAAAGCAGCAGAGTTGGAGGCCGGGAGATGGAAGGGCAACTCAAGTTCCAACTTGTACCAGGTTGTAGTTGTCCCTAGTTCTCATCCACTTCATGCCTCTCTCTGACCTCAGGCTCAGCACTGGACACTGAAAAAATGACCAAACCAAGACTAAACAACTGTATTTACCAGTCTCTGTCATTTCTGGAGTTTAAATCCCTAGCTATAGCAATGCTCTATTCTGCAACAGTCCCGATGATTCTATTTGACTCCACTGGAATGCTGTGTAACCAACAACTACAAAACCCAATGGCTTGCGATGGTCAGTATGAATTTAGCGAATGTGCCTGTGAGGTGATGATTTAAGCTGAGCTCAGCTGGACAGTAAGGTAAGTTGTCCCCACTCTCCCAGGTTCATTCACACATGTGGTAGTGGCTCTCCATGGCATCTGGTCTAGGGTATTGTGGCTCTGCCTCACCAGTCTTTTTTCCCCTTTATCAGACCATTTTAAACCTGTTTGTTACGGAGATGGTGGAAGGCAAGAGTGATCCAGTGTAATCACAGAAGCACCTTTCAAACCTCTGCATTTGTTATCGTCTGTCACTTTCTGTGCTAAAACAAGCTACATGGCTGAGTCCAGGGGGGCAGAGGGACACTGCAAAGGTACACGGTGAGTGGGTTCTGGTTACAGGAAGAAGTAAAGAATTGGGGCAGTTTTTGCAATCTATCACAGTAGCACTTTTCACGGAGGTGATAAGTAGCCGTGTCAACTGATGCTATTTTCAGAGTCATTTTATTCCCAATATCTAGATTTCTTATAGCTTTTAATTGCTATGTTTGTGTGACCCAAATCGTTCATTGTCAACTTATTGTGTTCAAGTCTTGAGCTCAGCATCCCCTCTCATTAAAACAAATAATTACCTAATAAAGCTGCAATTTTGTGCAATGAGCTTGCCATTCTCCTTTCTTGTCAGATGTGAAAACAAAGAAGGGGTAGAAAACCCCAAAACTCCAGGGATGGGGAGTTGCTGTACACTGACAAATGGACACATACTGTTAGGCTGAGACTACAGGGAGTCAGTTGTCTGGATTCCCCATCAGAAATTAAATACAAATAAGTTCCAAGTCAGTCAAGTGTATTGTTGTTTACTTTTATTTACCTTTACATTTCTTTATATTTAAAATGTGTATGTGTATCAATGTTTGATCTACGTGCATGTCTGTACACCATTTTTGTGCCTTGTTTCCCTGAAGGTCAGAAGGCATTAGATCTCCTGGAGCTGGAGTCTCTGATGGTTGTTAGCCCTGGGAGCCAAACCCAGGTTCTCTGCAAGAGCAGCAAGTGCTCTTAACTGCTGAGTCATATCCTCAGCCCATATCTATTCTTATTTACGTGTATGTGTGGGTGTCTCTGCGTCTGTGCCAAGTGAATGCAGGTGCTTGCAGAGGCCAGAAAGCACATCAGATCCCTTAGATCTGGAGTTACAGCACTTGTGAGCCTCAGGATGTGGGTTACTTGCAAGAAAAGGAAGAGCTCTTAGCCACTGAGCACTTTCTCCAGCCCTTTTTGCTTGTTTGTGTTACTGGTTTTATAGACAATAGTGTTACAGAACAGATGATTAAAAAACAAATGATTAGGTTCTTGAAATCTTTGGTCATTTTCTACTTGAGGGGAGTATGTTTCTTAGCAACAGCTTTTCTAAGAGTTGCTCATTTTCCTCACTGAAGGTACCCACTATAGCTTTGTCTTAGGCTTCCCTAGAAGCCAACTCTGGGCCAAGGAGTCAAGTGCAAGTAGTGTATTTTGAAATAACAGAAATAGCAGAAAAGCTGTGAGAAGTGGATATAAAAGAAGCCAGCAATGAGCACATTATCGGCCTAGTTAGCTCAGAGGACAACTGAAGGGCATAGTCCCATTGGAAAGAGTATAGACCACATGTTTCATAGTTACCCGAACAAAGGTGCGAAGAACCTGGGGTATTTATTCACCAGTCGACTTCCAGCAGCTGCTTGTTGGTTGATAGCAGTTCTTCCGGGGGCATCAATCCTCTGGCACTTGTTGCCTGAAAAATAAATATGCAACGTGGGCTTTAGCAATTAGAGAAATCCTTCAGGCAAATACAGTTGGCATCCGAGTGAAGTTGGGCCGTCTACTTCTGTCTGCCAAGCAAACATTTGTGCTTACTTTACTCTTTAGTACTCAAAAAGGTATGCTTCTCTTTCACTAGAATCAGCAACTCTTTGATATGCATAAGCCTCATTTGAAGGGGTTTGTATAAGTAACACATGTTTCAAGATTGAGGACCTGGGCATCAGATAGGGAAGTTGTAGGTCTGTACTTTTACACATGTGTGTTTCTTCAACAACCCACAGCACAACCCTATGCCTAGAAAAGAATGAAATAATCCTAAAATGCTGACTTTAGTCCAATGATCAGTGAATTATGATAAAGCATGATTAACGTTACCAGTAAATTAGAGTTAACCTAGCAAAACCAGAGTCAGCAATAAAGTACAGTTAAAAACATTTTGATAGTTTCATATATTTGGAGAATGAATTGTCATGTCTTCACCCCCCATTTTCCTTGTCACTTTCCTCCATCTTCTACTGGAAACCTCAATAAATTACTCTCACACTTTCATATCTTCTTTTTGTGTATGGCCCAGTAAATTTAATTAGAATTCCTTGCCCAGGTATAAGTTGGAGGTTAGTTTTGAAGCAAGAGCAACCTATTGGCAGTTACACCACTGAAGAAAATGACTTCCCTTCCATACAGTCCATTCTTCTGGGTGGGACTTTGCATGAAACTTTTTATTTGACTCATTAGATTTCTCATTACCATCATCATTTCAGTTGGATTTTTCTTCAGTATTTCTTCTTATTGAATTTGATTTTCATATTTGAAACTGATTTCCTTATTTCCTCCAGTTGTTTGTGCTTCCCTTTAAATGTATTTGTGTCCTCTTCGAGTTGGTTAAGTATATTTATAATTTTTTTTTTAGTTGTGTGCCTGAAATTTTGTTTGGGTAATCTTCATTGGGAGCCATTACTGTGGAATTGGTAATTTTGCAAGGAAATAAATTGTCTTAGTTTTCATGCTCCTGGTGGTTTTGTACTGGGAACCATTTAATTGGGATTAGATTGTTGGTGAAGATTTTCTTAGCTTTTAGAATTCAGGTCACCCTTCTACTTTTAGTGGAAGTATCTGTGGTGTTCAAGAAAGACTAGCTTGCACTAGGTTTGGGGTACAGTTTTCCTCTTTTAGACTGTTGTTCAGGGCAGCTTCTATCTTCAGGCCTCCACTGCAAATAAAATACTGTCTGCAACTATAGCCATTGCCCAGCAGTAAACCCTCTCGGAAAATAGAATACCAGTTTACTACAAAATAGTCATAACTTAAAAACCAATTGTTTGAGGGGGGAATAAAGGAACAGTAATATTACTGTATGTAGTAGTGTGTTGGTTATGGTGCATATGAGTAGAGAAAATAAAAAAAAGAAGAAATCACAGTGGTGATTAGTGACTAGTATTGGGTTGCTAGATAGGAAGCAGAAGAGGACAATTATGCATAGAAGAAGGAGGCATGGTAGGAGCAAAGAAAAAAATTGGGGGGATAAAGGGTTTTAGTTAATGGTGGATTGAGAAGTAAGGGACACACTGACACAATATAGGGCAGTCTCTTCTTTCGGGACGGTGAGTACAGAGACTCTAAACTAGAGCAGCCTGCAATCTCTCAAAGAGGTAAGAGAGTGATAGGATATGAATATCAGAGGGGGAAAAGAGCCAGGAGGTGGTAGTGCATGACTTTAGTCCCAGTACTCAGGAGACAGAGGCAAGCAAATCTCTGACTTCGAGGCCAGTGTGATCTATGGAATGAGATCCACGATAGCCAGGGCTACACAGAGAAACCCTGTCTCAACAAGCAAGCGAACAGAAACAAAGAGGAAAAAAAGAGAGGTGAGCAGTGAGGGATGGAGTTGACCTGTTACTTGACCCTGGGTCTTAAAGTTGTAGAGGGAAACTGAGAGCTGGGTAGAGACTGGGTGTGGGATTAGGTTCCTGATTGACTGACTCTCTGACCTTGTAGAGCAATCTGGCTTGGGCCCAAAGTCTTGGTGCACTCCAAAGCCTCAGTGGTAACCAAAAGTTGGGGCTGAAGCATGGGCATGCTCACATGGTAAACAAGAGCTAGGAATACTTTAAAATATTCATAAAGTTTACCAAGTGACTTTGAATCCTACTGATTGAGAATAAGACCACTACCACAATTTTGAGCCAAATTTGAAGCAAGGTTTAATTAAATACTGGCCAGATAGATGGGCTCTGGTCGGGTCCATTCTGGGGTTCCAGGAAATGGTGATTTGTTTGCTGAGGCTTATAAAGGCACAACCATAAGGCCACAACATTTTTCATCAGATCCAATCGGGGCAAGCATACATATCATGACATACTTTCTTTTTCTTTCTTTCTTTCTTTTTTTTTTTTTTGGTTTTTCGAGACAGGGTTTCTCTGTGGTTTTGGAGCCTGTCCCGGAACTAGCTCTTGTAGACCAGGCTGGTCTCGAACTCACAGAGATCCGCCTGCCTCTGCCTCCCGAATGCTGGGATTAAAGGCGTGTGCCACCACCGCCCGGCCATGACATACTTTCTACTCGCATGATCAATACATCTGGTGCAGTTGAGTCAAACAAACTTGTTTAGGTGAGTGGAAACATGTGACTTGTTATCTTATATGAACAACAGCCTCCAGAATCTCAGGGAGTATCTGTCCTTGGACAAGGGGCTTATAGGTTAGAGACATTTTTGTTTCATGGATCTCTTAGGCATAGTAATTAAAACTTAAAACGTAACTTTGGCTCTCATAACTCCACATCTTCTCTCTCACTTAGCGCACTCATAGTTTATCAGTTTTAAATTCCAATAACTGACAAACAGTTGAGAGAATTTTGACCAAAAAGATATTGAGGTGTGAATATTTCCTACAAATTAAGTCATAAAATCAGAAGAGTGAGATCTCAAATTGCCTGGGAAGAAACACTTGGTTTTCTGGAGGAGAATCCTTAAAATGAAAATCACAGTTTCTACTATAGCTTTCCATGTTGTAAGCTAGTTCCTCCAGGAGAAGACAGATCATTTGTTGTTTAAAGAAAAAACACCTGGCCATTTGACCTTGAATTTCTGCTTTCTGAATTATAATTTGCTAGACACTTCCTTAACAGGGAGCTACTGGCTTGGGTGTGTTCAGTTTAATAGTATAGTTTGTTACTTCGGATATCAGTTATTTGTTCTATTACTGATGAAATTCTAAAGCCCAGTGATAGAAAGACCGAATCTTTCATGTGTTAAGAGAGAGAAAAGGAAGTAGCTGTAACATGAATGCCTGGTACAATCATTTGAGGGTTGGGTTCTAGAAAAGGCGGACTCTGTAAGAGCAATCACATAGCATGTGTTGTATCGCTCATCTATCAGCACAGTATAGCCTGTGAAAAACAATCTCAAAGCCCAGTTGCTTAAATCATTTTTATACACCTTCTATACCCGTGATTTGGCTGACATTTGGATGCTACAACTTGAAGTTAGCTAAACTTGGCTGTAGACCATAGGTTGGAACTAGATAGGCCCCTTGTGACTCTCTCCCCTTCTGGAACTGTAGACTGACTAGCCATGTTCTCATGTCAGTGGCATTAAGACAAAGAGACTTGCGGAAATACCAACTATTTTAAGGCCCAAGTTCAGAACTGACATACCAATTTTTCCATACTCTACTTGGTCAAGGAAAGTCACTTGGCCAAGAAACCTCTTCGGTGAACTTGTGTATGAAAGAGCTCTAGCACCACAAGACAGAAGGCATGGCTAACAGGATGGGTGATTAAGAGGAAACAATGGGCCAATACCTATTGAGGAGCAAATGCCATATGCCTTCACTAGTAGCTAATCCATCTTATTCCTGCCCAAGACAAGACACAACTCTATGGGAGTAATGCCATTGGGAGTGACAGAAATCCTCTTTTCAAAAAAACTGAAAAGGCCTTGGCAACTGTGGTCCAAACAGACTGTTTAGAGCTCCAGAAGTCAACCAAAAGCTTACAACAATCTGGAGGGATTTTTTTAAATGACTAAATATTAGTAATAACAGCCTTTTAAAGTCTTTTATCTTCCCTTGGTCGCATCTTCCTCTTTTCAATTCTGTGGTAACCTTGAAAAGTGCTTGCAATTGCGGGACAGCCAGCAGCCTAGCAGCTGCAGAATGGGTCAGACGAGAGTTGGGGATCTTTCCAGACCCCATTCTCAGAGAATTGTCATTATCTGACCTATTTTACAGTTCTTTAGAAATCCCAGTCACAAGACTTGTCTTTATTTGACTTGACTTGGAGCTCACCCGTGTGAAAAGCCTTCTCCTCAAGGGCATTTGTCAAAAACAATCAGGAGCAATTGTTTAATAGCTCAGCTGCCTGAGGCAGCCCAAAGGCTGGGACAAACAACAAGCGAAGTACAAAACTTGAATGGAAAAAACACGAGTATGAGATGTTAGTAGGTGTTTTGAAAGGATGTGGCCTATTTTTAGAGTTCTAGAAGGCTATCCAAGAAGGGCTGAGTTCATCCTCAGGGATGCGTATATACCGAAAGAGAACCAATGCCCTAAGCTTGCTCTTCTGGCCAGCGTTAGGTTTCTGTACAAGCGTAAAGGGAAAGCTGGGGCAGAAGTCTAATCTTGTTCCGTAAATTAATCAACAGTTTATAACAGCTCTAAAGAAATGACTGAGGGGGGATCAAGGGCATCACAAGGGGACCCACAAAGACCACTAACCTGAGCTCATAGGTGCTCACAGACACTGGACTGACAGCTGAGGAGCCTGCATGGGACTGACCTAGGCCTATACATATGTGAGACAGTATTATAGCTTGGTCTACTTGCAGGACTCATAGCAGTGGGAATGGGGCCTGTCCCTGATGCTTTGACAGGCTTTTGGGAACCTAGTCTTCATACTGGGTTGCCTTATCAAGTCCTACCTCAACTTGATAGGCCATGTTTTGTTGACACCCGTGGCAGGCCTGCCCCTTTCTGAACAAAAGCAGAAGAGGAGTGGATTGTGGCAGGAGAGGTATGTGGAGAGAATGGGAGAAGGGGGGGGGGAACAGATCAGGATGTAAAACAAATGAATAAATTTAATTTTAAAAAAAGAAAAAGAAGAAAAATTACATAAAAGAGAAAGGGCTGACTATAGATGAGCAACCAGCGAGGCGATTCCAATTGACTATTAATGGATATTCCCACATGCATGTGGAAGCCCTCAGCAAGACTCGGAAGCTTATTGGTTTCAGTCATGGAAGGAAATGTCTGTTAGATCATTTGCTGACTACTAATTTTACTAAGTAGAGATCAGTGGCTACAAGGAATACTGACTTTACCCCATTAGTTTAGGAATGGCATTAAGCAATGAGCAATAATAACAAAGGCAAAAAAGTCCACAAGGAGGAATTCAGTTTCCAGACTTACAGAATGTGTTACATAAAGTGTTCAGTTCAAGGGCTAAGTAAGGAGTGTAGCTCGGTGGTATAGAACCTGCCTGGGTAATAGGATGCTTTGGGTTCAATCCCAGCACCACAGACATGTCTAGTGAAAAGAAAACCTATAAGACATGCAAAGCCACAAATGTATGGCACACAGATCTAAGAGCAAAAGTGACAAATAGAAACAGTTCTCAAGGAAACCAAGATGGCGGACTTACTGTACAAATACTTTAAATGAGCTATTTTACGCACACTCAAAGAGCTAAAAGAAACCATATCTTCGAGACCAAAGGAGACTATGTGTCATCAAATAGAAAACGGTAATAATGAGTATTTGAAGCCAGACTGGGCTGCTTTGTAGGAACCTGTCTCAAAAAAGAGTAAGGACTGGGGAATGGAATACCCCCACATCAAGTCGAGCATCCCTCACAATTCTGTAAGTAACTCTAGCACCGAGGGGTGGAGAGACAAGAAGATCTCTAGGGTTTGTTGGTCTACAGCCTAACTGGAGAGAAACAAAACCCACATGCACTCCAGGTCTTGGAAGAGACTTTGCCCCCAAAGGAATTAGAGGAGAGTGATAGAGGACACTTGGCACCCTTCGGTGGCCTCCAATACCCACATACACACATGTGAACATATAACATGCACACATACACACAAATACTTACTCATATATTGTAATAAGAGCGGCTGGGCTGCGTCCACAGCACCCAGCCGCCCGCATGGCTAACTTATGCCCCGAAATAAATACACAGAAACCGTATTCTTTTAAACACTGCCTGGCCCATTAGTTCTGGCCTCTTATTGGCTAGCTCTTACATATTGATCTAACTCATTTCTAATATTCTGTGTAGCACAACGAGTTGGCTTACCAGGGAAGATCTTAACCAGCATCTGTCTGGAGTGGGAGAATCATGGCGACTCCTGACTCGGCTTCTTTCTCCCAGCTTTCTGTTCTGTCTACTCCGCCTACCTAATTTTCTGTCCTATTAAAGGGCTAAGGCAGTTTCTTTATTTAACCAATGAAATTAACTCCTCCATCATTTCCCCTTTTTCTGTTTAAACAAAAAAGAAAGGCTTTCACTTTAACATAGTAAGATTACATATAGCAAAACAGTTATCAAGCAAGAATTAAAGTTACAATATTTAAATCTATTTTATCTTTTATCATAACTAAGGAAAACTATAACTATAACTAACCATTCTTCAACTCCATCAAAGACTCCAGAAGGATATAATATTACCTAAGTAAACAAGAAATAAGAAAACTCTAGAAATGACAGAGACATCTTGCTGCCTAGACAGTCATGCAAAGTTCCTCTGTACCGTTGGGGCATCCATCTTCAGCCTACAGACCCATAGTATCCAGCAGACATTTCCATGACGCAGGAAAATTCAAAGATAGTTCAGTCACTTTCTGCTATGTCCTGCAGAATGTTTCGCAGACTCTTTCATGAATCAGGAACCCCGAAAGACCATCTCACCTTTAGGCAAGTTCAGCAGTCCCCTTTCTGCGGGTTCTCTGTGTCCAGTTTATGCAATAGTCCAGGCAAGAACAGTTTCTTGCCCAAGTGGCTATCAAACTCCATAAGGATCCTCTTCGATGCCCATCTTCCTCTTGAAGTAGATTGGTGCTGTCAGGAGCAGATGTGTCTCATTGTCATAAAAAGCCCTAAATTATTAAAGCACTTAAATGCCATATTCTGTAGCCTTTGAAAGATATGAAGAATACCTATCTGAAATATATCTATGCATATCTAGAAAATCTAACAAGCATGACTAAAAGCTTGACAATTATCGATGATTATCCATTAACAACCTATATACATTACATTTTTAAATGAACTATACAATCACAATACCTTAATCAAGATCAGAAATACATATACATATAACAAAATTGACCTTAAAATCTATACAAATGCAAATTATTCATATCTATATCATATCCCCCTTTAAATGTAAAAGAATATTCATAAACAATATTTGGGAATATGGGCGCAGTTTTTTTCTCTCCAAACTGCTTCCTGCTGAATGGGGGCGCTGTATTCAGATCTTTCATGGTGTAACCTGTGTGTCAGGGTCATCTCAGTCGGCAGTTGAGTGAAGTAATTTTCTGAAGGTGTTCACAGCAACCTTTCAGGAGGGCGTGGTCTATCATACCATATTGGGATAGACGCAATCCACAGAATCTCATCCTCTGTGAAAACAAAAGAAGACCCTCTCCAGAGCATCATATCCTTAGACCCATATTCTGAAATCATAATACCCTTGTATCCATTCTGGTTTAGCTTGGCAGCCCATATAATGAAATGTCTCTCTGCAGTTAGCTCCTTTACAGTCAAAAATTTTAAAGAAAACACAATAATACAAAGAATCCAGACTCTCTGTGAATTTTCCATTTTTACGTGGCTTATTTTTCTTTATTTCTTTTAATCTATAACTATCTGTACTCTGTCTCTTTAAAGACTTTACCCTTTTTTAAGACATTAACTTTATTCTTTATATATATTTTTTCTCTCTCTCAAGCCTTCGTACATTCATCCAACAGTGTCTGAATCAGTTCTATTGTGAATCTGTAATTTTTTTACTATCCAGGAGCATTTCTTAAAATGTTAAGCACTTCTTAAAAACTTAAGTTGCACCATGTACGGGTAATACGGTACCACCTATGTCCTTCTCAGTCTAAACCTTAACTGCCCTGTTGTTATGGTAATTACGGTAGTTCCTGCCTGAGACCAGCACAGTTCAGCATGGTGGAGCTGAGCTGCTCCTGCATCAGAACCATTTGGTGCCCCTGAGCCACACACAGTTCCAGGCACACAGCAGTCTACATTGCCATCAAGCAAGCCGTAGCACTTCACTCCAAATGCTCCATTCAAAAACTCTGTCTCCTGCAGGAGCCAGACAGAGATCGCAATGGCGGCATAGCCCAGAAAGCCGGCATTTTAAAACAGCCAGTTTTTTCCTGCTGCTGAGTCAGGACAATTTATTTGCGGCACGCAACCCAGAAACAGCAAAAAGCTGTCTTAAATTCTCTCTCTCTCCTTTTCAAGCCCTCTCAGGTTTGACGTGGAGTTCATTATCACGCTGGGCGCCACTCTGTTGTAATATGAGCGGCGGGGCTGCGTCCCCAGCACCCAGCCGCCCACATGGCTAACTTATGCCCCGAAATAATTACACAGAAACCGTATTCTTTTAATCACTGCCTGGCCCATTAGTTCTGACCTCTTATTGGCTAGCTCTTACATATTGATCTAACCCATTTCTAATATTCTGTGTAGCACAACGAGTTGGCTTAACCTGCATCTGTCTGGAGTGGGAGAATCATGGCGACTCCTGACTCAGCTTCTTTCTCCCAGCATTCTGTTCTGTCTACTCCGCCTACCTAATTTTCTGCCCTATTAAAGGGCTAAGGCAGTTTCTTTATTTAACCAATGAAATTAACTCCTCCATCACTCATACATGCAAAGGGAACTTGAGTGTGACTATGCTACTAATATTTAACAATATAGACTCTAAAACAGAAATTGTTACTAGAGACAAAAGGGCATTTTACAGTGTTAAAACAATCATTTCCTTAGGAAAATATAGTCATATAATATGTTCACTTAACAAAATAATGCCAAAATATGTAACGCAAAAGCTAACAGAATTGAAGGAAGGCGTGGGTAACATTTATAGAACACAGTTAAAGCAGTGCTTATAGTGCAAATTATAGCTGCAAGTCCTTTCATTACAAAGAAAGCTTTCTCATTCATAGCCTAAATTTCCACCTTCATCAGCTTAGGAAAGCAAGAGGAAACTAAATTACAGAAAGAAGTTTGAAAGTAACAGAGTCAGGTATGATGACACACATCTGAAATCTCATCACCCTGGAGGCTGAAGTAGGAGAATCAAGAGTTTGAGACCAGTATGTGATACATAAGGAAACCTTGTCCTAAAACAAAAAGAAAACACTAAGGCAAACCAAAACAAAAAATTCCATCGTTGTATGCCCATGTTTGAGGATGTGGAACTAGGAACCACAGATAAGAGAGAACATGCCATATTTGACTTTCTGGGTCTGGGTTACTTCACTCAATATAACCTTTTCTAGGCCCATCCATTGACCTGCGAATTTCATGATTTCACTTTTCTTTACAGCTTGATAGTATTCCATAGTGGATATGTACTGTTACACTATACATTCATCCTCGGCAGGAGGGAAAGCATGCCTGCTACTGGAAACCTAGCCAGCTTTCTGAGGTTAAGGAAGACATGAACCTTAGAAAAGAATCTACTACCACTGTTTTTCTAGACCATCATAGTTCTTTATTCCAATATTCCAAATCTATACTTATACCCACAGATAAGTGTAGCTGCCATCTCTCATCGAAGAAGCCTCTATTTTCAGCAAATGGAGACAACCACAGAAAGCCACAGCTGGATACGATACAGAGATCAACAGATTGCCAAGGGCTCATCCTCAAAAGATACGTCTGTATCACAGCTCTTGCATCTATGTGGCAGGGAAGATCACAGAAGAGGGGCCAGAATGATTTTAAGAGCAAGAATACGAGGAAATCTCCTATGAAGCAGTCTCTCCTAGAAACGGTTGCTTAGGAATGGTGGCACTATCAATGGATGCATTAACATAGAAGGGGGATTTCTTTTCAGGGTCCCACTCAAGTCAACAAACGACAGGCAATGAACGACAGTTTGGAGAAGGAGAATTAGCCTCTCCCAGGGATGAGCCCCCTTATTGATTGTCCAATGCAGAGTGATCAGCCTCGAAACCTTATACTCACAAACAAGAAAAACGGAGGCAGCAGGTTGTGTGTGTGTATAATGTATTTGCATATATACATATAAACATATAAGTATATATGCATATTCATGTATACATACATATGTAACAATAATAAAAAAGAATATCAAAGAAAATGGGGGGACATGGGAGGATTAAAGAAAGAGTAACTGAAAAGGACTGAAGGGAAGAAAGAATGCAGGGAAAGTGATGTAATTCTATTTCAATTAAAAACATTTTAAAAATTAAAAACATTTTAAAAATAAAAAGTCACAATATGAAAAAAAACAAACCACCAAACTAACTACAGTAAAGTAAGAGGAGCTAGGAAAGTAGCAAAGATGTAAAGACTAGAATGGTAATGAAGGAAATAGAAAACAAACAAATATCAATGAAATCAACATCCAAGTCTTAGAAAAGATTTCAAAAATTTGATCAGCCTTTATTGAACCAATTTTGTGGTGTGTTTTAAACAATTGGTTACTTTTTACATCCTTAGCTTACTTTCTCCAATTTTCTAGAGGGAGTATTTCTTTTTTTATTGCTTTATAAATAATACCATTCAAAATTTTCACTTCCTCCCCTCCTCTTATTTCCCTCCCGCTCCCCCATTCACCCTCCCCCCCTCCAGTCCTAAGAGAGGGCAGGGTACCCTGCCCTGTGGGAAGTCCAAGGCCCTCCCCCCTCCATCCCAGCTTAGGAAGGTATTCATCCAAATAGACTAGGATCTCAAAAAGCCAGTACAAGCAGTAGAGGCAAATCCCAGTGCCATTATCACTGGCTTCCCAGTCTTCCCCAATTGTCAGCCACATTCAGAGGGTCCAGTTTGATCCTGTGCTCATTCAGTCCCAGTCCAGCTGGCTTTGGTGAGCTCCCATTAGATCAGGAACACTGTCTCAGTGGGTGGGCCAACCCCTCGCGGTCCTGACTTCCTTGCTCATATTCTCCCTCCTTCTGCTCTTCAACTGGACCTTGGGAGCTCAGTCCAGTACTCTGATGTGGGTCTCTCTCTCTATCTCCATCTGTCGCTGGACAAAGGTTCTATGGTGATATTCAAGATAGTCATCAGTCTGACTACGGGACAAGGCCAGTTCAGGCACCCTTTCCTCCACTGCCCAGGGTCCTGGCTGGGGACATCCCTGTGGACACCTGGGAACCCCTCTAGAGCCAAGCCTCTTGCCAACCCCAAAATGGCTCCCTTAATTAAGGTATCTTCTTCTAGAGGGAGTATTTCTAACCTCAATTCTCTTTAACTTTGCCCACTACTTTATCCCATACACAAGGATGTGTCTAAATGAGACCACCCCTGTTAGCCCTCTCTCACACACACCCCTCTGCTCTGAATGCATAGTAAGTGGGCATGTCATCTTCATAGAGAAAGCAGAACCCATCATATAGGAAATTCTTCAACCTAAGGCCACCACATTGAACAAAACAGTTGCAGTTCATTCCATATCTGAGGAGTGAGACTGTGAGGTCTAAGTTTTAGAAGCAGACTGCATATTTGAATGAGTGATAGGCAAACATTTTTGGATAAAGTAAGGGAACATGGACCTTTACCCATCACCAGACAGAACTAGGGTACCTTCTGGTTGCGTTTCTTAGCGTGCACTTGGTGATAAAGCGCCTATCTGTTGACTGGAAAGAGATTACTCTCAATGCTGGATTTTCCCAGAGCCTTGTTCTTCCCTTGGGCATTTAAACTGGTATTTAAAGAAATATCAATTTAAAGAAAAAAAAGGATTTTTTCTTTAAATACATTTTAACTAAAATAGAATGGCATTATTTCTCTCCTTCCCTTCCTTTCCCCAGCTCCCCTCGGGTACCTGGGATCCAGCATTTTCATGTGGTGTCCCCTGGTTCTGGTTTCAGAGGCACTTGTGAGGAGTCTGATTGTGAAGTAGTCCGCATTGTAATTAGCTGTCCGAGGGAGGACCAGGGTGTTGCTGAACAGACTGCTTTTGGAAGTGACTTGGAGTCTGGTTTTGGGACTGCCCTAGCCAATGGTGAAGTCCCATGTCAGGCACACTGTTAGTCATTACTCACTTATCTCTGCCCATGAGACATATGAGAAGCATTAAGGAAGGAGAGATTGAGGGAAGGACAAGAAAAATGACAGCCTGATCAGCCCACCGTAATTGTTATATCCCATCTTCATATCTTCATATTCTTTCCCTCCCCCTTTCCTGCCCCCTCCCTTCTCCTCCTCCTCTCCCTTCCCCTCCCTCCTTCTCCCTCTCACTGTCTATATTCATGTGCACGCACATGCGGGGGAGGTCAGAGGTCAGCATTGTTCCACCTTGTGTTTTTGAGACAAGAACTCACTGAAGCTGGAGCTCTCTGGGCAGTAAGACCCAGACATTCCCCTGTCTCTGTCCCCTGTGGTGGGATTACAGACACCTGACTTTTCCATAGTTTCTGGGGATGCTAATTCAGGTCCTCACGCTTATGCGGGAAGCACTTTATTCACTTCTTTCTATCCTCTCCAGTCCTTATTCTTAAAGAGTAGCTCTCTCTCTCTCTCTCTCTCTCTCTCTCTCTCTTGCGTATCTTTATGCAAATAACCTGACCCCATCCCCCAAAGTGTATTTGGTGCTGAGATATATGTGAACATAAGATATTCTTGCATTTACAAGAACAGAGAGGAGGAGAAAAGGAGGGGCAAGAAGAGTTGAGGAAAGAAGAGCAGGGAAGAGGGAAGTGGGAGAGGGAGAGAAGAGACTCAAATAAGAGGGAGAACTGAAAAAGAAAGGGGGTGTAGAGGGGAAAAGTGGGGAAAGAGGAGCAAGTTGTGGCTCCCATACATACTTGGTATAAAGCTTTCTTGGGATTAATACAAAGGGGAGAGTGAATAAACCTCTCTTCCGATGCTCTGATTCTCCTTCTCAACATGGGTGAAGATGGTGGTACAGGGGTTGGAAGTTGCTGTGGGAGAAGATGGGAGAAATGTTGCTTTTGTTGCTATCTACAGAGTCCCCAAGTCAGACCTCTCTTCTCGGGCAGTGGTGGGAAGGCTGTGTTGTCAGTCAAGCCTAGAAGAAATCTCATCATCATGGTTAACACAGGGGAAAGTTGGCTGCATCTCTGACTTCAGTGTTTCCCAGGAAGCACAGTTGCTTCATTTCTCCTAACCCACAGCCTGTAGGTATAGGTGAAAATCATAAACGAGCCCAGAATGTTACGTTAGGTTTTAGCTCATTGACTTAAAATGCTGAGGTATAATTTCCCTGAGATTTTTACAGCTACCAACATCTGCTCAGAGCTAGAGTCTGCAACATCTGCAGTATTTGTAGTTGCTTTTTTTGCAAAGGACCATAAAGTTTATGGGAAAAGGAACACACCCAGACACAGAGGCAACCTGGCAGAATCACTGTCCTGGCTAAAAAGTTAGTTTTATGTTTCAGCATGAGCTGCTATACTTGAGGACATATGGAAGCCATGCAAAGATTTCTCCTTTGACCCTCTCCACACATAAATGTACACTCTAGTCCTGCGTGGGGAATCTCATTTCTGTTGCCTTCTTTAATTCTCTCACTGGTAGTCATTAACTACACAGGTAGTGTCTTAGTTATTCTTCTATTGCTCTGAAAGGCAACTTCTAAAGGAAAGCATTTAATTGGGGGCTTGCTTATTGTTTCAGAGGATGAGTCCAGGACCATCACCATGGGAAGCTTGGCTGTGGTCAGGCAGGCATGTTGATGGCGCAATAGTGAGAGCTTATGTCTGATTCCAAAGTTAGAGGCAGAAGCAGGAGACTGAGTTTGGTGTTTTGAAACCTTGAAGTCCACCTCTGATGACATATCTTACTCAACAAAGTCACATCTTCTAATCATTTCCCCGTACAGTTCCACCAACGAGAGGCCAAGCATTTAAATATATGAGCCTGTGAGGGGCCATAGGGAGATAGACAGGTTCATGTGTACCTACTCGAGTAGGAAGTTTTAAGCACCAAATATAAGTTTCTGAAGTCTGGTTTCACAACTATCCATGGAGTGAGAGGAGATGTAAATACGGTAAATAGGGGCAGCAGCATCATAGACTGGCTTCAGGGTAGGAGACCTTCATTGTGGTCTCAGCTCTGAGGTTCTTGTATAGTATTTGCTTTCTTTGGGGGATTTTTCTTCCCATGGCATTTTGTCATAGCAACAGAAATAAAACTAAGACATGAACTATTCCCCCAGTCCCACATTGTCTCTTTATTCAGGTAGACCCATATGGTAGCCAGACTAACATAACAAATCTCTATGAAATGTTCTCTATTTGACTACTGACTCCTCTGACCACTCCTGTGAAACTGCTTTAGATATGCTTACTTACATTGGATCTCTTGAAACATTCTGGTGTGCATGAGTTTGTGTGTGTGTGTGCGCGCGTGCGCGTGTGTAGTTTATAATTACAAGTGGATTAAAACGTTTCAAGATTGAGAAGTATGGATCTGCTTTTTGTTGTTGTTTTTTTTAACAACTTGGGGTGATTTGAATGAGAATGGCCCCCATACGCTCATATATTTGACCCCACCTTAAACTCATATCACTTGAAGTCACAAGACCCACTTTTAATCTGGGCCACACCTTCTGATGGCAGCCTATATAAAGAACGAGGAATAATGAAGATTTTGCTCTGTCTGCTGCCTAAGGATCAGGAAGCTCTCAGCTCCAACTCCAGCATGGTGCCTGCCTGCCTGCTGCCTTGCTTCCCACCGGGATGCTAATAGGCTAACCCTCTGAAACTGTAAGCCAGCCCCCAACTAAGTGCTCCCTTCATAGGAGTTGCCTTGGCCATGGTGCCTTTTCCAGCAATAGAATAATGGCTAAGACACAACTCTTATGACACTGCACACTGTAGACAGTTATAGTTAGTTCTATATGTAGTGGATGAGTGGAAGATCATATTGCTAATGTCTTAGCTCTACAAGTTTCTTCCCTTATTCAGTCAAAAAAAATCTGATCAGGCTTTGCATTAGAGGCCAAGAAAGAAGTCCAAAAGTTTGGTCAGTGTGACCATTGTCTTCTAAGATCTTGTAGTCTGGCAGTAGTTGGTGGTGTTATACACATATATGAATGTCTGCAAGGAAATGTATGATGGGTTTGTAAACATGATGGAAACTTCAGAGCCCAGGACCCTGAGGAAGGAGCATTTGCTTCCAATAACAAATCAGGGAAATTACAGATGACATTTTTGGTACTTCACGAAACAGCCCCTAGTCTCCTGATTTCGGATCCAGCTGCCGTAGATAGCTCCAGAATCCCACCTCAAGTCAGCACATGTGTCTTTCCACCTCAGAGAGTTCTCTAGTGCTGTGGGAAGTGGCTTCAGTAACATACAACAGCAGTCTGAAAGTGTGGAGAGCATGCTGTTCCTGGGAACAACTGCCAAGCAATGGAGGTGGGAACCGATGGCTCAGAGTTCTGCCCTACAGTTCTTTGATGGACTGATAGTTCTGGTAGCTATCCTTTAGCTTCTTTGGCATCCTCATGGTTTGGGTTCTTATTGTCTATGACAATATTCTCAGGAAAGCTCCCTTATCTTAGCTTTTCCTCTGTGGTTTCGCCCTCTTTAGTCAGTGTCTGTAATCATGTACCTAGACTCTGTTTTTGTGAGAAGCTAAATGAAGACAGAAGCCATTATTAATTCAAAGATAGTCAAACTAGGCTTTTTCCATGGCCATAGAAGAAAGGGGCAGGTTTAGATAGGGGCATATTGTAAGGAAGGCATGGAGTGTATAATAGTATTGAATTTCTCCTACCAAGATGTGGGACCTCAAAAGGATTCTAACTCAACCTATCACAGAGACACTTTCTTTCTTTAAAAGATTTTATTTTATTTTAAATTACGTATATAATTGTGTGTGGGTATGTGAATGTGTGTGCAGATACCCTCTGAGGCCCAAAGATGGAGTCAGCTTCCTTGGTGCTGAAGTTATGGATGCTTGTGAGCTGCCTGACATGGGTACCGGGAGCTGAATTTGGGTCCTCTGCAAGATCATTCTGTGCTCTTAACCACCGAGCGATCTCTCCAGCTCACAGATACTTGCATAATCATGTTTATTGACGTATTATTCACAATCTCTAAGGTAGGGAAGCAGCGCAGGTGACCAACATCAGAAACACAGATAAAGAAAATGTACTGCATAAACACAACGGAACTTTTTCACCCTGAAGAGTTGACATCATGTGTAGAAAATGATGTTCCATCATTTGTAGAAAAATGGATGCAACTGAAGGTCATCATATTAAGCAAATTAAATGACAGTCCCAGATATATAAATGTAATGTATATTTTAACTGATTTGTGGTTCCTAGACTTTATATAGATACATAAAATCATATTTATATGGATGACATGGAAGTAAAGGTGAAACTGTCTTGAGGAACAGAGAGGGCTAACAAAAGGAGATTAAAATAAAAGTGGAAATACATGGGAAACATGCTCGTACAACAGATACGTGTGTGAAGACTTTAAAAATATTTTCAAGATGTGGGACTGGAGCTAGAAAGATAGCTCTGTTATTAAGAGCACTTACTGCCCTTTGCGGAGGACCTGGACTCAATCCCTAGCCACAAATACTTTCACAGCGCTACTTGAACTTGCCAACTTCTCTCCAAGGGGATGTGTACGCGGAGTTGTGTGTAAACTTGAGGCTGAGATGATTAGATATTAGGTATTGAATTCCCTATGTTTTTCTTCTGCCCCTTCTAGTATATCCATACTATCCAGGCAACCCTGAACACACAGGATGGGGGCCTCAACTTGGATACTACTTGGTTTCATGAGTTTCTCCTCAGAGAGTAAGTAAGTGGGAAACTTAACTAAGGAGACAATGATCTGGATAGGTCATTAACAACAACAGACCAGGAAAACACCAAAGTAGGTAGTCCTTCCAAAGTAGACACTTCCATTTCAGTGATGTGTGTGTGTGTGAGAGAGAGAGACAGAGGCAGACACACGGAGAAGGTAATGGAATATATGTGATGTGAAAGTAGAAGGGGGTGCTTTTTGTGGGGGAGGGATGGCTAGAAAGAGGGATCTGTGTATTGGCTGGTTTTATGTCAACTGGACTTAAGCTAGAGTCATTTGAGAGGATGGAACATCAATTAAGAAAATGCAACCATAATATCGGGTTGTACCTAGGTGGATAAAGGAAATGTGGAACATTTACACCTTAGAGTACTACTCAGCGGTTAAAAAAAAGATGACATCTTGAATTTTGCATGCAAATGGGTGGAATTAGAAAACACCATCCTGAGTGAGGTAACTCAGACCCAAAAAGATGAATATGGTATGGACTCACTCATAAGTGGATTCTAGCCATAAACAAAGGACATTGAGCCTATAGTTCACGATCCTAGAGAAGCTAAGTAATAAAGTGAACCCAAAGAAAAACATGTATGGACCCACCTGGGGGTTGGAGACAGACAGGGTCGTCTGATAGGATTGGGAGCATGGGAGTTGGGGGGGGTAGACAGAGGGAGAAAGGGGGAAGAGAAGGGGAGAAGGGGAGGGAATGGGGTGGTCGTGATGGAGAGGGGACAGATATGAGAGCAAGGAGAGAGATACCTTGATTGGGGGAGCCATTATGGGGTTGGCAAGAAGCCTGGCTCTAGAGAAATTCCCAGGAATCCACAAGGATGACCCCAGCTAAGACCCTAGGCAATAGAGGAGAGGATGCCCAAACTGGCCTTGCCCTGTATTCAGACTGATTATTATCTTAAATATCAACATAGAACCTTCGTTCAACAACAGATGAAAACAGAGGCAGAGTCCCACATTGGAGCACTGGACTGAGCTCCCAAGGTCCAGTTGAAGAGTAGAAGAAATGAGAATATGACCATGAAGGGTTCATCCACTGAAACAGTCTACCTGAGCTAATGGGCGCTCACCAACTCCAGTGGGACTGGGAAGGAACAAGCATAGGACCAAACTAGTCCCTCTGAATATGGTTGACGGTTGTGTGGCTGGGGCAGACTGAGGGGCCACTGGCTGTGGCACTGGGATTTGTCTCTGCTGAATGTACTGGCTTTTTGAGATCCTTTTCTCTTTGGATGGATACCTTGCTCAGCCTGGATGTAGTGGGGAAGGCCTTGGACCTTCCACAGAGTAAGGTGTCTTGCCCTCTCTTAGAATTGGAGGGGGTGGTGTAGGAGGGTGTGCAGAGGGAATGGGAGGAGGGGAGGGAGTGAGAATTTAGATTGGTATTTTTTTTTAAAATCTAATAAAAATATATATAAGCTCAAAGTGCAATAAGTAAAAAAAAAATTTTAAAGACCGGGTTGTAGACAAGCCTGTCGAGTGTTTTCTTAATTAGTGATTGATAGGAGGCAACCCATTGTGGGTGGTGCCACCCCTGGGGTAGTAGTCCCGTGTCCTGTGTTCTATAAGAAAGCAGGGTCGACAAGCCATGGAGAGCAGGCCAGTAAACAGCACTCCTCCATGGCCTCTGCATCAGCTCCTGACTCCAGGTTCCCATCCTGCTTTAATTTTTTTCCTGATTTCCTTCAATGATGAACTGTGATGTGGAAGTAAAAGCCGGATAAACAACCCCCTTTCTCTCCACGTTGCTTTGGCCACTGTGTTTCATCACAGCAACAGAAACCCTAAGACAGGCAGGATGGAGGGGAGGGCAACTAATAAGGGCAAAGTCTAATGACAAATATGTATGAAAAATGTCACAGTGGAGCTCATTACTTGATATGCTAACTTAGAATATTAATGAAGAACATATTTAGTCCTGAGTTTATTCCCTTACACCTGTTTGATTTTGAGTTAGAAAACCAACTCCAAACCTACAGGATTTGATTTATTTTATTCTTTGAGAATTTCATATAAGTATACAATGTATATTAATCATATACGTGATGCATTCCCTACTTCCCCTTTCCAACTCCCCTGGGCCCTCCTAATATATCTCCCTCCCAACTTCATGTCCTCATTTTAAAACAATAACCCATCTAGTCCAGTGCTGCTGTCCATATGCCCATGAGTGTGGAGCTGCCCACTGAGTCATGGGCAACCTACCAGTATTCAGCCCTCAAAGATTGGTCCTCTTTCCCCCAGCCATCTACTTCCAAAAGTTCATCAGTTAGAACTGTGGTTTCAGGAGCCCTTCCCCTACCTATGCTAGCTTTTTATGGTTTAGTATAATTATTTTAACTCTTACTTTCAATACAATAAGGATGACACACTGATTAATGATGGTGATAATAATACCAGTTGCAAGGAAATATTGTGCCATTATCAAATATTAGACTTGTAAGATTATCAAATCAAACATAAGATATGAACTAGAAGGCAACAGGGGAGAAAGAAGTCTAACATCATGGTACAAACATGTTAGAAGAGAGAAGAACAAGGTGTACTGAGTTTCAATATTGCTAGTGCTGGATTACGTGAAGCACATGCAGGTGTTCATCATGAAAGATAAGAGCATAGTTATAAATTCATAGCGCTAAGCTAATATAGCATTATTCAAAGCAAAGGCTATCCATGTTCTTATTTCTCTTTCTTCCAAATAGTTTGCTAATGAAATGAAAAAAGCAAATTCTTGAATGAAAGGTTTCATTTTAAAGTATGGGGCAATGTTTATCACTGATTCAGTCGTCTTGGCCTTCCAAAAGGCTATACGAGAATTCTGGTTACATTCTAAAACTCCATAAAAGAATTGTGATAAGCCATTATAAATTATCAGGGAAAGAAAACGCAAGATATAAAAGTTTACCATAGATTTTCAGTTTGATCTAATATAATAAACTGTATTCAACAGTTATTATATTATATATAGTGTCTAGATTTCTAGGCCCTATTTAGCCAAACACATTTAAGTTTCATGCAATTATTACTATTTCACCATTGTCAGTATGATAATTGCCATAAAACTTTGGTTATTTTCCTGTTAATGATATAGTTCTATCTTACTATCTAGGAATCATGATTGGTCAACAATCCTTTCTTTTTCTACAACCCATTTTCAGGGCAGTAAATGTGCCAACAGACACATTTAATCTGAAAAAAAAAAAAAGCTTCGTGATTTTTCCCCATTGCCAACTACAATCTTAAAAGTCAGAGTAAAACATTAGAGCATCTTTAATGTTTTTAAATCATACTATCCTCAGAGACATCTGGTATACCATGATTGGGATCCCAGGCTGGGAAGATACTCATTTGTGGCTTTCCATCCCCATCTGTTCCATGTCCCATGCTAGAATTTTTTTTTTAATATTTATTTATTTATTTAT
Source organism: Chionomys nivalis (assembly GCF_950005125.1). NCBI lineage: Eukaryota > Metazoa > Chordata > Mammalia > Rodentia > Cricetidae > Chionomys > Chionomys nivalis. The sequence continues at coordinate 132,636,105 of NC_080112.1, forward strand.
TTATTTATTTATTTATTTATTTATTATGTATGCAATATTATGTCTGCAGGCCAGAAGAGGGCACCAGACCTCATTATAGATGGTTGTGAGCCACCATGTGGTTGCTGGGATTTGAACTCAGGACCTTTGGAAGAACAGGCAATGCTCTTAACCGCTGAGCCATCTCTCCAGCCCCCCCATGCTAGAATTTTCACTGGCTTGGTCTTGTACGTGTCTTGTGCAAGTAACCACAGCTGTTGTCAGCTAATGTATGTAACAGCCATGTAATGTCCATAGTTAATGTATGTAGCAGCCATGTAATGTCCATAGTTAATGTATGTAGCAGCCATGTAATATCTAGAGGATAGACAGTATTTCATAGCACTCCTCATCCTTTAGTTCTTATATTCTTCCTGTCCCATCTTCTGCAATGTTCCCTGAGCCTCGAGGGAGGGGAGAGTTGATGTATGTGTCTGATCTAGAGCTGAACACTCTCAGTAACTTATTCTTATCACTTTGAACAGTGATGAATCTCCATTAACATCTACCCACTGCAATAAGTAGCTTCAGTGATCAAGATGGAAAATAGCACAGATCTGTGAATGTAAGAATGGACATTTAGGAAGCAGTTTGGCAACTTAACATTTTAGCAGAACGGTATCAATAAGTTCTCCCCTTGTGCCTAGGACCATGTTTACAATACCAGTCATCCACTCCCTTCTGTGGATCGGAACTTAGATTCAATGGACAGAGTGGTTGGTTTCTCTCAGAATCTGTCTTGCCATTATTGCACCAGTGGGCATGTCTTGCCTGCTGGTTACTATTGTAGCATGCAAGTTGCAGTGCTGAGTACAACTTTTGATGGTTTTTCTCCCTCATCAGCCTTCAAAGCACCTGACAGCACTATGGAAGTTAGCTAGCAGGGATAGGGGTTCCTGGTCATCGCAAGAGTGCTTTACGTAACCAAAGTGTGTGGTATCTATAGTGGGCCATCATTAGCAATAACCTATATTGTTTTAGGTGCCTCTGAGACCTCCCTGACCAGTAGGGAGATAACCTCTGCCTTCCACTGAGATTCTTGTTTAATAACCCATGTCTTCAGGAAGCAGCATTATTTACCCATTCAGGGGTACTTCTGTTGAAACTTCCCTTTCTTTCAATTGTGGGTGTTTTGTTATTGTTTTGTTTTTCATACAGGGTCTCTCTGTGTAACTCTGGCTGGCTGTTGCTCTGTAGATCAGGCTGGCTTCAAACTCAGAGATCTGCCTGCCTCTGCCTCTGATTAAAAGTGTGTCCCACCTTAATTATATGTTTAATTGGTTTACAAACCAGTGGAGTTTCATAAACCTTCTTCAGACATTCTTAGTTTTGATTGTTTCTCCTCTTGCCCCTCCTTTTCTCTATCCTCTTGTCCCCATCGGGATTTGAATATTAAAAACATAGTTAGTTCTTTAAGCACATTTTCAAGTAATGGTTTCATTTTAAGAATTATTGCACTTATTTCATTGTGTGTGCATGCATATATGTGGGCAAACACATGCCTTGCCCACTTGCAGGAATCATCCCCTCCTTCCATCATGTGGAACTTGGGGATTGAACTCAAGTCGTCAGGCTTGGTAGCAAATGCTTTTACTTGCTGGGTTGTCTTGTCAGCCCCCAAACAGTTAGGTTTTTAATGGGTAATGATGATAATAACAATAATAATGATAAGAATATCTGACCAATGAGATAGATATTGACCCTTCTTTGAATCTGGGACACTTGTTTCTTTCTCCCATGCACCACTGAGACCCTAACTGAAACAAAATAGTTGCTGTCGTTCGTCTGTTTTGTTCTCCTTTGTGTGGACATAGGTACTCCCGAGGAAACCAGGGAGTTATTTTAGGGACTTTTCTTAGGGATGGTTTAGATAGATTCCAGTTGTTTTTACTCTGGGAGTAATTCTAAAGATGTCTATGACAGTTTTTTGAATGTACATGCTCCTGAAAGAGACAGGAAACTTAGAATTGACTCTCGGGGTGATGAGCCATCCGTGGCATCTCACAGCTGTCATACCGCTACCAGGACCTTGGCCTCTTTGTATCTTAATTGTCTTAGCCATATCTCTTCCCACCATGATGCCAGGGTCCACGACTATTTCAGTCCAAGACAATGAAAGCTTTCTGAAACGTCTCTGACCCCAGTTGCCTGCCTGTCTGGGTATTTGCTTCTTGCCTGTGGCCACACCAGCAAACACTCAGTCAACAGTTCCTCTAGTATTGGCTCCTCCCTTGCTACAGCCTGGTTTTTTTCAAGTGCCCTTGACCCTGAAGCCCAGATTAAGGGCAGCTGTACTTCTTCAGCCGTGCTTCACGGTGGCCTTGGAGTGCTTCCATCTCGCACCCAGCTCCCGGAGGCCCTGGAATGGAGAGAGGGAGCAAGCAAGCTTTGACCTAGACCTGGCTCACCTCACACCATAACTAACACACTTATTATAGCATGCAATAAACCTCAGACCAGCTTGACTCAGATTCTTAAAGGACCAGTTCTAACCAATCCACAACTCCCTAGCAAGCATAGTGTTAATTTTAAGAGCATCTTTTTAACATGTAAAAGGGAGAAATGTGTCTTCAGTACCCCACAGCATTCACATGAGATCTTTCAAGGGATGCAAGATTCCTTCTAATATCTGAATTAATATGGTATATTTAAAAATTCTTCTGTTTTTTTCTTAAGTAATTGCTTAAAGAGCTGAATCTAAGAACAACACCAAGTCTGAAATATTGGTCACTCTTATATTGGGAGCTTGGTTGATAATGGTGGCAGTGGTGGTAATGATAGTGATGATGAGAGTAACACTAACCAACATCTATTGAGCGAGTACTTCTTACATGTTTGGGCTCATTAAAAAATACATGATGCAGGAGCTTATTGAGTCCCTATCATACTTCAGCCCTGGAAGATATTATATCATCCCATTTTATATGCAAGGAGCCAGAGTTACAAAGGTGAGATAATTTGCTAACGTTCAGAAAATACAACCCTAGGTGGAGCACTTTAGAGTCCAGAGCGTGTGTCTGTGCTGTCATTACTTTATATCTCAGTGTGTGGAAGACGGGGCTTCCTCCCCTTTCCTTAATCCGGTCTAGAAGAAACGGTGGTAGAATTTTCTTTGATAATTGAAAAGTACCACAGGGATCAATTTATTTATTCTTCTTAATTATAGCAGTCTGTGTCAACTCTTCAAAAAAGAATGATTAAAATAACCTCCTAGACTTCTAGAATACAAATCCAGCCATAATTTTACCACCCAGGGATAACCATTGTTAACACCTGAATATTTTATTTAGCATTTTCCACATTGAACATTTCATTAACACTAAAAATGATTTTAGAAAGTACAGAAAATGAAAAGAAGAAATGACTGTCATTCTCAATTCTACTCATTATTGAATTTCCAATAGTCTCTTCATGTGTGTTTGTATGTATGTCATATTGCTTTCTAATCTGAGCTTTTGTTATTTAATAATGTTTTATAAATGCCTTTCATCTAAAAGCATACCCTTCCATGATGTGTCTGTTATTTTTCCATTTCAGTGTATCAAATTACTAAAAACAAAAAACAAAAAACAGTGGCGGCTTAAAATAACACATATTCATTATCTTATAGTTCCCATAGGTCAGGCAGGTTTACAACCACTTTAGCTTAATTCTCTGTTCAGGGTCCCACAAGGATGCCATCATGATGTCAACTAGGGTCTGTTCTCTCTGAAGGTTTAAGTCATGTTTAAGCTCCTCCAGCTTATTGACAAAATATAGACTGACTAGGGGCTGAGAGTTATCATGAGACCCTAGAGCAGCGGTTCTCAATCTGTGCGTGAGTACCCTTTGAAAAACCCCTGTCTCCAAAAATATTAACATTATGACTCATAACAGTAGTAAAATTACAGTTAGGAAGTTGTAACGAAAATAATTTTATGGTTGGGGTCATCACAACACGAGAAACTGTATCAAAGGATCGCAGCATTGGGAAGTGATAACCATTGCTGTAGAGGTTACTTACAGTTCACTGTCATGAGCCCTTCCCCATGTATGATTCACAGCATGATAGTGTGCTCGATTAAAGCATTCTTTCTCTAGTTACATCTGGTATAGGAGCAATGCTCTAATACCTTTGTTTTATTCTGTTTGCTAGAATCAAGTGCCAGGTCCCACTCATGCTCAAGAAAAGGAGATCATTCATTATACAGGTAGGTAAGTCAAAGGTCTAATTTCCATATACTATTTTAAACTGAAATATGCTTTTTGACTTTAAAAACTCATACTATTACCTCTCTAAAGAAACCTTAACCTTCCCATGTTTTTGTATTTATTAATAAAATAGCAGTAATCACTGTATTAGTAAGCATTCTGCCAATATAATAAAATACTTAAGAAAACCTTAAGAAGATTACACTTATTTTGGTTAACTTTTCAGAGCCTTTCCATGATCACTTGGTCATGTTGGGTTAGGCCTTCGGTAAGGCAAGAAATTCTGCCAAAGCAAGCCCCCTTCCTTCATGCCCAGGAAATAGAAAGAGAGGAATGGGCTAGGATCCCACAATGTCTTGCAGGTAAGCTCAATAGTAACTTACGGAGTTCTACTAAGCCCTACTTCCTGAAGGCTTATCCCACTGCCCGCAGTGCTACCCCAGGGATGAGGCCTTTACAATCAGATGAGCATGTGGTGGACAGTCAGCATCAGGATCATAGCTGTCACCCTTGTGCTTTTGTCTTCTTACAGGCCCTTGATTCACTTTCCTGAATGATAAGAAACAGTTGCTGTGTCAAAAGTTCAGGCATTTTAAAGGCAAGTAGCAGCGATGGTATGTGGGACACAGGAAGATTTTTAACAAACTGAACTCAGTTTAATATTTGCCAAGTGCTTGAAGGATATATATATTAGTAGTAGTATATAATAATGTAATATAGAATTATTGACATAGTAGTTTATTAATGTATGGTTATTATGTATAGTATATTATGTATTTACAATCATTACAATGATATTTTCTATACTTATATATAATGTAATTATATAGTATATAGTAGGTAAAGTGAATGAAAATAAAAGTAGTTTGGAAGCTAGAGAGAGGCTTGGTGGTTAATAGCTTTTGCAGAGGTCCCAGGTTCAGTTCCCAGCACCTATGTAGCAGCTCACAAATGCCTGTAACTCCAGTCCCACTGAATATTACGCCCTCTTCTGGCTTTCTTGGGCACGAGGCACATACATGGTACACACACCTACATGCAGGCAAAACACTCATACATGTAAAATAAAAATGGAGTTTAAAAGTAAGCTGTTTTCTGCTTCCTGTGAGGGAGGTGCAAACACTCTTTCCAGTCTATAAAAACTGAGGCCAGAGAAGTAAGGAGAAAGATTCTCCAACTGACCAGAGAAAGATCTGGGCCACGTACTAGCTCCTCCCTTCGTCAAGCAAACGACTACAAGCAAGTTATGATTCCTATCTGAGTGTAGTGCCTTCTCTTTCATTACTTTGCTCACATCAAAGGAGTCAGCACTGGGCCAAGGTCTTGGGAATGATGGGGCAGTGATTCTCACCTTTGGCCGTGCAGTGGAATCAGTCTGGGAGCTTTAGAAATGAGAGATGCCCGGATTCTAGCTCTGGATATTTGTGCTATAATTGCTTTGTGCTGTGGGATGGGCATCAGAAAGTTTAAAGGCTCCCAAGGGGAGGTCTAATAAACAGCTAAGGTGATCCCCACAATCGGAACTGCCCACAACCAGGAATGCCCACAAACCAAACTACCCACATGTATGAGAAATTATTTCTGCATAGAGCTGAGGAAGCAGCGTTTGGTTGCTGCTGTCTGCTCTGAGATGCCGGAAGTGGCCTGCTAGGCTCAAGCTGAAGTCAAACCCCTGCCTTCAACTCCTGGGTCAACTCAGCCTGCAAAGTTAGTTTGGAAAACCATAAATTACCTGCTGTTTTTCCCTTCTGTGTGGGTCCCTGGCAGCAGGGCAGTGGTGACCTTGGTGGTGGTGGCAGCAGTGGCGGCGGCAACAGCAGCAGCAGCAGCAGCAGCAGCAGCAGCAGCAGCAGCAGCAGCAGCAGCAGCAGCAACAGGTCCCTTTGGAAAGCAGGGCTGCTGCTGCTGCCTGTTCCCCTCACATCACAGCTTCAGCATCCTGCTGCCTGTCAGTCAGCTTCACTGAGACAGGGGTACCAGATGCCTGGCCGCCTGCCACTGGAGCTGTGTAACAGATTTGCTGAGGTGTCTTTGGGGCCAGTCCAGCCTTGCAGCTCACCATGAAGGCTGGGGATGAATTTTTCTAAGCAGCTAAATGTGGCTCAAAATGAATGTGATCAATCAATGGAATGAAAGTGTCAGTTAGCTTGCCCCAGAGTGACAGAAAAAGCCAACACCAACTTCAGCCTTTCTGTGGCAACTGGGAAACTGGGAATAAGTATGTATGTCTGCCATTCTCCTGAGGTCAGACACTACCTAGGGATCATGGGGAAAATGGTGATGAGCGAAGACCCCAGTAAAGGCAGAGAAGAAATGCACCAAATGGTGAGTTCATGCTCCATGTAGATATCATCTCACTGACTTGGAGCATGACAATACCTCAAGAATTATGAGTGGATATTTCCTCTTCACAGATGAAGAAATTGAGAAAGTATCCTTATGAGATTACATACCCAACAAATGGCAAACCCAGAACACCTGTCATGGCTGTTCAGCCTGCAAAAGTACTTGTGTTCTTGCTTCTTACATTGGAAAGAGAAGGTGTGATCCCGGTAACTAATTTTATTTTATTTTATTTTTTTTATTTTTTATTCTTTTTTAATTAAAATTTCCACCTGCTCCCCGTTTCCCATTTCCCTCCCCTCCTCCCAAATATTGCCCCCTCCCCCCACTCCCCTCCCCCTATCCCCACTCCTCTTCTCCTCCCCCCACACCCTTCCCCCTCCCTCTCGATACTGAAGAGCAGTCCAAATTCTCTGCCCTGCGGGAAGACGAAGGTCTTCTATCTACGTCCAGGAAGGTGAGCTTCTAAACAGGCTAAGCTCCCACAAAGCCAGTTCATGTATTAGGATTGAAACCTAGTGCCATTGTCCTTGGCTTCTCATCAGTCTTCATTGACCGCCATGCTCAGAGAGTCCGGAATCAACCCATGCTTATTCAGTCCCAGACCAGCTGGCCTTGGTGGGCTCCTAATAAATCAGTTCCACTGTCACAGTGGGTGGGTGCATCCCTCGTGGTCCTGATTTTTTGCTCTTGCTCTCCCTCCTTCTGCTCCTCATTTGGACCTTAAGAGCTCAGACCGTTGCTCCAAATTGAGAATCTGTCTCTACCTCGATCCATCGCCAGATGAAGGTTCTAAGGTGATATGCAAGATATTCATCAGTATAGGATAGGGTCATTTCAGGTTCCCTCTCCTTAGTTGCCCAAGGTACCAGTTGGGGACATATTCCTGGACACCTGCGAACCCCTCTAGAGTCAAGTCTCTTGCCAACCCTAAGATGGCTCCCTTAGATAGGATATATACTTTGCTGCTCCCGTATCCATCCTTCCTATATCCCAACCATCCCAATCCCCCGAGCTCCTCCCATCCTCCCCTTCTCATATTTCTCATCCCATTTCCCCTTTGCCCCATGCCACCTCACCCGCAAGTTCCCAGTTTTTGCCCTGCAATCTTGTCTACTTCCCCCTCTCCATGCGGATGACTATATGATTTTCTTTGGGTTCACTTTCTTATTTAACTTCTATAGGATCACACATTATATGCTTAATGTCTTTTATTTATGGCTAGAAACCGATTATGAGTGAGTACATCCCATGTTCCTCTTTTTGGGTCTGGGATACCTCACTCAGGATAGTGTTTTCTATTTCCATCCATTTGCACGCAAAATTCGAGAAGTCATTGTTTTTTACTGCTGAGTAGTACTCTAATATGTATATATTCCACACTTTCTTCATCCATTCCTCCATTGAAGGGCATCTAGGTTGTTTCCAGGTTTTGGCTATTACAAACAATGCTGCTATGAACATAGTTGAACAGATACTTTTGTCATTTGATGTGGCATCTCTTGGGTATATTCCCAATAGTGGTATTACTGGATCTTGGGGTAGGTTGATCCCAAATTTCCTGAGAAATCGCCACACTGATTTCCAAAGTGGTTGCACAAGTTTGCATTCCCACCAGCAATGAATGAGTGTGCCTCTTTCTCCACAACCTCTCCAGCAAAGGCTATCATTGGTGTTTTTGATTTTAGCCATTCTGACAGGTGTAAGATGGTATCTCAAAGTTGTTTTAATTTGCATTTCCCTTATCGCTAAGGAGGTTGAGCATGACCTTAGGTGTCTTTTGGCCATTTGAATTTCTTCTGTTGAGAATTTTCTGTTCAGATCAGTGCCCCATTTTTTTATTGGGTTCATTAGCATTTTAAAGTTTAGTTTCTTGATTTCTTTATATATTTTGGTGATCAGACCTTTGTCTGTTGCAGGGTTGGTGAAGATCTTCTCCCAGTCAGTGGGTTGCCTTTTTGTCTTAGTGACAGTGTCCTTTGCTTTACAGAAGCTACTCAGTTTCAGGAGGTCCCATTTATTCAATGTTGCCCTTAATGTCTGTGCTGCTGGGGATAAACGTAGGAAGTGATCTCCTGTACCCATATGTTGTAGAGTACTTCCAACTTTTTCTTCTATCAGGTTCAGTGTGTTCAGACTAATATTGAGGTCTTTAATCCATTTGGACTTGAGTTTTGTGCATGGTGATAGATATGGATCTATTTTCATTCTTCTACACGTTGACAACCAGTTCTGCCAGCACCATTTGTTGAAGATGCTCTCTTTTTTCCATTGAATACTTTTAGCTCCTTTATCAAAAATTAGGTGTTCATAAGTTTGTGGGTTAAAATCAGGGTCTTCTACTCGGTTCCATTGATCGACTTCTCTGTTTTTATGCCAATACCAAGCTGTTTTCAATACTGAGGCTCTGTAATAGAGTTTGAGGTCAGGGATGGTAATGCCTCCAGACGATCCTTTATTATATAAGATTGTTTTGGCTATCCTGGGTTTTTTGTTTCTCCATATAAAGTTGATTATTGTCCTCTCAAGATCTGTGAAGAATTTTGATGGGATTTTAATGGGGATTGCATTGAATCTATAAATTGCCCTTGGTAGAATTGCCATTTTTACTATGTTGATCCTCCCTATCCAAGAGCAAGGGAGATCCTTCCATTTTCTGGTATCCTCCTCAATTTCTTTCTTCATTGACTTAAAGTTCTTGTCAAATAGATCCTTTACTTCCTTGGTTAGGGTTACCCCAAGATATTTTATGCTATTTGTGGCTATCGTGAAGGGTGATGCTTCTCTGATTTCCATCTCTGCTTCCTTATCCTTTGTGTATAGGAGGGCAACTGATTTTTTGGAATTGATCTTGTATCCTGCAACGCTACTAAAGGTGTTTATCAGCTGAAGGAGTTCTTTGCTGGAGTTTTTGGGGTCGCTTATGTACACTATCATATCGTCTGCAAATAATGAAAGTTTAACTTCTTCCTTTCCGATTTGAATCCCTTTGATCCCCTTATGTTGTCTTATTGCTAGAATTTCAAGCACTATATTAAAGAGGTATGGAGAGAGTGGACAACCTTGTCGTGTTCCTGATTTTAGTGGAATAGCTTTGAGTTTCTCTCCATTTAATTTGATGTTAGCTGACGGCTTGCTATAAATAGCTTTTATTATATTTAGGAACGACCCTTGTATTCCTAATCTCTCTAAGACCTTTATCATAAAGGGATGTTGAATTTTGTCAAATGCTTTTTCCGCATCTAATGAAATGATCATATGGTTTTTTTCTTTCAGATTATTTATATGATGGATTACATTGATAGATTTTCGTATGTTGAACCAGCCCTGCATCTCTGGGATGAAGCCTACTTGATCATAATGGATAATTTTTCTAATGTGTTCTTGGATTCGGTTTGCCAGTATTTTATTGAGTATTTTTGCGTCGATGTTCATGAGTGAGATTGGCCTGTAGTTCTCTTTCTTGGTTGTGTCTTTGTGTGGTTTTGGTATCAGAGTAACTTCAGCTTCATAAAAGGAATTTGGCAATGACTTCTCTGTTTCAATATTGTGAAATACATTAAGGAGTATAGGTATTAGGTCTTCTTGGAAGTTCTGGTAGAATTCTGCATTAAAGCCGTCTGGACCTGGGCTTTTTTTGGTGGGAAGGTTTTTTATAACAACTTCTAATTCTTCGCGACTAACAGGTCTATTTAGATTGTTCACCTGGTCCTGGTTTAACTTTGGTATATGGTACTTATCTAAAAAAGTGTCCATTTCTTTTACATTTTCCAATTTTGTGGCATACAGGTTTTTGTAGTAAGATCTAATGATTCTCTGAATTTCGTCTGTGTCTGTGGTTATGTCTCCCTTTTCGTTTCTGATTTTGTTAATTTGCGTATTCTCTCTCTGCCGTTTGATTAGTTTGGATAGGGGTTTATCAATCTTATTGATTTTCTCCAAGAACCAGCTTTTTGTTTCATTGATTCTTTGGATTGTTTTCTGTGTTTCTATTTTGTTGATTTCAGCCCTCAATTTGATTATTTCCAGTCTTCTACTTCTCCTAGGTGAGTCTGCTTCTTTTCTTTCTAAAGCTTTAAGGTGGGCTATTAGGTCTCCAATGTGTGCTTTCTCCGTTTTTTTTATGTGGGCACTTAATGCTATGAACTTTCCTCTTAGCACTGCTTTCATAGTGTCCCATAGGTTTGAGTATGTTGAGTCTTCGTTTTCATTGAATTCAAGAAAGACTTTAATTTCTTTCTTTATTTCTTCCTTGATCCAGGTGTGGTTCAGTAGTTGACTGTCTAATTTCCATGAGTTCATAGGCTTTCTGGGGATAGCATTGTTGTTGAATTCTAACTTTAATCCATGGTGATCTGATAAGACACAGGTGGTTACCGATATTTTTTTGTAGCTGTGTAAGTTTGCTTTGTTACCGAGTATGTGGTCTATTTTCGAGAAGGTTCCATGAGCTGCAGAGAAGAAGGTATATTCTTTCTTATTTGAGTGGAATGTTCTATAGATGTCTGTTAAGTCCATTTGATTCATTACCTCCCTTAATCCTCTTATTTCTCTGTTAGGTTTCTGTCTGATTGACCTGTCCATTGGTGAGAGAGGAGTGTTGAAATCTCCTACTATTAGTGTGTGTGGTTTGATGACTGCCTTGAGTTTTAGTAACGTTTCTTTTACATAAGTGGGTGCTTTTATATTAGGGGCATAGATATTCAGGATTGAGACTTCATCCTGGTGAATTGTTCCTGTTATGAGTAAAAAATGTCCATCTCCATCTCTTTTGATTGATTTTAGTTTGAAGTCAACTTTCTTAGAAATTAGTATGGCCACACCTGCTTGTTTCTTAGGTCCGTTTGCTTGATAAACCTTTTCCCAGCCCTTTACTTTGAGTAGATGTCTGTCTTTGTGGTTGAGGTGTGTTTCTTGTAAGCAACAGAATGTTGGATCCTGTTTTCGTATCCAATCTCTTAGCCTGTGCCTCTTTATAGGTGAGTTGAGTCCATTGATATTAAGTGATATTAATGACCAGTGGTTGTTAACTCCGGTCATTTTTCCTTTCTTTCTTTCTTTCTTTTGGTAGTAGAGTTTGTGTGTTTCCCTTCTTCAAGTTGTGCTGGTGAAGGGTCATTAGATGTCTGAGTTATTGTGGGCATTGTTGGACTCCTTGGTTTGTGATTTTCCTTCAATTACTTTCTGAAGGGCTGGATTTGTGGCTACGTATTGTTTAAATTTGTTTTTATCCTGGAAAATTTTGTTTTCTCCATTTATAGTGAACGAAAGCTTGGCTGGGTATAGTAGTCTGGGCTTGCATCCATGGTCTCGTAGTTTCTGCAGTATATCTATCCAGGACCTTCTGGCTTTCATGGTTTCCATAGAGAAATCAGGTGTAAGTCTGATAGGTTTACCTTTATAGGTAACTTGACCTTTTTCCTTTGCAGCTCTTAATATTCTTTCTTTATTCTGTATGTTTTGTGTTTTGATTATTATATGACGAGGAGATGTTTTTTTTTGATCCAGTCGATTTGGTGTTCTGTATGCTTCTTGGACCTTCAAAGGAATATCTTTCTTAAGGTTGGGAAAGTTTTCTTCTTTAATTTTATTAAATATATTTTCTGGACCATTGAGCTTTAGATCTTCTCCTTCTTCTATCCCTATTATTCTTAGGTTTGGTCTTTTTATTGTGTCCCAGATTTCCTGAATGTTTTGTGATGAGAATTTGTTGGTTATGCTGTTTTCTTTGATGAGAGTGTTTATTTTCTCTATGGTATCTTCAGTGTCTGAGATTCTTTCTTCTATCTCTTGTAATCTGTTGGTGGTACTTGTCTCTGTAGTTCCTGTTCGTTTATTCAAATTTTCCATCTCCATCCTTCCCTCGGTTTGTGTTTTCTTTATTACTTCCACTTCATTCTTCAAGTCTTGAACCGTTTCCCTTACCTGTTTGATTACTTTTTCTTGTTTCTCTTGGTTTTCTTGGGTATCTTTGAGAGATTTATTCATTTCCTCTACCTTTTTGTTTGTAATCTCTAATTGGTTGTGGCAGTTTTTCACCTCCTGTTTAAGGTCCTCTATTATTTTCATAAAATTCACTTTTGAGTCGAATTCTTCTAATTCTTCTGGATTAGGGTGTACACTTCTCATTTCGGGATTCCTGGATCCTGGTGATGTCACGTTGCCTTTCAAGTTGTTGGGGGAATTCTTGCATTGGCGCCTGCCCATCTTTTCCTTCAAATGGAGCCAGGAGAGGCCTGATGTCTTGGACCAGTCTTTGCTGTGACTAACTCTCTAGGTGTATCTCCTCAGTGTAGGGGCAGGAACCGTTCCCTTCCAGATGAACTCCTCAACACCAAAACATGGATGCGTGGTATTCCAATGACCCGCGTAAAGAAGGCCGAATGCAAGGGGTCGGGCGGGGTCGAGTAGAACACAGGCGACACTGCAGTACAAGCTGGAGGTGCCTGCACTCCCTTTCGGGGGTTGCTGAGGCCTGCCCGCTAGGCAGGCACTCACTGCTCTGGTTGGGTAGCCTTAGTGTAGGGGCGTTTGTGCTCTCTACCGGGACCTTCCGCCCCAGGATAGTACACACTCACCCGTCCCGATGAAACTTCTCGGCACCTACACAGGAACTCCTGGATGCCCCAATGAGCCAGGGACTAAGGGAAGTAGGGCGCAGGCAGAGCAGGTCCAGGAGATCACAGCAGAGACTGCAGCCCCAGCAGCAGGGGCCCGCTTTCCCTGGCGGGGACCTTGAGGCCTGCCCTCTAGTCAGGCACTCACTGCTCTGGGCTGGTAGCCTTAGTTAAAGGGCAGGAAACTGTTCCACAGCTAAGGACCTTGCAGACAAGGCAGGCTTGGGGGTGGGGGTGGGGGCGGGTGTGTAGGAGAGAAAGCCCTGCAGCAGGAGCTGGGGGAGGGGCGTTTGTGCTCTCTACCGGGACCGTCTGCCCCAGGATAGTACACACTCACCCGTCCCGATGAAACTTCTCGGCACCTACACAGGAACTCCTGGATGCCCCAATGAGCCAGGGACAAAGGGAAGTAGGGCGCAGGCAGAGCAGGTCCAGGAGATCACAGCAGAGACTGCAGCCCCAGCAGCGGGGGCCCGCTTTCCCTGGCTGGGACCTTGAGGCCTGCCCTCTAGTCAGGCACTCACTCCCGGTAACTAATTTTATGTTCCCTTTCTTCTCCTTAGGATTGGTGCCATCAGGGCCTATCTTTGGCACAATTGCGAAACATTGAAGGTTGCTTTTGTAATGGACCATCTTCCTCCCACTAAATTAATTTAGTAATATTAAAGGTCTAAGAGACCCCTGACTCTCAGAAACCTAACACAATAGACATTTACTTCTTGTTCACATAAAGTCCACATCTGTGTAGAGATGAGAATTTCATCGTGCCAGAGCCTAGGTTCTTTCTATCCAAGGTTGCACCTTCTAGGGCTTCAGTGTTGTTCACCAGGGCCTGTGCCTCTGTAAGGTGCATGGCGGGAAGGAGTGTGGACGTTCCTAGAAGAGGCTCCACAGCCCAGGGGAGGGTGCCTATACACTCACTTCTATCCAGATCTCTGTGCATATCTCAGTGATTCAAATACCTACAATAAGGCAGGCTGGAAACCATGAGCAAAAGAAGACAAGAATGAATTTTGGTGAGCCTATTATTAGCCGTGCTCACGGCTAGGCATGCCTGTGAGGTCTCTTCATTTTTTTTTTTTTTTTTTTTTCGAGACAGGGTTTCTCTGTGGTTTTTTGGAGCCTGTCCTGGAACTAGCTCTTGTAGACCAGGCTGGCCTCGAACTCACAGAGATCTGCCTGCCTCTGCCTCCCAAGTGCTGGGATTAAAGGCGTGCGCCACCACCGCCCGGCCAGGTCTCTTCATTTTTGAGGCCTCACCTTGGCCCTACCCACAGCCTTTCCAGAAAGCTTCTTTGTGCTTTGTTTCTCTTCTCCTCTGATTAGCAATGATCGTCTACCGATTTTCTGGCCATTGTGCCATGGCTGTGAAAGGAGCATCCGGGGTAGCTGGGAGTTCTCATGGAGTCATCTTCCACTCAAGTGGTACTGAGGTCACACATGGTGAGCCTCTCAAAAGGTATCTGTCTCATCTTATGCCAGCCCTTCAACACAGGGAGTCAGTAAAGCAGAGGTGACTGACTTTTGCTAAGCTCGTTATTTGGCTAATGATGAATGTCCGTGTCTCGGAGTCTGAAAGACCAGGCTGTTTTGTGTGTAGCCTCTCCTCCTTGGTGTATTTTTTTCCTCAGCTCTGTGTCAGGTCTCATGGAGGTGCTGGGTTTTACAGTGATGGGCACTGAGAGTTTTCACACCCGCCAGCTCTGCTAATGAGTCTGCTCAGCCCCTACCTGTATATGGCTGGAGTAAAATGAAATGAAATGAAGTGTCATCTGTTATGATAAAAAAGGAGTATTTTAGAAGATATTCAGACTCTCATTTGATGAATACTTGTCTTCCAGCACTTCCTGAGTTCCGCGGTGAAAAGGACTCAGGTTTCCCAGCCTCCTGTGGGTGCCACACTGATATCTGTGGCTGGTGTCACCTGGGGTGAGGCCTCTCCATGCATCTGGACAAGGCCCCTGTGGCCATCTCAGGATGATCACACCTTTCTTGGGCTCCCATGTGTCTGACACCTCTTGGTGACTGTTATGCCCTACGGAAAGTGATAATATCATTCTGAAGTGTACTTGTAGCCTTCCCTCTAGCCCTTAATTCACATGTCCCCACAGGGACTAAAGGCAACTTAGAAAGGCCAGAGACTGCTCTGCTTGGTCCCGCTGTGCTGCCCCGTTGAGGTCAAGCTGGCTTGCTTCAGGTATGTGGGGTCCCTCTTGTTTCTCCGCATGGCTTGCATTCAGCCCAGAAAGGAGAGATGGGACACATGAGTACTATTGCTTCTCCATCCGATCCTCTCCTTCTCCCACCCACACATTGTTGGGAAAAAATGGGCTGGGATTCCTTTCTTCTTCTTTTTAGTCAGAATTCCTTTTCCCTGGCTCCATGAGCACAATTTTGTTGGATGATGAGGAATGGGGACCTGGAATTCCACTCAGGAGTGCACTGCCTGATGTGGCGATGGGTGGACCACAGAATGGAAGGTGGCGATGGAAATTATTCTTTAGAGATAGATTGTGCACACCTTAGATAAGAATTAAAATTAAAATAGATACATCCACAGAAGAACTGTCATGGCTTGTGTTGGTATATACACTAAGCATCTAAGTCATCAGTTCTCAACCTGTGCGTTGTGATCCCTTGGGCAAACCCATCTCCAAAAATGTTTACATTGCCATTCATAACAGTAGCAAAATGACAGTTACAAAGTAGCGACAAAAATAATTTTATGGTTGGGGGGTCACCACAACATGAGGAACTGTATTAAAAGGTTGAAGTGTTAGGAAGGTTCAGAGTCAGTGATCTAAATAGGAAGAAATAAGCAAGGAAAAAAACCCCAAAGACAAATTCTAAAAATGTCACACTCTGAAATGGCGAATGTGCCTATTTTGCTTAGTAACATACTTAACTCTGAGGCTTCGTATGACCATAGAACCTTGTTCATTTATATGACTGATGGCTTTCCTGCCAAGACCTATCATTCTTCCAGGCTCCATATTGAACTGTCCCATTCTGTCAAAACAAAAAGGCAAAAAGAGGCAAAGTGTAGAAACAAGGCAGAACTGAAATGCTGTCGCTCCCCACCATGGTGCTGGGGCTCTGGTGGTAGGGGATATGCTTGCTTCAAACTCTCCTGACTTCATTAAAGGAAAGATAAGACTCCTGAGCAAAATCTTCCTCATTTTGTACCACATGGCCTGCACTGGTATGATTAGAAGATACCAAGACTCCAAATTCCTTGTGTCTTGCTCCACTACAAGAAGAATAGGGAATCTATGGTCTTCAGTATGGCCTTCTCCTATTTGGACTCTAAGACATTTTTGTGGATTAGTTGGTTAGCAATACTTGACAGCTTATGCTACAGTGAGCAAACTGTGGCCACAGTTCCCTCTGTCCCCTGCATTTACATTCTTGCAATATTTGTATATCTGATATGGCCCCGTGACTTAATTTGGTCAGTGGGATAGTGGCAATCATGACTTAAGAAAAGATGAGAAAAGTGCCTGCATAATGGAGGCTTGGTGTTCTAGGACCCTTTCAATCTATGAAGCCTGGGATAGCCTGATGGCGGTTGAGAACACAGGTAGAAGAGAATTGAGATGCTTCAGCAGACTTCCAGCCAGCCTCTGGCTAATCAGCTTGCTACTCATGATGTACAGTTAAGCCCATTAATCAGTTAAGCTAGACATGCATCAGAAAAGACTGAAATGCTAAATCCAAGTCAGATTGCCATCCCCAAGAATCGGGTGTCTAATAAAGTTGCTGATTGGAAGGCAGCTATGGTGGTTTGAACAGGAATGGCCCCATAGACTCAAGTGTTTGAATACTTGACCCGTACGAAGTGGCACTATTAGGAGGTGTGGCCTTGTTGGAGTAGGTTTGGCCTTGTAGGAGGAAGTGTGTCACTGTGGAGGTGGGCTTTGGTGTCTCTTATGCTCAATACACGCCCATGTGATGATATACATACAGTCACCTGCTGCCTGCAGATCAAGATGTAGAACTCTCAGCTCCTTCTCCAGCACCATGTTTGCCTGTGTGCCACCATGTCCTGCCATGATGATAATGGGCTGAACCCCTGAAACTATAAGCCACTCCAACTAAATGCTTTCCTTTATAAGAATTTTCATGGTCATGGTGTCTCTTTACAGCAATAGAAACCCTAAGACAGTAGCTTTGTATAAAGTTTACAGGGCCTAATTGATGCTCAGCATATGTGAGTTTCTGTATTCCTCTTTCCTTTGCTTTGCAATCACAAACTTTATTAAACTGATAAAAATATAGCCATTTGTAAAAGCTACAAGTTAAAGTAAGACTGCTGTTGTTTTCTTCATGTATGATGTTCCTGACAAACACATTTCACACTTTGCCCAAACTAGTTCTTTCTGTTTGTGGCCAAGCATGTTTTCCAAAAATGGCTATACCACTTCTAATTTCACATGCTCCTTCAGAACTTTTACATCGTTTCCTTGAGAACGTTGGGGTAGCCTTTGTGACCGTCTTGTTAGTGCACGGTTTTAGTTCTGACTTCTGTGTCACTTCAGTTGATGATAGGAAGAGGCAATGTGTCTTCGGTTTGCAGCTTCTTGCCTCCATCAAATGGACAGGCTCTGCTACTGTCAGGTTAGAAGTTTGGCTATCCCACGGCTGCCATGTTGGAGACACCACATAGAGAGAACTCATGGAAAAGCCCAGGGAGCCCTAGTTGTTTATCTGACACTATTCACATCTTCTAGGCTAGGATACAAGGCCTGTGAAAGAATAAGGCAGCCAGAGGACTTCAGGCCTATCCCCTGTCTAACTTCAGCCACCCGGGTCACTAGGACAGAACCTTTTAGGAAGCAACAGGCAATTTTCCCACTTCAATCTCAAACATGAGGCAAGCATGTTTTCCCCCTTACATAAACCTTGAACGGAGAAACTTAAAGTTGTGCTGGCCAGTAAAAGCCTACTCAAAACCTAAAGAGACAGAACACATGGAAGAAGATTCTGTATCAGCAAAAATCTGAGGTCCTAAGTTTTAAATTATATTTTAAATGAAATGATATTTTCCACATTTCAAACAGTCAGACATGCAGAGATCTAACAGGCATCCTAAGCATATTAGATATTAATTGATAATAGCTAATGCTGGACGCCTACTAGGTACTATGGACTGAGTAAGTTAATAATTGTGCAATCATATAGGAAATGTGTTATTATCCATTAAAAAATACCATATCAAAAATCAGGCAAGTGAATTAGACCTAGCAGACTACCTCCCAAGTCATGGTTATTTATTTACCTTTTATTACATACATTTTATTTGTGTGTGTGTGTGTGTGTGTGTGTGTATGCCACAGTGTATTTGTGAAGGACACAGGACATCTTGAGGAAGTAGGATTTCCCTTTCTGTCATGTGGGTCTTGGGGATTGCATTGAGTTTGTCAGGCTTGGCAGCAGAATTCTTTACTAGCTGAGCCATGTCACCAGCCCCTGTTCTATTCTGACTTCTTTTAAAACGCAGGGTCTCATTCAGGTGTGTGTGTGTGTGTGTGTTTATAGTAAGATCTCACTCACCCAGGCTGACCTTGAACTTATGGCAGCCTTTCTTCCTTCTTCCTTTCCCCTTTCCCTCCTTTCCTTCCTCTCTTCCTTCTTTTCTTCCTCCCTTCTTCTTTTGTGCTGCTGGGGACGGAGCCCAGGGATTCCTGCGTGCAAGGAATCCCACTGAGCTGCAATCAGCCTGGGGATGCTCCTTCATGATCATTTCCAAACAAATATTTTCAAGTGTAAGAAAAATACCATCAAGTAGTAGATGATTTCAAAGCAAATGTGAATGTCTGGGGACACTATTATGAAAATTTGAGATAAAATATTCAAAGTAGAGACTGATTTTAGAAAATGTACTGTGGAAAAATTTCACAAAATTGTAAGATTAAGAATTGCGAATCAGCCAGGAAGTGGTGGCGCACGCCTTTCATCCCAGCACTTCGGGGGCAGAGGCAAGTGGGTCGCTGTGAGTTCAAGGCAGGCCTGGTCTGCATTGTAAATGGAAGTTGTACTTTCGTTTTTTCAGCCACCCAGACCCGAATAATCACACACAAAAACCTATATTAATTACAACACTGGCCATTGGCTCAGGCATATTCCTAGCTAGCTCTTACATCTTAAATTAATCCATTTCTGTTATTTTATATTTTACTACGAGGCTCAAGGTTTGTTACATCTTATCTTGCTTCTTGGACAGCTACATGGCATCTACCTGACTCTGCCTTTCTTGCTATATTCAGTTTAGTTTCCCACCTAGCTATATTCTGCCCTGCCATGGGCTAAAGCAACTTCTTTATTAGCTAATGGTTATAAAACACATTCACAGCATACAGAGAGGAATCCCACATCACTACATAGTGAGTTCCAGGACAGCCAAAGCTACACAGAGCAACCCTGTCTTAAAAAAAAAAAAAAATGAATGAAAGAAAAGAATTGTGAATAAGAAAGAATTGTGAATCAGAAAAAAGAATTATGAATCAAATACTCTATTGTACATGCAATCAGATGCTTTAGCTGATTTTATAAGTGTGAGAAAAACCTTGCGCACCTATTAGTTACCAATAAAACCTTTGTAAAATCGGAGGCAATTATATTCCATCCATTCCCATTATACCCCATAAATAAATATAATTACAATGAAAATATAACAAAAACTTTTTTAAAAACCTCAATGAAAATTTTAGAGTCAGCATTTAAAGAGTAAAGCAACGCCCATGACCTGAAGTTCATTAGACACACGGATAAAATAACAAAAATTTGAGTTCAAGCCAGCATATGTGTTGTAGGGAGGCTTTTCCTGTAAAATAATTCCAGACTTGGGCCATCTCTCCTCCTTCCTGCAGCTGGGGTGAGCTTACAGAGTCGACACTGGATAGAGCCCCATGCTCCACATGCAACCCTCTAGGGGTTTCCTATTGCATGGAATCATTCCTCACGGAGCTCCAGCCTGCGTTCTCTGTCTTTTTAAAATGTATCCACTTTTACAGCCTATGGCTTATAGTTTTCTTTCATCTCAAGCCTTCACCTAACCAGCTTCTTCCCTTCCTTTGGATCCCAGCAAAAGTATCTCCACTTCAGAGATGTTTTCTCAATTTGCCACCCACAGTCCTTGTCTATCACCTTAGCCTGTTTGTGACCTGAATGGAACACGTCACAACGTAAATTAGCTTGATCATTTATTTGGTATCTTCCTTGCTTTGTGTCTCTTCCTAGATTACATAGTCTCCCTGGCATTAGTTTTAGTATGCAATGATCTGCTCTAAAACCTGGAGGCCTTGCCATCACTTCCTTAGTTATTCATGTCTCTGTGAGTTGTCCTTTTGGTCCAGGCTCCACTGAGTGATTCTTGACTGATGTGGCAGGGTCTGTGCGTGTTTGCGCTGTCAGCCTGGGTCAGCTATGACTGGCTGTCTTATAATGGTCTCTGTGGGATAGGTTGGCTCACTGGGGCCTCTCTGCATGCTTTCTCATCCTCTAGTAAATTCGCCCGGTCATAGTCACATGGTTGCTATTGCGTTGAGTATGTATTGAGTAAAGAAGCCTGAAGGCTTCCTGAGGTCTAAGGAATCGCAGTGTCACTTGCTGCATTCCATTGGTCAAAGTTCCAACACCAGCTGAACTTCAAGGCTGCAGAAATAGACTCTACCTCACCAGTGGAAGAGCTAGACTGTTGATGGCCACCATGGCATGGAAGCACTATCTCTCCAGATCGTAACTCCTTGGGAGACAAGACCTTGGCCCTGCTCTGTGGACTCGTGTTTGGAAACTACTACTCCAAGGCTGGGGCTGGGCTACATTCTGGCCAATCTCATATTCAGTCCTCACTTTGGCTTAAGTTATTCAAGATGTGGTAATTCTGCCTCTCACATTAACCTACTCTGGAATGCAACCACCAACTGAGAAACTGTCGCTTTAGAGAAAAATGACCCAGGCTGGAATGGCAGCAGGGGAAGGGGTAATATGAGAAACTTCAAATTAAAGAGTGAGGCCGAAAATCTGTCAAGTTCTGTAAGATAAAAATCTCCTCGAAAGGGCACATCTGCCAAGACTACATTTTCACAGGCAGTTCTGACTGGAAATGAGGGCAGCACAATGCTCTTGTTCTCCCTCCCAGCCAGGTCTGGGGATACAGTGGAGGGATTTTGACGAGAACTAAATTGGATTCCAAAAAGCTGGGGCTCAACATCCTATCTTAAAAAAAAAAGATTTAAAAGAATCCAACCCCCCCCCAAAAAGAAGAAAAGAAAAAGAAAAAAGAAAGAAAAAGAAACGAAAAACTCTGTTAAGATGGCAAGCAATTTTGGTAAGGGCAGCCTCATCCCTTCTGTGGACCTGGATTAGGCTGTGTGGAGCACTCCTCTCCCCTGGCCTTAGGCTGCTTCAAAGTCTACTCCACTGAGATTTGCTCCATGGTTCAGAAGCAAGTCACTATATTAGCCTGTCCTTCAACAAGCATTTAGAACCAATCTGCTATATTTTCCGTGTTGTGTGCTAGACAGCTTAGAGATATTAAAAAAAAAAAAGGAAAGCTCTGTTTCAGAGAACTAAGGGACATACAGTCCCCAAGGTGCTGACAGCAAATGCTGTCTGCTGGCAGTGTCCTCCACAGCTGCAGCATGGCGCTTCTCTTGAGAGAGGATTTGAGGAGTACCACTCCATGCCTATCACAACAGACGCTACTGAGCCAGGCAAATATGGAAGCATTCTGTTCAGTGCTTTCTCAGTGTGTGTGTGTGTGGGTGTGTGTGAGAGAGAGAGAGAGAGATAGAGAGAGAGAGAGAGACAGAGACAGAAAGAGACAGAGAGAGAGACAGAGACAGAGAGAGACAGAGACAGAGAGAGAGACAGACAGACAGACAAACACAGACACAGAGAGACAGAGACATGGAGATTTTAAGTGCATATGTGTATGCACATACATGGAAGCTAGAGGTGGACGACAGGCGTCTTACTCTGTTGCTGTCTGCCTTATTTTATGAGACAGGGTTTCTCACTGAACCCCACTTGAACTAGGCTCGATGGCTGGAGAACTCTTGGAATCTGCGTATCAGAGCCCCACTCCCCTAGCATTGGGTTGTATATGCAAGCTGTTTCCTTCAGCTTTTATATGAGCGCTGAGAAGCCACAGTCAGGTTCACATTCCTGTAAAGCATTTTACCCTCTGAACCAGCTCCACAGCCCTCTGGGTTTGGAGCTTCTCTCTCTCTATTTCTCTATTTCTCTATTTCTCTATTTCTCTATTTCTCTATTTCTCTATTTCTCTATTTCTCTATTTCTCTCTCTCTCTCTCTCTCTCTCTCTCTCTCTCTCTCTGTGTGTGTGTGTGTGTGTGTGTCTGTCTCTCCCTCCCTTCCTTTCTCTCCCCCTCTTTCTCTTTAGATAAGGTTTCATTTGATAGGTCAGGTTGACCTGGAACTTTCTAGAATCCCCCTGCCTGTGTCTCCTGAGTCCTGGAATTGCAGGCATGCACTTCCATACCCTGCTTGTGTTAGTATGTGATGAGATCTTTGTGTGAGTCCCCTCTTGAAATATGGACTATTAATATTACTGAAGCTCAAAGTTATAGGAATCATACATGACCACAGCAGAATTCTGAAAAATGTTTGTCTCAGCCCAAGATTCTCAACAGCAATCAGCGTTACCTGTGCTTTTATCCCATGCCAGGACTTATTATTTATATGTACTATCTTATTCAGTCCCTACTCCAAACTTAGGAAGCAACTATAGCTATGTTTATATTCACATACTGGAAAGCTGAGGCACAGGGAGAGTTAAGGCATTACTGAAGGTTACAGACAGAGCAGGTCTCAGTGTCCTGAGATTTCTTTATCATTTCAGTAGCCTGTGGTGTGTAGGGACCTTGTACCCTTTTGTTCGGGGCTGCTGACCTGCTTCAGGGGAAGGAGGCTTGCTCTTGACACATCCAACCAAAAGTACATCCAAGACACGTTCAAATGAGAGCTGTGCTGTTTCCACAAACCTTTCCACACTGACCCTGACCCCATGCAGAGTCGACCTGTCACGAATTCCATTCCTCTTACTGCCCTAAAGCCCCTCCATGCTGAAATCCTGACAAGTCATCTCTTTTGTGCTCTCCTTAGATAACAACAACCCTGCAGAAACCCTTCATTGCCTCTTCGTCTGACATGATCTCCACCCTCTAAACAGGCTGCAGGGTTCAGGGTGCAGAGCCAAGGAGAGGGAAGGGGACTTCAGAATCCAAGCTGCTGTAGGAACCTTCCTTCAAGGCTCCTGAGAAAAGAGATCCGGGGCAACTGACACATAGGAATGCGCCCTGAGTCCAGCAGCCGCCAATCAGCTTTGTTTCAGACAAATTAAAGCTGACTGACGAAGGAGGAGAGGTGGGGGGAGACAAAAAGCCCCACCTTCACGCTTTCTTGGACATAGCATGCAGCTTCTATCTGAGCAGCTTCCAGCTGGAGAGACTCCACAGATGACCTCAACTCAAAGTCTTGCTCTACCTAGGATAAAGCTGAAGCTCAGCCTGGCCAGAACACTGCTCCAAGGTCATATTGTCCTTTAGTGGCAGGTTCAGGCCTACAACAGTTATACACAAATATATATGTACGTAATAACATATTTTAAAACATATAAATGTCCTTTTTGACCCACGCACAGCAGAATCTCCTGCCTTCAGTCCCTTGAAGGTCATTTTTTTTTATGTTTGCCCTACCTTCTGTGTCATTAATTGCATAAGAGTTTCCTGAAATAAATGAATGTTTGTAACTGATGGACAAGGGATGTCTCATAAATTACCAGTTCATCCAAGTTTTCCACTTTTATAATAAGTAAACAAAAGGTAAGCTTATATCATTTTACACTCCACTGGCAAAATGAATGCCTCCCACCTTCCTGGAAACAAGGCCTTAAGGTAAACCACTATGGGTGTCTGTGATGGTTAATGTTATAAACTCGACAGTGTTTAAAATCATCTAGGAGATACATTTCTGGGCATCTCTGTGAGGCAATTTCTAAATGGGGTTAACTGAAGTGGGAAGACCCACTGTAAAGGTGAGTGGGTGTAACATGAACAGGGCCAGGCCTGCTTGTTGTGGTTTTCTGTCCCGCCAGGTTCCCCAGCTGTTTAGCTCCAAATAAAATCACGCATAGGTCTCCATAAATTATTAGCTGATTGGCCCATTAGTTCTAGCCTCTCACTGGCTAACTCTAACATCCTGATTAACCCATTTTTCTGATCTATGTTAGCCATGTGGCTCAGTACCTTTTTTAGTGGGGCAGATCACATCCTGCTGCTTCGGTGATCTGGGCAGGATTGGGAGGAATAAACGTCCTCCTTCCCAGAATTCTCCTGTTCTCCTTACATCATTTCTACTTCCTGTCTAGTTTTCCTGCCTATATTTCCTGCCTGGCCAATCAGCGTTTATTTAAAACATGATTGACAGAATACACACAATTCTCCTGCACCAAGTGGGGACATTCCACAGGGTGTGGTCCTAAACTGATTGAAAAGGAGAAGTGAGCTGACCACCTACATTCCTTGCTTTCTCTGCTTCCCGACTAGGGATGCAACGCCACCAGACGTCTCAAAGCCCAACTTCCATGCCTTTCTCACCATGTTAGACTGCACAGTGAAAGTAAGGCAACACCAAAACCCTTATTTCCTTGAGTTGCTTTTGTCAGCAAGAAAATAACTAATACAGGGGAGAAAAAACTCTGAGTTCAAGTTTCTCCTCTGTTACTTACCAACTGTGATGTCGCGTATGAAATGGAAGTGAACCCCACACCCCTGCATTCCTTATAGGGTTGTGAGAAGAACCAACCATTGGGCTATACTTGAAAGAGCTTATTCATTCAAACAAGCTAAGCTAAGCTGTGCTCATTATTATTGCTCCCTTATGAGTATTATTATATTCTCATGCTCAGAGACAATATTTCTTCAGTTGCTCATCTTCTGAGAGAATTAGAGATCTCCTGGGTATTGGTTGAACTTCTTTCCTGACAGAATGTCTCTGATAAAATGCCCTATTTTCACATGCCTGCCTTCAAGGCCAGGGAAGTATTAAATGGATAGCTTTGTTAGTTTGCAGATCTTGCTTACATGAGTCAGGAATAAATTTTTGCCATATATAACTCCTTTTCTGTTTTTTCCCTTTATCCACTCTCCACATTTAAATATCTCAAGGAGAGGTTGGAGAGACAACTCATTGGTTAAGAGAATGCATACCCTTTTTCAGAGGACTGGAATTTAGTTTTTATCATGGATGGGTAGCTCAAAACCACCTACAGCTTTAAATCCAGGGGACCCCAACCCTCTTCTGACTTCTGTAGGAACCTGAACTTATATGTACTTCCCCCCCACTCATCTGTGAATTCACATATACACATAAATCAATAAATAAAAAGTCTTTAAAAATGTCAAGGAAATGTCTTGTTTGAGTGAGTGCACATGAGTGTATATGCACATGTATGTGTGTGCCTGTGTGTGTGTTTGTATGTCATTCATAGTACTAATGTGTCAGGCACAATTTTAGAATTTTACTACTATTGACTAATCATGTCACCAACCTGTAGAGCAGATACTTAATGGCTATGTTTTATGAATACCAACAGAAGGAAAATTTGCTGGTTGAAGGTCACACAGCTAGTTCTCAGCAGAGATTGATTTTGAACTCCAATAGTATGACTCCAGGACCTTTGATATTAGCTATTATATGATGTATTGAAATAAGATATTTCAAGACAGTATTTGGCTGTCCAGATGGCACTACCTTCAAAGGTCTAGTGCCAAGAGTTCCTGCCTCCTGGAGCCTCATCTGAGTTCTCCCAAAGAAAACCTCTGAAATCCAATTGTGTTTTCTCTACATCATCTATAGCCACATTTAGCTTATTTAGCTGGTGTTAAGATGATGCTGTACACTGTTACCTTATTCTTCTCAGTGTTCATTTGTGGGTTGTGCTGTGTCTTTCCTTATAATATATACTCTTTACCAAATATTTCTGGCTTTCCACCTTCAGTCGCTTATTGGACACCTCAGTCACATTGTTGGGAGGGGTCATAGGATTTATCCTGGTTAACAATTTGAGAGGATAATGTTATGAATTGCTCCTGGGCCCAACAATTGAGTTCTTCTGTGAAAAATTTCTACAGTTCTTTGATCTGGGATAACCATAGGTAATATTTAAAACATGGCTGGTCTATCTGTCTTGGTTCCTGGTCTACAATGGGCAGATAGGCCAGCCACTATCTTAAAGATATCCAGATTGGGCCGGGCGGTGGTGGCGCATGCCTTTAATCCCAGCACTTGGGAGGCAGAGGCAGGTGGATCTCTGTGAGTTCGAGATCAGCCTGGTCTACAAGAGCTAGTTCCAGGACAGGCTCCAAAACCACAGAGAAACCCTGTCTCGAAAAACCAAAAAAAAAAAAAAAAAAAAAATCCAGATTGGCAAGGGAAATGTTTTTATTTATAGAAAACATAATTTCTTATGGGATAAATCCCAATGAATCTATACGATGACTAGAACTTGTAAGTCAGTTTTACAATTTTTAAGGTCAAGGCAAATATACAAAGCCTTATTGTAAATGTAAGTCCTGCAGCCAATCAGGGGATCTTCCTTGATCAAACCTGATTTTTCTTCACCCAAAATGGATCTATTCTCATTTATGGTAGAAATAAAAACAGAGCCTCTTTCTCAAAAAACATATTTTTTTGAATTAAATTTTGAAGTCAAGATATTTTTAAAATATATAGGCTGGTTTAATCCAGCAGCATTTATAATGTCTTTTAGTAGTTTGATGTGGGAGTCCCCTCTGTATGCTGTGATTACCATTAATGAATAAAAAACTGCTTTGGACCTATAGCAGGGTAGAACTTAGATAGGCGGGAAAAACTAAACTGAATGAATGCTGGGAGAAAGAAGGGTGGAGTGAGAGAGAAGTGATGGAGCTGCCAGAGACAGATGCTGGGAATTTAGCTGGTAAGCCACTTTCACGTGGCAGTACACAGATTAATAGAAATAGGTTAAATTAATATGTAAGAGATTAGCCAATAAGAAGCTAGAGCTAATGGGCCAAGCAGTGATATAACTAATACAGTTTCTGTGTGATTATTTCAGATTTAAGCTAGCCGGGAGGCTGGGAACCAACAAGCAGCCTCCCTTCTCCAACAGTAGTTATTGCTCCTTCTTCAGCAGTCAAACAATTCAATGACAACATAATAACATACAGTATCCAGACTCCGTGTATTTTCCATCTTTATGTGACTTTTTTATTACTCTATTTTTGGGAACTTTATCTTTTTTCTTTCTCTCCCAAGCCTACATATATTTTTAAACACACTGTAAACCATTTAGAGGTTTTGTTTCCCCATCGGAATCTGTCTTCACTGTATATCTCTATCTTTTTCTGACCACATGAGTCTCTCATCTGCTAAACAGCATGGCTAGTATTAAACCAGCAGCTTTGGCGGCTGGCTCTGCCCCATTCCTTGGCTTCCTGAGAATCTAGCTTCATGGGAAAGGTACTGTCAGGAACCACATTTATTGCCACAACTCTGTGGAGTTTCTAGGTCCATGCCACCACCAAGAAATATGCCACTGGCTGCTCATGAACACAATTTATGTGTTTAGAAGCAGGGCCTCTTAAAAGAGTCATATCGTTTTTGATGCTAAGTCTGAGTCAGGAAGCCTCTCTTAAATGGGCACACCTCAGCTTGCCTCTAGCCAACAGAGGGCACCCAAGAAAATGCTGCTACCAAGAATCTGTGCTTAACCCTGTCCTTTTGTGTCTAGAATTCCTTCCCAAGTTCTTTCAGGTTTTCTGTGAATGTAGTTACTGAACATTGGGCACCATTTGTAGCCAGAAGTTTCTGTCCCACCTGGTCCCAGAGCTGTTCAGTCCCAAATAAACACACAGAGGCTTGTATTAATTATAAACTGGCCTATTGCTCAGGCTTATTACTAACTAACTCTTACAAATTAAATTAACCCATAATTCTTATTTATGTTTAGCCACATGGCTTGGTACCTTTTCTTAGTCAGGCATTCTCATCTTGCTTTCTTTGTGTCTGACTGGAGACTATGTCTCTGCCTTTCTTCCTTCCAGAATTCTACTAGTCTGGTCCTCCTGCCTAGACTTCCTTCCTGTGTATTAGTCAATCAGCATTTTATTAAACCAATACAAATGACAAATATTTACAATGTACAAGAGCATTATCCCACAGAACCTTATAAACTGAATTTCTTGATATTAGCATCAAACAAATGGAATTTAAAATTTAAAATTAGCAATATTTATAACATCAGAGAATATTGCTCAACAATCCAAAGAAATCAAATGCTAATACAGACGATAACACAGTTGATAATCACAGGCCTTATGCTAAGCAAAAGAAGTCAGACCCCAAAGCTAAATATTATACGGTTGTACTGATATGAAACTGATGGAGAACAGATCAGCAGCTACAGGGTTCATGGGTGGGACAAAGAGCTGATTACAGGGAATCCCCTCATAGAAACTAAGGTGGTGTCAAAGAACTGTTCTGTGTCCTGATTGTGATAATAGCTACATAGCTATCTGCATATTATTCAAGCTTATGGGATTGTATGTTATGAAGAATGTATTTTGCTGTGTGTGAATTAGACAATCCAATAAATGTGTTTATTTTGTAAGCTTGGTGTACCTATTTTTTTTCAAATCTCTCTTTCTCTGATTTAGACTAAATTCTCTAGTGCTTGTTAGAGCCCCCCCCGTGTGTGTATGTGTATGTGCATGCACTCATGTGCTCTAGTGCACTCGCACATGCACAGCTGTGTTTCTGTTTCTGTCTGTCTACTGAACTCAAGTTTCCAAAGAAGGGGAAATCATCTATGCTCAAATAATTCCTCCATCTCCGCCTCAGCCTGAGTCACCCTTTTGTTAACAGGAGACAGGAAACATCTCAGAAGGCCTTTCAGCATGAAGTGCTTATCCTGCCTCCGACTCTAGTGCCAATCTCTCATCTGTTTCCCACTAATTATACCTACTATAGCATCAGTCTAACTCCCCAAATAATCTTTTCAGTGAAGCAATCAACTAGCTCTGTCATAGGTCCTGGTGTCCACAGTTCCACAGATGAGGGGGAAGATGGGAAAAGTCAGTGGTCTGATCCAGAATGAATGGGATAGCTAGTCTTCCTTCCTTCCTCTCTCCTTCTCTTCCTCCCTCCTTCCCTTCCCCCACTCTGTGTGTGTGTGTGTGTGTGTGTGTGTGTGTGTGTGTGTGATGATCTCTCACTAGAATTTAGCATGTAGGCTAGGCTGACTTACCAGTGAGTGCCTGGGCTACACTTGTTTTCACCCACCTCCCTCCATTGTTGTGATCACCAGCAGGAGCCACCATACCAAGCATCTTCCCATCCTTCCTTTTGTCATTTTTATTTTTATTTTTTTGGGTTTTTTTTGTTTTTGTTTTTGTTTGTTTTTTTTTTTTTTTTGGTTTTTTCGAGACAGGGTTTCTCTGTGGTTTTGGAGCCTGTCCTGGAACTAGCTCTTGTAGACCAGGCTGGTCTCGAACTCACAGAGATCCACCTGCCTCTGCCTCCCGAGTGCTGGGATTAAAGACGTGCGCCACCACCGCCCGGCTTCCTTTTGTCATTTTTAAACAAAGAATTCTGGCCTGCCATTTTATAGGAAGGGCATTAAAGCATGCAGATCGTTGGTGCTTTCCTCGAGAAACTTTTAGCTATGTATACACTCAAGTAACCACCAACCAGCTCAAGATACAGGAGAACGTTCCACATCCTAGACCATCCTGCTGCACTCTCTCACTCAGTAACTACCCTCACTTTTTCTTCAAGGTAGTCATTATTCTGATCGTGATCACAGATTCACGTGGCCTGTTATTAAACCTCACATAAATGGCATCACAGTGTATACTCTTGAATTTGGCGGTTTTTTTTTCCCATTTGGTATCTGTAGGACTCACTTATTATCAGATTTTTTTTTTGCTGTGCAGTATTCTATTGTAAGAATATTGCATAGCTCATTTACCCTTTGTCCCATTAGCGAACAGCGAAGTTTTACACCTTTTGGCTATTTTAAGTGAAGCTGCTATGTGTGCATGTTAGGTAAGCATAAACATTCCTTTCTTTTGCATTTATTCCATGGGGTAGGATTGATGGACTTTAGGAGATGTGTCCCTTTGGCTTCAGTAAAGATTGCCAACAAGCTTCCTACAGAGACCACACCATTCTCTGTACTTGTCATCACTGGGTATTATCAATGCTTTAGTTCGGACATTGTGCTAGCTATATGGTTACATCACAGCATGGTTTGAAGTCCCTCCTTCAGGTTTACATATCCCCTATGCTCCAAGGAGGAGAATTTCTGGTTGGTCTGGTTGGTGGGAATGGCAATTGCGGGTGGTGGGCTGGTGGAAAAAGCACTTTTGTTAGGGGAAAGCGCTTAGCAATTGTTCCAGGATTTTAATCCCAAAGAGGGAGCATGCATTTTCCTGAAGACTGGTTCCACAGAGGATGATTTTTATTGATAGGCACACTCATTTCTCCAGCAGACTGTACTTGACAGAATGTGGTCCCTCTCCTGTGTACACAGGCTCTTCTGACACTTTTCCTGGATCTGAACTGCTATGGCATTTCCAGTCATTTGCTTTCCAAGTGACAGCATGTCAGTGTAACTCTTGCTCCCCAGTGTGTTTGCCAGTAGAAAGAGAAAGTTGGAAAAACTGACAAAAATAGTTTGTTTATCGAGCTGAGGGAACCCAAATCACAGGGTTGACTCTTTGACTTGTGGATGACCCTATGTTAAAGAGCCTCAGCTTCTGTCCTCACTAGATCAACTATAGCCACTTGCAGGTGACCAAGATCTCACTGGTTGACTCTTGACATTTCCTCATAGAAGGAGAGGGCAGGGAAAGACATTGGATGCTCACTAGAGATTCCAACCTCTCCTCCAAGCCATTTGTATGCGACTCTGCCATGATCACAGTTGCTACTGAAGTACCAAGACTGGGGAAGGTTAACTGAAGGGCAGTCCACATAAGTGGCTATGGGGAAGACATCAATCATCTTTGCTGGGTGAAGACATTCCAGTGCAGCAGCTGTGAGGTCACCCACATCCTGGTTGGTCACTCAACACTCCCACTCTCAAAGTAAGCCCAATAAACTTGTTGATTCCCCTAGATGAACTTGGGCAGAATTATACAGTTTTTAATCACTGGGACCTTATGAAGAGAGATTAGATGTTGTTTATGTCTCTCCAGGGAAGGAAGTCCTGCAACAATCTTTAAGCACAGTCACCTCCCAAAAAACCCCAATCTATTAAGCAGGTGAGTTACCAAGCATTTTACAGTGTAGTGCCTTAGTTCTGTCATGATTTGTGCTAAGACAATAATAGAAAATCCTAAGTTTAGGTCCCCAATCGAAGACTTTTTCTTACTCTGGATTCATTTTGAACAGCCCTACCCAGATTAGATACCCATGATAAACCAAGAAGAAAACAATGACTGGAGCTGACAACCAGCACTCAGGGGCTTGAAAACTGAGTATTGTACTGTAAATGGGAGACTGTACCATTTGCCAATTGCATGTTAATTGGTATTACGAATCCTCAATTGCTTTATCAATGAGCTGCATAACTTCCCAAAGACTTGCAGGGTAAAAAAATTGTTGAGATAGCAAATACAAAGGCACCTGACAAATGGTAGGTACTTGGTGACTATTGTGCACCTACTATTTGAATGGGAGAAGCAGCTAGAATCCCTTCAGTGGGTGGATGGCTCAACAGAACCTGGTTCATCTGCCCAGGGATAATTGCTCAACAGTATAAAGGAAGGGATTACTGATACAGTACACATAACTCTGATTAGTCTGAAGAGAATTATGGCAAATGAAAAAATCCTAAAAGGATTGCACTTATGTAACATCTTAGTATTATCAAAATTTTAGAAATGAAGACTAGATTAGAAGTTTCCATGGTTTGGGGATAGAAAGAAGGATGAGAAGAGGATGGGCATGACTATAAAAGGGCAATATAAAGGAGTTTATGGTGAGTGAAAAGTTTGGTGTTTTGACTATAATGCTGGATAGACAGACCTATACATGTGATATAATTGCACAGAAATAAGCAACAGACATGAGAACATAAAGGAAATTACTGAAGTCCCATTAAGATCTATGAGATGCTAATCGTCTGGTTGTAGTTGTATTATGTAGGTTTTGTAAATGTTACCTTTGGGGAAAATCTGGATGTAGGTTAGGTGGAATCAATCTCTCTGTCTGACTTCAAATAAATGTACAATTACCTAAAAATTTTCAATTAAAAGTATCCCTGTATTACATGGCATTATGAAAGGTTGTAAGAAGCAATTTTTAATAACAAGTTCAGTTTAATAATTGAAAACAAAGGAGAAATGTACTGTCTTATTAAATCTATTTATAGATTTCTGGATCAATCTTGACTTGAGGAATATTAAAGCTGTGGCTTTGGAGGAAGGGGAAATTGCAGGTTAAATGAAGAAAATGGGATCGTTTGTAGCAGTTGTCTCCTTTGCCCTTGCATCTTCCATAATTTCTCTAGGTTCCTGATTTCTCTTTGGAACCTCAAGACGCGAGGAAACCCCAATTCCCAAGGAAAGGAAACCCAGGGGTAAACTAAGCCACACTCAATTGTTGCTGACCTGATCAATTCATGTATTCTCTGTCTTTTCTGCCTGCTTCCTATCTCTCACTTACATTTGAGCCCTAGTACAGTGATTTGTGTGTAGAGTAGTGATTCTCAACCCATGAGTAAGACCCCTTTGGACAGGGGTGAATGACTCTTTCACCGGACTTGCTTAAGACCATTTGAAAACATAGACATTTACATTACAATTCATAAAAGTAGCAAAATTAGAGTTATGAAGTAGCAACAAAATAATTTTATGGTTGAGGGTCAGCACAGCATGAGGAACTGTATTAAAGGGTCACAGCCTTAGAAAGGGTGAGAACCCCTGGAGAGTAAACATGTACATCAAAGCTAATAAAAGAATTTTAGAAGAGGATCGCTGGTTAGAGAAATAATGAATTCATGTTAAAAGAATGACTCCCTAATGGTGAAATGTCAGCACTTTGGTGATTAGAGTTAGGGATTGTTCTTGGTCCTGTTCACGTAGCTCAATAAAGCCCTACCCCACCCACTCTAATTGGATTCATACACAAAGCTCATCCCTTCCCAAACATATGTTACAAGTTTTACACAATCGAGCCTACAGTTCTAAGTACATATACACAATGGGAGATGAAATTGTTCTGAACATAGACGCTACCTCAGCTTCTGATTGATGGTGAGAACCTTTGTCGTCTAAATTCATAATCTTTTATTTTCTATCCTAGGAAACTCCTTTAAAATATTTTACCTGGTATGGTGAGGTAATATTTAAGGATTTGTTCCTCTGGTTCCAGGTGCCCGTCT
The DNA here is from genome assembly GCF_950005125.1 of Chionomys nivalis. NCBI lineage: Eukaryota > Metazoa > Chordata > Mammalia > Rodentia > Cricetidae > Chionomys > Chionomys nivalis. The sequence continues at coordinate 132,669,728 of NC_080112.1, forward strand.
CGATAGTAATCATTCACTTGAATTCAGATTTACACAAAATACAATAAAATAAACTCAATATTTTAATTATAGGCAAACCAATTTTCATATCTTGGGGTAGACAAGATTTAAAATAGAGGGCAATACTCCAAAACTTCCATGACTTTATTGTTCAGTTTAGATTAAATATTGGAGTAATGTTTAAAAATATTACCCCAATATGGCTTCCCTTTTTGGTAGATAACTTGATTGAAGGAAAAGGGAAAGAGGAAGTAGAGGAGGAAGATAGCTATAAAGATTTTGCTATAAAATGGAGGCTTATTGTCCTGAAAGAAGCAAGGATATGGTATAGGATGAAACAGTAATTGCTCAGCCTTAAATTTAAACTGGTTTTAAAAAACGTCTTTACAGTAGTAGTGATAGTCAGGTTAGTAAATGGAAGCAAAGGGTTTTTCCCCCTTAGGACTTCCCTAGTTGGGTTATTTCATAATAGAAAGCAAATTTTAGAGAATTTCAGTATCAATATTTATTAAGTTGACAAGACTGACAACCGCAGAGCCAGGGAGTTTGTTGTCGGGGTTTCTGTTCTGCCCAGTTCCTGCAATCATTAAGTCCCAAAGACATCACACAGAGGTCTGTATTAATCATAAACTGATTGCCCATTAGCTCAGGCTTCTTTTTAACTCTTTTAACTTACATTAGCCCATTATTCTTATCTGTGTTAGCCACATGACTCAGTACCTTTTTTCAGCAGCGTAGTCACATCTTGCTTCTTCTGTGTCTGGAGGACTGCAGAGGGAGTTTCCCTCTTCCCAGAATTCTCCTGTTCTCATTGACCTGCCTATACTTCTTGCCTGACTACTGGCCAATCAGCATTTATTTAAAATATAATTAACAGAATACAGACCATGGTCCCACATCAGGAAATGGCTTAGGTGGTAAAGTACTTGCTGTGTAAATACAGGGACCTGCATTTGGACTCCAGCAGGGTAGCACATACCTGTAATTCCAGTACTTGGGAAACAGACTGGGTGAGGAGTGGGGAGCGAGGATCCCTGGGGCTTGTTAACCAGCTGCTCTAGGCAGATTCCATGAGCTTGAGCTCCAGATTTGGTTACAAACCATATCCCCAAATAAATTAGTGACTGAAGAAGACACTTGGCATTGACTTCTGGCTTACACACACACACACACACACACACACACACACACTGATTTGTCCGTTATACTCTATCTTCTACATTTCCTTGGCAACCTTGAGCTCTAGTGCCCACAGTGACAATACGTTTAATAGTGCCCTAATTACCTACCGTTATTGCCTACCTTTCCATCCCTTCTCTGGCTTAGTTCCCTTCTCTATTCTTGGTGTTTTCTGGAACCACTACTGAAACAAATGCTTTGCATTCAAATATTGTCTTGAGAAGGCGGTCCTTGGGGGAAGGAACCCTAACTAAGTCAGGGAAGAAAATGAATGGAAGAAAGGCCTGGATGAGCAAGGCATGGAGGTGCATCCTAGTATTGCCGTCATTTAGGAGGTGGAGGCAGCAGGTTATAAATTCCAAGTCAGCTCTTGCTGCATAATAAGACCCTGTCTTAGAAACACCAAGATAAAAATGGTTTAGGATTAGGTCAGCAAACTTTTTTTTATAAAGAACCGCAGTGATAGTTTAGGCCTTGGCTTTTTTAAACAACTGTGTTAAATTATTCTTATTTTAGGGAGCATAGAAAATAGACCAGGAACCATACCGTAGTTGCCCAACTATGAACTTATGAAGGATAAGACTTTTGTCTTTCAAAGGAAGTTCTTTCCTACCTCAATGCCTAACATTTTGCTTCTCAATATACATATCAGTTTATTTTCAAATTTCCATTGGAAAACACCCATTCAATCAAGATGACAGGAACCAACTGATGGAATGTTTATAACTGTGAATTCAAGATCGGATGGGCCAGGAAGAAAAGATAGCAAAGAAAGCAGCCAGCTACAGAGATGTTTGTAGCATGGGGCTGATAGTGCTGACATTTATATCACATTTCCCAGGTCTTGGCATCAGCTCTGCTCCTTTATCAAACAGAGTAAATTTTGGTAAGTTATCTCACCTATCTAAACCTCAGTTTCTTCGTCTGAAAAGTAAGAATATGGATGCCGATAATGGGAGTGATATATGCATACCTAAGGGGTTGCTGTGGCACTTACCTACACGGAGTGTGCACATCTTAAACGGCAGCTGTAATCAGACCACACCATCATCATTGAATGTAATTCAGTCTCTGATGTCAGCATATTCTGAACCTCTATTATATAATAAGAAATATGGTTAATTTAAGAGTGCATATGTATATGGGATAAGGAGAATGGATTTTTTTAAGAGAAAAATCTTTAAGAGAATCTTTAAGAGAAAACCCCTGGAGAAATATAAGCATGGGACATTTTCATTGAACTGACAGAAGTAGACTATGACCAGATGTTACATAGTGGGGGAAGGGTGAAAGGTGAAGAATTATGGGGCACAAACTTGGTAGTAAAGTTTAAATAACTACTAATTATTTCAAAGTCTAAAAGGATTGAGTTTATCTTATGCTTCATAGGAAGTCACCAGTAGAATGTAAATAGGGAAGTTAAAAAAAATCAAATAGAATTTGTATGTGTCTAACAGAATAGATGTTGTATTGGCTGTTGTCCAGGGATACAGGTGACCTTGGAAAGGGGAGATTGCTTAGGAAGCCTTTGTCCTGTATATCAGTTAGCTCTGCTGCATAGCAAATGACTTCAAAGCATAATGCTTCAAGTAATAGTCATTTGCTCTGCTCAAAATTCTGTTTTGACAGGCTGAGCTGGCTCAGTTGTGTGTGTCTTCCAGTTTCCGCTAGCATCACTCATACATTTGTAGCCAGTGACTAAATTGTCTAGGAGTTGTCTGGTCTTTGATGGTGTCAAACAAGAATCTCTTTTCTCTGTGATGGAGCCCGAATCCAGGGTCTTTGACATATTAGGGAAAGACTCTACCACTAAACAGGATTCCCTAGCCATGATGATGTCAAACATGATGGTTTTTTCTGTTCTACTTGGTCTCTCATGTTCTAGAAGACTAACATGGGAATGTTCACATGGCAGATAAGCCAGGTTGCAAGTGGGTAAGTATAAATGCATCAATTCTCTTAAGGCTTCTACCCAGAACTGGCACAACCTTATGCTTTTACTGACACAGGTTGTGACCTAGCTCTGACTTAGGGTAAAGGACATGGATTTGATCTGTTAATGGAGCAACTTTGCAATCACCTTGCAAAAACCAGGGCCCTAGAGAGGCAATAATTGTGCCAGATTTCATAAAGTAGCTTATGCACTCTAGACTAGAAGATGCTTAAGAAATGCAGAAGAGGGAATAACGGGGCTCCAACTTCAAAGGATGCTTCCCATTTTTCAGCTTGGGTAGCTAGTTAGTGCTTCCAACCCAAGACAGGAAGTAAAGAAGGATACAGATTGATAGGAAGAGAAGGTGCTGTGGATGCTGCTGAGATAGTGAGTCCAAGCTATGGAAGAAGCTGGGATCATCTTTCCTTCTGCCATAATGATATGCTCCTTCACTCTCTACAGTCTCTGAGCTCAGATCAAGATTGTTAACACAGTGTTTCCCCCAACAACGTGCCACACATTTCCTCAAGTGGGCAGCACTCCACTGAAAGCATTTACTCCCCTTTCTTATAAAAGATACCCTCTTAGTTTACCATGCCTCTATTTAAGAAAGCTTTACTGTGGCTCGGGTGATAACTCAGTAGGTAATGACGATGACATGTGTTTATAATCCCAGCACTGGGGAGGCAGAGACAGAGGATTCCTGGAGTGCACTGGCCAGCCAACCCAGCCTAATCAGTGAGCACCCCAGGTCTCAGGAACAGACCCTTTCTTAAAAACCAAGGTGGGCGGCTCTGGAGGTATAACACCTGAGGAGGTTGTCCTTTGGCCCTGTCTTCCACAGGCATGTGCACAAACATACATGTACACCAAGGGGGGGAGGGAGGAGACGAAGTGTTAGCTATTCCCCAGGCTGCTTGAGGCATTCATGAAACCCCACCAAGTTTCAACAGGAAGGAAAGTAGACTCTACCTGTTGGTGGGGAAATGTCAAGACTCTGGCAAAGCATGTGAAAGTGGAAATACTACCAAGGCCATTCATAGAAACTATCGACCGTCTTATAGTTGAAGACTAGAAGCCATCAGATAGTATATTAGACATTTTTCCACACTGCTGTGACAAAACACTAGACAACAACAACCTAAAGACTTAACTCTTTAAGACTTCAAGACAACAACTTTTTCTCACCTTTTGAGACTATACTCTGTTGTGGCAGGGAAGGCACGGAGGCTGGGGTTTGAGGCAGTTCCTTCTTTGTGTTTGCAGTCAGGAAGCATAGAGAGATGAATGCTGGTGCTTGGCTCACTTTCTCCTTTTTATTCATTCAGCTTGGAATCCTAGCCTGTGGCATGGCGCCATCCACATTCAGCGCATGTATTCCCTCTTCAGTTAAAACTTTCTTGAAACACTTTTATAGACACACACTAAATCCTACCAATTTGATACTCAAGATTAACCATAACCTATTTCCACTCCATGCTGTTATTGTATGGGGTCTTAGTTGTCCTTCCTACACTTTCCATATTCTTTCAAGGGCTCTTCTGTTCCACACATCAATTAGATCTACTGTTGTAAACTCCGATACACTGGACAACTGCTTCTCTTGAATCTCCCTTCTTACTCTGCCCCCTGGAAACTTACCTTTGCCTCACAAGATTTTCTTTATTTTCCTATGATATAAAAGCCACCAAACCTCCTCCTGTTTCTCTATTTTCTATCTATTCTCTCCTCTTGTTTGTTTTCCAACATTTTAGGGTAGGTGCTCTAACTGGTAATTTCTCTTGGACATTTTTTGAGTTGGCCTCAGTGTTCTAGCAGCTTCAGAGCAACCGTCTCCCCAGTGTGAGGCAGGCATTCAGTTTTTCATCTCAGCCCCCTCAACCATCATTCTTTGTCTACTATTTTCTAAAGCTTCCCATCAAACCTGCCTTCCTTTCTTTGCTTCCTGTCAGAGGCTGTCGTGAAGACTGCTAACAGTTTTACATGTTTATTCAGCAGCGGCATGCCTTTGCAATAGCTAAGAAGGCTTACGTAATTAAGGCAGCTTCAATGGAATTTGATTGGAGTAATGCTTCAATCCCTCTGAGTCATCTCCTTAAAGACAATGTCTCTAGCCCTGGGACTTTCCTTCTTAAAATCATACAGAAAAGACCCAAACCCCAAGAGAACAGCCTAGCCACAGACTAAAGGAACTTGGGTTCCTAAATAATGGCTAACACTAAAGTTTATCAGTAATAAGTAATATGAATGATATGGTGGCCGCTATATGCTGGGTATTTTATTTGATTCAGACCTCCAAGAGAGGAAAGGGTATTATTTATTGCTCCCTCCACTGACAGGCTCAAAACTCATTTCAAGTGATATGCCTTTCCTTCCTCCCCATTTCATTCTCTTTCCCTCTCACTTCTTGTGTTAGGTGGGCAGAGTTCTCTAGAGGAGAAGTACTGACAGAATGTATATGTGTGTAATATACAATGTATAATGTATAATACAATGTTAATATATATGATAAAAGGGGCTTTGTTTATCTGAGAGCTAGGTACTTCAACAATGGCCATCTATGTGCTGGGGAGGCACAGAACCTGTAACTTCTCAGTCCACAAAACTGGATGCCTCAGAAGTCCCAGTCAGACACTAAAGGCCTGGAAGATTCTGGAGATTTGTTGGTATTGTGTCCACATTGTAGTACTGAAAAGGCTGGAGTCTGATGAACATGAAAGATGATGGTAGCAGTGAGGATAGATGCTTTCACCAGAAAGACGTGAGTGTGGGTAGATAATTCACACTGCTTTTCCTTTAGACCTCTTACTATCTGTACTACTGTCATGGTTAGCTTCAGTTGTCAGCTTGATACAAACATCAAGTCTCCTGGGAAGAGGGAACTTTAATTGAAGAACATACTACATAAAACTGACCTGCAGCCATGTCTGTGAGGCATTTTCTTAATTGTCAATTGATGTAAGGGCCTGCACCAATATGGGGGGTACCATCCCTACACAGGTACTCTTGGGCTATATAAAAAAAGCTACCTGAGCAGGAGAGAGGGGAGAAAGGCAGGGGGTGAAAGACAGGTGATGGGGAAGAGAGAAAGCTAGTATTTGTAAACAACATTTCTCAATGGTTTCTGCTTCAAGTTACTGCCCTAGCTTCCCTCCATCATGGCCTGTGAGCTGTATGATGAAATAAGCCCTTTCCTCCCCAGGTTGTTTTTGATCATGTATTTATCACAGCTGCACCAAACTAACTAGAACAAGCTCCCTTCTGGAAAGTATTTGCCCACTCTGAGGGAAGGCCTTCTCCTCTCAGTCAATACTTTCTAGAAACACCCTTACCCACGCACAGATGTGACTCTCGGCTGGCAATGAAGATTATCTCTGATACTCCCTTTCCTCTTTCTCCAAAGCTGGCAGATGGGAATGGTAGCTCTGCATACCTAGGGCTGTAGAAATATCAGATCTCAGGATCTCTCTTCACCTCTTCCAATTGGAGCAGATGTTGAAGTGGTTAAAACTAAGCCATCTTTGGTGAAGCCATGTCTACCACTTCTGGAGCTGGGTTTCTCTTCTCTGAGTTCCTCAAAATACTTGGTTGTGACCTGTATCTTGTTACTTGCCTCCTATTGCAAGAACTGAGTTGCTTCCACTTCTGAAAGGTGATGTCCTAAAAGTCAATGCTTATTGTATGTTTATCTTTGTATTATAATTGCCTATCTCAGTGCCTGGCATATGGTACATGCATAATAATAATTTTCCCTTGTATAAATGGCAGACATACATTAGATATTCAATAAATGGATATTTTGTCTAAGAATGGCAGCAGTTACCATTTACTGGGTTCTTTGTGTGCTGTGTACATTTACACTTGTTAGTTCCTAGTAGCTTGCATTATGATAGCCTTTTTATAGATATGAAACAGAAGATTGCAAGTGCTAAGAAACAACTAAAGTTGCTCAGATGGTGAATGGCTAAGTTAGTGTCCAAACTCATATCTTTTTTTTACTCTAAAGGCCTTTTCTGCAACACTGTATTGAGTTTCATTTATAAGGTATATTTGTGTAGCTTTATTTCTTGAAGTACTGAAAAAAATGGGCCAGTCAAATGGATGTGAAAAGACACCATGATGAAGGCAACTTCTAAACTTATTTGGGTTTGCTCACTGTTTCAGAGGGTTAGTCCATTACCATTCTGGCAGGGAGTATAATAGCAGGCAGGTTAGCAAGGTGTTGGAGCAGTAGCTGAGAGCTTGTCTCTTAATCTGCAAACAAGAAACAGAGAGAAAGAGAGATAGAGAGACTTCCTCCAACAACCAGGACACACCTCTTAATCTTTCCTAAATAGTCCATCAAATAGAAACCAAACATTTAAACATAGGAACCTATGGGGGACATTCTCATCTAAACCACTATATTGCTATTGAAAGATTATTCTCCAGAGGTCTTTCATATTTCTTGGCCCTTGCAAGCAGAAGTAGCCATCTGCCTTTATTCTGAGCTGCTTTCCTAAGGATATTCATAGACAGACATAGAACGTAGACATTAGTGCTTGCCTCTAGAGCAAAAGGCTAGTTGACTTAACTGTTTACTCTCATAAAAGCAACATTTCTCTGAAACATTTATTTTTGTCCATTGTCCTAAGATCAGAGATTCTTTCTGGCCTTCTTTGGATCACCCTGTGGAAACTGGGACTCAGAAAACATGCAAAAAATGTTAAGAATATGGCTGTGACTATTTTTGTGGGTATTAAATTGGCCTCCATTTATTATTGTTCATGGGTTTCAGTGTTCTGTGGACTGTATATGAAAACAACAGTTTCAACTGTTTGCTTTCATGAAGGGCATAATCTTAGACCCTTTTCAATTCTCGACACTTATTTTGTATCAAGCATTTTCACATACAGTATACCTCACCTTCACGATGATGTCACAAAGGACAGGTAGCTCCACTATTCTAGAGGAGAAAACAGAATCTGAGACATTTATAAAATGTTCAAGTAAGAAGCAAAGCTTAGATTTGATCTCATGGCAATGGGATTCCAAGGCTGTGTTTCTTTCCAGTCCTGTGGCTATAGCCCTTTGCTTAAGGGAATGGATAAGCCTTGGTTGCTAAATCACCCTGCTGTAGAGGACAACGCCATTCCAAGAATAGCCTTCTACTTGGCTTGTGAAATCTTTGGAGATTTGGGGCTATTTGAAACAAATATCTGACTCCTCACTATATTTCATTTCTCTGTTATTGCAAAGCTCTACATGGAATTTGAGATTTTGGCAGTCGATGATTTTTCTCAAGGAAAAGAAACATTAAGACATTTGTTCTTGGAAAAATAAATCAGTGTATGTGACATGTATGCCCACATGTATATACAATAGAGCAATCTATTCAGGATTTATTTTTATAGCAAGGACTGCTGTTATGCAAATATACACAGAACCCCTCAATGTTTTAAAGGCATTTTCTATATGGAGAGCCAGGGTTGGGAAGAAGGAGACCCAGAGAAAGTGGCTGAGGATCTCAAAGACACATCTAACAAATCTACTCTCTCTACCTGGTGTTTAGAACCTTTTGACATTACAACATGAGGTTGTTAAACTCAAGAATGACACAATTGAGTTACAAAAGAAATCACCAAAAAATATTTCAAAGTTCTAAGTGAGTTTACAGCTTTGTGCGGATCTGCATTTAGAGTTTTCCTGGCTATATGTACCTTGGAGGAGGCCACGGTTAGACAAGGCTGCTCTGGATCTAAGCTCTTTAAATGTCTTTGGAATAAAAGTTATACAATGGCAAGTGGTGGTTGGTGGCGGACGCCTTTAATCCCAGCACTCTGGAGGCAGAGGCAGTGGATCTCTGTGAGTTCGAGGACAGCCTGGTCTACAGAGCTAGTTTCAGGATGTGATGCTACACAGAGAAATCTTGTCTCAACAAACAAACAAACGTTCTGCGATGACTTAAAAGTTTATTTCATATTTTAATTTTACCTATAGAGATAAGAGCCCCAGATGCTAATGAATGTCTATTGTGGCTTCTTGAGGAATTCTAGTAATGTAATTCAATGAAAGCATCACTGTCCCTTAGCTTAAGAACTTGAATGACAATAACAATAATACCAGACCCCAAATCCCATTTTTAAGAGCCTCTTAGAATGATTTTTCTCTAGACATTGAGGATTATAGACCAGATTCATAGTAGGGACAGATCTTGCTCTTTACTGTAACCCCACAGTCTGGGGAATGCAGGGCTTCTGAGGCCCAGGTGTGATGCAAAATAAGAAGGATGCCAGGGGTCTGTTTCCTTCAGACCTATGCCTTGAATGCAAAAAGCAATCTCCAAAGCCTTCACATGCTCTTGAAGACCCCTATTCTCAGACTCAAGTATGATTTCACATGTTCATATGTTCACAATGTTCAGGAGAGAACTTGTCCCTCCCTGGTTTAATTAGCATAACTGAGGTTGCAAAGGCACATGGCAAAGATTATGGTTTCCATGACCTCACTGATTCTGCAAAACACACGGAAATTACAGAAAAATGTATGCACTTTTTTTCTTTCTGGGATTAAGTGCAAATCTAATCACACATCTAGGATTCCTCCCCTGAGCCTTCTCTTCTTACCACCCTTCCATCTTCCAAATGCAGATTCTCTTATCCCTTTTCCAAGCACCAAATTCAGTAATCCTTTGCCGTGAATTCAGGGTTAACCGATAGGGACAACCATTTAACTACACTAAGCCAATAGATATGCCTCATTTCCTCCTGGATCCCATTTTGGAAATGATTGCATAGTGCCTAGTGTCAAATGTGCAGTATGTGTATAGCCTTCCCCTAATAGCCTCAGTTGGACAAGTGGGAACTATTTTTAAATTATTTATTTTTATTTTCTGTGGAGAGTGTTTTGCCTGCATGTGTACATGTCTGCCATGTGCCTATAGATGTCAGAAGAAGGAGCCAGATTCCCTAGGACTGGAGTTACCGTAGGATATGAGTTGCCATGAGGGTGCTAGGAGTAGAACCTGGGTTCTCGGAAAAAGAAAAAAGTGCTCTGAATCACTGAACCATCTCTCCAGTTCAGTTATGAAATATCTTTACTCATATAATTGCCATCTTCGTGAGCTCGTATCATGGGAACCAGAAAACACATCTCACTTTTTAGTGGATTCTGTTGGCTTGTGTCCTTATCGACCATCTCAGTGTTTCTCATCATGCTGTTTTTACCATAAGATTATTTCCCAATGACTTATTGCACGCAGAATGCTCAAGAATATATGGCCTATTGGATGCCTTCCTTTTCTGATTTGCTTTTTCTCTTTCTACTCTCCTTATCAGTGACCAGTGCCTGCCCCCCGAAACTACTCTGACAGATATAATGGCCATTCCCAGCTCTACAAGGTGTAGACAGCCAAACTCTGCCCTACAGAAAAGAAAACCCAATATCAGGCCACAGAACCCCACAAATCTCTGAGTTCAAAGTCCCACGAATCCCTGAGCTTGTCCCAAGATTAGGCCACAGACTCCCACCAATCTCTAACTTTGCTGCAAGATCAGGGCGCAAAATACCACCAATCTCGGGCTACCCTGGACCCTCCCCCCCTCGCCGCTCTAAGAAATACTATAAAAAAGCCTGCCTCCTGCTCAGTTCTTTGCTGTTTCTCATCCAAGCGGAGGCAACCACCCTCTGTGTCTCTTCCAATAAATCTCTTGTGTGAGGTTGGTTGTGCAATGTGGCTTTCTTGTGTTTCTTGGCTTCCAACTGCCATTCCCTTCAGAACTTCCTTTCCCTTCAGAATTGCACACTTCCAATCAACATCACCCAAAGACTCTACTCGCATTAACTTTGGGGAAACTTCGAGCTAAGATAGCTACAATAGGACCATTGGAGCCGTTTCCGTTGACCCTGGCTCAAAGGGCAAAGAGGCATGGAGAGATGAGTAAGAGTCCCAGAGTCTCAGACAGACGAGGGGCATTGTCACACAGAAGTTTGACATGAGAAAATACAGTAATTTTGGTTTCTGTTTGTCTCTTTTCCTCAATACAACCCAAGCAGCCCCTGTTGTAGTTCTTCGAATGTTTACTTACCAGTCATCCTACCTGCTTTCATCTCTAGGTAGGTAAAGTAAAGGTCAGGTTTGTAATGAAAACAGGCTTTATACAAGAAGGACCTGGGCTTCCAGCTCAACTTTTCCATTTCGGTGTACTTGGGCCAGCTTAAAAATTCTTTTGAGGTTCAGTTTGTTTTTCTGTAAATTCTGGGCAAAATGCTGATGAGATTAAGTCAGTTAATGAAAAAAAAATTAAACACCTACTACATTTCATACCGTTTATATACTAACCCCTGGGAATAGAGTTGTGATTTGCTGTATTTTCTCCCTGTTTGACATTCACAGCTGAGATCTGGGATCTGGAATCAGACACCTACTGTCACTAAGTCTAGACTGTACTAAATCTCATTGTTTTCACTGTAAGAGGGGGACCTGTATGTGAGAATTCATATCTATGATCAAGGTTAAGCACATAATAACACAGTCGCAACTATACAGAAATGTTCAAAAGATGCGTAAGATCTAGGAAGATTACAGTGGTTCACACTGAGCACTTTATGACATGACATATGCTACTTAAAACATTTCAAATGCATAAGCTTACATAGGCCACCTGAGACATCTTAGATGTAGTCACTTTGCTGTTTTTATCATCTTTACTTTATGAGTAAAGAGTACAGAGAGATCAGATAACTTGACAAAGGTCATAGGACTGATATATGGAGCCAGGATTTGAACCCAGGTGGTATGAATGAAGAATCCGTGGTCTTAACATTATGATTTGCTGATTTGCCTTTTCAAGGTGTGGGCCATGTTGGAGCTTGTTAGAGATGCAGAGGCTCTGGTGGACCCACTCTAGACCTACTGACTCGGAATTTGCATTTCAGTGAGCTGTCCCAGGGAATCACTTTCACATTACAGTTAGAAATTTGATGAGTAAGGGCTTCAATACAGCTACTTCCTAAGGTCTCAGAAGGCCTGGACCAAAAAGAATTCAGTAGAATAATGTGTGCACGTGTGTGTGTGTGTGTGTGTACACACCCCAATTGTGATCAGGAACAGAGTTTGTATACCTAGATGCCCTCCCCTCCTCATAGCTGCCCCAACAGACTCCATGGGTCTCATTCTGCATTTGTCATTGACCACTGGGTATTATTGCTGACAGCTATGCTCTCTCTCACCTTGCTAGTTCAGGAAGGAATTTGCATAGGCGTAATTGTTTTGTTTTCTTTCTTTCTTTGTTGTCATGGTTACACAGTTCATTTGCATCTTCAAGCTTCTTTCATATTAACCTGAAAGCCACGCACAGCATCTCCTTCAGAGAGGAAAAAAGATGTGCATGAAGGGTGAGGGAGAATTCTAATTCCTGAGTGTCAGGGTGATGGTTTTTAGACGAAGGCACTTCTAAGCTAGAAATGATTTTTAGGGTTCAGCCCGAAGTCACAGTTTGTCAGGAGGCCTCCTCCTCAGACCCTGGGGTGGAGCTGTGCATCTTGAGTGCACGCATGTCCCGGTGGTAGCAAGTGTGTTCTGAGGCAGAAAGCAAGTCATTATTGTAATGTGACTCAGTGCAGAGACCATAGGGGAAAAGCATGCTCCTCCAAGGCAATTCCAATCTTTCACAGATCGTGAGGAAAAGTTTACTCATTAAATCTTTGTCTCTGATGATGCCTTTGTCTCTGATGATGCAAGTCATAAAAGAAATGCAAAGCTCTTTGCTCATTTCTCAGCTACTTACCTCGTTTGCATATGATTTTGTGCATTCTTGATCCAATCACCTATATATAGTACACGAGCTGCTAGAGAACATAATGGCTCCAAACACCATTTTATTGGTCATGATTCACAATGGGTGAATGAATTCAGTTGAGTGATTCTTTTCCCTGTGATTTGTCAGCTGGGGCAACAGTTACTTGGATGCCTGAGCACACTAGAATAACCAAGATGACATATTCACAAGGCTAGTGATTGATGCAGGTATTTGATAGAAACCTTGAGTGTCAAGCTGACCAGAACTTTTGGATTCTCTATCCATGTGGTCTGTCTGCATGACTTTGCTTTCTCACAGTATGATGACTGAGTTTCAAAAGGGTCCATTGGTGTAGGACAATTCTGTATTCTGGCAATTATGTTTTAAATAAATGCTGATTGGCCAGTAGCCAGACAGGAAGTATAGGAAGGACAACCAGAGAGGAAGTAGGGGTGGGGCAAGGAGAACAGGAGAATTCTGGGAAGGAGGAAGCCCATTCCTCCCCAGTCCTGTCCCAACCACAGAAGAAGGAAGATGTGATTGCCCTGCTGAAAAAGTTATTGAGCCATGTGACTAACATAGATAAAAAATAATGGGTTAATAGAAGTTTTAAGAGCTAATAAGAAGCCCGAGCTAATGGGCCAATCCATTTATCATTAATATAGACCTCTGTGTGATTTCTTTGGGACTTAACAACTGTGGGAACTGGGAAGGACAGGAAACCTCAGTCAACAGACCATCCCTAGAAAAGACAAAATGTATCAATCAAAAGACAGGAGTGATTCAAGGGAGAAAATTTAGACTGGTCACCACTTGATGAACCTATACAGAAAGCAGATCTAATAGAATAAATTTTGATGTTGTAGGAACTTACTCCCGTAGGTTACCTACAGTTAGACAAAATGGGAGAAAGCAGGATCTGTTCCAAGAAGCTGGAAGCCTCTGAAGAAGGTTGACCAATGATGCAGCTCAGTCCACACTGAAGGCCTGCAAGTTTTCTGGAGAGCTGTTGGCATGAGTGCAAGATTGAAGGCTGAAGAAGCTGGAGCCTGACATTCATGTTTGGTGGCAGCAGAGAAATATACACTTGCTCAAGTCCAATCAGCTTCCCCTTTGTGGATATTTTGTTCATTCCCATCCCCATTGTACGGGCTGGCAGTGCCCACATTCAGGGTGGATCTTTCCTTCTAGTTTGTTGATACAAATGCCAGTTTCTTTGGAAATACCCTCCCAGGCATGCCTGAAGATGTACTTTGCCATTTTTCAAGGTGTTTCTCAGCATACTTAAGCCCACGACCAAGATCCCTTATCCCTTGCTGATCTCTTTCTTTCTTTCTTTCTTTCTTTCTTTCTTTCTTTCTTTCTTTCTTTCTTTCTTTCTTTCTGTTCACAGTTTCTTGAATATTTTTCTACTTATGCCCTTTGGAATTTTTATTCAACCATTAACAAAATTCTCTCTAGCCTAAATGTATTCTTGGAAGTGTCCCTATCCATCTTATTTGGGTGTATATGAACCCCAATTTCCCCTGAGGACACAGCTTTACCTGTTACTTTCTGAAGTGTTGGCTGCAGCTCTGATTTCTAATTCCATCCTTTCTTTCTCCTACGAATACCACATGTCTGTCCAACCTTAAATCTTGGACCATTAGACTCTGACACTCACCTCCACCTCTTCATTAGTCGTCTGCTAATTATATGTCACTCTCTCTTCTTTCTCGAAGATTGTAGGTCTCTGCTGTCACTGCACTACTGCTCCTGTCCCGATTCTTGAGGATTTCCATACAATGCTTCTCTGCCATCCCTCCAGTCGTCTTGTCTAACCTCATCTGCATACTCCCACAGCCACCCTCTGCAACTGTTTCCAGTTTCTTCACTTCTTTCAAAATCTCTGTTTGTCTGAGACATCAAATCCAAGTACTTGTTTTGGTTTTGTAGAAGAAGAGCAGAGGGATGATGGAATTTCTGGGAATGCTTGTAATGCCTTCTGGATTAATAACAGGATGGTTTTAGCCAGTTCGTTGAAGGGCTGCTTTACAGGCATGGGCAAGCTTCCCACCAGCTTCTAAATGCACTGAGGTTTAGCATAGCGTGGCGGACAATACAGAGGAGTCATGCTGCATTTCGAGCCCAAAGGGCTCAGTTTGAGATTGACTTTGTGTGTTGGCCATTGCAGTTCATGGGGAAATCCACATAGTTTCTCTGACTATTACTTTACTTGTAGAAAACATTGAAACTATTCAGCCGAGTCTGCCTCATTGGATTTATTTTTATTTTTGAATTTTATTTCATCTTTATTTGATTGGGTTTGCATACAAAGTAATGGGATTCATGATAACATTTCCACATGTATGTGTTGTTATTATAGGGTTCTTTGAGGGTTAAATAAAATAACATATGTGGTGTTTATCTTCAAACTGTAAGGTACCAGATTTTGGTCTGAACAATTTCACAGGAAACACAATTTTACCAAAAATATTCCTAATTTTAGAAGAAATGGAGGTGTATTTGAAAGTTTTGTCAGGTAGATCTGGCTGTAAGAGACTGTTTAGTGCTGATACATGCTCATACCTGTTCCTAGTGTCCAATTCGGCCACTTTGGCTTCATCTTATGACTAAAAGGACTTTCGAGTTTTCAAAAGCTGTAAGCTTTTGAAAAGTAATATAAAGGGTTATCACAAACCAGATAACATGCTGATGTGTTGTTGTGAAAAATGGATATAATTTTTAACCACATGGTGTTCTTAGCTGGTTTAGGCTAGTCATCAATACGTGACTGTGAAAAGAATGGGAATAAGACATGCTTAGTCTGGGAGGGCCTGGACTCGGTAGCTTTGACTTGGCCATTCTACAGAGAAGACCAGCCCAAGGAGTTGGGAGCAGAAGGAAGCTGGCCACCAATTAGATGGGGGGAGAGATGTTTACATTTTTTACTGCTACTGTAACAAATTCTAACTATTTTAATTGCTTAAAAATGACATGGGTTTATGATATTATAGTCCTGAAGGTCAGAGGTTCTCATAACATGGTGTTAACGGAACTACATTCCTTCTGGAAGTTCTGTAGAAACCACACTTCTTTGACTTTTCCAGCTTCTGGAAACCATATTTTAGTCATAGCTCAATTTTTTTCATTTTCAGAATAAGCAATATAATATTTTGAAATCTCTCTGACCTCTTACCTCTGATGACATCATCATATGTTTTTCTCTGACTCTGACTGTTCTGTCTCTCTACAGCTCTTATAAAGATGCTTGTGATTATAGCAATTCTACTAGACAATCTAGAATATTCTCATGTCAACATAATCAAATCTACCATTTCTTTTTACAATATATGATAGTGTATTATGGGTGACTGGCTGTGAAATCTGTCGCTGGTTGATCACCAGGGTTGATTTGGCTGATCTGGCTGGTTATACAGATAACCCCTCCCTCCCTCAGAATTCCATGAATCTTAGTGCTCAGTTGAAGAGGAGCCTTCCCCAAATAGAGGAGAATCAGTCTTCAGTCGAGGGCATATGAGTGTAGGGACATAGCCCCACCCATTGGGGGCGTGTTCGCCTTGGGCTAATGTTTACGGATAAATCTGCCGGGCATGAGCCCAGCAGCCCTTTTCTTTTGCTCCGCTTTTCCAGTACACCGCGGGAACCTGTGGTCCTGTAAGTTTATTTCCTTATTAAAGCTGTATATATCTATATAATCTGTCTACATTCATTTGCGCCACCACATTTGGCACCCAACGTGGGGCTATTTTGCCCCCGACCCGGCACAGGGGGCGCGCAAGCTCCACCTTTCCCGGCTAGTTGCCTGAGCTCAGGAAGGCGATTTACAGCGCGCTCCCTGCTCGCTTTCCCTTCCCCCACTCCAGGTCACTACAGTCGCAGAGCAGCGACCCCCCACAGAGCAGTTAATAGCTCCCTGCTTCTTCCAAACCCTCACTGCCTGATTTAAGTGAGGCCCCCCCCTCACTTAAAGAGGAAGAAGAAGGGGGTAACTGGTTTTTTGGGATGATTGGTATTTGTGAATTACTGTCTATAAAAAATTGTACTGGTACTGTTTCTTGTATATTGATATGTTAAATATTAAATATGAGTGTTCCTACCTCTATTTTTGTATGAGTATGCTTATAACTTTGTCCATATTGTATTGATACATCTACCATATTACATTGTACATTTCTACCTCTGATACTATGACATTGTTTACAGTTGAAGATCATTGTCTTCATATATTGCACAGTTGTTTATTCTTTTAGTCTTCAAAGTTAGATAGGTATTGAAAATTATATGTTTGTCATATTTATTTTTAAGTTTATCAGGTCTTTTAGTTACATAGAGATTATATTTAGTATAGATAGTATGATCTTCAGCCTCTTCGAAGAGCTGCAAAAAATGGCCTTTAATCTAACCTAAAATTTCTATGCCAAAGAGACACAATTACTCCTGGCAACACCACTCTACTCCCGAGAGAACGTTGAGCACCAAAGACACTCCACTGGGAGCTTGTCTTCTTGGCAGAACTGGCCTTTGGGTTAAAAAAAGCCCATACCTCAACTTCTGACAAAGATACAGAATATCCCTAAGTGGATAAAACAGGATTGTCTTATCTTGCCAAGACAGGGTAGGATAGTCCTAAGAAAGTTCCTTGCCTTTAATAATGGTATGCCAGTTATGTTAGGCCTTAGCCAAAGTTGGTTGACTCAACATTGCAAACGAGACTTTGGGTGATTGCCCAGGTAGTCAGTTGTCTCTGTCAATTGTTACACATTTTGGATATCTCTCGATTGTTAAGTAATATTTATTCCCTTCTCAGATCTTTGACGGAGTTGAAGATTATATAATTGTAGTTACTCTCTATGTTATTTAGACTCCTTGAGATAGAATGTTTAACAAAAGTTTTGTCCTCAATATTGTTTGTTATATTTATTATTTGTTATTATTGTATATAGTTGTATTTGGTTTGGTTCTATCTTATTTAGACAAAAGGGGGAGATGTAGGGACATAGCCCCACCCATTGGGGGCGTGTTCGCCTCGGGCTAATGTTTACGGATAAATCTGCCGGGCGTGAGCCCAGCAGCCCTTTTCTTTTGCTCCGCTTTTCCAGTACACCGCGGGAACCTGTGGTCCTGTAAGTTTATTTCCTTATTAAAGCTGTATATATCTATATAATCTGTCTACATTCATTTGCGCCACCACATATGAGTAGATTGCTTCCCTGCTAGAACGCCCAGACAAGCTCTCAAGATAATGTATTACGGGTTCTAGGGACTCAGATGTCAACATCTTTGATGCGGAGCTGTCATTCTGTCTACCATAAAAAGAAAGAACATTTTAGGTGACAATATATGTGCTAGGACTGGAGAGATGACACAATTGTTATGATGGTTGCTGCTTTTTCAGAGGACTCCAGTTTGGTTCCCAACATCTATACTGGGAAGCTCATACTTACAAATAACTCCAGCTCCAGAAGATTTGACTTCTGGTCTCTGGTCTTCATGTTTACCTCCATTCTTCTGGTCTCCATGGGCACAAGCAGACACAAGTCAAACCTTTGCACAGACACACAGTATATATGCTCATAAATGAAAATAAATCTTTCTAAAAGAACAATATATGCTAAATACCTGGGATTCAATAGAACATCTCAAAATGAAGAGTGAAAGTAGATCTGTGTGGCATGGGCCAGGAATTAGAGAGGATGGAACATTAATGGGCTGGAACTAGATCATGAGGATGTTTCAGGATGTGTCGAACAACTTTTATTGGTTCCTGAAGCCATGGAAAAACATCTGTAGTATTTAAACAGGGGAGTTGCTATGTTCATACTTATACCCAAGGAGATAATTTTGTTATTGGGTGTGGAGGATGGACTGAGGGAACTAAGAACTGAGCTCAACAATGGCGATAACTTGCTTGAGTTTGAAATGAGAAGATGGAGGATGAAGAAGAGGCACAGGAAGAAATGCAGCAGGGCTTGAATAGCACTTGGTCACTAACCTTCAGAGAGAGAGAGAGAGAGAGAGAAGTGAAGGGTGCCAAGAGCTAATATTTGGCTTAAGTCTTGCACTCTTGGGATGAATAGTGGTTGCAATCATTGAAATAGACTATGAAGAAGGACCAAATTTGCTTCAGACATTCATGAGTTTTGTTTTGGATTGCTCACGTGGTTGTCCTTGAACCATACTCGAGGAAGTTGCAACCCAGCCATGGAAAGTGGAGACAAATATTCATGCCATCTTCACATAAATGTATGCAGTCTAGGTATGATGAGACTGTGTTAGGAAGAGTAGGTGGGGGAGATAAGGTGAGGACAAAGAATTGAGAAAGCACAAACTAATCCTTAGAAAGGCATATGGACCACTCAGGAAACTGAGAACTCAAAAAGGTGCTAGATAAGGTGAATATTGTTAAAAGTAATGAGTGGTCATCAGTTTGCAAACCAAGTAAGAGGAGAACGTGGGGGAAATATAGTGACTTAATGATATTATTAATGAAATTCTTCATACGTGTAACATGTCAGGACAGTTCTACTTCTTTTACCTGATAAAGTAACTGAGTCATACTAAAAGAAAACAACCAACATGAAATCATAGGAACCTGAACTGTGTGGGTCCAATTTCTAATTCTGGTTCCTCAGTCCTTAGCCTACAGCCCCAGGTTGAGTTAATAGCCTTCTCTCTCTCTTTTTTTTTTAATTTATTTTTATTCTTTTTTAAATTAAAATTTCCACCTGCTCCCCGTTTCCCATTTCCCTCCCCCTCCTCCCACATATTGCCCCCTCCCCCACTCCCCTTTCCCTATCCCCACTCCTCTTCTCCTCCCCCCACTCCATTCCTCCTCCCTCTCGATACTGAAGAGCAGTCCAAATTCCCTGCCCTGTGGGAAGACCAAGGTCCTCCCACTTCTATCTAGGTCCAGGAAGGTGAGCGTCCAAACAGGCTAAGCTCCCACAAAGCCAGTTCATGTATTAGGATCGAAACCTAGTGCCATTGTCCTTGGTTTCTCATCAGCCTTCATTGTCCGCCATGTTCAGAGAGTCCAGTTTCAACCCATGCTTATTCAGTCCCAGTCCAGCTGGCCTTGGTGGGCTCCCAATATAGTTCCACTGTCACAGTGGGTGGGTGCACCCCTCGTGGTCCTGATTTCCTTGCTCATGTTCTGGGAACTTACAGGTGAGGTGGCATGGGGCTAAGGGGAAATGGGGTGAGAAACGTGAGAAGGGGAGGATGGGAGGAGCTTGGGGAAATGGGATGGTTGGGATATAGGAAGGGTGGATACGGGAGCAGTGAAGTATATATCCTAACTAAGGGAGCCATCTTAGGGTTGGCAAGAGACTTGACTCTAGAGGGGTTCGCAGGTGTCCAGGGAGATGTCCCCAGCTGGTACCTTGGGCAACTGAGGAGAGGGAACCTGAAATGACCCTATCCTATACTGATGAATATCTTGCATATCACCTTAGAACCGTCATCTGGCGATGGATCGAGACAGAGACAGAGACCCAATTTGGAGCAACGGTCTGAGCTCTTAAGGTCCAAATGAGGAGCAGAAGGAGGGAGAACATAGCCTTCTCTTTTGTCGAAGTCAAAAAAAAAAAAAAGTGTAGCACTCAGTTGGGTAAGGTTGCACATACCTGTAAATCCAGAACTTGGGAGTCTAAGGCAGGAGGACTGTTGTGAGTGTGGGGCTAGTTTGAGTTACATAGTGAGTCATAATGAGCTCCAGGCCAGCATGGGCTACAGAATGAAGCTGGGCATACACTATAAACAACTGTACTCAAGCAGTTGTCAATTGATAATATGAACAACCCACATATTTCTTTCTGACATATCTTAGTCTAGTTCTCAGGAATCAGCAGTTCTTATTCATGTATTACCTTAAGGTCCTGATTCATAATCCAACAAAACTTTGTCCCATTCATCTAAGTATGCTTCAAACAAAAACAAGAACAAGAACAAAAAAAAAAAAAAAAACAAAAACACACAATAGCTCCAGTCTTCTCACATGTCTAAGAGATTATGTTCCCATTGTATGTTCTATTTCATTCCTATCTTAGATTTGAATGTGTTTAATAACAAATCTTTGTGGAGACAAAACAAAAAGCTATTTTTTTTTATAGGAAAGAGGATGTGGTTACCGTGAGAGAGCTGTCCGGCATTGCACTGAAGTTTGAGTTCATAGCTTGTCTCTTGAAAATCACCATGAAACAGTTTCCTGCCAGCGGTCTTTTAATTAAGAAATGGGGTCATAGCACTTGCTGCAAGTGAAGGCAGCAAAAAGAAGTTATGAGAGGCCTGAATATGACTTATTTGGTAAATTGAGAAGCAGAAAGTTCTGCCCAATTTTACTTGTTGTCAACAGAACTGCATATACATATGGAAAAGTTATGTATAAGAAAGTTCATAGCAATGCTGTTGCCCAAATCCCCAAACTGAAAAAAGAGGCCCAAGCACTTATTGTATCAGTTAGCTTATTCTGTATAACAAATGACTGCAAAGCAACACTTCATGCTTCTGTGGATCAGCCATTAGCTTGGGTCAGGCTGAGTCATTGTACTGATTCAAAATAACCGTGCGTAGCTGGTCTTTTCCCAGACCTGCACACCTAAATATTCCTTAGTATGGTGAGCAGCCATGAGATATCCAGGGACATCTAACAACAGATGACTGATACAAGGTCACCTCTGGCTCTTTCATTCTTTCTGTCGCATCTTCTTCAATGTTTCCTGAGCCTTGAAGGGGGTGATATAGATGCCCCATTTATGGCTGAGCATTCAACTATCACTTTGACCAGATAAAAGCCTCTGTAGTTATTGCTGTCCACTTCAAAAAGAAGCTTCTATGCACTGTCAATACTAAGATAGATGTAACTTCGGGAGTAAGGCAAAGGAATAGAACATCAGGACAAAATTTCAAGCATACAACTAATCTGGAAGGAAAGCAGAAAGAATGATCAAAAGTGGTAAGTTAAATGCCATGTCACTTGACTCATTAGATCCCAGATTCCACTTCTAAGATCAGCTACAGTTAGATGGGATCCCAGGTGTTCTTTTGTGGAAGCCCTCTCTGTGTTTTGCGTATGAGTGGACTGGAATCCTGCGGCGCCTGTAAACAGTGAAGCCCAGTTTGAACATATCTATTTGGGGGTTGAAGAGATGGATCAGCAGTTAGGATAACTTACTGCTCTGGTAGGGGACCCAGGCTGTTCCCAGCACCCACATCAGGTGGCTCGCAATTATCTATAACTCCAGTTCCAGGAAATCCGATATCCTATTCTGGCCTCCACAGGCACCTGCTTGCATGTGATGCATAAAAATCCATACAGACACAGATATACATGCACATGATAAAAACAACTTTTGAAACAAAAACAAAATCTTCATCTTTCAAGTTTCAATTCTATGCTTTTTCCAATACACACTCACAATATCTTTCCTAACTCAAATATTTTTTCTCTTTAAAGAATTATTATTTTTTAAAAAGAAAACAATCTTTTTCCATTATACATACCAATCCAAGTTCCCACTCCCTCCCCTCTCCCATTTCCTCCAACTCCTCCCCATCCACTCCTCAGAGAGGGTAAAGCACATTGCTTTAGGGAAGGTCCAAGGCCCTCCCCACTATATCTAAGCTGAGGAAGGTATACATCCAAAGAGAATGGGTTCCCAAAAAGGCAGTACAAGCAGTAGGGATAAATCCTGGCCCCACTGCCAGTGACCTCTCAGTCTGCCACAGCCATGCAACTGTCACCCACATTCAGAGGAACTAGTTTGATCCTATGCTTGTTCCTTCCCAGTCCGGCTTGAGTTGATGAGCTCCCATTCAGTGGGTGTATCCATCACGGTCTTGACCACTTTGCTAACCCAAACATTTTTAAGAAAATTTATTTGAAATCCAAACTGGTGATACTCAGCTCTGCCTTCCAACTTGATGGCATAATTTGTGAAGAAACTGAATTTGTGCTCTATTTCTATTAGGGATTGAGGAGTGAGGGAAAGACAGAGATGGATATTTCTAAAGCTCAGCCAAAGGAGTATTTGGCCCACTCTTTAACAAAACATACACCAATGATATGTGAGGGTGTTTGCTCTCTTAGGCAGAGATGCACTTGGCCAAAAGGCACTGTGACAGGAATAGGATTTTCAGCAGAACTCTGGAACAACTAACCGAATAATCAAGACGCTTTAGAACTGCATAGTTTAAAACCATGGGGAGGGAGCTAGCGCTGTGCCTCAGTTAACAGAGTGCTTGCCTAACACACTTGAGGATCTGATTCAATTCCCGAGCACTGTGAAAACTGGGTGTAGTGTACACATGTAATCCCACTACTTGGGAGGTGAAGGCAAGAAGATTGGAAGTTGAAGGCCATTCCTGGTTGCAGAGCAAGTTTGAAGTCAAACGTGGGAACCTGTCTCTAAAGAAAAAATGAAGGGGTGTCCTATGTATTTTATAAAGATAAAATGACTGGGATTTACTTTAGGCTTTTCTATGACATAAAATGCAAAGCTTAGGTGAGGTCAGCTTCATATATAAACATCCTAATGTCTTCAGGATTTTAGGATGAGAGGGAGAGAGAGAGAGAGAGAGAGAGAGAGAGAGAGAGAGAGAGAGAGAGAGAGAGCAGGGATGAGGTGAATGAGCAAGTGAGCGAGAATGAGGGTGAGTTGAGTTTGGGATCAGAGCCGCTATTGAAGAACAATCATGACAGAAGACATAATATAGCAGTTACTAACACTTGTGAGACCAGAAACTTGAAGCCAGAGTTGATTAGGGTAAAAGGAAGACTTCTACCAAACAGAGATGCTAAGCACTGGGCTGAGCTCCTGAAGTTCAGGTGAAGAGAGAGAGAGATCATGTGAGCAAGTGTGTGTGTGGGGGGTCAAGATCATGATGGGGACACCCACAGAGACAGCTGACCTGATCTAGTGGGAGCCACTGACTCTGGACTGACACCTGGGGAACCTGCAAGGGACAGAACTAGGCCCTCTGAATGTGGGTGATGGTTATGTGACTTAATCTGTTTGGGGGCCCTGGCAGTGGGACCAGGACTTATCCCAGTGCATGAACTGGCATTTTGGAGCCCATTCCTTATGATGGGATACCTTGCTCAGCCTTGATACAGGGGGATAGGAGCTTGTTCCTTCTTAAATTTGGAATTCAAGATTTTGGTGATTCCACAAGGGAGGCCTTATTCCCTCTGAAGAGTAAGTGGGGGTAGGGTGGGGGGAGGTGGGAGAAGGGGAAGGAGGAGGAACTGGGGTTGGAAGATAAAATTTAAAAAAATAATTAAATTAAATTTTTTTTAGAAAGGTGCATAGATCCTAAAATTCCCAGAGTGACATAAAATGCATTGTTATTGCTTTTTATGTCTTTCTGCTGTTAATGAGTCAGCAACAAAGTGGGGAGTTATTTAGGAATGTTTTAGTTTATATAACAGGAAACATAACTAACACTTTATTAAGCCAAAACTTCATGTAACAGGAGGGTAGAGCAGAAATTCTTGGATTATTTCTTCAGCTTCATGTTGTTTGTTGAATTTTGTTGACATGGTGTGATTCTCTGACATTTTCTCCCTAGAATGTGTATAATGACTTTCACAGTTCTATGCAAACCAATCTCCAAAGTACAATTTAGGGAAACAAGAAAGAAAAGTATTCTTATATTAGAAAAATATTACTCTTAGGATCACCTGGGAGACTTCATTTCTGTCTGGATATGTTTCTCATTCCAATACTAATATATGAGGGTAAGGGTAGGTAAGTATATGTATACACACACACGTATATGTATGTATACATATATGTTGATGTGTGTGAGTGCAGATGCATGCACAGTTGAGTCTGTTCATGTATGTATGGTCAGAGTTTGATGCTGAATGTCTTCTTCCTCCACTTTCCACTTTATTTACTGAGGCAGGCTCTCTTTCTGATACCATAGCTTGCTAATTTGACTAGTTAGTTAGCTTGTTTGCCCTGGGGAATCCTTGTATTTGCTTCCTGAGAGCCAGGATAAAAAACAGAAAATAAAACAAAAAACAAGCTGGTATACTCATTCAGCTTTTACTCAAATGCTGGGGATTGCAAATTCTGGCCCTCATGCTCAAGTACTTTACCCACTGAGCTCTCGCTTTAACCCTTCTTCTTAGCTCTTCTTCTATTATTATTAATTATTATATTATTATTATTTCAAGGATTTAATGTGGTTCAGTCAGGCCTTAAACTTGCTATGTGATTGAGGCTGTCCTGGAATTCCTAGGTGTGTACTACCATGCCAAGATTGTTTGATCTTTTGAGACAGTGTCCAAGCTGGCCAAGAAGTTGCCCAAGAACTGGGGAAATGGCTTTTTTATTATATAAAATAATTTTAAATTTAAATATATTTTAATCATATTCTTCCCCTCTGCCAAGAACTTTCAGAGCCTCTCCCCTTCTGTACCCACTCAAACCCTTTCTCAAAATATAGCCAGAAACCCAATACAACAACAAAACCCTTAAGTTAAGAAAGCAAAATAAAATAACTCCCCAAAAGACTAAAATAAAACAAAACAAATAAAAGCATGCACACGTGCACATGCGCGCACGCACACATACACACACACACACACACAGAGAACGGTGTGGAGTCTATTATATTTTGGTCAACTGTTCCGAAACATGAGACCTTCCCTGGAGTTGATATGCCACCCAATGTCACTACAATGGGGAAAATTGGTTTTCCCTCTCCCAGCAGGTATAAATGACAGTTCAATTGTTAACCTTTATCCTACTGGCTAGGTATTCATTCATTCATTTTTAAATATAGCAAAATAAATATAATAAGGTAAAGTAAAAACTATTACATCAAAGTTGAACAGGATAAACCAATAGAAAGAAAAGAACCCAAAGAGAAGGAACAAGAATCAGAGACCTCCTAGTTCACAGACTCAGGAATTCCATACAAATGCTAAAGTG
Organism: Chionomys nivalis; assembly: GCF_950005125.1. Classification (NCBI taxonomy): domain Eukaryota; kingdom Metazoa; phylum Chordata; class Mammalia; order Rodentia; family Cricetidae; genus Chionomys; species Chionomys nivalis. Next base: position 132,695,563 of record NC_080112.1, read on the forward strand.
GAAGCCATGACCTGGTGCAGACCTGTGCGGGCCCTGTGTGTGCTGCTTCAGTCTCTGTGAGTTCATATGAGCGTTGTTCATGTTGGTCTAGAGGGCCTTGTTTTCTTGGTGTCCTCCATTCCTTCTGGCTCTGACACTCTTTCCACCTCTTCTTTAGGGTTCCTTGAGCTCTGAGGGGAGGGATTTGATGGAGACATCCCATTAGGGCTGAGTGTTCTAAGGTCTCCAATGCTCTGTACAATGTCTGGCTGTGTGTCTCTATATTTGTTCCCATCTGCTGCAGGAGGAAGCTTCTCTGATGATAGCTGAACAAGGACTTGAATATATGGTACTCTTCCTCTCTATGTTTCTTCAATGTTGAGATTACAGCTCTATACCACCATGCCTATCTTACCTTAATCTATTCTTAGAAACCTTGTCAGGAAGTGGAAAGCTGCTGATTTTTTTAAAAAATCTAATTAATTTAAATAAGAAAATGTATAAGGCAGTCTGTCCATATCTAAGATTTTCAAACTACTTTCAGAGATCAGAAAATATATCAAGTCAGTGGTGAGGATCATTTCTGTAAGACCTATGGAAAGTAAATGCTTACAGTTTAGTTTGTACATAGAATATAATATCACAAGGAAAAAATAGTACTGGTAGGAACGGTGAAGGAGAAGGCAAATGGGTCATTTCTCAGAAGGTGAATTCTTTGGCTTACATTATTTGCAAATTTCTCCGCTTGGGGGAGGAGGAATTTGTGGCTATTTTGTATTCTAACTACACTTAAATAGCCTAGAAATCACTCTCCGGGTAAGAAGAAAGATGGGTATGAGAGCGCTTTGAAACAAGCAAAGTTGCACGTTCAGTGCAGAAAGGCTAAAGCAATTCAAATGGTAACCCTCTACCCCCCTCACTTGGCTCTATATATGGAGCAGAACATTTGGGGCTCATTCAAACACGATATTTAATTCAAATTTGTTCCATATGACATGCTCTCACTAGTAGATGAATGCTCAGTGCAATTGGTGAAGCCATAGCACTTCTTGCAGAATATTTGCTGTGTTTGGGAAATGAGAAAGACAATAGAGTGGGAGGAAGAGGGAGTCAGTTCAGAAGCGATACAACTTCTCCAGAGTATTTATGACAGTTAGAAGTCACTAACTGAAGAGTTGTTGCATGCCATATATATGTATCTGGACAGGGGGGATCAAGTGGGCTTGATTGACTTTTCATTAATCACAGGCACTCATTGAGGGTGTACACATTGCCAACCTAGGCCAAATGAGTCTATTCTCATAGAGAAGGATGGGGTGGTGGTGGTGGTGGCTATTGTGTAGGCTGCTACACATGTCTGCCACAAGATAGTTGTTCTCTTCCAAATTTCTTGGAAAAAATGCAAGTAGTTAACTGGGGGGGGGCATTAATAGGATGTACATATAATTTTACTCACAGAAATAATAAGTCATTGTGGTTCTTGTAAATACTATACTGAAAGTAATTGATGGTTAGCTAGCTGCTGATGCAAGAATTCTTCAGTATCTGAGACAGGCAACCCTCCGCATCGCAGAAAATGGACCAGTTGCATTGAGATTAAAGATGCATTCACATAATTGTCCCTTTCAGTTATCCAAACTGGCATGTCTCATTTTGCTCTCCAGCCTTGGAAAGGCTCTCATGACCATCTCTTAGGGCCATCAATCATTAGTATGAGACATATATTAAGTCACTTTTTAAACGGTTCAACTTAGTACCTTTCCCCTTGGGTTTACTTATAGTGGTGCTGAGCTATTGATTCATCGATCCTTTTTCCGGCTCTGATTGTATGTTAAGTATTTTGCTTAGTTTTGTGAAAAAAAAAACTGAGTCAAATCAAAAAGGACATTTCCCTCAAGGAACTCATAGTCTAACATGTAATATGACATACATGGCAATTCTGAAAGATAGGATGTAGTATCTGTGCCATAAAATAAGACAAATGGCTATTTCAGGAAAATTTATATTGCTATGTATAAAATGTCCATCTCTTTAAGATAGCAACTTAAGATACCTATTCTAAGGATCCTTGAGCCTCTAGAAAATCTACATATTGATTTCAGGGGAATTATCTTAAAGTATATGAAAACTATATATTTGATTGCTTTATTCCTAGGACAGCATCCTTAATTTTTTGTGAATCTTAAATGAAAACATTGTTTAATTCACTACAATACTTCCACTTCTGAAAACATATCTTTTTTTGGAAACCTATAAGAAAATGATCAGACATTTAGGCACAAATTTATTAAGAATGTTTGTTATAGTCATCATGTGCAATAGTATAAACTAGAAAGAACTCAAATATCAAACAACTGAGAATTAGTTAATTGTAGTACATCTGCACAATGGGATTTATACTTCTATTGAAATGAGACATCAAAAAGTTAATGACATGAAAATATGTTCATGATAAATGTGTAGTACAATTGTATCCATGGTTTGTTCTCAATTATAACATCATTGTAAAGTCCAAGGGGATAACACAAGAAAATGTTCACAATGATTATCTTGGTGTGTTGTGGGATTAAGAATGATTCTATTTCTTTAATCTTTTCGATACTTCTCAACATTTCTTCAATGAGCATGAATCACTTCAAAATTGGACAGATGTAGTGTAAGAACTAGTTGGAATATCATGACAACCTATAATGAGAGACTTCATTTAACATGTTATGTTATTTGATAGGGTCTTACCTCTCTCAGGCTGGTCTAAAACTTCCTGTGTAGCTTATGGTGACCTTGAACTTCTTCTGATCCTCCTGCTTCTACCTCCCAAACTCTGTCATTATGGCCATCCACCACCATGCCTGGTTTATGCAGTACTGGAAATCAAGCCCAGGGATTCACGCATGTTAGGTAAACACTCTTCCGATTGAGCTACATCCCTAGGTCCATAGGGTGCATTTGAAAATAATTTGAATGATCTCTTAAAGGAGCTGTGTGTGTGCATGCATGCATGCGTGTGTGTGTGCGCGCATGCGTGCATGTGTGTGTGTGCAGCATAACTTCAAATCACAGTCAAAGCCTTGACCTTTTGAGGGAACTAAAAGAAGGTAATGGTTGAAGGTGTTCAAGGGGAAAAGTTCATGTAGAAAATGCTGTGTGATTACTCTCCCCAGAAGTCTGGCTACAGAGAGGTCTGGGCCTCTTTCAAGAAAACAGCAGTATAGCAGGGTAGGCCAACTCCTAAAGCCTCTTAAAAACTCCTGGGTTGCGGCCTGTGCTGTCCAGTGACCTTTTCTTTTCTGTGATAGGGAATTCAACATGGGGTTACACTGAACAAATTATGCAAGAATGGAGTAATCAAAGCTTAGACAGATGGACTTTTAGGGAAAGGGATTAGTGAAAAATTCAGAGGGTGGGATTATAAGATTTATGAGAGAAAGATGAGAAAGCAATAAATAAATAAATAGACAAATAAATAACCTGTTATATATTGCTTTGCAACTTAAGTTGCTTGGTAGCCAGATGTCTTAGTGTGAAACTGTAAATCTTAATCCCTTATATATCTAGAGGAAAGCAAAAGCTAGTAACAGATTGATTAATGCCATATGGTGTAAGATTACACTGCATAATGTTTATTAGAACATTTTACTATTCTGCATTAGCTTTAACGAGACAGTAATTTTTTTAGGAACTAATTATGCATTTTGACCCATTAATTCATTTGGGAAATAACACTTAAGAAATTCACTTAAAAAGAGAAAACTAGCTATTTATACAAGCTACTTTTATACCAGAAGAAAAAAATATTAAAAACCAACTCACATGAGAACTGATATACTTAAATATAACAAAAGAAGGAAATGTATTATTACCATGAAAATGTTAATTTATAGACTTGATAGTTATATGGATAAAGCAATCAATTTATGTTAGGAGAAAGCAAAAAACTATGGATTTTTGTATTTTGTTGAAGATTTATTTGTACAATACTGAGTCAGTCTAAAGAATAGTAGATAGTAAAACATTAAGAGAACTTAGGAGTGGGGACATTTGAGCTGAGCAGTTTTATTTTGGAAACAAGTGTTCAACTCCATTTCTTTATATAATGTCCCTACATATGGGGGGACTAGAAACCAAAGAGCTTTATTTCCCAGAAACCCTTGCCAGTCAGCTTCCAGGATAGAGTATACCAGTGAGAACCTTCCTCTTAAGATTTGGAAGGCGGAATTGGAGTTCAAACCATTATAATAGCAACAAGACGGGGCGTGGACTTTGACAGATAGTAGGTGCGAAGATTCTCACCCCTTTATACTTAGCTACTTGCATATCACCTATTCAAGTGCTGTTGATCATTAGCTAGGCGCAGTTTCCCTTGATCTCCATTTCCTAGGCCTCTAATGACATTGGAAGCATTTCATTCTCTGAATTAAATATTTTCTTCATCTATCTAGACTAATGTCTAAGTTTCTGGCCAAACTGTGAGTGATATAGTATCTTTGCAATCACAGTATTTGCTTTCTCTTATAAACTTATTAAATGGGTGAAACATAATTCATCTACTATCTTTTTATGTCAATGTAGGTTAAATGTATTAAAAATATATGCCATTACAGTATTTCTACCTAGAAAACTTATACAATGTTTTACAAGCTGTCACCAACTGTTTTTAAAACTCTAGACGATACTCCTTACACAAAGTGGAGTGGATGAATAGACAAGGTTTGAAAATAATAGTATATATATGTGTGTTATAGGGGACTCCAAGCATCAGCTTACAAATGGCATGAAAACAGTGTATGACATGAGTAAGTCCAAATTGAGTCTATTTATTTATTCATCTAGACATAATCTATATTATTTTGAAAAAAAGCCCAGACTCTGTCCTGCATGCCTAGTTACTAAAAGAACATAGTATATATGTTCACATATTTTGTAAGTGCATATACATATATTGCAGGCACATGCATGTGTCCTGCATGCCTAGTTACTAAAAGAACATAGTATATATGTTCACATATTTTGTAAGTGCATATACATATATTGCAGGCACATGCATGTGTGACGTTTTTGTTCCTGTAGAAATATGCAAATGTAACTGAAAAGCATCCTTCAGCAACTTGAGGCACTTCACACCATCTCCTTTGTTTCCTTTGAACCATTTCATTTTATTGGAGGGAAATCATGAGCTATGGGGTCCAGTGCCAATCAGGGTATTTCCATGGACCCTTTGCTTACAAATGCCCTTTGCTCTATGCAGAGCCCTTTGCAGGGTCACTTTGCAACATTTCTATCAAGATATGGAATCTATTTCATAACTTCTTTGAAACTGGGCTTGACCACAAGACTTGTTTTTAACCAATGGAGTTTAAATAAAAACATGGGACTGGAAATTTGAGAAGAATTTCTGTACTGGCCTTACTCTTTTTGATGTTTTTAGTAACCTTGAAAAGCCTTCCACATTAATAACCTTGAACCTACCTAAGTGATCTGTGACCCAATTACCTCCATTTCCACAAACACTGTCCAGGGTCGTGTGACAGCCAGCACAACCACCAAGCATGTCAGCAAAAGCAACCCAGACAAACTAAACTTTCCCATCAAGTGGTACTTAGACATCTAATTCTAGGCAAGAGCATCAGAAGAGCCGCCCAGCTCTTCCCAGACCATCCTGCTGACCCATGCAGTCATAGACTAGTGATTATTGTTTTAAGTCATTGAGTTTTACAGTGGTAAGAAATACACTGGGTATAAAGCTGTGAGCCTGGGCCAGAAATTGAGACTATTTTCCCTGTCTTTCAATTTATTTTATCTTTTTTTAAAAAGGGCCCTGAAAATGATGGCGAAGGTAGTTAATTACAATATGTAATCTGTGACGCAGAGGAATGCAAACAAGAAAGGCAATGTTGAAGACTCCTTTTCTTACTAATTAGAAAATTCTGCCAAATGAGTAGCTCATCACCCAATTACCATCAAAATTCAATGAAGTGAAAATGATTTTGATTCACTGAGAAATTGAAGAAAACTGGAATGGACAAGAGTCTGAATTCGCTCTTCCTCAAGACTGGCACAGCTTTGTCAACAGGTCTCGCCTTGGACTTCCAGAGCTTGCTGCTCACTTCAAAACATTCGTTTCCAGGTTACCCATTATGCTTTCTTCAAGTTTAGCCATTGTTGAGTTCATTAAATTGTGAGGTGTGTGTGTTTGTCTCAGTGGTAAATTAAGATATAGACAACATAGAAAAGAAATACACTCTATGGACATATCTGCCTGCTACCAATAATCTGTCTGTCACCCTTCATATAGTTTTCCAATATCTCATCTTCTTAACAAGTATTTTTTAAAGTTAATTTTTAAAGAAGTTAGCATACAGAGTGAAGAGTTTCATTATTCTCTGACCTTTCATGATTCTCCTCTGCCTTTTATTAGTTTCCTAATAGCTCATCTTTTTAACAAGTATTTTGAAAGTTAATTTTTTTTTTTTTTGGTTTTTCGAGACAGGGTTTCTCTGTGGTTTTGGAGCCTGTCCTGGAACTAGCTCTTGTAGACCAGGCTGGTCTCGAACTCACAGAGATCCGCCTGCCTCTGCCTCCCAAGTGCTGGGATTAAAGGCGTGCGCCACCACCGCCCCGCTTGAAAGTTAATTTTTAAAGTTAGCATACAGAGTGAGGAGTTTCATTATTCTCTGTGACCTTTCATGATTCTCTTCTGCCTTTTAAATGTGGTTATCAATGCAAAATCTATAGTCAAGGTTGATATTCACATTCCGTTGTTTGTTTTCTACCCATATATTTTCATGGTCTTTTAGAAGGCAGGAGTTCAAGGTTTAGTTTAAGTTCTGTAGAGCTGTTAAATACCGGTCCAACCCTGAAGCAAAGAGTGGAGATGCCTTTACACAGTGAGAAACATGTTGCAAAGAAGACCACTCTTTCATGTTGATTTCTAAATAATCAGACTTTAAAATATTCTTCTGCTCACCTCCCGCTCCTTTGAGTACAGTTTGAAATTAACCTAAAATCAAATTTGCCCTTGAAGGCATGGGTTAAGAGATGAATTAAGTGGAGACAGGCACTGGGTGAATTTATTCCAAGCTACTCATTTCTTTTAAGGATTACCTTTACAAAGGAACCTAGCAATGAGGTAAAGGGCTAGAGACAAGTTGGGATTTATCTTGAACAGAGACAAAATAGAAACATTTTATGCTACTTTGTAACATTTGTTCATATCATCTTGCTTGGAATTCTGACACAGGTCTAGTATCAGTAACTAGGTCTTACTATGCAGCCTATAGTTTATCCTCTTATGGAAGCTGTGGATTCTTGAAATTAGGAAACCCAGAATATTTTTCCTGGACCTTCCACATTGCTTAGTACCACATAAATTAGACAGTAAGTTGTGTGATGACAAACGATGTACCATCTTTCTTACTGTAATCTCTCTAGTACCGTGGAGAGTATCTGGCACATGGTAAAGTGCTCAATACAAACGGAATGAATGAGTGAATAAATGGGCATCAGATACCTTGTAACAGCGGTTGAATGAAAGTGTGAACTGGTGAATAAACGCATGAGAATGGATACAGTCTTGAAATTTGGCCCTAACCTGCTTGGAAAGCCTATAGTTATACATGTGATTGGAATGCAGTTCATATGAAGAGAGGCTACAAAAGACTTGCTGGTGTTTGCATCTTTCAGTTATAAATGTAGAAGAATTTGTGTGCCTTGATTTTTACTGCTCACTGAGTTTTATTCACCTGGTTATTAAAAATTGCTTCATGCATTTTCAATTCATTTCAGTCATTTACTCAACTTCTCTGCTTTTGGGCTTAATTTCCCAGTAATGGGGTTCACTGTCTCTCAGCTCAATGTGATATTACCCAGAAGACTTTGGAATGGTTTCTATGGTTACGTCTTCTGGAATTCTCCCTTTGGAAATCTTGTGTTCTTTCTTTACCTTTAACTTCTATATCAGATATTTAAATATACACCTTAGGTTCCTGAGAGAGCCAGTGTGTGTGTGTGTGTGTGTGTGTGTGTGTGTTAGCATTCCCCAGAAACACTTCAAACCACAGAGAAGAAAAATCAAGAACTTCACATTCCTTTTCTTCTGCTATATGCAGAGTGGGAACAGATGATGTGCTACTGAAACCCTCTGAGGGAGAATAAGAGCCAGAGACTCCCCCCCACAGCAGTCTACCCAGCTTGCCAAAGCTGCTTTCCTTATTCCAGGTGTGTTCATATCACAACACTAGGCGCTGAGATCAATATTAAAGCCTTTCCGTTATTCATATTCTATTTTGATTGAATCCTCATGCTAACCTTACTGAGATGTCTTGCCTTGAAGCCTCTTGTATGTGAATAGCAAAGAAAGAAATCAGAAAAGCGAAAAGCTAGTGAACACTGGAAGGGAAATAAGGCATTGTTTTTAAAGGAACCTCAAAACTGAACTGATCCCTGAGTTAGATGACTTTCTGAGATCCTCCACTTGTTAACCTTCCAGCGTTGTTACCAACACTGAGACACTTCTAGCAAGTTGAGAATCAATTCTCAGACTCAGGTTAGGTGCCTCTGGGTTGCATCCAGGGCTCCCAATGGACTCAAAGTAGATTTACAAGTCATGCATTCAGTAGTACAAAAATGCCCCTAGGGAAGCACCTGTTCCTTTGTGAACCCACCCTGCCTCTGTACCCAGTCTTTTCTCTGCACCCTCATTTCTCTCCATGAACCCTGGCTCTTTCTCTAACCAGTTTTTAGCAGTCTTTTCACAACTTCTAAAACACCCATCACCAAAATTAAAAGAAGGCCTGTTTGGTTTGTCCTCCACAGAATTCAGTATACTAGACTGTTCTTTAGACCCAGTCCACTAGAGGTGTGCTTGACCTTAGGTGTTTTGTGGAACTTGAGGGTGATTATAGTAATCATGCTGGACTGTTATGGATATAAAATAAATTATGAGAAATGCTTAGAATAGTGTGTGGTAGGATCCTCAAAGGGGTCTCCAAACATTGCCTAATATTATCAACATCAGAACTTCTTCTCTTACAAGTACTAGCCTAAGCCATAAATCTTAGATTAACCCATATATTGCAGGTTCTCTGCTTATCCCTACCTTGTATACACACAACTAAAGTGGAATGTCAGTGTCCAGTGTGGGAAGTCCTTCTGTATATGTGTTGCTTTTATTGGTTAATGAATAAAGCTGTTTCAGCCAGTGGCTTAGCAGAATAGAGGTAGGCCGGAAAACTAAACTGAATGCTGGGAGAAAGAAGGCAGAGTCTATGGGATCTCATGTAGCTGCCTCAGGAGGCAGACCAGCTGTAACCTTGCCTGTAGGCCACAAGCCTCATGGTAAAATAGAAAATAATAGAAATGGGTTAATTTAAGATGTAAGTGCTAGCTAGAAATACATTTAAGCTATTGGCCAAACAGTATTGTAAATAATATAATATCTGTGTGATTATTTTGGGTCTGGGCAGCTGGGAAACGAACATGCAGCCTCTGCCTACAGTCTAGGGTATTAAGAAAGGGTAAATGGACCAATATGCATGTGGGCACATGAAAATGAACAATGATATATTTCTTTATTTCTTTTTTGTTGTTTGTGATCAAGTCTGGGTGATATTTATCACCTCACTTTTTTCTTCTCTCTTTGATTCTCTTCTTCCTTTGAGTCTCCATTATTAGTGTTTTCTTAAATTCTTAAAACTCTGATGTTTACCAAATTACACTAAGCATGGGAAAAAGTAAGGGTCTGAGTAACTATTTAAACTTTCTTTGGTTTCTATTTCCCAGGACCTCCCTGCTTTGGAGGGAGAGGTGATGGCTATAAGGAGGAATGGTCTTTGGGGGCCAACTAGGACAGGGCCAGGGCAGAATTAGTGTATGTATTCTTTTTCCATTCGATTCACTGGTCTTCCATCCTCCATTTCTGATTTGCTGACCACCATCCCAGGTTCCAGAGAGTCTCCCTATGGTGAGAGCTGTATGGCTAGGTTCCAGTATTATAGCTGCTCTGTTGTCCCCATTATATTTAGCATAGCTGACACTGGTTCTTGAGAAGAACATCCATTCTCTTCCCTCAGTTAACATTCATTGCCCAACAAAACATTTCAAACCGCAGTAGCTTAAAACAGGGTACTTCCTTTGCTTTTAGAGTTGGCAGTTTGGGATGGGCTCAGCTGAGTGGTTCTATCATCATTTCAGCTGGACCCATTCATGAGCCCATATTCTGCTGCCATCTAGAAAATGTAACTGCTACCACAATGTGAGTGGCCATAGGCTGGAATAGTGGAGGCAATTGGATGATTTACTTCTTACCATTCACCAGGCTAGCCCAGGCATCTTCATGTGGGGATGGTGGCAAGCACTTCAGGAGCAGCAATTAAGGGAAAGCCACGAATAGATTCATGTTTCTGTCTTGTTACAGTATTATTTGTTCCTTTGGTTAAAGCAAACTGTATGACCATGTTCGGGGCCAATAGAGGAGAAGGTTCTCCAGGGATGTCTAAAGAGAAGTGTGCAAACCAAACAAACAGAAGATCCCTGGAGTCTATTAAACATAGGGCACCATAAACTACACTGACATCCCCTGTATGTGTTTTTTTTCCATAGAGCCAAAGGCATATCTGGTGTGACATTTCAGAATCCACAAACTAGATATGAACATTAGTTCCTCTAGATTTTAATTTTGATATATCTGTCTTTATATGCATGCTAGGTCATGAAACTAGAAAGGGGACCAAGAGAAAGGAAAAAATGAAGGTTAATAGAATACATGTGACATGAAAGGACAAGGGGACAATTGGGAAAGGAGGAAAGGGACCAACAGGGAAGGTAAGAGGGAGGATGGGGGAAATAGGGGTGGAAGATGAATAAGAAAAAACTGTGCATGAAAATGTCATAATGAAACCCATCTCTTTATATGATAATTTTGAAAAAACTTTTAAAAAAGATACATTATTAGCATTCTGTCAGGTTGCTTTAAGAAAATTCAGCCTCTAAAAACAACTATGTTGCTGGACTGTGACCTTTAATCCCAGCACTCGGGAGGCAGAGGCAGGTGGATCTCTGTGAGTTTGAGGCCAGCCTGGGCTACAGAGTGAGTTCCAGGACAGTGCCTCTAAAAAAACAAACAAACAAAAAATCCACCACCAGCAGCAACTAAAACAAAACTAGCTACATTAGTAGCATCTCTTTCTTTTCTTTTATGTTTTATTTAGTGTGTGTATGTATGTGTACGTGGGGGTGGGTGTGTCATGGTCGGTGTGTGGAGGTCAGAGGACAACTTGTGAAAATTGGTTTGCTCTTTCTACCATACGGGCTTTGGGATCAAACTCAGGTCATTAGGGTGGACAGCAGGTGCCTCCACCTATTCAGCCATCTCATCAGCCAGAGTGGTGGCTCTTAACTTCGGTTTCGGAGATGGAAGGGTAGTTCCAAACTCCTTTCAGAATCTAATGGAGGTTGAGTGACTTTTGGCCAGAGAAATTCACATTTGTATTTAGATGTAGTATGTTGCTTAAGACTGCATGTGATTCACAGATTACTTAAAGACAAACTCTAATTTAATGACTCTTTTATCAGAGTTAGACTATAAGCTTCTATAAAAGCATTCCTTTGAACCCAAATGTGTTTGCCATAGGCTTGCTCATGTAAAGGGAATCAAGTTTGAGGTGACTTATAAACCACCACTTCTTCAGACTTCTCCAGAACACTTCCAGAAACACTGGTTAGCCTGCTCTTCAACATAACCTCAGTTTTCACCCAGCTTTCCCGTATTTCATTAATCGGAGGCCAGATGGGCTCATTTAGGTGTCCCTCTGTATCTCTTTAGGCTTCCTCCTACAGAATCATGCACATCATGATGTGAGCACTAGAGAATGTGGCCAAAGCCAGTGAAAGTATCTGAGTGATTAAGAACACTTGTGTCTAGGCTACCAGTGCAGTCAAAGCATTCTTTCAGATATTTAAACATACTAAGATGCAAAGTCTACAGGCTTTGTTGTATCATTTAAGGATGCTTTTGGTTGTGCATCACGGAAGATCCAGTTTAAATGAGCTTTAAGGTGGGCATAGTGGCACACGAGGATAATTCCAATACTTAGGAAACTGAGCAAGAGGATCACAAGTTCCAGACCGGCCTGTGATATATAGCAAGACCGTGTCTAAGAAATAAATAAAAAATAAGGGCTTAGAGAGATTGCTCAGTGGTGAAGAGTGTGTACTCTTCTTGTAGAGGGTCTGAGCACCCACGTCAGGTAGCCCACAACCCCCTGTAACTTAAGCTTCAGGGGATAGAATATCTACGGCCTCTGGAGACACCTGAACTCATGTGCCTATACACACATGCACATAATTAAAAATAACAAAATAGAAATCTTAAATCTTACAAAAGAAAGAAAAAGAAATATCAAATTAGAAGGCTGCTGAGGAAGTTATTATTCAGGCCTGATGACCCGAGCTTAATCCCCGGAGCCCACAGAGGGGAAGAAGAGAATTTACACCCAAGGGTTGTCCTTGGCTCTCTACAGATGTGCCCTGGCATGGACATGACCCCAGGCACTCCATAAATGCACACTCTAATAATAAAATTTAAAATAATAAAATGATATTAAACTATTAGGCTAGCTGGCTCTAGGATGGAGTGGCTCACCAATATAGTAGGTGTAATTCTGTAGTTTTAATTTTCTCCTGTTTTTCCTTTATGGTTCTGATATGATGATGACAATTTGGAGTGTTATATGTAGAAGACAGTATCCAGAGGCAGAAAGAAAAAAAAAACACTTTTTAAAATGAGATCTTTCCAGAGACCTCCAATGGACATTAATTTCCTAAATTCCATTGGCCAGTGTTGCCTAACCTGACCACATCTAAATGAGGCCTTGGCAAGGAAAAGGCTAGCTAACGTCCTCACTCTGTTTATTCTCACAGGACATTCATCTTCATTCTGGGGAGAGATTTCGTCTCCTTAGAAGGACCTGCCTTTTCCTTGAGGAGTTAAAAAAAAAACCCAGTGTGGAAAAACTTCAGTATGTACACAACAAAAAGGAGGGGGAATGGCCATTGCCTGGGCAATCCACAGTGTCTGTCACAGTGTTCTTCAACCTTATACTCATTTTGAATGGTTAACTTGACCTTTTGTGAAGCAAGAGAGAAGGCAAGCTTTTGCAAACACAAGTCATGGGAGAATTGACTTCTGAAGTATCACAGAGGCTTATAATCCACATCTCGCAGTGGGGTTGACGGTCAACACAAATAGAAAAGCGAAGAACAGTGGCCCAAAGGGGAGGGAGCTGAGAAAAAGACAGTGAGTCAGAGGATAACAGTGTAGAACATGGGCGAAGGTGAGGATGGTGTCAGGGAGGAGTAGGGCCAAGGCAAGAGAACTGACTAAGAACATGATTACAGAGGAGAATGGTGAGGGCCTCGCACATTGTACTAAGCAAAATGCCAGAAGAGAGATATTGAAATGCTGTGATTTGGGAAGGGCAGAAGAGTGGGTTCAACTTACCGAGCTGCTCCATGCATGGCACGGGCTAACTACTTAGAACAGAAGTGTGCTGCTCTGATTGATGGTGTGGCCCTTTTACAACAATCTGATGTGTATTCACCTGACATTGTTGGTAACTTGTAGTAACATTTCATTTGTATTTTAATAAATAAAGCTTGCCTGAAGATCAGAGAGTTAAACACTCATGCTGGTCAGCCTTGCAGACCAGGCAGTGGTGACACACACTTTAATCCCAGTAGTCACACTAGTTTGCCATAGAAACAGTGTGGTAGTGGTGCATGCCTTTAATCCCAGCACTAGAGAGGAATATAAAACGGGAGGCGACAGCTCTTGGACACAGTCTCATTCTGAGATTCCTGGAGGCCAGATCGCCATTTTGGACTGAGAGAGATAAGAGGCAGTGACTAGCTATTTTGCTTTTCTGACCTTCAGGTTGAACCCCAATCTGTCTCTGGGTTTTTATTAATCATGCTACAGCAACTTGTGTGCCTATGAACTCATTCCTGACTTCTTCCACCTACATGACTGTGTAACAGAAGAATTAAGATCCTTCCGGGGTAGCCCTCAATTAAGGATGCTTAAGATCTAGCACATAAATGCTCCAGTTCTTGCTAGGTGTGGTAGTGCATGCCAATAATCCCAGCTCTCATGGGCTAAAGAGTCAGACTTCCTCAAAAATAAAACAAAAACAAGAGAACCCCAAATCAAATAAAAATATTGGAAGTTTCGGTTCTTAACTTTTGTTTGGGCTAATTCCACGGTAGGAGTTCGACACTGTTTCCCAGGGATTTTCTTGCAGGGTCAAATCAGTTTCTCCACTTGGTAGCCAGATGAGCAACATCTGGCTTTTGCTGCTTCCCACCAGTCTTCTCGGCATCTCCTAAATGAACTAGCTGGACACAAAGCCTGTTCTCTTGGTTTGTTTTATACACATTATTGTATTCCGCTACCAAGTATACTTATATATAGGTAGGTCCCTAATATACTGCATATTGAGAGGTCCAACTCATGGATAAAGCAACAGAGTAGGCAAATCGCTACGGTTGGTCTATGTTGAGGGTGTGCTCCAGTGGTTGATGGGGTGGAAGCTTGATCTTCTTTGTGACAGTGTTGAGTGCTGGTGGAATCTTAAGTGAGGTGTAATGGTGTGTGGTTAGGTCGTTGGGATTGCTACTCATTGTGATTAGCATAATTTTGGTGGTGCCCCAGTTACTTTTCATAGGAGTAGATAGCTATAAAAATTTGACACTGGCTCTTCCCCAATCTTTGCCTTTTGGTCTTGTCACATGATCTTAGCTCACATGCACTCTGATCATGATGCCACCTACCATGACATGTTGCTTGGGTTTTTCTCAACTTTCAAAACTATCAGTTAAATAAACTCGCTTTTTGGTTTCAGGTGTTTTGTTGGGGCATTGGACAAAAGGCTATAATTTATAGGTCAAGTGACTCTCGAGTTCATTCAGCTGCTAAGTAGAAGAGCTCAAATCAGAATCTGTGTCTTTCTGGTAAACCTAGGCTGTCCCTCTAATAACACTTTGTATCTTGGTGATATTGAACAAGACATGAATGTAATGACTGGAGGGCCTAAACAAAGCCAAGATTTGTAGAACTACTGTACCACATGTTCACAACTTACCTGAAGCAACACCTGGTTCACCATAGGTGGTCATGGCTTTCAGTTTCCGTCATCTAACCAAGTCCACAAGCAGATATACTGCACCAGTTTCTGGAGCTTTGGCAGATAATGGTTGGTGATTCTGAATTCAAATTCAGTTTTAATCAGAACTACAGTGAGAACTAGAGTCTAACCACTGTCTAGGCTG
Organism: Chionomys nivalis; assembly: GCF_950005125.1. Taxonomy (NCBI): domain Eukaryota; kingdom Metazoa; phylum Chordata; class Mammalia; order Rodentia; family Cricetidae; genus Chionomys; species Chionomys nivalis. The sequence goes on from NC_080112.1 coordinate 132,710,863, forward strand.
CTCTATCTCTCTTATACATGGCTAAGCTACTGAGCCAGCATGACAGATGGCTTGGGAGATGGATTTTGGAATTAAATATAGCAAGACCAGAGGCTTATTCTGGCAATTGACTCGATGTTTCCCTTCTCAGGACCTGAACATCTCTGTTTCTTTCCCGAGAGTATCTTCTCACACCATTGGAGTCTGCTTAACACCACTGGGTACAAATTTTTGTGTGAGTTAGCACCCCCTGGAAAACCCTCTGCCATTCAGGAATAGGAATTGGTAGATTAAACGCTGAAGCTTCTCCATTCACCAAGAGAACGAATCCAAAGTCTGTCACACATAATATCCCAAAGAATCCGTAAACCGACTGGGCCTTAGTTGCCCAGAGTTGTAACACACTGGTTCACACATTCGTTTATTGGGTATTGCCTCAGCCCTGTGACCTTATTACCTAGTTGCTTTTCTTAAGACTCTGGAATTCAGATCATACCTTCAGTATATAGTTGGCAGGAAAGTTAAAAGAGCCCCGGTGAATAGAGTGGTCGGCAGATAATGAGCGTTTACATGCGCATATATAGTTCCTTTACTGCAGCAAGCCTTTGTTTCTGGTCTTTAAACCTCATCCTGCAGTCCCAGTTCTTCCACTAGGTGGCAGAGTATCAACATTCATCAGCGTCGAAAGCACGTCTCCTGGAGTAAGGAAAATAAGTAAGCTAGAGATCCTGAGGGACTACGGTCAGTGTGATACGAGAAGGGCAAGCCTATGATTAAAAACTAACCCAAATAAAGAAAGTGGGGCCCTGAAATTTCAGCCTCAGTCAGATCGGTGTCTGATTCGAGGCTTCGAAAGGTAGAGATTGTTCGATGAATTCCCAAAGCAACACCGGGACTATGTGAGAGAAGCAGGAGTCTGTCTGTTTGCTTGAAGTCAGTGGGCGCCATTTTCCCATGCCGGGGCGAATACTAAGTCACAGGAGACGACTAGAGGGTAGAGAAATGGCAAAGTGCCAGGGAAAATCTAAACAACAATCTAAACAAAGTGGAATTTGATAAAAGCCAGTGTGATCTGGCAGGCAGCTTTGGACCAAAAAAAAAAAAAATCTTCTGGGATTGTTTAGTATTTCTTTTGTTAAGATGTTTGTGTCATTGAACAAACAATGCCAGCTAAGTATTTATCAACTTCATGGTTAAAAGAGGAGAAAGATGGGGATATTTTCCACTGCTTCTATCCTTGAGCATTTGCCAGGGGTGTTAACCCCACAACACGTATGGAAGTGAGAGGCAGATGTCCCAGGGAGAAAGCTTTGGGCATGTTTGAGAAACTTTCGCACTTACTGATGAGCTCAGGTAGGCAAATGAAATAAGGGATGGGGACATTCACAATGGATGCTACAGCAGTACTCCTGAGACTGCAGGCTATATACATAACCCTGTGGATTTGGTTCAAATGCAGATCTTCAGTATGCAAGTCCCCAGTGGTGATTGAGATTGAGAATTTTGAATGAGTGCTCAGATGAGGCGGATGCTACTGATTCGCGGACCACATTATAGAAGTAGGGGCCATGCTACTCTTTGCATCCGCCTTGCTGTAGTTTCCATCATCCCACACCACGATCGACCCTAAACAACAGTGGTGGCACTGGGAGTCCCTAAACTTTGGTGTTCTCTTCTCTGGTCTTTGATGTCTTTATCGCTAAACTGAGGGCTTGTGTTAGATGAGCTGCTACTAATTGGTGAGAGTGTAGAAGGGACTTTTAAAAAAAGATTTATTTTGTCTCTATTTATGTGTATGTGTGCTCATACATGTATGGAGAGGTGCCCACAGAAGCCAGAAGAGCATGCCAGGTCCCTCAGAACTGGAGTTACAGGTGATTGTGAACCCCTTGATGTGGGTTATGGGAACAGTGCAGTGATCCTCTAGAAGGGCAATATGTGCTCTTAACTGCTGAGCTATGTCTCCAGCCTCTCTGGACAGATTTTTTAAAATGCTGTTTCCATATTTATAAAACACCAAGAGTTAAATAAATTTACCATACTACCCAGCTATACCACTCCTTGGCATATGCTCAAAGGACTTGACATTCTACTCCACAGACACTTGCTCAGTCATGGAAATTATTACTCTGTTCACAAAAGCTAGGAAATGGAATCAACCTAAATGTCCTACAGCTGATGAATGGATAATGAAAATGGGTTACATGTGGTCTATAGAATACTATTTAGCTGTAAAGAAGAATGAAGTCACGAACTTTACAGGTAAATGGATGGAACTAGTAATGATCATATTGAGTGAGGTAACCCAGACCAGAAAGACAAATGCAAATCTTCATTGTGTAATCACTCCGGTGACTGAAATTGAGAATTTTGAATGAGTGCTCAGATGAGGCGGATGCTACTGAAATGTTGCATGTTCTGTCTTATTGGAGATTTCTAGCTTCAAATCTTCAGATGTGCATACAGAACCTGTAGTAGTACAGAAACTGGGAAAGTAAAATGGGGCCATTTCCAGGGTACTGGGGAGCAATTGAAAGGGAAATAGTAGGGTACAAGTAAAATTCTCAGGGAAATGGGAAAAGGGGAAGTTCTTAGGGAGAAGTAAATACAGAAGAAGGTGAAAGGAGGGTAAAGGGAAATAGCCTGACATCCGATAGGGGAAATGGGAAAAGGGGAGGGTACCCTTTCAGGAAGGGAGAAGGAGGTAAATACGGGAGAAGGAGGGCAGTGGATAAAATAACAATAAGGATGTCTGAAAAAGCTACAAGAAATCATACTATTAACTATTTACATAAAAATAGTATAACACATGGAATTCAATGTATAAATATACATATATAATTTAAAAGAACTTTTCATAAGAGTTTTTGGTGCTCCCTCCAAGAGTCAAAGACCACCCCCTCAAATAAACCCCAATACTAGATATGGTTTGTTGTTGTTTAGGGTTGTAGAAGAGATGCTCCAGGAATAAAGCCTATTTCTGTTGCCCTTGGTTACCTCCCCAGAGGTGGAAGGTAAATCTCTATTGCTAAAGACAGCATGCACTTCAGAAGCAGGGTCCAGGGACCCCTGAGCTGGACCTGATTTGAATTCTTCCTGCCTGAGGGCTAAGTCATACCTCCTAGGAATGGGTGATGGTATTATAGTTTCCAGAGGGGCAGTCTAGGGACGCCTGTGTGTGTTGCTTGAATGTGTATGGTGTGTGCATGTGTGACACATGTACATGGATGCAGATGCTCTTCCTGGGTCTGCGTGCCTGAATACCAGAGATTGAATTTGAATATTTTTCTCTATTGTACTTTACCTTATTTATTCCCTGAATTTGAGGCTCACTGTTTTGGCTGCATTGGTTCTCCAGGGTCTACTTTTCACTGTTCTTTAGCACTGAGATTAAAGGCACATATCACTATGTCTATTATTATTATTAATCACTAATTATTTTGTTTTGTGGATGTTGAAGATCTGAACTCAAGTACCCAGGCTTGCACAGCAAACATTTTCCCCTGTGAGTCACCTCCCCAGCCCCACACCTGCCTTTTCCAAGGGTGCTGAAGGTCTGAGTTCACGTGACAGCACGTCCTTTACTCATTAAACCATCTTCCTGTTCCAAGATGGCCTTTTTTTTTTTTTAATGTAGAGGAACATTCTAGGCCTTAAAGGTTGAGGAAAAGGTCTGTGTTTGACGATGTCTAAGACCCTGTCCAGATCTGCTCTTTTCCCACTGCATTTTACATAGATATATTATTACATTATTATATAAGAACGCCCATGTACTTGTCTTTCCTCCCGACCTAGGAGCTTCTTTATAAAGGTAAGAATTCACCTTTGACTCTAGTAGTGAAGTATGTGGCAAATGGTAGATGATTAGTGACTCCTTGAATGTATAATAAGCCTAGGCATTTTTTGTAGGTCTAAAAATGACACCATGAGGTTGAATTACATGATGGCTGTTTTGTTTTAAATGTATTAATAATAACCATTCAAAATATGCTGCTTCTTCGGAAAGACTCTTTCAAGGTTTTATTTTGCTTATATGATACAAGCATCTTTGAAATTTTATTGTAACAGAATTCTAGCCACATACAGCTCTATGTCCAGTGTTTAATGAGAGGTGCTCCTGAGCAGATACCATTTACTCATGTTCCATAGACAGTTGTTTGATGAAGGAAATGGTTGAAAGTGGTGCTTTTGTAGAAAAAAAAACATCTGCCTTGTGTTGCTATGTGCAGTACACTTGGATGAGCTCTGCCTGATTGAGCTTGCCAGAGAGGGGCGGAGGCACCACTAATTACATGTCTTACATTATGGGTTGGAAATAGATACACAGAGAAAATGCTCTGACCCACAAAGCCCCCAGATGCAATGAAAGCAACGTTGACACAAGTTTATCTTCAAAATTCCTTGTATTGCAGTGTAGATTCAGCTGTACAACTTCATTGTACTCACTCTTTTTCTCTGTATGGTACCTAAAACACAAAAACCACCCACAAATGGAGTAACTGGAAGTCTACTTGCAAATTCAGAAAAAAAAAAAAAACCAGTGGGAAAAATACATAAAAACTTGTCATGTTAACACATACATTTTATTAGAAGTATTAATTAGTAATTCCCTTGGGTTTGAGTATTCTTGTAATAGGTCACCAACATTACTTGGCTGTCCACAAATTAGAATGCATTTGGTTCAAAATGTTCTTTTCCAGGTACGTCAGTCAAAGAGACTTTCTTAAAAGACAAGAAAGAGGTAGACTCAGTGGGGATAGTAACAGGCCCAAATGTACAAGATCAAAGAGGAGCCCTGCTCTCAGGTTCGAAAGATGAATTCTATAATTCATTATTCCATAATTACAGGAAGGGAAGGTCAGCTTAGCAGCTGATTAAGATTAAAATCTAGTAGAATCCTGGCAGTCTCAAGAAATAGCAGTGGGACACAGGTGTCCTACAGCTAAACGGTGGTGATGAAAACACTTGAACTGCTTTTTCAGCCTCCCTTGCTGCTTAGAATGGTCACATGAACAAGTTCTAGCCAACAGAATATGAACAGAAGTGAAATGCTCTGTTTCTAGGTCTGGCCTACAAGTGCCGCCTATACATGCATGGTTTTCCATATTTCCTCATATTCTGGAGTCACACAAACACACACAAAGGGAGGCTTCGGGAGCTGTGTGTTAAGGACAGTGCAGTCACACGATGGAAGAAGACTGTGTCTCTGACTGACATCACAGAGGAGAGCCCTTCACAAATCATGGTTTAATATGAGCAAGAAAGAACCCTTTATTGTGTAAAGGTAGCAAGATATCTAAGTCAGAGAAGCTTTCACTGGTTAACTATATGGTCGTTGGCTTTATTAATAGAGGGATTGCAGGGAGAAAAAAATGTACTATTTTCCTGAGTTGGGTATTGCCTTGTAGAAAGGGGTTGTCAAACTGGAACACAAGCAAATGTGAAAGACTGATAAGGAAGTGACAAACAATCCATGGGGGGCAGCTATCAGTGAGGGAGCTTAGCCTACAGAGGGGACAGTTTGGGGTTGAAAGAGAAACATCTAACTGTCTTATTTTAGTTTCTTTTCCTGATTCTGTCATAAAATGTCCTGATCAAAGCAAATTAAAGGAAAAAGGGTTTATTTGGCCCACAGCTTTTAGTGGGAAGTCAAGGCAGCAGGAGGCTAAAGCATGCTGCTTGCTGTTCAGTTCCCATTCTCCATGTGTGTAGTTCAGGATCCCAGCCAGGAAATAGTGACACCTACAGTGGACAGGTCTTCAAATCGTAATTAATCAAAATAGTTTTTCACATTTATGGCCAAAGGATAATCTCCTAGTGACTTTAGACACTTTCTAGTATCTCATACAACACTACCCATCACAGTATGCTACAAGGAATAAAGTTTAGGCTTGTGTTATCATACTCAAGAGAGCAGACATGGGCATAAGGTTTAGCCTTGGGATTAAGGAAAACTTGTTTTGTCTATCCCAAGATGGTCTTGAAATAAAATCACCATGTAACTGAAGATGACTTCGAACTTCTGATCTTCCTGCTTCCTCTTCCCCAATGTAGGGGTTACAGGTGTGTACCACCACAGTGGCTTATATGGTGCTGAGATGGCTTTGTGAATTCTGAACTCTACCAACTTAGCTCCATCCCAGCCCAAGGAAACTTCCTATAATAACTAGCACTTCCTAAAGGGGGCCTTCTTAACGTCTTCTCCATTGGTGCATGGCAATTCTATATTCTGTCAAATATATTTTAAATAAATGCTGACTGGCCTATAGTCAGGCAGGAAGTATAGGTGGGAAAACTAGACAGGAAGTAGAGGTGGAGAAATGAGAACAGGAGTGTTCTGGGAAGAAGGAAGCTCTTTCCGCAGTACTGTCCAGACCATGGAAGAAGCAGGATGTGACCTACCTCACCAAAAAAGGTACTGAGCCATGTGGCTAGCATAGATAAGAATAATGGGTTAATATACGTTATAAGAGCTACTACGAAGCCTGAGCTAATGGGACAATCAGTTTATCATTAATATAGTCCTTTGTGTGATTTTCTTTGGGATATACCAGCTGTGGGAACTGGGCAGGACAGAAACCCCAACAAGCAGGCCCTCATATTACACTCCATCTTCAGCGGATGCTGTTGAGTGACCAGTCAGCATTCATTTTCCCTTCTCCTCTGACTATAGGATCATGAATTAACTAATATTTCATCCTCATGTGATTATGGGTAAGAGAAGTCCATGCTCAGCTCCAGAGTTGGGTCCTGAATACTCCAAACCCTTTAGCACATGGAATTGGAGGAGGTCTAGCTAGTTCATTTCACTTCAAACCCTGGATTCATTAGAAGTGTCTGGGAACACCTTTTGTATTGAGCATATATTAGCTTTTTGCTGGCTCACAGCTGACCTGTTCCCATTTCTGTTTGTAAGAAGTCTGCCGTAACAGAGACAACTCATTGTTCACTGAATATTCAGGGCCTTTCTTACAGACTCCAGGAGTATTTGACGGAAGCAGCTGCCTTCTGGGAATTGCATTTTCCTTCTTACAAATAGCAGAATCTACAGTTTGTTACTGTCTGTGCATGGGAAAAATCGTGCTATAATGTCATGTCTGGGTCAAGGAGCAGTTGTGTGACTGAAGAGTAGACTTTTATTGTGTTACTTCTTTAAATCCTGGACTTGCTTGTTATTGAAGGCAACACTGTACTAATAATATCCATAATGAAAAATCTTGGGAGGAGAGCAGTAGCCATCTTTGTTGCCTAGTCTCCAAAAGGGCCAAGTTCCTTACTTTTATCTGCTTCCAGCTACAGCCAAGATTTATTTGATGTTATTTATTTAGCACACTAAGTTATAGGTTTGTAATGCCATCTTTGACACAGTATATAATTGTGTTTTGTTTATATTTGCTCCCCCAACTGCCTTCTCCACGTTAATCTTCTTCTCTCTCCCAAATAGAATCTTACTCTGCTTTCATGTCCTGTATATCCCATTATCATCTCTTGTTCACCTCTTCCCCACTTTAGACCTTCCCTGCTCATCTCACAGCCCCCTTTCCACTTTCATGTCTTACACGTGTACACACATATCCACACATCTATATGAATTTATATTTAGACTTCGCATCTGAAAGTTGGTACAGCTATGATTAGGATAGACATCCAGACACCTGTGGTGGGATGCTGGCTCTTAAATGAGAGCTACAAAGGCAGGTAAAGTTCAGAATCAGGCACGGTGTAGTGATCATGGAGTTGTGAGGAAGAATGTGGTAGAGCTTGGCTTGTGGTGTCTGCTGCTTCAGGAGCACGTGGGTCCCTCTGGGGCCAAGTCTTGTTTCCCAGCTTCTTATACATTCTATTAGCCTCTGATAGCTTGTTGATTTAGTCTCCCTTTGCCTAGACAATCAGCACTATCTCCTCCCTCTTACCTTCAATCCTTTGGTGATGTTCTTATGTTTTTCACAAAAGAGATTCTACTCTAACTCATTTTGTTTTATAAGTAGACTTTCCCACATGTAGTTCTGTATTTATCTTTGATTCTGTCCTGGTATCTTAGCTTTAGGATCTAATGGCATTTGAAGTGGGAACCACTCAATTTCCTCTTCTTATTAACTTCCTGTTCAGATAATCAAGTGGTTATTTAATTTTTCCTTGTGTTATTGCTCTCTTTCTCTCTCTCTCTCTCTCTCTCTCTCTCTCTCTCTCTCTCTCTCTCTCTCCCACCCACTTCTGGTTATTAGCAGTTACTTTCACCTTGTGTTTTACTTACTAATTTTCCTCACTTATGCATTTTTGTGCCATTTACACTTGCTAACTATTTCTATTATTTGTTTGTGCCATCTAACTGTCAGTCTGTAACTTTTTCTGATTTGAGAAGAGCATGGGACCCATTGTCTCAGAGACCTACTTTTGTTACAAGATATGTAACCTTGGATTGGTCATTTAATATGCCCTGAGTATTGTCTTGCAAAGTGATTAGAATAAAAAAAAGAACATGAAAATCTCAGGGTCAATTGCAATGGACAGCAGCTAACTGAAGAGTGGCATGGGCATTCCCTTGATACCTGTTGGTTTCTGCATTTATCACTGTTCACTGCATAAAGACACTCCTCTGATGAGGTCTTAGAGTTATATTTATCAATGGGTATAGATATGCCAATTTGAGGAGCAGTTTGATATTTTGTCCATTTATCAGAATAGTAGTAGTAGGTTGACCCCTGGGCATGTGAGTTCCCCAAACATGGGTTCTTGGTCATATTTACAGTAGTAGGAATGCATTTCCTCTTGTGAAGTGGCCCTTAAAGCATATCTGGAAGTGGTTGATTGCCCCCAAAACATCTGTGGCTCTAATGAACCCATGGACATATCTCGTTATGCTGGTCATTATTGTAGTTCACAGGGTTCATAGCTGAGTATAACTGTTCATGGTTGCTTCTCTCAGCAGCTTAAACAGTACCTTCTGGCACTTTGATAGCTAGCGCTCAGGTTGGAAGCTTCCTGGTCACTGCCAACTTGATTTGTCTATGTCCTGTGACTAAAGTGTGTGGTGTCTTCATCAATAGGGTCTTATCATCAAGTTATGGTGGGCAGCCAAGAGCAATGGCGAGAGCCTATCTTGTTTTACGGTTTTTCTGGGATGTCTCTGAGCAGCAACTCAAAGGGAGGCATCTCACACCTGACACTTGGCTTTTTATTTGGCAACCTACAGATTTTGAAAGGAACATTATCTCCATGTAGAGTAACTCCAATTAAGTCTATCTATCTATCTATCTATCTATCTATCTATCTATCTATCTATCTATCTATCATCTATCTATCATCTATCTATCTATAGCTTATAAAATAGCAGGTTTCTATATGGCATTTAAAATATCCTTGGTGTCATTTATCTCTTTTCCTACACCTCCTCTGTCCTGCCCTTCCACCCTTTTCCTCACCTAAACCTCTCTTTCATTGATCCCATGCATATCATCTTTATTGTACTATCCCTCTCCCTTAAGATTTTTCTTTCTTCTTCCCACCAATGGTCCCTTTCTAATTTCTTGGTTTATACAGATATTCCAAGTTAAACATATACACCTATATCACTACCCCACAGGGTCCAGGGAGCATTGCAGAAGAGGACTAAAAATATTCCAAGAACCAGAGGTTAGGGAGGAGTGGAGTCAGTGTTTTTCTGGATATAACAAGATGGTTGAAATCATGAACTCACAATATTTGTGTTTGCCTGCACAAGCCAATCAATGTTCTAGCATAGAGCAGGGAGGGACTTAGGAGCCCTCACTCCTAACTGAGGAGCTATTGACAGTTGATGACTTCTGTGGGAGGGGAGGTTCGTTTTCGTTAGTGGTGTGGCCCCTGGTAGGACTACTGTGCTCCAGTGAATGGGCTTAAACCTGAGTTTATTGGAAGCACAAGTCGGACTTGGTACATTATTTAATTTTAATAAAAAGAGTGCATGAAGTAGAGAGGGAGTGAGGAGGTTGGGATAGATTTGGGGGAGCTGGGGTAAATATGAGCAAAATACATTGTATGAAATTCTTAAATAACTAGCAGAAATTATACATTAAAATGCATGGCATATCCTGGAAATTGAGCTGTGAGATCACAGTCTTCCATCAGCTAATGAGAGCTATACAGTTCCTTTCTCTTTTTCTCTCTGGCTTTATACTTATAACAACAACCAGAAAAAAAAAAACATTCTTACTATGTAAATCTCAGGCTAACTTGAACTTGTGGCAATCTTCCTGCCTCTACCTCCCATGGACCACCAGGTCCAGCCAAATGACTTTTTGCTTTCAGTTTATCCTTAAATACTACCCTTGAAATGAACCCTAACAGAACAATGCACTGCTTCAGTGTTTTACGCGCCTTTCACAAACTGTGTGCACAAGCCCAGTGGTGATTCGACAGTGGCCTTTATATGACTCACCGTAATGTCTAGAGAAGAATTCTACAATGCTTCGTATTAGTCATTTGTATTTGGCTCTGTGCTGCTTTAAGAACTCAATTCCCTCTCTCCAGGTCTGTCCCGGAGGCTAGATTTGTCAGCCTCCAGCACTGGGTCTCAGTTTTCTTCTCTATAAAATGACATGTCTCAGCTGACTCACCCAGAGTCTTCTCTCCAGTCCCAGCCTGCCATGATGCCCCCAAATGACTTTATGCCTTCTGAGCATCTGCTTAGATTCTTGATGGAGTTAGATTCATCTCCTCTGCCTTCTGTTTCAACTAATAAGCCCTCTATGGTGACTTTTGGTGTCTTAGGTAAATGGGTTTAGACAACTTTGCCACACACAGGACCTCTTTTAGGAGTTCCCAGCAGACCAGGCCTCTTTGTCATCACAATCTAGACCATTTTTGTTTTCTCAAAGCTCTTTCTTTTCCACTTCCTCAGGTACATTTTGCCTTTTCCTTTTTCTTCATCCATATCATAGAAGAACACTCCCATCTGGAGTTCTTTTGCTGGAAGCCCTCTCAGGCTCCCTCTGCTGGGGTGGAGCTTGTTGTCATAGTAACCTTTCATTAAAGGCTCTGAGGTCAGCACTGAAGCTAGCCAAATCCACTCACATGGGGTGGTCACAGAAGGTCAGGACAGAGTATCTCTGGAAACCTCTGCAATTTATTAATAAGAAACAAAGTACTTTGTTGTTCTGCTATCTTGTCATAATGTTCCCTTTTTGTCTCGTGGGTCACTCTAAGGAGTAAAGAGAGAACTAAGGACAATTTGGTTCAATTTTCTGTTGTTTTCCAATATTTTTACAGATAGATCCACTTACCTTAGGCCACCTTTTGACTTTGAAAATATTATCTTCTCTTCTAAAACGTGTTCTTTGAGTCCTTGAATTTGAGCCAAGAGGGGAAAGGCAAGGAACACAAGCTTAAATGACTAAGAATATTGAAATAATAATCATTGGATATACTTTGATGACAATAAATAAATAAATACTCAGAACAGTATTATCTCTCAGCATGCATGCATACATATATTATTTTTCTTCAAGTTTCCTTTGACTATTTAAGAAGCCAGATAAGGAGGGAGTGTATATATGTGTGTGCGTGTGTATATTGTGTGTACACACACACACACACACACACACATACACACACTCTCCCTCCTTATCTGGCTTCTTAAATAGTCAAAGGAAACTTGAAGAAAAATAATGTTTTCTAAAGAATTTAGACGATTCTAGACTAATTTGATTTTCTTTCTACTACATAGAAGTCCAAGGCAAGTAGAGAAGCAATAGGTTAAGGAGAATGTGGTATCATCAGGAAGAAGGTCACTATTGAATGCCCGAGCTGGGCCAATTCTTTTTAAGTGGAACCTACAATAATTGAAAATAAGAAGGCGTACAATGTGGGCCTTTAGGTTACTACCATGAAGCATTAAGAACATCTGTCCCCTCCTTGTACAGGCAAGCTCTTCATCTGAGGCTTGGGAATAAAAGCTGCATTGCCAAGTGAGACAAAGAAAGAAGGATACACACACACAAGGAACTGGCTGAGCTGTCAGGCTGTATTTGTGTCTGCCTGAGCTGCTCTGAAAAGATCCTCTTCTGAATCACTCTGACCCCAGACAATAGTGGGATGGAGCGGCTCTGTGCTGAGCAACAGATTGCAGATGTGGGACTGGAAATCTTTATCTCTGCTGTTACTGATAGCTAGAGTACCACCGCTGTACCTTGTCTTACTGGCCTCAGCTTCCTCTGTTACTAGGTGATTATTATGAAGAGTCTGGCCATCCCAAGGTGGATGGAGATGGTCCAAGACAATAAGTTGCTCCTGAAACCTCCTCCCACATACCTTCCGTGCTAGATCTCTTTCTACTCTTTTTAAAGCTTACTGACTACTTACATCAAGGCCAGAGAGAGCTTTCCAAAACACAAGTCAAATAATTCGCCACAGTCTCTTTCAAACCCTCTACTGATGTCCCAATAGCACCATTATGATCTGTAAAGGAACTAAACCATCGGCCTCACATCCCTTTACTTCTTCAACTTTATCAGTGATCACTTCTGCTCTTTTTCTTTACTTTGTTGTAGACATACTAGTCCCATTGCTTGAACATGTCATTTCTAGTCAGATCTCAGTGCTTTTGTGCGTGCTGATCCCTCTGCCTGGAATAATCCTTTACCAGTTACCCATGTTATCTCTTGTGTTACCTAGCCTGGACTAATTCTTTACCAGTTACCCATGTCATCTCTTGCATTACTCTACCTCCTTTATATCTTTTTTCAGATACCATCTTCCCACTGAGCCTTTCCTGACCAACTTATTTCAAATTGCAACTAATTATTGTTTTCTGACATAGTAGACACACACCTGCAATCTCAGCCTTCAGGAAGCTAAGACAGAAGGGTAGAGAATTTGAGACCAGCCTGGGAAACATTGTGAATTCCAAGCTACTCTAAGCTGTAGATAATGAGACTGTGTCCCCCCCAAATCACTTGTACTACTAGAACCTGGGTGCATAACAAATGACTTCCCCAAAGGTAGTGGACAATACACATTACTTTCCAGATGTGTGAGTTACCTGAGACTTTATTGACCTGTGGTGGGCTCAGCTTGGGTTTATAGCTGGGAACAAGTGTCAGTTCAATGAGCATTTGTATGGAGGCCTAGGATGAAGGGTAGTAGTTACTCAGAGCATCGTCTAGTGGGAATCATCAGCACACAAGAGGAAAGCCAGGGCAGATCTGCAGTTCAAGTTCTTTGCTCCCATCACATTCCTCTGCCATTCTATTAGTCAAAGGAAAGTGTGGGGAGTGGAGGAAGCCCTAACTGAGGAAAACCCTGAGTGACTGTGTGTTGTTGACATGGGAATGACCATGTCAAAGACCCTATAGCTTTAGACCCACAGGAAAATGGCAAAGCCTTCCTTCCTGGCCCGAGTGCAAATGTTGGTAATATCTGCAGAGAATATCCACTAGGCTTTCTCTCCCCACCCCCGGGATATTTATGGCCTGAAGTGGCTTCCCTACAGAGACTCCTCTTACTAAGATTAGCTTAAACCTATCTTCTCCTTGAGCTGTTTACTAGAGCCCCTGCCTCCTTGTTTAACTGTATGCAATAACCCTGCTTCTGTTCAGCTCTCTATAACAAACACAGTGAGCTTCTGAGGTGCTATGGTTTTTCCATCAGAGAGCGCTGTCCAGTAATCACATCTTTTCTATGCCTACATTTTTGCCTTTTCTTCATGCCCTTGCAGCTCAGTCAAATCTAATCCCTGGAGTCATGTAGAATGTGGCAGTCAAACAATAATGAGGAGACTGGAGAGATGGTTCAGTCTGCGGAGTGTTCACTGGGCATGTGTGAGGTCCTGAGTTTGACCCCTATAACCCATGGAAAATTTCTAGGTATGGAGGTATGCACTTGTAATCGCAAGACTCCAGAGGCAGAGAAAGGCACATTGCCTGTGTTTGCTGGCCATCCAGTCAAGCTAATCTACTTGACAAGGTTAAGGTCAATGAAGGGCCTTGTCTCAAAGAAACAAGGTTGCATTAATTACTTTTTAATTATTTTGATAAATCACCATAACTAAGGCAACATACAGAAGAGAGTTTATTTGGGCTTATGATCCCAGAGGACTGGAATCCTTGATGGCAGAGAGAACAGCATGTGGCCAGCATGGCAGATGGAGCAGAAGCTGGGGGCTAACATCTTGAACTATAAGCACAAAGTAGAGAGGGTGAATTCAAAATAGTAAGAGTCTTTAAACTCGCAAAGATCATCTCCTCTAACAAAGCCACACTTCTTATGCCTTCCAAAACAGCAAATGCCACCAACTGGTAACCAAGTATTTAAATTTCCAAGATTGTGGGAGATATCTCAACCAAACTACCGTAATGACTTCTGAGAAATGACATCTGAGGTTGGCATCTGGTCTACACACACATGCATACACAGACAGACAGACAGATAGACACACATACACACACACGCACACATGCACACACACACACACACACTAATGAAACAAGGAATGAAATTCTGCCCATATTGAAAAATGCAACCAAAATAGTTGCTGAACAAACAGTCAACTAAAAATTACACATGCAGACATAGATGCATGCATGTATCTCCTACCCATATTTGCCTTCTTTCCTACCACTTTTGCCTTTCCCCTGAGGGTTTATCTCCACCCTGAACAGTGATGTATTTTACTTGTGTTGTTTGCTTATTTTCTGTTTTATTAGTTAAAATATCATTTTGCTAAGAACAGCGAGTTGAGTAAGGAAGTTCAGAAATGGGTTTTATGATTTGATGGTAAGACCCTATTGCTGAAGACCCCCCAAATATTCGGCTCATTTGGAGATGGAGAAATGAATCTGGTACCAACCTGGAAGCTTCATTTTGACTGGCTAGCTTTCATAGTGCTGAAAGTTGTCATGCACTGCATCATAGGGGAAAAGTAATCATCAACCTTATCCACCTGAACTCTGCAAGATATGATGTTGACTGGCTTGCCAAGACATGTCCACTGGTATAACAATGGTGTAAATGTTATGTGAGTTACCAATCGCTTTCTGATTGAATTTAAAGCCTGGTACTGACTTCTGGGTCCCAAAATGGAGGCTGTCTAGGTCTAAGTCTCAGGGAAAAAAATCTAATACTATTATTTTTCTAAATGGATGTAGTGATAAGCTGCTCCCTAGGTTTATATTCCTATATTAGTGCATCTCTCAACCCTCATCAGAAAAGCTCCTTTTGTCAATAGATAGCTATTTATACAAAGACCCACAACTGGTTAACATGCAGAGAAAAAGAGACTGGCTGTGGAGTTCTCAACTCTAAATGGTATATCCATATCACAAACCACTCTCTCTTCCCTCTGCAAGGCACAGGGTTAATCATAACAGGCAGAAAGAACTTTAAAAAGCCAGTAGTAATGGATGCCTGCAGTGAAATTGTTTTCTGGCCATTACTAGGCCGATGCCACAGTGTCTGTGAATGCATGTACAAGACTCGCATGAGATGGAATCAGGCAAAAATCCAAGTGCTGGTGGGGGGGTAGTCACGAAGTCCCACTCCTAGTTGTGGAGTTTTGGCAGTTTATGGGTGCTGGGAGAGAGAGAATCAGCTTACTTCAGAGATGGAGTCCCTGAGAGGTCACCTATGCTCCAATGGATGGGCCTACAGCCATTTGCATACTGGTTGTACTAAGTCGACTCAGTGGGTTAAAAAAAAAAAAGAGCTCATGAATTTGAAAAGGAAAAGTCATAGAGTGGAGAGATTGGAGAGAAATTTGAGGGGAGGAACTAGGGAGTGGATTTGATCAAAGTATGTTATATGCATGTGTCAGATTCTCAGGCAATAAAAATGGATCTTGGGACCTTATGCATAGGAGTACAATTTCTTCAAAACCCTGATCTGATTGATCCACACCATTACCACTGCTGCAACCATCATCAACATTACTACCACTACCATCATTACTATTACACCATGATCAGATTATTACTACCGCAATGCCTATCCACACCATCTCCACCACCACTACCATTTTATCATTGTTGTTATCACCATCATCATCACCACTACCACTGACACCATTGTCAACACCACCACATCACCACCAGCATTGCCTCAGCTACTACCATCACTACTTCTACTACTTCATCATCTACACAATTATTGGTATGTTTTTACCATCACCAATGTTACCAGTGCTATCATCATTACAACATCCATCTCTACCACATCGCTATCACCATAACCATTGTCATCCCATGTCTATCATGGTCACCCTCATCACTCCCACTTACAACACCAAAACCATCACTATTATCATTGTCTCAGCTAGATAGCAGAACTGCTTGATAGCAGAACCAATTTCATACAGCTCTTAAGAAACTAATTCCACAAAAACAGAAGAAAGGGAATTTCTTTCTTAGTGAACTAACTGCAATGTAAAAGCATCAATCCAATAAAAATTTCTCCTAAGCTCCCTAGAGCAAATCTGTAACAATTATGTAATCATTGTGTACTATAGCTTCGGAAATTCAACCCACTCTTTTGGAGGTCTGCAGAGATTGTCAGACCTCCAAATTCCACCTCCTAGGGGCCACTAAAATAGTCTCCTCCCTTTTATCTTTTACCTTTTTGGAAGAAAAAGTGAGGTTGTTTACTTAGCCATTTCTTCAGCACTGACGGTCCATTTCTTATTTAATAATAATGGACCATGTTCTTGATATTTTTCCATTCCTAAACAAAAGCTTTTTCTGAAATGCTTCTTCTTCTCTAGTTCTCTGTAAACACTGGCTTACAAAACTATGTGAGTGCTCCATTAAATCTCCATTCCTCGTCAATTCTCTGCATGTACAGGATGGCAGTATAGTCTTTGTCCTAGCTCTACGTGTGTGTGTGTGTGTGTGTGTAGAGTTAAGACTCTTTTTTCTTCACGGCCAAAATTTATCTTCATTTTGTCTTCTTATGATTCATTTCACTTCTGATGAAGCTTTTACTTCACTTACTTATTTTTGCTGAAGGCATTAAATAAATTGCTTTGAAGCATGTAAGTATTTCAAACATTCTACAAAAAGATCTTCCTCAAAATAGCGTACCATAGGTTTAGGAAAGGTGTGTTGGGGATAGTGAAAAGAGGGAGGTTTTTATTTCCTTCTTAAAAGCAAGTTTTCTTTGAAGGGAAGAAACTGCCACTGTTTGGCTTTGGTCCCAAGTCTACTGTTATGCTAACACATAGGGAGCGCAGTTCAGACTATATACTTGATGACAACACATCTGATTTTGATTCGATCAAACACAAAGAAAAACCTGTCTCACTGGGGGCGGGCTGTAGAAAGGAATGTTAGGGCTTCCTGAGAAACTTTCTTTTTTTGTGGGCATGAGAGAATGTCCCACAGGCAGATGGAGAAGGAGATGAAAAGGCCTATCCTATGAGGAAGCTAATGATGTGCCTGAAGTCTGGTTCCTACTGGAGACATCTGACACACAAAACAGCTACCCCCAAATTGCAAAGATTATTATTATATTTTCAAGAAGTTGAAGATTTTTTAGTTAGGACCTGCTTATATCAATCCTGGGGTGCTTATGGCCGCCGGTCTGTGGCTTGGACACTTGCACGCTTGTTCATCCCTGGTTGACTGGAAGACTCCAGGTGCGCTCCACTGAGGGACGTGAGAGGCGGTTCCATGGGAGGCCGGAAGCAGCTAGTATATAGAGCTCTCTTGAAAAGCTCTTCTGTGAGTTTCTACAAAATCTCTGCCGAGCCCCGCTTCTGTGTGAAGCAGGACAATTTCTCAGCAGGGAGTATGGGATTTGAACTTGGACTGGATGCCATGTGCTGAGGTGTTGAAAGGCATGGGAAGTGGGCACTTCCTGCGGAGGGATTCCGTTTCAACAACCTGGTGTTCAGTTTACAGTTTCTTTGGGCCCAAAGTGAGAATTTTTGTCAGCCTGGGTTGTAACAAGATCTGAGCAGGGGGTGCATAGACATTTGGAGAGGTGCGGGAAGGAGGGAACACAGCTATAGAAACTTGTCCTGTGAATGAGACTTTGGCTCCACCTCCTTATCCTGTGAACTTCATTAGTGAGACCTCAACTCTGCAGGGGGTCTGCGCTCTGGCAGATGCTGATGTTTTATGGGTCAGGCCTGAGACGGGCACAGAAGAGATGGAGGTCAGAGAGTGTTGCCCACCAGGCGGCCCCCAAAGCAGACTCTGATAGATTCTTGAGCAGAGACCATTAGAGGTGCTCTTGGGACCAACACCTGGGAAGAAGATAAAGAAATAGGATTAGGTAGGGAAAGGATTTGTGCTGCTGTGTGGTGGCAACCAAGCCCTTTGTTGTTCCTGTTGAGGATTCTGGAACAGCAAGCAGTCATTATTCCTGGCTGCTCCCCCCACCCCCCAACGACCCCTGTTGCAAAGGGCCTGGGCTTTGCTAGGCAGAGCTCTTCTCCTATCAGGAAGATGCTCAGCTGCCAACATTCCAGGCAGCTGAAGGAAGGAATATATCAGTCCCAATGGGTGTGGCAGAGCACCATGCTACAGCGTTCTTTTGGGGGTGTCCAGCCTATTGACTTTAGGACATGATCTTGTCATCTGCAAATCTGTAGGTATCCACATCTATAGATATCAGAGGATGTATTTGGTCTGTGGATTGCAGACTGGAAATTCCTTATTGAGCTTAAAAGAAAGACAAATAATTTTCTGTAGAAGACAGACATTGATAGATGACATACTAATATACTCCTTTGTAATACCAATTCTAGTCAATTCAAAAAAGTTGAATACTTACTTGTTTTTTGGAACTGGAGATACACAGATAAATAAGACAAGAGAAACCTATGGTCTTGAAGAAAGACAGGTGCTTCAGGAACCAACATGTTTATAGGGGCACTGAGCAGGCAGAATGGGATATAGAGGGGCTTACCAGGCAACTGTGTGATATTCCAAGTTTCGTGCAGCATTAATCTACTGAATGTCACGGAATAAATACCTTATAAGATTCCGTTCACTGAAATAACTCCTTTAAAACCATTTATTAGAGAGAAGAGGTATTCTCTCTCATCTCAAAGGTTTTCTCTTGAGTGGCAATGTAATTCTTTATAATATCACACGATTAAATGTACTCCGGGTCTGAAGAGACACCTCAGCAGTTAAGAGCACTTGTTGTTCTTGCAAAGGCTCTGGGTTCAGTTGCCAGCACCCACATGGCAGCTCATAACTACCTGTAACTCCAGTTCCAGGAGATCCAGTGCTCACTTCTGGCTTCCATAGACATTACATGCATATATATATATATGTGCTATATATATATGTGCTATATATATATAGCATAAACATATATATATACATTAAGCAAAATATTCACTCATATAAACATGAATAAATTTTTAACAGTATACTTGTATTTTTTGCATAAATAGATATTGATTGCAATATGAAAAATGGGAGGAAAAAGGGGGAGTTGGATGATAACAGGGACAGAATGAAGCTAAAACCTATAGTAGCCACTTCTGCAGAGATGGGACTAGGATTTACCCTTTTGATAACCTATCCAAAGATTCTCACCTTTGTAATGAGTCTATTTCTTCCCCAACCCCACAGACCTCCACACCAAACTGCTTTCCTTACTTTAACTGGCATTCTCTCACTAAAGTACTGTTTCTGTAGCTGATTTGATGAAACCTCCTGCTAACCATGATTCTGGTTGCAAATGGTTTGAATGTGTCTCTCAAGAGCTCGTGTGCTGGAAATTTGGTCCCCAGTGTGACAATGTGCTAAGAGGTGATAGGATGTTTATGAGGTAGGGTTTAGTCACGTGGGGCTGCTGCTTTTGGAAGGGATTAATATAGTTCTCTTGAAATCCTCGTTAGCATCTCATTCACATACCATGCTCCTATAAATGCTTGATTGTGGCTCGAACTGCCCTGATTTTATTTATGCATAACTAATCTAGAAAGTAAAATGAGAGGAAACAAATGGTTTTCTAGACTCAAGTAATTTATCACTGTGAAGTACGTGAGAAGTCAACCTCCAACAGTGTCTTCCTTTTTGAGATAAAACTAACCCTTTTTGCCTTAGTGGAAAACGCTCCTCATCACCAGAACCATGCCTGCCTCTTTTTCCTGCCTGCCCATATTTTGCCTCTATCCTTCTCCAGCATCTTGCGTCTGCCTTCTAAGGAATTTAGGGCCTCATCCCTCCCTTTTATCTGGGTTTGTGCTTCCAGGCCCTCACTTATGTTTTTGCATCTGCTCAGAATGCAATTATCAGGATGCCATTTGAATTTTATACCATTTCCTCATGTTTCTGTTCAAGTCAGAATATCTTCTTTTGAGTTCTTGCAGTACCCAGGTGCACTATAATCATAGGCCCATTGTACCATGTTATAACAATGAATTTATTTGTCCATCTCATCTGCTAAAGATGATTAGGCCAAGGAGTCTGTCTTCATCTTATTCTTTGTCTCTGTAGGTACAAAGGGACCTTGGTAAATACACAGAAGTACATCCAGTCTTGACTTAAATCCTTCAAATAGCCTTGACTGTCTCAAAAGCAGCCTATTTCATGTTCTCAATTTTCAAATGTTCTGTCTTCTAGTGGGGCTAATTTCTGCCTTATACTTTCTGCCCACTTGTCCTTGCTCTGCCCCCAAGAACGAAGTCTATTAGAAGAGGACAATGGTCTGCTCTTGAGCTAGACTTTGGCAAAGAATGCAGCTGTCACTGTTGGCTCATCTTGAAATTATTCAGTGCTGTTTTGGAGATGGGTATGGAATATTCCTTTCTCTAAATATTTGGAATAGGGAGAGTAAGGAGGCGAGAAAGCAAGAGCAGCCGGAGCGTCCCCTGAAGTGTCTCAGTTTGCTTTGCTGTTGTGCTCTGTTCCCGCAATCTGTTTACCCGAAACATTCTGCTGCCATAGCACAAGCAAACTAGTCACATTCAGCACATTTGTTACATGGCGATGCCAGTTAACCTTTTCCTGTGGACTCAGTGGGCTGAATGCACCCTGTGGTTTCTGTGCTGGTGCTCTACAGGTCTCCCTTGCTAGCTGCCCGGGAGTGCTGCTGTGGCTCTATTCCCTAGCCCTAGCCCTGGACATGGCTTCTATCTGCCCAGCAATTCTGACATCATTTATACAGAGTTCTCTGGGAATGGTCAGAATGGTGCTCTTTGCTATAGACTGGAGTTTCAAAAAAGAAAAAAAATCACGGGCCTGAGATTTTCCCAGGGAGTTAGTTGAAAACACATAGTCTTGATAGGCTTGGACTTCTGTACTGTACTGTTCAGATTAGAACCTTTGAGAACCAGACCCCAATTCAATTTATTTACTTATTTTGTGTTTGAAAAAAAAAATAAAATGCTTTAAAATAGCCTGCACAGTCGTGGGTTTTCTTCTAACATTTTCATAGATTTGTGCCACTACTATTTGTTTTTACTCACCCCTCTCTCACTTCCTTCCTCAGCTTCCCTCCTCCTCTCTCTGCTCCCCTTCACCCCTTCAGTAGTCCACCTTCTGCTTTCAAACCACGCGGTATGCACTTCAGCTGTTCTTTCTGGATGGTTCCTATTAAAGATAAAGTGAAGGAACCTAGTTTTTGACAAGCTCTCACCAAATATACCATTATCAAGCTGTTCTGGATATTCGTTTTCATCTAAATACACACTAGCCTCTATCAGTGGCTACCTATGCTCTTTGCTTTCATCTTGAGTTGTAAATGGGAATAAATCATCCAACTTCTGTGTGCTGGTTAAGGTAACACCAACTACCATAGCAGAGGCATCATCAAATGTCAGTGTCTTACCGCAAGTGAGGTTTACTACTAGGTTACAGAAAGCTCTAGGGGACTGTGCTTGGTGAGTGGCCCTCTTTTATATGGTGATTCGGGAACTGGGACTTTTCCATATTAGAGAGATCTCTTCTAGAATTTCAACATCCAAGGAAGAGGAAGTAAGAGAGAATACCAATTGCTGAACCCCTGTGGCATATAAGTGACACTTTCCATTCCCATTTGGTTGGTTATTTCTGTGGCCTATCTTAATGCAAGCAAGCCTGTGTGTGACTCATTTTATTATTAAAAGTCAACAGAAGTGTTGGTGATTTAAAATGATTGCCATTTGATTAGCTCCTAGTTCTAGGGGGCAGAATTTGGAGGGTAGGATCAGCTAGGTACTTATAGTACTCTGTGTCAGGTTTATCTGAACGCAGCTGGTCTCACTCTGGATATGTGGTCAATTGCCACATTGGCTGGTGAGTGCAAGGTGTAGGGTAGCCTAGCTGAGAACAAATGTCTTTTGTTTATCTGTGCCTTTCTCCTCAATGGATCAAGGTTTGTTTACATGGCAGCCAGGCAGGTTTTCATGAACAATAGAAGTCAGCAAAGCCTGTTGAGACCCGGGTCTCACAAAGGAGCTATGTTCACATAGCTGACCAACATACAGGAAACAAAGAACAGGAAACAGGAAACAAGGATGAAATAGAATGGATAAACAGATGATGGAAAGAGAACCTGATGGTGGTGGCACACGCCTTTAATCCCAGCACTCAGGAGGCAGAGGTAGGCGGTTCTCTGAGTTCGAGGCCAGCCTGGTCTACAGAGTGAGTTCCAGGACAGACACTAAAGCGACACAGAGAAACCCGGTCTAGAGAAAACAAAAAGGGGGAGAAGATGCAAAGAGTTATGACATTTTTACAACCAACTTCAGAGGGAAAAATACTCTCTCTGTCTCTCTCCCTCTCCTTTTCCCCTTCCTTTCCTTTCCTCTCCCCTGCCCCAGGGTCTTGTGTAAGCTAGGCAAATATTCTATCACTAAGGCACATGCCCCCTAGCCTGTAACATTCTTAACAGACACTTGGTATCATAGTAAATCCCCAACAGACTTACCTGTTGTAATAAATGATAATTTGTTGAATACTTGTCAAGTAGCAGATTCTATACCAGACAATTTGCATACATTATCTTATCTAACCACCACAATTCATCTACTGGGCAGACAAAGGAAGCAGAGTCAAGGAGATGAAGAAAACAGCTCAACATTATTTAACTAGTAAGCAATAGTGTCAAGGTACCTTCTAAGATGTAGTCTAACCTTGAGCTGCCTAAGGAAAAAGGAAAACCCAGATTTATTTCTAGGACTGTATTTTAAGCATTTAGGAAACTCTGAGAAATGATTTGGGAAAGGACTCTAGCCTTCTGACCTGAAAGAAGAGGATAAACCCTGGAACTAGTTTTGGCAGATGACCCTCAAGTTGGCCCAGACCCTCTCAGAGACAAAGCAGTCATGATCACAGTAACCCAGCTCGTGGAATGTGCTACTTGCTTCTCGCCCACTTCACAGGGGATGGAGACATTCCTGGTTCTGATCAAAGAGTCCTTGTCAGTGTTAGAGGATCTTGGAGAAGAGAAAGGAGTAGAAGGGAAGGGAGCAGATGTTAGAAACATCCAGCCTAGCAGTAGAAAATACCAGGGCAGAAAAGGCTTTTGAAATTTCCTAGCCAGCTATTCCCAGCCTTTCTTAGGAATGAGGCCCCAGATAAGATAGCACTTTACTGGGCTCACAGATAAGGCTTGTCAAGCATATAGCTCTACAAACATTTTCCAGCAGTCTCACGGTCTCTCAGCAGTCTGTGGCCCACAGGTTGGAAGCCACTAGCTTAACACAGAAGCGTAGGCAGATTTAATTTTGAAGGGCAACTCTATTAATTTAGCAGCAGTGGATGTGCTGAAAGCCCTGTGTTGATACGGGTTCTGAGGACGTGACTAGATGTTAGAGCGGAGATAGCTGTGAGTGACGACTAACAGTGTCCACTGGTGAAGACAAACTTTCTATTTGAATGTTTTTCAGGCCTCTGAGTTGAGTTCCTGCATACTCGTATGCAGCCCCACCTCCTGCAAACCTACGAGACTCATGGTTCATACAAAACCTCTGACCCAAGGGTCCAAGTGAAACAGGGAGGAGAGAGGAAGGGGAGGCAAGAGTACATGGTAGGGAATATGTTCACCATACAACACATACTCGTATGAAAAGGTCCTTATGTAGCATAATGAATATACATGGGAAACATTAAATGATAATATTCTAAATATCATTATGCTTGCGTGTGAAATTGTCAGAAGCATAAGATTAGTTAATTGAAAGAAAAGCTGTGTTCACTGGACTCAGTCTTCATTCGCTCTATCTTCTGATAAGGCTGAGGTTCAGAGGGTCAGAGTTAGACTTCCCAGAGCTTTCGAGCATGTGTGCTAAGTTAGGCTGCTAGCTCTGATCCAGCCACGTGTTTTTAAGAGGATGAGAAAGATCACAAGGACTTCTCCCCGCTCCACATTTACTTAATGGCAGGAGCGGGCCTCCATCCCTGAGCTCCCGATAATGTGTTTTTCATGACGCTAACCCAGTTATGAAAATTTATTTTCCCATTTATACCCAGGCATGACACACACTTCAATTTTCTTTCCACATTTGCTCCTGCTTTTTTTTTTTTTCTTCTGGGAAGCTGCTTCTGTGTTTTTCAGACACAGTTTGGTTTCCTTCTTTAAGAAATAAAAATTAAACAAAGATTATTTTTGGATTTCCCTGGCAAATTTAATTAGCTACTCGGATAAGTGTCTCAATTTTACTCTATTTGTATGTCCACTGTCCTATTATAGAACAACTGTGTCCAAGCGTCAGCGTTGGAAACTCACTGCTGAAGTAAAGCTATGGGCAATTCAAAAGCAGGTGGAGGCCTTCCTTTCTTGTTCTTCCTTCTTCAATTTTAAAGTCCTTCCATCCTTTTTGTTTTTTTCTCCGTTCATTGGATTTAGATATATAGATTATACAAAATAGGAGGTTTCATTTTATAGTCCATTCATGTATTTAATGTATTTGTTCCTTTTCTATTTTAGTGTTTCTCGGGAATCTGAGATTTATTAAGTTTTGCTTACTCGTATTAATCAACCCAGACCTTCCAATTCATGAACTCGTGATTTCTAGAAATACTGTTTACTAGAGTTAGAATGGACTTTGGCTCCATCTCATGTGTCCTCTGAGGGGGACTAAAGTTAAGAGAGTCAAAGTTAGAATACTTCAGAGTTTACAGAACTGGAAAGGAATTTTCCAGAATCCAATATGCAAAATGGTCAATTTGCTGATTGGACACTGCATAGCACAATCTTGCTTTTGTGAATTCTTTTGTTCAGTTAATGGGCTTTCCTTTTGCCTTCACTTTTAAGGAATATTGAATTTGCTTTTACCCTAGTTTCTTGTCACTGCAGTTGAGTCTGGAGAGAATAGAGAACATAAAAAGATTATATAAATATGAATGACTTTTATTAACAATATGTCTATTATAATATAACAAAATGATGTGTGGATATTCAGAATGTAGTTTTGAAAAGGACTGAGTTAATGAAGGATACTAAGAAAGGGCATATGCTAAAACTCCATTCCTATTATGAGTCTTATGTGTATGAAAATATTTGGCTTACAACTCTCAATTTCTCTTTCACTTTTCCTCCAACCTAGCAGCATTTCTTCTTTATCATATCTCAAATCCTTCAAAGCGTCCAGGCTTTCCCCCCTCTCCTTTGCTCTTCTGTATGCTCTGGATGCCCTCCTCTCTTAGGCACTGCCCTTTCTTTAATAGTTCCTTTGGTGTTGCTGGTAGAAACAACTTCAGAAAGGACAGATTTACTCTGTCTCACACATCTAGAAGGTTTCAGTATATGGTCAATGGCAAAAAAGGCAGAGAAGCTCAGTCTGTAGCGATAGGAGTGTGCTGTAGAGGCTTTTCACATGGTGGTGGACCAGGAAGCTAACAGTGAGACTGAAAACAAGGGCCAAGTCAGAACTTTCAAAGGTCCATTCCTCTTGACCTACTCCTACCAGCTAGGTCTTACGTCTGAAAAGTTCCAAAGCTTCCCAAAATGTCACTGTC
Organism: Chionomys nivalis; assembly: GCF_950005125.1. NCBI lineage: Eukaryota > Metazoa > Chordata > Mammalia > Rodentia > Cricetidae > Chionomys > Chionomys nivalis. The sequence continues at coordinate 132,736,713 of NC_080112.1, forward strand.
ACTGTACACTGAGGAACAAGTATTCAAAATGTAAGCCTCACACACGTCAGATCCAAACCACAGTAGTCTCCTTAGTGTTTCTTAAATTTTAATATTTTGTAAATTTTTTCCATTCAGCATATTGATCATATTATTTCCCCCGCCCCAACTCCTCCCAGATCCTCCCCACCTCCATATTCACCCAAATTTATGCTATTTCTTCCTCTTTCTAAAAATAAAAAAAACAAGAAAAATTGAAATCCAGAACAAGCAAATTATCTTCAAAGAGAAAACCCAACAAGGCAAAAAATATGTCTAAACAAAAAGCGCACTGAAGAAACCAGGTAGTCCATTTTGTGTTGGCCAACTACTTTTAGTTATGGGGTTGTTTCTGGAGTGTGGTTCACATACCTGGTGAGACACCATTGGAAAAAATGGGTTTTCCCTTTTCTAGCTGTTAGCAGTTGCAAATAGCTTCTTGGCTAGGGGTGAGATCTTTTGTCTACTTCCCCTTGTCAGTGCTCAGATTTTTGTCTATCTTGAACTTGAGCAGGTCTTGTGTGTGCTGTCACAGCCTCTATGAGTTCATATGTTTGTCAGTTCTGTTGTGTCTGGAAGATACTGTTTCCTTGGAGTCATCTATCACGTCTGGCTCTTCCAACCTTTCTACCTCCTTTTCTGCATAGATCCCTGATCTCTGAGGGGAAGGCTTTTGTAAAGGCATCCTATTTAGGGATGAGTACTCCAAAGTCTCTCACTCTCTGTACACTGCCCAGCTGGGGGTCTCTCTGTTAATTACCAGTTATTGCAAGAGAAAGCTTCTCTGATGAGGCCGGAGCGATGCTCTGATCTATGAGTATAGCAGTAAGTCAGTAGGAGTCATTTTATTGCTCTGTTTCTTTAGCAGCATGATAGTAGTAGGTTTTCCCCTTAGAGCCCACAACCTAGCTAGTCTCAGGTGTTTGGACAGTTAAGCACTGTCAGGTATAGGTTCCATCTCATGGAATTGGTCTTTTTGTTGTTGTTAGTTAGTTAGTTTGTTTGTTTTTCAAGACAGGGTTTCTCTGTGAAGCTTTGGAGCCTATCCTGGAACTCACTCTGTAGACCAGGCTGGCCTCAAACTCACAGAGATCCACCTGCCTTTGTCTCCCAAATGCTAGGATTAAAGGTGTGCACCACCACTGCCCATCCTGGAGTTGGCCTTAAATCTGATTTTTAAAAAGTTGTTGGTTACTCCCTTATTATTTGTACAACTATTATACCAGTATATCGCATCTTGCAAGTGGTTACTGCTGTATGTCACAGAGTTTGTATGGGTGATACTGATGATTACTTTTCACCTCTGATGGGATGTATATGCCCTTTCAGCATTGTAAATGCTAATCAGTTTGGATGAAGCGTGTAGTTGAGCACCAGCTTGATGTTTCCATGTTTGGTGACATAAGTCTATGGTATCTCAATAGAATTTTACTGTCAGGCTATGGAGGGCAATCAATTACATTGGTGATAGCCTATGCTTGGAAGGGGTATCTATAGGACCTTTTTCCATAAACAATTCAAAAATACATAACCCATTCCTGTACTTAGAATTGTATTTGATAACATATGATTTCCAATTGGGGCATTGTCTCCCTCTTTATATGGTAACTTCATTTAAACACTTTTTATACACATATATATTTTAGGAAGCTTCTACACCAAGTTTCCATATGGCTCTTCAAAGGGCGTTCAGTGTTATTTTTCCCTCCCCATAGTCCCTCCTCTACTCTATTCTCCCATACCCCCTTAATCCTCCTTTTCTAATTTCTTTTTTATCCTTTCAAAACACTATATTCTATAGCCCCTTTCTTGGAAGATCCCTTCCTCATCCAATTTTTTACTAGTTACCTAACTTCTGTGACTATTTTGAATGAAACATACATACAGAATGCAAGAAAGCTAATATCTATGTACAAGGCAAAGTTTACTTTTATGGGTCTGGGTTTCTTCATTTATGATTATTGTCTCTAGCTCCATCCATTTACTTGAAAATTTCATAATTTCATGTTTTTAGCAATTGAATAATATTCCATTGTGTAAATATATTACACTTTCATTATCCATTCATTGGTTGATGGACATCTAGTCTGTTTTCTATTTCTGGCAATTATAGATAAAATAGAAATGAATGTGGATGAGCAAGTATCTCTGTAGTATGATATAGAGTCTTCTGAGTATATGCTCAAGAGTGTTACCAATGGATCTTGTGGTACATCCATATTCAGTTTTTGAGAAAATTCCTCACTGATTTCCACAGTGGCTATACCGGTTTGCACTCCCACTAGCAAAGAATAAGTGTTCCCATTTTCCCACATCCTCCCTAGGACCTGCTGTCATTTATTTTATTACTCTTAGGCACTCTGACTGATGCAAGATGAAATCTCATTAACACACAGAAATTAATAGCCTTTCTATATACAGGTAGCAAGCATACTGAGAACAAAATCAGGGAAACATTACCTTTCACAATAACCTAAAAAACATCTTAGATTAACTTTAATTAAGCAAGTGAAAGATTTGCATAATAAAAACTTTAAGATCTTGAAAAAAGAAATTGAAGAAGACACTAGAAAGTTGTTGTAAGAAGGGGCTGCTTGTTTGTCCCGGCCGCCTGGCTTGCTTAGCCCCAAAATAACCACACAGAAACTGTATTAATTAAATCACTGTTTGGTCTATTAGTTCTAACTTCGTATTGGCTAAGTCTTACATCTTAATTTAACCGATCTTCATTAATATGTGTGTTGCCACGTATCTGTGGCTTGCCAGCAAGATTCTAACCAGTGTCGGTCTCAGGTGGAGGATCCATGGCTTCTCCCTGACTCTGCTTTCTTCCTCCCAAAATTCAGTTCTGTCTTCTCCACCTACCTAAATTCTGGCCTATCAGGCCAAGGCAGTTTCTTTATTTATTAACCAATACAAGCAACACATAGAAAGAAGGCCCTCCTACACCATTTCCCCTTTTCTGTTTAAACAAAAAGGAAGGCTTTAACTTTACCACAGTAAAATTACATATAACAAAACAGTTATCAAGCAAGAATTACAGTTACAATATTTATATCTACTTTATCTTTTATCGTAACTAAGGAAAACTATAACTATAACTATCTATCTATTCTTCAACTCTATCAAAGACTCCAGAAGGATATACTATTACCCAAGTAAAACAGGAAGTGTATTGTAAGCAACTTCCAGAATTCTAGAATTGATAGAGACATCTCACTGCCTGGACAGTCACCCAAAGTTCTTCTGTATTGTTGGGGCATCCATTTTCAGCCTACGGCCCATAGTATCCAGCAGACTTTTCCATGAAGCAGGAAATTTCAAAGACAGTCACTTTCTTCTGTGTCCTACAGAATGTCTCACAGACTCTTTCATGAAGCAGGAACCCCAAAGGACCATCTCACCTTTAGGCAAGTTCGGTAGTGATCTCTCTGTGAGTACTGCATGTCCAGTGAAGTAGCCCAGGCAAGAGCAGTTTCTTGCCCAAATGGCTATCAAACTCCATAAGGAGCCTCTTCAATGCCCATCTTCCTCTTGAAGTAGCTGGTGCTCCAGGAGCAGATGTGTCTCATTGTCATGAAAAGTCCTAAGTTATTAAAACATATAAATGCCATATTCTGAAGGTCTCTGAAAGATTTGAAGAATACCTATCTAACTAAAATATATCTCTATACATCTAGAAAATCTAACTAACATGACTACAAACTTCACTATTATAGATGATTATCCATTAACAACCTATATTTCTTAATTATAGATTATATTTTTTAAATGAACTACACAATCACAACACCTCAATCAAGAGCAGAAATATACATATAACAATATTGACCTTAAATTTTTATCAATAAACCAAGATCCATACCAATGCAAATTATTCATATCTATATCAGAAAGTAGAAAGATTTCCTATGCTCATGGGTCAGTAAGATTAATAGTGTTAAAGTGCCCATTTCACCAAAAGCAATCTACAGATCCAATGAAATCCCTATCAAAATTACAGCACAATTCTTCACAGATCTTGAAAAACAATTTTCAACTTCATATGGACACACACACACACACACACACACACACACACTCCCGGGATAACTAGGACAATCCTGAATAATAAAGGAGATGCTAGAGGTATCATCAGGTCATATTTCACATAGTACTATGGAGCTGTAGTAATAAAATATCATCATGATAGCATTGAAAGAGATACATTGATCAATGGTATCTAATTGAAGATCCAGACATAAGTTCACATACCTGTGGACACCTGATTTTTGACAAATAAGCCAAAAGAACACCCTGAAAAAAAGACAGCATCTTTAACAAAAAAATGATGCTTGTCAAACTGGGTGGCTGCTTGTAGAAGAATCCACATAGATTCATATTTACCACCTTGCACAAAACGCAACTCCAAATGGATCAGAAATCTGAGCATAAGACCAGACACCCTGAATCTGGTAGGTGGGATAGTAGGGAACAGCATTGAACTCTTTGGCACAGGAATGGACTTTCTACACAGGACCTGGATAACACAGGTATTATGATAAACAATTAATAAATAGGATCACATGAAACTAAAAAGCTTGCTTCTGTAAGGCAAAAGACACCATCATTCGAGCAAAGAGGCAGCCTACAGAGTGGTAAAAAAATCTTTGTCAATTACACATCTGGGCTACATAAAGAACTAAAAACAAAATAACAAAACAAAAACTACAACAAAACCAAAAAAACCTGAATATCAAGAGCATAAGTAACCCAATTAAAATGGGGTACAGAAATAAACAGAGATTTTTTTTTTTAAGCAATGAAATACAAATGACTGAAAAACGCTTAAAAAATGTCCAACACCCCTAGCCATTAGAGGAATGCAAATTAAAACTTTTGTCTCTCCCATCTGCTGCCTGAAGGAGACGCATAGCTTAGCGATGAGCCTAGACCTCCCGTTGTCTCTGTCACAGGACATTTGCGTCTACAGAAACGGCAGAAAAATGTCGATAGAAGCAGAAGAAAGCATTTGATGTAGCAATCAGAGCTGGAATGAAGGTCAAGAATGAGATGAAGGTGAGAGACAAGAGAAAGAAATGAGACCTGGAGTCATCTGCTCTCTGTACAGTGAAATGAGAGTTTAATGGGTTTATTTTTCTTATAATAATAGTAGTAGATTATTTCTTAAATTATTGTAATTTATGGGTGTATTTGTTGTAGATACAATTTACATGTGGTAAAAATACAAAGGTCTTCAATGTACTCACTCATTTATGGGATAAATTATCTACTCACGTAACCATCTTGTAACCATCTTACAAATCAAGATATAGGGGCTGGAGAGATGGCTCAGTGGTTAAGAGCATTGCCTGCTCTTCCAAAGGTCCTGAGTTCAATTCCCAGCAACCACATGGTGGCTCACAACCATCTGTAATGAGGTCTGGTGCCCTCTTCTGGCCTGCAGACATACACACAGACAGAATATTGTATACATAATAAATAAATAAATATAAAAAAAACAAATCAATATATAGAAAATGTCAGTCTCCCCTAAAATATTTCTTAGACCGCCCCTCTGAAGTCAACTCTCACCTTCCTTGAGGCAATCATTGGTATGATTTCTGTCATAATATATCAGAATCAGATGCCCTAGAATTTCATGAAAATGAAACCATACTGCATGTACTCTTGCTTCTCCACCCACAGAACAGTTTTCTAGTTAATCTATGTTGTTGTGTATGTTGGTAGCTCATTTCATTTTACTGTTGTATCATGTTCCATTATATAACTAGAGCATAGTTTTTAAGGTCTCATCAGACATTTGTGTCATTTTCTGTTTTTGTCTTTACTATGAACATTCATGTATACATCTTCCTATGGGCATTTGTTTTAATTTCTGTCCACTGAATAACAAGGAGTGAAGTTGTTGGGTCACAGAACAGTTGTGAAGTTTTACCTCTGGCTTATTCAGTCCCCCCGCCCCCCAGCCCTCTGCCTGACTGTCTTCCTGCTGTATCTAGGGTACTGAGATTCTAGAGGGAATTGTGTAGATGGTCCTCATATATTTTCCTGAAAGTTTCAGAACAGGAAGTGGAAATAGTGTCTGGAAAGAACATGGGACACCAAGTTGGGCATCCATGGGAACAAGAGCAGGGTGTGGTCTTAGTTTCCCTTTAGTAATTCTGAAGAAGATAATTTTATGATTTTTTCCCCATTTGTTGTTTTCCAAGATTCATTTTAGATGTCTGTATCTGTCTTGTGGGTTCATAATAGACACATCTTAGAGTAAATTATCTACATTTCTCCTGGCTGCAAAAACATTAAAATAGTTGATATTTCAGTTTTCCTGCCTCTTAATGAGGGTAGCTGCTGAGGGTGTTTTGTTTTGGTGACCTGAATGGTAGAAAGGGATAACAAGGAGGAGGAGATTGCAGGAGCATAGTGTGTGTTTGTGTCTGTGTGTGTGTGTGTGTGTGAGAGAGAGAGAGAGAGAGAGAGAGAGAGAGACAGACAGACAGAGAGACAGACAGAGAGACAGAAAGACAGAGACAAAAAGAAGAGGAGAAGAGAGAGGAGGGGAGAGAAGAAACAAAGCAAGAAAAAGAATGTAAAATGAGGATGACAATTGCCACAGGGAATATACTGGAGAGAGAACAGATGCTTTGCAGCAGCATTGCTAAGTCCTGTGTCATGTTAACAGTTCTGTTCTCTCTCACCAAGGAATTACAGGAAAAACACCCATCATGCCACAGCAATTTCAGGGCTGAACATGTAAGTTATACTGATTTCAAAGCCAGAGGAGGTTCTCCTGAAGCAACCCTAAAACATTTAGCTTGAATGAATGAGTGAGTTAAAAAAAATATTAGGGTAAATAACAACAACAAAAAGCAAGTTGCTGTAACAAAGCCATTTAATGGTACCATTCACTATAGGGCAAAGCTATTTGTTTGTCAGGAATTTGGTCCAGTCTGGAAAAGCAGCCTCTGCTCCACAGTTAATCATAAACCCAAGGTCCTTCTGTAGTGTGCCTCTGTCTTGCTCTAGGTGGCCTGCTGTGGGCTTTACATTGTATGAAGGAAAACGGTGCTACAAATGAAGCACGCCTACTGTCTTAAATGCTGGTTCTGGCAGGGGTATAGCCATATTCTTTTGCATTCCGTTGGTTAGAGTTCAACTCTCTGACCAACCCTCATCTCAAAGGGGACCATGAAATGAATTTTAGTTGTCTTCCCAGGAAGAAGTAGAGAGTGGATCCCAATGAGTAAGTGGTGGTATTCGCCTTGATCAGCAAGTCTTTAAATCCCCCAAGAGGCTGCCAGTGAACCCCTCTGTTCATACTTTAAGGGTCACATAATGTTCTTCAGATGTCATTGGGTTTGCTTCTCCATTGACCTTTCCTAGTTCTTGCCCATGTATGTATTTTCATACTGTGATTTGATTGAATTTGGGCAAGGGGATTATTTACCATTCTTGAACTCTTGTCTGATGCCATGAGAGGCAAAGGCTGAATGTGTTTCAGAAGCAGGGTACATACAGCAGGAGGGGAATGAGTTGAGGGATGCTCTTCCTTCTCCCATGTATTTACCTCGCAGTGGGAAGTCGACATTAAAGCCTCCAGTCTGTCCTTTCCTGGAAAACTCTCCTAAACCAGATGCACAGTTTCCCACTCATGACTATTATCCGACATCTTCCCTTCCTCTCTGCCTTCACAGATCCCAATAGTGTTGACCGGCTATGACAGTATGTAATTGAATGCAGGGCCTTTCCCCTCCACTGTGATTAGTCAAGCATTCCATATGCAGTTGAATCATCTTTAAGAAGATGACGCTAAAGTCTCCAGGCTACAAATTCCTCCAGAGGTGCTGAGCGGTATGTGCTTGGGTGTTCCTCTGTGATGACGCTAATGAGAATACTATTAATGGAGTCCTTTCCCTACTCTGCTTTTACTCTCTGCTCTTTCATGACGTTGGCACTGCCACTTTCTTGACTTCATTATTATCATGGTCTGTGACCTAAGTTTATGCTGTCAATAGGTCCCTTGAAATGGCGTCCTATATTTGGCTTGTAACCAGACTCTGGGACTATCTCCATGGCAATCGCAGCCGATTAGGGCAAAAAAGATTTTTTTTTCCTTTCAAGAGAAAGAGCTAGAGTTTAATGAATCTCAGGGCAAAATTTTTCATCACAAAATAAATAATATTCTCTAGATGCTACGACAGCTGTTGAACAAAAACACATTCTTTGGCAAGTGAGAAGAGAGACAACCTGAAGATCTCAAATACCAAGAAAATTCAAATACAGAAGCAAACAGATGTGGCAGATTTTATGAATGACAGAGCCCACACACTTACGCATCTAGTAACAGAGCAGATGTTTCTTCTTGAGTCTAGGCTGGTCATGTGACTTGCTTTGGTCAAAGAGATACTAGTGACTACAAAGAAAGCAAAGGCTTCAAATGTGCTTATGCATTGGAATTTTCTCTCTTGTGGCTCCTGAGACCGTGAGACCTAAACTAGCCTTCTAGATGGTGGCAAATGAATAGCTGCTCTCACTCACCTAGCTAATAGCTTGACAACACTAGATACATGGGTGAGGCTAGGTCTCCCAACCTCTAGATAACTCAGGAACTGTCTGTAGACAAATGAGAAATAGCACACACTAAAAGAGTTACATGGAAAGACTTGTGGTTGTGATCTAAGTACAAGGTAGTTTTGTTTTAAGTTGCTATGTTTCAAAGTGATTTGTTATGTAGCCTAAACTAATAGAATTGAGCAGCTAGTGTGAATGTGTGGAATAGGTTCATGTGTAAATGTGCCTCTCACATCTTTTCTCCTATCCATCAGAAATGTTCCCAAGATGCCTTGTAATCAGTGTTCTTAGGTAAGTTCTTTCTGTGAACACACTGTAGGAACACCAAGCACCAATATACACATAAGCACATAAAAACAGACGTAAAACATAGACAAAGGTTAGTGACTTTGTTTCCTCATCCCTCTGCCATTTTCCTCCTGCTCCAAGTCCCTGAACTGGAATCCCAGCCAGTCAGAGGCCTAGACAATCTGCAGAAAGGTAGTACCTAGAACTGTAGTGGGAGCTGCAGGCTGTGTTCCTGCCACCCCAGCTCTTGGTAGCCTGGCTAGCTTATGCCCCAAAATAACAACACACAAACTGTATTCTTTTAAACACTGCTTGGCCCATTATATCTAGCCTCTTCTTGGCTAACTCTCGCACCTGGACTAGCCCATGTCTAATAATGTGTGTCGCACCCCAAGGTGCGCTTACCGGGAAGATTCTAGCCTACATCCATCCTGGGTCGGAGCTTCATCACATCTGCTCTCGAGCACAGCAGCATGGCGTCTGCCCCAGAGAGGAGAGGAAATGGCATTTTAGCTCACTTCCTTTTCCTCCCAGCATTCTGTTCTGTTTATTCCACCCCCCTATGTTCTAACCTATGAGGCCAAGCAGTTTCTTTATTATTTAACCAATGACCTTCCTCCATCATTTCCCCTTTTTCTATTTAAACAAAAAAGGAAGGCTTTAACTTTAACATAGCAAAATTACATATAACAAAACAGTTAACAAGTTAGAATTACAGTTACAATATTTATATCTACTTTATCTTTTATCATAACTAAATAAAACAACTATAACTATCTATCTATTCTTCAACTCCATCAAAGACTCCAGAAGGATATAATATTACCTAAGTAAATGAGAAGTAAGCAACTTACAAAACTCTAGAAATCACAGAGACATCTCGCTGCCTGGACAGTCACCCAAAGTTCCTCTGTACTGTTGGGGCATCCATCTTCGGCCTACAGTCCCATAGTTTCCAGCAGACATTTCCATGAAGCAGGAAATTTCAAAGGCAGTCAGTCACTATCTGCTGTGTCCTGAAGAATGTCTTGCAGACTCCTTCATGAATCAGGAACCCCGAAAGATCATCTCACCTTTAGGCAAGTTCAGCAGTCCTCTTTCTGGGGGTTCTCTGTGTCCAGTTTATACAATAGTCCAGGCAAGAGCAGTTTCTTGCCCAAATGGCTATCAAACTCCATAAGGATCCTCTTAGATGCCCATCTTCCTCTTGAAGTATATTGGTGCTGCCAGGAGCAGATGTGTCTCATTGTCATGAAAAGTCCTAAGTTATTAAAACACTTAAAATGCCATATTTTATAATCTTTGAAAGATATGAAGAATGCCTATCTAAAATATGTCTATGTACATCTAGAAAATCTAACTAACATGACTACAAGCTTGACTATTATTGATAATTATCCATTAACAACCTATATACATTACATTTTTAAATGAACTACTTAATCACAATACCTTAATCAAGGTCAGAAATACATATACCTATAACAAAATTGACCTTAAAATATGGAGACTTATGTTTTAGGGAAATAGCAAATCTAGTCCTTTTGAATCAAAAGTGACTAGCAACAGAAACCTTCCCTTTCCCATTTTCTACATGCCACTTCCCCTCTCATTGCTATGTATTTTAGCTGTGAAAAATCAGCCTATTATTTCTTTAAAACAGTGTCATAGAGAGAGAGACATTACTGATACACTAAAATTTACATACTACAAAAGTCACCTGTTTAATGTATATAATACTACTTGGTAATTCTATAGAATTGTGCAGCCCTCACTACCAACCAGTTGTAGGATATCCAAAGAATCCCTGTTCCCCTTTCAGTCAGTCCTTATGCCAAGTATCAGTCCAAGTCAATCATAAATCGATTTCTCACCTCTATAAATTTGTCCTTTCATGACAGTTCATATAAATGAAATCATGCAATACAGATTTAAAGTTGCAGCAGAGAGGGCTGGGGCTCTCAAGTCCTTGGAAGACTTGACTGGCCAAAGGATCTGCTTCCAGAATGATACATTAACTTGGCTAAAAGTTCAGTGTTATCCTGATGCCAGGGTTCCTGATGCCAGTTCCTGATCATGCAGCTATATCCTAAGACCAATTGAGTGTGCTTACAACATAACAATAGCCAAGATCAGGTGACCCAAAAGTGACCTGGGTAAAAGCAAAAATACACTTTCTGCTCTAGTCTTCAAAATTTACCCACTGTTATTTCTATCTTACACTGGTTGTAAAGGTTTGTCCTCTTCAAGATGGGAAATAACAGTCCAAGGGTCAGAATAACCAAATCAGCTTGGAGCACACAGGTACCATATCTTTCAGCTTTTATCCTCGGTAGCTAAGGTGCCCCGTGTAGCTTGAGCAAGCTTCAGGAGAGACAGAAGAAAGCCTCAGGTGAAGGGGTTAATGTCATAAGGAGGTCACTTGTTTGGTTCCCGGCCACCCAGCTAGCTTAGACCTGAAATAATTACACAGAAACTATATTATTTAAAACACTGCTTGGTCTATTGCTCTAACTTCTTTTTGGTTCCTGTCCTGGAATAGCTCTAACTTCTTATCGGCTAGCTCTTACATTTTAATTTAACCCATCGCCATTAACCTGTGTATTGCCACGTGGGAGTGACTTATTAGCAAAGTTTCGGCATGTCTGACTCTAGCGGCGGCTCCATGGCATCTCTCTAACTCTGTCTTCCTCTTCCCATGCTATAGACCAAGCCAGTTCTTTATTCATTAACCAATAAAAACAACACACAGACAGAAGGACCTTCCACACCAGGCTTATTCTTGCTGGAGATGAAAAACAGCCAGTCTACTGGGAATTAACCATTGTAACTGTGGGTGAATACTGAAGTGGCCTTAGGGCTTTGAGATGGAGCATCACCAGCATGTGTCGTGTGTTCCAATGCTGTCCTTAAAGAGACAGCTTTTCAGGTTCACAGATGCTAATGAAAAAAATCTGTGACAGTAGCACACTTACAGGTGAAACAAATGATGGGTAGCTGGCTAAGTCCTGATGCTTTGGGGAAGCCCTCTGGTACCACCCGGACCAGGCTGAAGTTTGCACTTTAGAGCCCCTCATCCCTGAAGGAGTACCCAGAACACCAAAGCTAGCCTGCTCCTCATATTGCTGGAGTATAAAATCACAAACCAGCCTGGGCAGAGGTCCACCTACATTCCTGAAACATGGGAAGGGAGCTGGAATCAAAGACAGGATTCAAGATTTAGAGCTTTGGTGTGGTAAGTTTCTCCTCAAGGTAACCCCGAGGAGGAGGAAATGATGACAGATTGATGCTGGCAGCACGGCCTGGTCCTAGATTTAAAGAACTGGCTCCAATGGGCTCAATCATTCATGTGACCTAATTCTGCTACCCTACAAAGGAGCAAAAGAAGGAGGAGGGGGTGGGCAAGAGGAGCAGAGTGACCAAGGAGGAGAGGAAGGAGATCTTTGCTGAGGAGCTGAAGCTGGATGGGTCATACGTCCTGGATGGCCCATCGCATTCCTGATTTAACCTACTACTTTTTTTGTAACTCTCAAAAGTATCCAGATTTGGTAGGAAATTATATGTCCATCCTTCCTACATCATCCTGCACTGCCCTGCACTGCCCCCAATCAGCTTTTCCTCACAACTAAATGCAAGTGTTTAATGTCAATCTTGTCTGCTCAGCTGTAATTTGCCAGAGAATAGGGACTGTGCCTTTTACCCTACTCTATCTGAAGTACTGGCACTTGTGATGATTCCATATAGATTTTATTGCTGGATGGAATGGTGATTGAATCGATGAATAAGTACACTCACAGTTTTAGAAAGGTGGGGCAGGATCTAAATGAATGGAAGGGAAGGAAGAAAGAAGAAGACTTTAGGGCTAAAATTCCAAGGGAGGCGATCATTGGAAGCATGTTTTATTTACTTTAGTGTTTTTTTAAAACATGTATTCTTTGACAGACACACACACACACACTGCATCACAGTCATATTACCCCACACTCTCTCCTCTTGTCCTGTTTTATACTCTTCTGGGCCTCTTCTTCCTACAGATTCCCAAAGGCGGGTTATAAAGCCCCAGGTCAATAAATGCTCTATTCAAACCTGCCCCTTCACTGAGTACCAGTTGGCTCTGGAGCCAGACGGTGCTGGTGAAAAGTTCAAGGCTGGCAGATGTTCGGTGAACCCCCACTTGTGAAGCAACGAGCATTACTTCTCTGGTATACCGCATCTTCCCTGTCTCCCAGTGATTCTGAAAGCCAGGAAACTGTGTTACCAGTGGCATGATGACCATTGATGCACATTTTTGGTCTTATTTCCTTTTCAGTGAGAGAGAACCAAGCATTTTTGCCATCAAACGAGGGCCATTTATGGTCCACTCACTAGCATTTGCTAAGAGGCACTGGGGCTGCCACGTGATTCTAAGTATAAATCATATCCCATCTTAATAGAGCCAAGAACATGGAGATCATATATGGGAAACCAGGGTGGGAAAGGGAAAATAAAATCTGCAGCCAAAGTTCTGCTGAAACTGCTAAATAGTGGCTAATTTAGGAGAGAAACGTTGGCACCTCCAGCGGTTTGATTTATCATCCCTGACTTGTCCAAAGACACCAGAAACAAAACCAAACAAAAATAGTCTGCACATGGCTCTTAAATTCCCCAACAAAAGTCACTATTCTAATCTTTCTTGTGACTTTTAGAAAGTGAGTGAGGCCACTTTGTAAGGATACAGTGCCCGGCTGCTCTTTCTTGTTCTGCCAGAAGATTGTTGTTGAGCAGCTCTTTTACTTCTTGTTGTTGTTATGCCTTTTTGTCATCTGAGATGGAATCACTGTGATGCCCAGATCAGCATATGACAAATGGCCTGCACACTGTTATGATAATATTTACCGTTTACATTCTCTCGTCCCAGACCTTTTTGAGCATGACTCGAAAGCATAGCCCCTTGAAAAGTAGCAAAGCTCTTTTTAGACTAGCCGAGGTTTCCCTAGCACCATTAGAATGTGCACCGTAGAGCAGACTGAGGAAGCGGATAGGCCATAGCCTTCTAGTTGAAAGGCAGAGGGGAGTATACAGGCTGGAGGAAGGTGGGGCAGAACCAAGGTAAGGTGACAGGCCAGGGGACTGTAAACTAGAGCACAAGGCCAGATCAGCCTGGTAGGATTTTGTAATAAATTTCACTGGCATATAGTTCTTAATGTTCATTCGTCTATGTATTTTGTTCATTTTGAGATATGGTCTCACTATCTTAGGCCATCCTGGAACTCACTATATACCCCAGGCATGCTTGAACTCATGGTGATCCTTCAGCCTCAGCCTACCTAAGTGCTGGAATAATAGGTATGGACCACTGAGCCTGACTTCCATTTATGTATTTTCTATGACTGCTTTCCTGTTGCAACAGTATAGTGTCAGAGGTTTTATGGTCCCTGTGCTGGTTAGTTTGACTGTCAAACTGGACACAAGATAGGGTCATCTACAAAGAGGGGTCGAGAAAATATCTCCATAGGATGGGCCTATAGGCAAGTTTGTGGAAGTCTGTGAGACACTGTCTTGATTAATGGTTGATGTGGGAGGGCCCAGCCCACTGTGGGCAGTGCCACCTCTGGGCTGGTGATCTTGGGTTATAAAGACAACAAGCTGAGCAAGCCACAAGGAGTGGGCAAGGAAGCAGCATTCCTGCATTGTCTGTACTTCCAGCTCCTGCCTCCAGGTTGCTGCCCTCCTGGAGTCCCTGCCCTGACTTCTCTGCATGACAGTCTATAAGCAATAGTCTGAAATAAACCCTTTCCTCCCCCAAGTTGCTTTTGGTCATGGTATCTTTATTAGAGCAATATAGGCCGGGCGGTGGTGGTGCACGCCTTTAATCCCAGCACTTGGGAGGCAAAGGCAGGTGGATCTCTGTGAGTTCGAGACCAGCCTGGTCTACAAGAGCTAGTTCCAGGACAGTCTCCAAAACCACAGAGAAACCCTGTCTCGAAAAACAAAAAACAAAAACAAACAAACAAAAAAAACAGAGCAATATAAAGAACACTAAAACAGTCCCCAAACACTAAAATATTTACGAATACCTAAAAGGTTTGCCGAATCCTGCCATCGGCCATGGTAGAAGTGAGAATGATTTTTCCTTACTGCAATCAGTTTTCAGAGAGTGTGAATTTGAACAGAAGGTATGGACCACTTGGTAGGAGAGAGGGAGCAAGCTCACGTGGAGAGAAAATAGCTTTTCTCACCTTGCAGCAAAAGCCGTCTCAGATCCAGAGACGGGAGTTGCCTAAACAGATTGGCCATCTCTGCCCTTCTATCTGTGCACGTACCCGCATACGCCACAGCTGGGCTCAATTGCTTATTTTCTCATCCAGCCCTGCTGAACTTCCCAGATCAGACAAGAGTGGGTGGTATGTTCAGGGAGGTATAGCTGTGTACTCCCTGATTCTTACCAACCCCTGTTAGAACATAAAACATGGCCTTTGTAAGAAAAGCATTTTTAAAAGCAGCACAGGAAATGAAGAAAATCACCCCCAGCTGAATAGGATAACACCAGTGTGCCGGTGTGTCATTTCTGTGTTTCCTCTTTCTCCTCCTCCTCTTCTTCTTCCTCCTCCTCCTGCTCCTTGATTTTTTATGGAGTGCATGTCACATGACTGGCACTAAGGACACAAAATAGTAGAAGCCTGAGCTCTACCTCAAAGATGGAGAGCGGTGATTAAACGTTACTTTGGGGTTAAGAAGTGTAATGAGAGCTGTCTGAAGAGACACAGGGAGAACATGGAAGAGAGGGAGGCGCTTTCCCCCTGGCTTCTTAAATTCAAGGTGAGCCATAGTGGGTACCTGAGGGCCAGCCAGGTAAGAAGTGACATTATAGACACAGGGGAAATACTGATGTTTCTCAGGTTCAAATGAGGTGCTTGATAGTTTATGGCATCATCTTACATAAACACGAAAGTAACTCTAGGGAGGCATGGGAGGAAGGGGGTTGGGGCAAGGTCTGTGTGCACAAATGGCACTATTTTGGCTTTCTATGAACTTTGAAACGGGTCTAGACCCTTCCTTCTTGGTTATAAGATTAATGTTTCCCAACCGTCCCATTTCCCCCAAGCTCTCCCCATCCTCCCCTTCTCACTTCTCTCTCTCCATCTCCCCTTACCCTCACCGCACCCCCAAGCTCTCAATTGGGATGGAGAAAGAGCGGATATGGGAGCAGGGAAGTATATATCTTAATTAAGGGAGCTATTTTAGGGTTGCCAAGAGACTTGACTCTAGAGGGGCTCCCAGGTGTCCAAGGAGATGTCCCCAGCTTGTTCCTTGAGCAGATGAGGAGATGGCACCTGAACTGGCCCTATCCTATAGCCACACTGATGAATATCTTGCATATCAACATAGAACCTTCATCTGGCGATGGATGGAGATAAAGACAGAGACCCACATTGGAACACTGGGCTGAGCTCCTAAGGTCCAAATGAGGAGCAGAAGGAGGGAGAACATGAGCAAGGAAGTCAGGACCGCGAGGGGTGCGCCCACCCACTGTGACAGTGGGGCTGATCTAATGGGAGCTCACCAAGGCCAGCTGGACTGGGACTGATGGAGCATGGGATCAAACCGGACTCTCTGAACGTGACTGACAAGGAGGGCTGACTGAGAAGCCAAGGACAATGGCACTGGGTTTTGATTCTACTGCATGTACTGGCTTTGTGGGAGCCTAGTCTGTTTGGATGCTCACCTTCCTGGACCTGGATAGAGGGGGGAGGACCTTGGACTTCCCACAGGGCAGGGAACCCTGACTGCTCTTTGGACTGGAGAGGGAGGGGGAGGGGGAATGGAAGGAGAAAGAGAGAAATGAGAGGAGGGGAGGAGGTGAAAATTTGTAATAATAATAATAAAGATTCATGTTTTCACCCTTGGAGGATATGGACCAATCACGGTATATTGTTTGCCCCTACTTAGATGAAGTTGATTTTCCAATATGAAGGTTGCCAGTCCTTCATTAAGGCAGTTAGCACTTTGCCAGTGGGACTGGGTTATGTGTCTAGAGGGACAAGAGAATGGCAGTGCAGCATTTCTCCACAGTCACCATTTTCAACTCTCAGTTGTGAGTAATGGATACAGGGCTCGTTCAATGCCTACGGAGTGCAGCTAGACTTAGTAGGGAAGATAACTCACAGCGACCTGAAGGGACTAGGAGATACTTTCTGGAACAGCGGCATCTCCAATATCTCTTGTCATGGCTGGGTGTACAGCATGCATGAACACCAGGAAAGGCTAAAGTCCTACTTAAACAAAACAAAACCCAGAAGGTGCTTAAACTTGTAAATTCCACTGGGAGGGAGGAGTGTGTAAATGTTGAAGGGCAAGGATGCTTCTCACTTTCCCTTTCTCTAGAACACAGGCAAAGCCACCCACAGAGTTGTACCATGAAATACGGTACGGCTATAAATGAAATCACAAAAGAATCGCTTCCAAAGGCTTCACCTTGAAACCTTACCTCCTACACTGTGAGCATGCTGTTTATTACCACTGCTGCTGGGAAAGGGAGCTGCGAGTGTAATGCAGAGAGACAGCATCTAAGGAGTAAAAAATGATAAGATTTATGGTGGGAATAAAACCTTGACTAAATTGCCTCTAGTTAAATGTGGGTGTTGGGTCCATTGTTAGAGAAGTTCACTCCAGGGAAACGCAACAATCTTTCTGGAAAATTCTTTTCACTGCTTTGTACCCTTATTTCTGTCTTTGCAGGATAACACGATAAGGGGTCTGTTAAGAAAAGATCAGTGAAAGGGACAAAGTTTCATTCTCCCTGAGGTCCCTTGGTTTAATTGTCCTTTTGCCTGGTTACTCAGGACTTCTTCACTTGGGTGACTTCCGCAGTGGTAGTGCTGGTATTTAGGACTTCATCTCAGCTGTGCTGGAACCCTTACTTGCTTCAGATCGCTATCCAGTGGTATTTTGTTAGGAGCATCCTATGGGTGTGGACTGAGGCTAGAGGCACAGTGACAAACAAGAGAGTTCTGGTTTTTTTCCTAGGAGAGACTGTCTCTGCTTCACCCCTGGATCTTCAAACTATGCTGTGTGCAAGCAACCAGGCTAATCACACCAAATCCTTGAAGCTCCTAAGATAACCTATACTCTGCCTGTTTTGGGAAAGAGTTAAAGTTTAGGTTTTTACATAACTAGAAACTGTAAGATTCTTTCCTGGCTTCTTGTCACCTCCCTCTGCCACCAACAAGCAAATAATGAAAAATAACTAGATGAGCATTATCCTAAAAAACTATCTGTGACAACAGAGATGCTATCCAGTGTGGCCAATAGCCATAGGAGTACACAGTCGTGTCAGTATGTAGCACGGGGTGGCAGCAATACCAGGGGCAGCACTCAGCTATGATGGGTAGGAGCTGGCATATAAAGACCCTCATTATTTTATTCAGGTTCTGTGCAGTTCCCCTCTCATCCACATCTCAGTGTCTGCATCTGGATGAACGTGGCCTGAGACAGTTACTAGTGTAAGAGACCATGTTTCAAGGAACTCTCCTAGGAATGTTTGAATGGATTCTGTTCTCATATGGATCTCTGCTATATTAACCCACAGGTAGATGCTTGATAGTGGGAAACATGTACTGTCTCACACAACTGCATATTTAACCACTTGGTACTCTCCCCTTGCCCTCCCCAACACACTATGTCACATGAATTGGCACTTTCAGCTACATTTTGGTATGCATTAATGCTTCTATTTTAATCCTGGTGTTCAATCTCAGTTTCCATCCGCCTGAGCTTCTGGTTTCATTTCCTGCTAATTGCAAAAAGATGCCCTAAGACATTTTAGGCATGATGAGTCCTGGGTAGGTGTAAATTGTTTGCTGTTGTTGAAGACACTCTGGGAGGGAACCTTCTAGAGTCTGACAGGATGTTGTTCCAGATGTCAGAAACCTAGCGCCAAAAAATAAAAATAAACTCCAGTTACTAAATTGACCATGGTCTGGAATTTCACATAAAGAGAAAAGCTTCAGGCAGAAGAAAATGTGTGAAATATTTACAAATGGCCCAGAGATGTAGCATATATATATATATATATATATATATATATATATATATATATATGCAACGTTCTGTAAGGTAGAAGATGGATGATGGTAATTGACAAAGCATTTCCTAGTGTTGTATGAGGGGTGACAGTTATAGAGAGATATAGGTTTTTTAAGAATTCCCTTATCCATGCTCTATTCCCTAATTATGAGTGAGAAAACCTGAAACCCATAGTGCTGAAACGAGGAGTCCACAGGCACAGAGACAATGAGCTGAATGTCAAAGCACCTACTCTTCAATCTGGCATGCTTGTAAAGTACTCGTGCCCACAGCCACAGTTTCCCCCACAAGCCTGGAGCATCGCCCTAGCACTTTTATTCATAAGAGGTGACGTAACAGCCGCCACTTCCAGGTCTATCATCAAAGAGAGTCAAGACAGGCAAGGTAACTGTGTGTAGACACCTTCAGAGATGATTCTTCGCTGTGCTAGATGGCAGGAACCCACATTTGGTAGTTACTGCAGGGCACTATCACAGGTAGTTATCCGGGGATGGGCTCAAAGGCTGGCATGCAATATATACCACACTGAAAATTAAGCCATTGTGCTGAAACAGCATGAAAAACATGAGTGATTTGGGACTTTGTGCTAGACCCCCATAAGTATAAATCCATTGTGGCCTTGTGCTCTGCTCTGAAGCTGTTTCTAACTGAAATAGTAGAGGCAGGGCAGATAAAGGACTGTTTCAAAGGGTGTAAAAATGATGATCAACTTTAACCAAATACTTTGGAGAGACCTAGCACATATCTAGCACCCCATCCCATCCCTGGAATTTTTAAATAATTTCATTAATGTGAGTTATATCTTATGACAACGCCATATGCTCTTTAGAGAGTTAGAGACCATTTATTCACTTATTCATACACTTACTCAACACATTTACTGAATGGCTATCATAAGTCACTAGATGCAGAAGGGGTGCTAAGTGAAATACAAGGTAAGACAAAAACTGCTTCAAACTCATTAATAGATTCCTTTCTCATTCACAATAGAAGCCAAGTCCTTATAACCATTAGAAAGAACTATTATAATTGCAAAATCCTTTATTACTATGTTCTAGTATTAGGCTGCTGCATCAAATGACTAGCTTCATTCATTCAGTTCATTTAAGCTAGTTAGTTTATTTATGTATTAATTTATTTAGCAGACATTTATTGATTATTACCTTTCCATCAGGAGCCCTACTGACCACTGTAGTATAGGAGGAAAATGATTTGACCGGTTGTCATGAACCATAATGTCTATAAAGAGGTACTCCAGCATTATAAAGGTTGGCATATATCTTAATAAAAATATTGTTATAAGTCCTCTGAAGAAAAAATAATGCAGAAGGAAATTAAGAATAGGAAAATTAATTTATATTGAGGGTGAGAGGTGAGAGAAGACATTTATACAGAAATTAATGTTTACACTGAGACCTTAAAGAAGAGGCTAAGTTAACCAGAGGAGGAGAAGGAAGAGTTTTCAGGCAAATGGAACAGACCTATAGCAAGGTTCTGAAGCTGTTACCGTAAACTTGAGGTTTGGCTGTAGCTTGAATCAGGCACAAGTGTAAATTATTCATGCAACCAGCTAACGCAGTCGTGTGGAAAATATAAGGAAGATCTCTCAAGATGTTATAACATAAAAGAACTCTGTAAGAAGTTCTATAGAACAAGCACAGGAGGGTATTTTCCCTAGAGACAGACCCTGCCCCCAACACATCATCATCACCATCATCATCACCACCATCATTATCACCATCATCATCACCATCACTGTCAGCAAACTGATACAAACTGGGATGGAAGGAAGCAGGTAAGGTTGACTCTTGTCTCCACTGAGGAAGAAATGTGAACATTTCTCTTCATCTTCTTTTTTGACTTCTCTAGAATTTTGCCACCGAAATAGATAACCCCTGTTCTATACACACTGAACTCAGAACTAGAAAGCTTTCCCACTAATTGGCTGAAGTATCTGAAGCTGTGATTTTTCTCGTTTATATGGCTATGCTCTAATTGCCTTATTTCCTCTCCACAAGTTTTATGTAAAAGTTCCACAAACTATGACATGTCATAAAATACTTTGACATTTTTAAGATAGAGTTTAATTTTTTTAAAGATCAGTTTGAGGTCCACAACAAAATAGAAAGGAGTGAACTGGAATTTTCCATGTGCATTCTACTCCAACACATAGGTGGCATCTCCCACTATCACCCCATCTGAGTGGTGTATTTGTTATAACAGAAGAATCTCCATTGGTATAACACTAACACTTGAAGTCCACAGCCTGTTCGTTCTTTGTGCATGCATTCTATCTGTTCCAGGGCTTGGAGCAAATAAACACATAGCAGATAAGTGTGCTGTTATTTCTTATCTTCCAAAGAGGTATCATCTATTTTTTGATCTGGTCTGCACCAAGAAAGACCCACTATATTGCCTGTGCTCCCCTACCAGCTGGCTTCAGGTTGGACAGGAAGGTTTCAGAAGGTGATCAACAGATAAGAAGAAAAAGATATGAGATTGTTTCTTCACTGGTCCCTCTCTGTTTTAGCCCTCCATCTCTGAAAAGAACTGGGTGGCTCCATGATCATGGATTCTGAAAGATGGCCCATCTTCTATTGACAAACCTTTCCCCAGCACCCATTGGCACTATCCACAACACCACCCCCCATATTCTTCAGCACAGGGTTGCAATGGTTTCCAATGACAGTCTTTGGGGTTTTAACATTGATGGTTCCCTTAATTTGTTCAAAAAGTCCTTTTAACTAGAGCTTCTTCATTTGAACCTTTTGGGCTACCTTCTATTTTCTGGTAGAATATTGATTCATCTAGGCAAACCCATAGTAACTGCAATAACTCAACAACTTTGCTGAGTGTTCACAATGGGTCAAGTGTTATACCACTCCCTTTCAAGGCATGGGTTTGATTAAAAGATATTTTTCAAAGAAGGTGCAAAATTACAACTTTCACACTATAGATGTCAATATGAACACATACATATTGGCAGACTTTCTCCTTCATCAAGCTTTAGACAGTTTTTGCTGAGCCTGATTTTGACAAGGCCTTGTCTTCAACTCACTGAACCAAACTTTAGCAGGCTTTGTGGGAGCGTAGCCTGTTTGGATGCTCACCTTCCTGGACCTAGATAGAAGTGGGAGGACCTTGGTCTTCATGTAGAGCAGGGAATTTGGACTGCTCTTCAGTATCAAGAGGGAGGGGGAGTGGACTAGGGGGAGGAGAAGTGGAGTGGGGATAGGGGGAGGGGAACAGGGGGAGGGGGCAATATGTGGGAGGAGGGGGAGGGAAATGGGAAACGGGGAGCAGTTGGAAATTTTAAGTAAAAAAGAATAAAAAAAAAAAAAGAAAAAAAAAAAGAATCCTGAGAAGTCAGTTTAGTGAAGGCTTCCTTACCCCCTCATACCTGATAACTCTCCAAATCTAATCAGATTCTTTATCCTCCACCACTGATAGCTGACCATTCTGGTCTATAGGTGGCAAAGTCCTGTTAACCCTCAACATCTCTGGCTATAAGTCCTCAGCTGTGCTTGTTGTGTTTGACATTGAGCCCGATTTGTCTTACCAATGGTTATAGTATTCTCACTTCTTACAATGCACCTGAGTAATATCTTCCTTTCTGTTTAATAATTTTCAAAATAATTTTTTGTGTGCAATGATGTTCTCTGTGGTTTAGACAGGATTATATTTGTCATTAGACCTCTAGACATCACACAAAGACACCTTAAGCCTTTTCTTCACTCATGATTGATTAGGATCCATTGGTAAATCTAACTCTTCAGCCAGTGCTCTGGGTGACAGTGTGTCGAGACTTGGCAAGGACACACTTTGATTCTCACAATTCTGAATATAATGTCAAGACTACCTCATATTTCTTTATTTGAAAGGAACCACTTAGCTGGATGCTTTCCCTGACTTTTTGTTTCTGCTGGGGCTTCATTCCATGATTCATGAACTGCAAGTTTCTCTTTCCAGATCTTTGTTTCAAGTGGAGATGTGTTTCCTAATTTTTGGTCTGGAAATTGTTGTTGTTGTTGTCGTGTGTGTGTGTGTGTGTGTGTGTGTGTGTGTGTGTGAGAGAGAGAGAGAGAGAGAGAGAGAGAGAGAGAGAGAGAGAGAGATCTGTATTCCACAGGAACTTCTCAATGAACTGAATTTCTTCTTCACAGGTCACTGCTGACTGCATGCTCCACCTCTGGGGGACTAGCCTTTTACACTTGTCTCCATATTACTAAAGATAACTTGGAGCTACAAGGTTTTCCCAAGTTAGCTCTTCCAAGGCCTCTCCTATTCTAGGACCTCTACTTCTCCTTCTTCCTTTTGAAATCTTCAACCTTTAATTCAGTTTCCTTGAAATGTCAGACATTTCCTTTCCCATTCCCGCCCATCCACTTCTTGATATCATTGAGCTTTAGGCCTCTTGCCCCATAAGGAAATTGGTGCTCTCAAGGGACTCAGAACCTCCCGATGATAACTATTTGAGGCTAAAAAGGGAAACGAGCTAATTGAAGACAGAGTAGATACTTTATCCACCTACAGTATGCTGAAACAGCTAGATAGCTGCTTGATATTTATAAAAGGTCCTTCAAAATTTAGTTCGCAGCCTCTACAACATTACATAGCAGGACAAGAGAAAATATAAAAAAATCTCTTTGTGCAAATATTGGCTAAAAGTGTTAGGCTTCATATTCGGCAGATAACCTTAATGCTTTCCATCTGTCACAAACAAAACTCAGCTAAAAGTATAAAGTGGAACAAGACGGGAGCCAACTATTTTATACAAGCCAGTGAGTCTGAGTTTGAACGTTTACCTGACATGTGATAAAAATTTGAGGTGGAAGGGATAAGTTTCCTATAAGGAAGCTAGATGTTGTTTTCGTTTGTGTGTTCATATGTACGTGTGAATGTGGTATGCTTCAGTAGCAGTGTTCTGCCTCCAGATGGCATTTCCAAATTATTGCCTAAAATTCTATGAAGAAGTGCTATTCAAATTGGTTTTGTATGAATAAATGCTTACATAAATTAAATATTTCTAAAAGTTGCTGAAACACAAAAAATTCACTCAATTTTTAGCTCATGATTTCGGTGTCTTTGGTAAAAATGATTAATGTGACATTATTGGTTTGATAAAAGACAGGTATGTCTTCCTCTGAACACTTAGTATAAATACACAACTTTATTTTAGTTGGATTTACTAGTCAAATGTTGTAATATGATGTTTAGTAGATATTAAAGATTACACAAAAATGCAATTTGAAGGTAAGAGCAGATGTAGAAGGACATATTCAGGAAAAGGTATCACTTTCTAATTGTATAAAACAGCAGGTTTCATTGTGACATTTTCACACATGTGTGTAATATACTTTGATCATTATCCTAAGTTGCCCTTCCTCTCCCTTGTCTCTTTCCTCTTCCCAAATGGTTCCATTTCTACTTTCATCCCTTTTGTAAAAATTGAGATTCTGCCTATCAGGGAAAATATGTCATACCATGTTTCTGAGTCTGGCTTCTTTCACTTAGCGTAATGATCTCTAGTTCTAGTCATATTCCTTCCAGCAACATGGTTTTATTCTGATCAATGGCTAAATAACACTCCATCATGTATTCACACCAGTTTTTACTCATTTGTTGATGGGCACCTAGCCTAATTCCATAACTGACTCCTTTGTGAGTAACGCTGTGATAAACACAGATGTCTGGGTGTCTATATTAGTATGCTAGTTTTGATTTTTTAGGTACATGTCCAGAAATAGACTTGTTGACTTGCATAACAGCTGTACTTTTAAGACTTCTAAAACCTACTGTATTAGTTACTGTTCCCATTGTATGATCAAATACTTAGCAAGAATAAACTTAAGAGAAAGATTTGTTTGGCTCATGGTTTGGAGATATACTCCACTATAGCAGGGAGGACATGGTGGCTGAAACTTGTTTGTATTTGAACAGATCAAGAAGCAGAGAAAGGAGAATGCCAGGACTCAACTGCCTTTCTCTCCCCCTGCACTTTTTATTCAGTCCAAGACACCAACTCATGTGATAGCAACGCACATTCAGGATAGATCTTCGTTCCTCAGTTTATTTCCTCTGGAAATGCCTTCACAATTATATCCAAAGATATACTTCACTAAGACTCTAGGCATTTATTAATTCAATAAAGGTGACAATCAAAATTAACCATTCTGCCTTCATACTGATTTTCATAGAGGATTCATTAGGTCACACTTCTATGAACTGTCTGTAAGAATGCCCTTATTATGCTTCATCTTCCTCATCCCTTGGTGCTCTGTTGTTTTCTTGATAATAATAACTATTTTCACCGTGGTCAGATAGACCTCATTGTAGTTTTGATTTACATTTCCCTGATTGCTAAAGATGCTGAAAACGTTTATAGGTAAAAAATAATTTCTTTATATCCATTACTTAGTGTATATGAAATACAGCAGCAAAGAAGTTGTGTAAACATTTGTAATTTTTCATCATTTTTTAATTTATTATACATACCAACCACAGTTTCCGCTCCTTCCTCTCCTCCTGCTCCCTCCCTTCTATCCCCCTATATCCACTCTTCCTCCATTTCCATTTAGATGGGATAAGGCCTCCCATGGGAATCAACAAAGCATGGCACATCAAACTGAGACATGTCCAAGCTCCCCCCCACCTGCATCAAGGCTGAACAAGGCATCCCACCATAAGATACAGGTTCCAAAAAGCCAACTCATACATCAAGAACAGTTTCTGGTCCCACTGCTAGGGGTTCCACAAAAGACCATGCTATGCAACTGTCACTCAGATGCCTTGCTCTGTCCCACGCCGACTCCCCAATTGTCTGTCCAGAGACCATGAGCTCCCATAAGCTCAGGTCAGCTGTCTCTGTGGGTTACCTGTCATGAGCCCCTGGCTCATACAATCCCTCTTCCCTTCTGCAAGACTCCCTGAGCTCTGGAGTTTCCGGGCAGAACTGTCCATGGGATGTTCAAGTTCATAGGGTTGGGCAGCGGAGTGGGTTTTGCTAGGACAGTGTCCAGTGAATAGTAGAGGTTGGGGCACAGCCTGGAGGCAGTGCTCTTACCTGTATACAGACTGGTACAGCAGAGCAGTGGAGTTCTACCAGCGGTCAGGGCAGGATCCAAGTGCTTTGTTGATACTGGGACCAAAATTTGTAACTTGAGATGGTGGCTGCCCTTGTTTAATAACTTAGGTAATTTTCTGACTCTAAAACATTTCATCTGTGCTTCAGAATTTTTTATGTACCACACCCTATGTCATCTTTTAAGTATTCACACATCTACCTTTACTTCTTTTGAATTAGAAGCCTCAGCAAAATATTATATAATTCAGAAGACTAACACAGGAACATACAATTGGAGATTGTCTCTGCCTCACGTTGGTAGTGACCATGAGCAAATAACTATTGCTCCCTGAATATTTTGTTTTTTTCACCTTCCATTGTTAACTATGAAAATTATACTTAGTAACCATCAATATTTTCTTTTCAGACTGAGTTTAGTTGGATTTTAGAACAGAGTTAATAAGTGTAGGCAGAGGCTTCTCTTTCCTTTCCCTGCTGCCCTGACCTGAAAAGTCACACAAAACTGTATTAATTACAACACTGCAGCCAATAGCTTAGGCTTCTTATTAAGCAACTCTTACATCTTAAATTAGCCCATTTCTATTAATCTGTATATTACTTTATAGCTGTGGCCTGCCTGTAAGGTTCCATCTGGCATCTGTCTCCTTTGGAGACTACATGGTGTCTCTCTGACTCAGCCTACTCTCTTTATATATCTCTTCCAACCTGGCTATATTCTGCCCTGTGATAGACAAAGCAGCTTCTTTATTAACCAATAATGTGTTACAAAATATAGGGGAGGAAATCTATTAAAAATTCCTTTCTTCTCACTAATCTAATAATTAACCTCTATAAATGATGGCCAAGAATCTACCATTAGCCAAGGAGAATGATTAGATAGTCTACACTAGCCTGGGTATGTTCTACTGACTTTCCTGGTTTCCTATGCACTCAAAGGGACAGCACTAGGTGAATGACTTATTGTGAAAGGTACTTGCTACAGCCTGAGCTTTATAGGAGCTGGCATTAGATTACACACTAAGCTATGGCGCTGAGGAGCTGTTAATGTGGTATGTCTGTCTTGCCCTCTAATAGACATGCACCAATGGAAGTGGAAGGGATTTGGTTGGGGAGGACAAGAATTCTTATTGGAAGTAAAGCAATGAGTAGCACATTTTGCTTGACACTCTGGAGCACACATTAAGATGTTTATTACTGTTACAATTTTAGGAAAGATACTAGCATTAGTCTCATTTCTTTCAGTGAAATAAATATGCACTCAAACAACTGAGATATATTTCTTAAGTAGCCTTTTCTTCTTTGTAAGATATTTTGTACTAAGAACCATAACTCTTGATTTTCTAACTTACTACAAAATCATAAATTCTGCTACTACTTCAATTTTGTCTTAGTTGTTTTCGTATAAATGAATTTCATATAAATTTCATAAAAAAATAACTTAGGTAATTTTCATGAGCAACTCAGACATGACTGTTAAAAGTACATGCATTTATTTGATGTAGATGGAATACAATTTAATAATAAAGATAAATGGAGATTATATACAAGAGATAATGCAGAAACATTTCCTAAGGTCAAAAGAAGGAAGTATAAAACAAAAACCAAATGGATAAAGAAGATATGTTGTAGAAGGAGAATGGTGTAAACATGGTGGAGAAATAGGAAGTCCTAGTGTTTGTTCCCTAACAGAAAAATTGAATGAACAGTTGTCTCCAGCATAAGATTCTTTCATGAGATGTCTAGGAGCAACAGTTTATAGATTTCAGCACCCTAGTGGAACACAAAATCAAGAATTACCACAATGGAGGTTGGGTAATTTTACTTTACCTATAGAACCCCTCCTCCAAGATGCCATAGCTCAAGGTCAAGAAACAAAAAGCCCAATTCCATAGCCTATGTTTTTTTTTCCCTGTAGAGCAAAGAGAATAAAATGAGCATCCTTCTTCCTCAGTCTATGAGGATATTTACCAAAGGGCCCATTTCTTTCTCATTTTTAACTTTTTTAATTTTTATTTTATGTGCACTGGTGTTTTGCCATAGGTGTCAGATTCTCTGGAACTGGAGTTATAGACAGTTGTAAGCTGCCATGTGGGTGTTGGAATTGAACCTGTATCCTCTGAAAGAACAGTCAGTGCTCTTAACTGCTGAGCCTTCTCTCCAGGCCCTCTCTCTTTCTTCATACATTTAAGTCTGGAATGTAATTGATTGGATTGCCTGGAGGTAAAATGAGAACAAAATAAAAGGTAAGACATTCCAACTACCACTAGGATCTAAACAAACGATCCCCATACTTTACCAAGCAGCCTGTGATGAAAAAGAAGGGGGAGAAAAAGAAAACAAGGGTAAGAAGTAGAAAACATATATTTTTAAATAACAACATACAAAAACGTTCCAACTCTGGGGACATGGGCCATCAGATTCATGAAATCCAAACAATCAACAACATTGAACTTTAAAAGTTTAACACTATCCCCTACACATTCTGGTTAGATTGTTAAAGGGAAAAGGCAAAGAGTGAGCTTTCAAAGGTGGTTTGAATGAAAATGTCCACCCTAGGCCCATAGATTTGAATGCTTGATCATCAGGGAGTGGCACTACTTGAGGGGGATAAGGAGGTGTGGCCTTTTGGAGGAAGCCTGTCACTGGAGGTTTGGGGTTTAAAAAGCCCAAGCCAGTTCCAGTGTCTCTTTCTTCCTGCTGCCTGCAGATCCAGGTGTAGATTTCTCATCTCCTTCTCCAGCACCATGACTGTTGGTATGCCAACATGCTACCCACAATGATAATAGACCAAACCTATGAAACTGTGAGCAAACCCCAATTGAATGCCTTTTTAAAAAAAAAAAAAAAAAAAGTAAGAGTTGCATGACCATGGTGTCACTTCACAGCAATAGAACACCAACTCAGACCCTTGGTATGACTGTGGTCCTAGTTAGGTTTAATTATCAATACATCCTGGAGTAATATAAGAGGAAATACTTGATTATGAATTGTCTAGATCTGATTGGCCTATGGGCATGTCCGTGCGAGCTGTTGTTGTTTGATGTAGGAAGGCCCAGTACACTCTGGGCATCATCATTTCTTGGGCAAGTGGGCCTGGGATGTTTAAGGCAGATAGCTAAAGATGAGGCAGAGTGAACCAGTCAGCAGTGTTTCTTTGTTTCTGTTTCACGTTCCAGCTTGAGTTATTGCCCTGACTTAGCAGTGATGGACTATAAGTAAGCTAACTCTTTCCTCCCCTAAGTTACTTTTGGTTACGACATTTGTCAAAGCAACAGAATAAAACTAGAACAACGGTTATCAGAATTTTCAACAGAAACCTTTTGGACCAGCAGAAAGTGTAATTATATCATCAAAATGTTGAAAGAAAATAACTGGCTATAGTACTCCAGGAAAAACTAGCCCACAAAATAGAAAAGAGATGAAGGAGAAATGCTATCAAAAGTGATGAAAACGTATCACCAATAGATCTGTCTTACATCTTACAAGAAGTAACCCATTTAGGTCAGGGAGGGAGAAGAAGAGAGAGGGAGGAGACTATCTTGATTCTTATGATAACATTTATTTGGTTCATGATTAAGGGAAATATGGCTCATTTTACTGTTTAAAACTTTAGGTTTTTCCATAATCATGTTACTTTAAACGGCGATTTTTGGAATCTTTAGTGCTGCTTGTGGTAAGCAGATATTTTATAGTGACCTAGGATATTATTTAGTCAAGCAGTCTAACCTTATGGCATTTCTAACAATATTTTTTTGCCAAATCAAATGATAAGTGAAATTTCATGATTTCAAACTGAGCTTGAAATTTTTCATAATACCCATGTCAAATATTTTTTCTTTGATTTGTGAAAAATTTAAAATATAATCATGGCTACTTGCTATATTGAATTAAATGAAAATCATTATCATTTAAGAAAAAATGCTTAACCTTCTATAGGTTGTTCATAAACTTTGTAGAAATTTGTCACCATTCTGGCCATCTGTCCTGGTCTAATGTTATCATTTGTGATTCTTGGGTGCTTTTTGTTTGTTTATTTTCTTTTCTTATACTTTCTACCCTAGTATTTTAAAATCACTATAATTTGATTATTTTTCTTTAAAGCAGAATGCTCTGTGTCTCAGACTTGCCTCTAATTTACTGTGTAGCAGAGGACGACCTTGAACTTCTGATCCCTGGAACTACACTGCTGAGATTGCAGGAAAGTGCCACCATGTCCAATTCCTGAGGCACTAGAAGTGTAAGCCAGAGTTTTGTGCATGCCAGCGAAGCAGTATGCCAGCTGAGCTATATGCCCAACCCATGGAAGAGCTTTTCTTTTCTTTTCTTTTTTTCTTTTCTGTGTTAAGGTTATAACCCAGAGCAAGTGCCCAGTCACTGAGTTAGTTACACCCCAGTCTGGTTCTTTCTTTTTATAGAATCAACTTTCTTTGCCGCATAGACTCCCAGGAAGCCATTAATCTCTGATAGGTTAGTTACTCTGTATAATATTGTATAATATAGGTTTTATCTTCTTCATCTCTTAAAGCATTTGCAGTCAGCTATAAGCTTGAGTTCTTCCTCTTTAACACAGAGTGATTATTTCAGAGTCCTATGGAAATGGAGTATGACAGCTATATTAGTGTGCAGAGTTCTGGGGTCTTTGTTTAAATGACTTTGAGACTAGTCACTAGACTAAGGAGTTCCAGAACTCTACTAGAGAGGCCGGCTGGTTCATAAAACTAATCCCAGATCAAGCAGAGTAAGAGTGAACTACTGGAGACTAAATGAACTGATGAAGATTGCTTATAATTTTTATGAAGTCTCTTTAGAATCTCACTGGTTTGCTAAAGTCCTATTTTCTAAATACAAGGAATGTCTACTTTTTTCTTAAGATACCTATAACCCATTTTTATTATAATATGTGTTTATAAATTAAAAGTAGCCATTTCTGTTTTTTGCCTAGATGCTCCAGACTTTGGAAATTCTTATTAAGTATACCCATCTCCCAGGCAATACAGTTATCTACATGAGTGCAATAAGAAGTATCCTTTTATAATATAACACAATTTAAAAATTAGTTATACTCTCAAGGCTTTTAGTAGAATGTCATATTTGAGAATGTTGTATAAAATTAGATGTGAACAGTCAGCTTGAAAGCGCAATGTCTGACTTTATGGAACTAATACTTCCTAAGCCTTTTAGAAAAAGCCAGCTAGGTACCTTGAGCACAAGTTTCCTGTACACATAAGAAAGGCCATTTTATCCTGGATGACACAGAAACAGTAGTACATTTTAGGCACCATAGAAGAAGAGGAATTGGCTCAAATTTATAGGCAATATCAGTGAAGCATGAGGGTAAATGTCCAGCTTGTCTTCCTAGCCTCAAGGGATGTTTGGAATGTCACCAGAGATACCCTATGAACATTTCTGGTAAAACAGACTTTTATAGGACCATGAATCCGTTCTCATTCCTGTTGCTCTTCCATAAACAAGGAGTTCAAATGTAAAGGACTTACTTGGAAGAAAAATAACCTTATTTGGTTATCAAAAAATAAGGATGGTAATGATAGAAATTTTGTTTCAAAGAGAAACTATAGCACACTGTGCCCACTTCGTCAAATTCTCAAGTCTTCTAATTTCCTCTAATCATTTGTTGTAACTCTCCAGTCTGATCTTTCCAACTTTTCTTCCTGCGTCCCAAATGGCTGCACTAGGAATGAAAATCTTACTGTTCGCCTCTTTTCTGGGACTCAGATTCTCTCTAGTTGACCTCCCCAGTCCCTACTCTGGGGTCTAAAGAAACCTCGAAAGCTGAAGCTCACCAAGGGGTGACCCACCTACCTGGACTGATGCTGTGAGACCTGTTCAGGATTCTTTGTGTTCAAACATGTAGGTAACTTCTCCAGTGGCTGCCCTACTAATAAAGCAAACAGATGGGTCAATCGCTCTACAAAAGGCAAGCAAGTGAGAAATGGCCTCTGATGCTTCAACAGAAGGAGGCAAGGTATCGACAAAGATTTTTGTCCTGATAAAACTTTAGGCCAACGCCTTTGAATGCACTTTTTGACTAAGTCTCATTCTTGGGCCTCGTCAACCTGCCTACCCCAATTTGAGCAAGAACCTTACCAGGTTAGTTTAGCTAGAATTCCCTCATTCTTGCTATCTGATCCATCTGACTTGTCTTCAGGAAAAAACAAAACAAAACAAAAAACAAAACCTGATAAGTAGATTCTGCAAGACCTGAGTAATTTTCCAGTCACTCTGCTCACTGATTCTAAAGCCGTAGCTGTCTTTGGCTTGTTTGGAGTCATGATACTTCTGAATCGTCTTTACCATTTTCTTAACATGGTTAAAAATATAACTCATTCACGAAAGGATGGTATAACCAGTTGGAGGGAGAATCCAAGGAACAGGCACATTTTATAGATCAGGGACGCTGAGATAAATATGAACGTAGAAGTAAAAATGGCCTGCTTTTACAGGGTAGGAAAGGGGAGTCAAATGGACAGAATTTCCATGTCCTCATTATTAACCAGATTTATTTGCAAATCCACTTGAAAAATAGTTCAATGGCAATGAAAAGCTAGAACCACATAATCCAGAAACACGTGCTCCATCCAGACTGAGGCTGAAATGCCATTGCCTGATTTTCTAAAGGTTTGGTTGGAACACATTCATTTATACAATGTCTGTGTCTATTTTTCTTGTGTTAAGCTGTACAACACTGAAGATACAGACCACAGAGCCTAAAATGTTTCCTGTCTGACCCTTCACAAAAATGATTTCCTCACCTTCATGCTCTAGGCCGTGCACAGTTTTCCACTGAGTAGCGTGTTTTCCTGTTACTAATGAGGAATAGACTGCTCTTAGGCAGCCCCGTTTGACAAGTAAAAGAACTGAATTCAATGAGTGGCAGAACTGAGGGAGACTCTACCACAGGGCAGTCTGTCCCGAATATTAGTGCTGTGATGAAGATGCAGTTGAGTTAGTGCCTCTAACAATAATGACAACAACAATGAAGTCCAAACAAAGTTCGGGGCTACAGCACACACCGAACACGACAACTCAACATGTTCTCATCTTTAATGAAGGAAGAGTCATAGTTCAGTAGATGACGTGAGTGTTCACGCATGCCGGTTGGGGATTAGGAAAGACAATCTCTAAGTTTACAAAAGGAAATGTGTTGAACCATGGTGCATTTGTACAATACAAGGCACTAGGTGTGCATCATCAAACAAGGAACCCAGGCAAAAACAGAAAATTATTTCAATTCTGTAGCACTGTTCTTTGGAATATTTGTACTTTAGTTCCTGTTCAGTAATTAAGTGCAAGCTAACTTCAGTTGATGCTTTCTTAAATTGTGAGCTCTTCCCTTCTTCCCGTTAATTACGTTTTCTTTTATACTAAGGCAATTTAAAGAACAAATCTCTGAAAGGAATTATGCGAGCAAACAGGCATTGCCTGCTGGGCAGCGGTAGCACACCCTTTAATTCCAACACTTGGAAGGTAGAGGCTGGCACATCTCTATGACTCTGAGGCCATCCTGGTCTACAGCTGGAGTTCCAGGACAGCCAAGGCTACACAGAAAGAAATCCTGTCTCGAAAAACCAAACCAACCAACCAACCAAACAAACAAACAAACAAACAAACAACCAAACAAACAAAACCCCTCTTCCTTCAGTCAGTATTTAAAATTTCTAAATAAAACCCATGTCTTCCTCTTTCCCCATTTTTTCATTGGAAAAGTTCAATGAACCTCTTCAGTGATAAGTGGCCTTCTGAAATCAAGCCCAGGCCAGCCATTTAAGCAGCCAGATTTGGAAATCATATCTTTAGTATCAGGTTGCATGGGAAATCTGTCAAATCTTTTTTTGAATGAGTTCATAAATAATAGTTCCCCGAGTATCACTAATAGTCACAAGGCACAGTGGGCGAATTTCCCCAGCTGAACTACTGCGGAGAAAATGAATGAACCGTTAATAGAGTCCCTGTTGAATAATAGCTAAATTATTAAACTGTAGTGGGGGGTGTCACTTCCTTAGTGTGGCAAATTAGATTTGAAGGTGCCGGTGCGAATGTCTCAGGAATATTACATTGCACCGCCATTTATAGGGATTTTAAACCTTTCTATAGCCTTCTGTCCTTTAAAAAAAAAGCTCATGTTTATTTCTGTTTTCATGGGCTTTCATTAGCGGAGGGGTGGAGCAGAGGGTATCAGTTTTCTGCCATCACCCCTCAGCATCCGCCTCTGTACCAAAAGCTCTTTATTGCAAACACCTGCCATGCTTTGCCAGTAGAACTTCAGTAACCCTGGGAGCACCTAGCCCTTTCTGTAATCAACCCCAGAGTGCTAACATTCTAATCCCCGCAGAAGCTACCCTCATCTAATGATGGATGTGAGTTGGCAAATAAATAGCCTGTTTCTCCTCTCTTCGACTGGAGTAGCTGTGAGTGGAGAAACTAGGCTATGGGCAAACAAAGAGCTTCAGGAATCCCCAGCAGGACTGGTCTCCAGTTGTCTCCAGAGTTCGATAATGTTTCGGGTATTGGCTGCCTGCCCTTCCTGTCTCTCCTTCTCTACTGGTGTTTCCTGGACTCATCTCCTCACTCCCACTCAAATCCTTCTCTTGGAGTCTGCTTCTAGGGCAACTCACATCAAGACAGAAGGAGGCTATAAAGATTTTTTTCACTGATTATCATTCAGCAGAGGAAACTCTCTAGATCATTCTTTTTCATAGAACGACCTTGCTGCCTCATTCAGTTTGGGATGCTGTAACAGAATACTGTAACTGGATGATGTAAACAATGAATGCTTATTTCTCACAGTCTTGGCGCCTAGAAGGTCCAAGATTAAGGTCTGGGTAAAGGTCTGTGAGTACAGTTTAGTAGGCGGACGTAAGCTATTACTACTTAGCATGCATGAAGGCCTGGCTTTAATCCCTGGCTTTAAAAATAAAATGTGGGGAAAGGTTTGTTTCTTAGTTTATAAATAGCCTACTTTCATGAGTCCTCACACAGTAAAAAAGAACAAGGGAGGTATGTGGGGCACCCGTCCACATCTGTCTATACCTAACCTAATCTATTATCCAGCTAGATCGCTTAAAACTATCACCCTGGAAGTTAACATTACATTACAACATATGAATAGGTGACACAAACATATTTCATATCCTTTGCTCCTACAAGAAGGATCCATGTTACATTGAGAAAGCCTTAGATTTTTCAGGTTAGATTCAATCTTGAGTTCAAATCTTACTTTTGTTATTGACTGGTTGTCAGCCTTGTGGAACATTACTCAAGTTGTATTGCCTCAGCAAGCCTCCGTTTCTCCAGTTACAGAATAGAGATACAATTTTCCCCTTTAGAATTTTTAAGAGAATGAACCACATAATATATGTCAATGGTTTAATATATAGTAATGACCCAATATATATCAGATACTAGACCTCCAGGAAGTTATCCTTGGTCAGTGCCAGTAGAATGTGATGTTTTTGTCCTTATAGGATTTCTCATGGGAAAATAAAGCAGACGGATCCCCGGAGCATCACCACATGGCTGCAAAACAACGGTCAAGATAACAATGAAGAAAACCTTGTCTCGCTAAAATAATTCCCAAGCACCTTTTAACTTATTAAGAACAAGTTCTAACATTGCAGAGGTAAACTTAGTTATATTGTTAATCTACTTTTCTGGTTCTATAACAAACAAACCAGAAATTCATGAGTCCAAACTCCAAAACAGGGAGACGTGTGGCGCTCAGCACTAGCAGCTGAATGAAGGGAAGAATGAAAATAATCTAAAAATCACGAGTGGTTGACAAAGTGTACAGGACTGAAGTTCACAGACTAATTTAACATCTGGAACTGCGGACTGTTTAGAACCTGCCGATGGATCCAGGGTGGTGGACAGTCAAGAGGAATTCCGGCTCATCTACCTTTTGTAGTTGCTCCGCATGTCACTTGTCTCTGCGAAAGGCTTAACAGACATAGACCGAAGCTCAGACTGACAGCAGATCCTAGCTAGGCCTGTAGTCTGCTTCTCGGGAGTTCTTTTCACTAGGTTTGCGATTTTCATCTGCTCTCTAAAATCGAGTGGGCCTTGCTGATTTGTGCACCCTGCTGGCACATCGTGCAATCAATTAAAATGAGTGGAATGATGAGCTCACTGGTAGGCTTAAAGGATGCACACACACCTTCTAATTAGCCGTTCATTCTTGGGGACTGGATGCAATTCCGTGAAACTAGATGCTGCCAGGCATATAGGGAAGTAAGACTTGCATTAGCACCTTGAGCAGTTTGGTCAACTGAGGCCATAGAATAGCATGCTATCCTTAAATTGCACAGGACTTTTTTAGGGAAAGGGTGGCTAATCTTAGTTGTCAAACTTGACATACTTGGGTGCTTTCTTGATTGCTAAATGATGTAGGAGGGCCATCCTCATTGTGGGCAGTGCCAACCCTGGTCATGTGGGCTTGGGCTGCCTAAGAAAGGTAACTGAATGTGAGCCTGGGAGCAAGTCAGTACGCAGCATTTCTTCATGGTTTCTGCTGCAAACATCTGCCTTGACTTTCCTGCCGTGGTTTCCCTGGTGACAAACTACAACCTGTAAGCTGAAATAAGCCTTTTCCTGCCCAAGTTTCTTTTACTCGTGGTGTTTATCACAGCAATA
The DNA here is from genome assembly GCF_950005125.1 of Chionomys nivalis. Classification (NCBI taxonomy): domain Eukaryota; kingdom Metazoa; phylum Chordata; class Mammalia; order Rodentia; family Cricetidae; genus Chionomys; species Chionomys nivalis. The sequence goes on from NC_080112.1 coordinate 132,773,386, forward strand.
GAAAACAAACTAAGACGGGATCCCTTCGGGTCATCGGTGGGACCCATGGATACGCATGTGAGAAAAACTTGCAAAGTTGCTTCCTGTGTCTGTCTTGATAATTTCCAATGATAGCTGGAGAGCCGAATAACCTTTGGGTTGGAAAACTGCCAGCATTATCACAGGTCTACTTGACACTTGAAATTATGTCTCGTCAAATGCCAGCCCTTGTGACAAACTTCTTCCTGGAGTTGGATAGACTAGTCACTGCTACTGTGCTGGAACCCTTCTGTGTTCTTGTCACATTTTCTTGGCTTGACAACCACAGCTCCCAATAAAAGAGTCACATTGACTAGCAGAGACCACCTGATTCAGGGTGATCAGGGTCACCTGTGGTGCTGAAGTCAGTTCATTAACAATCACAGCAAGGCCTTTCAAGATGAAATTAGTGGGTCAACCACAGTGGCGACTGTCAGTACAGCTACCTTCTGAGATACTGATACATGCACTATTCTTCATGTAGCTTCTTTATTTCTTTTATTCTTCTCTCATATATTAGATCCCATCTGCAGTTCCCCCTCTCTTCCGTCCCCCAGTCTCCCCCCTCACCTCCCTTCTCCCCCTGACCTACCCTCCACCTCTGCTTCCCCTCAGAAAAGAGCAGGCTTCTCAGGGACACCAATCAAACACAGCATAACAAGCTACAAGAAGATCAAGCACATACCATCCCATCAAGGCTGGACGAGGCAACCCAGAAAGAGTAAAAGGGTTCCAAGAGCAGACAAAAGAGTCAGAGACAGCCTCCCCACCCCGCTTCCACTGTTAGGAATCCCAAAAGACCACCAAGCTACTTGGTCGTAACATATATGCGAAGGACCTAGGTCAGACTGCTACAATCTCCCTGATCTCTGTGAACTCTCATTAGTCCCGCATTGTTAATCCTGGAGACTGTTTTCATGGTGCCCCTGTCTCCTCTGGTTCCACTGATCCTTCATCCTTCTCCACAGGCCTCCTAATGTTTGGCTGGTGGACCCTGCATCTGTTCCCATCAGTTGCTGAATGAAGTCTCTCTTGTCTCTTTGATGACAATTGCCAGGCTCTGGTCCCAGAACACTCTGCAGGCAGGACATAATATAGGTCAAAGGTTTCGTGGCTGGTTTGGTGTACTAATGCCTCCACTTGAGGCTTAGCCTGGTTACAAAAGATGGCCGATTTAGGCTCTGTGCCCCGTTACTAGTAGTCTTTGTTAAGGTTACTCTCGTAGATTCCATGGAGTTTCCATTGCGCTAGGTTTCCACCGCACCCCTGAAATGCCCTCCAGTTCCCATCATCTCTTCTAGTATTTTCTCCCTTCCCAACCCCACATGATCCCTCCAGTTCCCAACCCCACTTGCTGCCAGTCCGCCCTTGAAATCTATTTTATTACTCCTCTCCTGTGAGCTTCTTGCCTCCCTCGTTGAGCCCTCCTTGTTACTTAGCCTCTCGGGGTCTGTGACCTTGGCATGATTATCCTTATTTAACAGAAAACATCCACTAACAAGTGAGTACATGCCATATTTGTCTTTCTGGATCTGGGTTACCTCACTCAGGATGATCGTTTCTAGTTCCATCCATTTACGTGCAAATTTCATGATGTCATTGTTTTTAACAGCTGAGTAACATTCCATTGTGCAAATGTACCACATTTTCTCTATCCGTTCTTCAGTTGAGGGGCATCCAGGTTGTTTCCAGTTTCTAGCTACTAAGAATAAAGCTGCTATGAATTAATGCGCCTTCTTAACTGACTCCTCTTTCCGGTGATACTACCAACTTCCTTTCCGTACATAGACCCTGAGTGGAAGCTGGGGCCCTTGTTATCGCCCTGCTGGTATGTGGCATTCCTTTTCTCGCCTCTCCACCCTTCCTCTCCCAACACACTATTCCATGTTTTCTCGGTTGTCATGAGCTTTTACTTTGGGTTGGCATCAGTACTGATGTCTAAAACCTTGACCACCCAAAACCCAGCTTCCCAGAATACTACAGAATATGGTTACCTGTGAGACCGATAGCGATCCAGCACGAAAAGAAGTCAACTGATTCATTTAATTTCGCTTGAAAGAGGAACTGAGCTTATCGAAAAACTTTAAAACAGGGAACAAAGAAAACTGTAGAGAGAAAGAAGATATTTTTGACAACTCTCACAACAAAGAACATTTATGTAGAAAATATAAAAACTATAAATTAAAAAAATAAAAACAGTAGAAAAATAAGGAAATGATTTGAATATGTATCATACATAAAAGGGTACACAAAAGACTAATAAACACATAATAAAACATGCTCAACATCATCACTAATAAGAGAAAGTACAAGTTAAAGATATCTGATGTCCTCTGAACATATTAACAAAAATTAAAACATTGGACATTATCAATTACTATCAAGGACATGGATCAGCTGAATCTCATACATTGTTGATAGGAATATTAGTTGACTACTGTTGAGAAACAATCTGATATTATGGGTTAAAGGTGCAGATATATCCTATGCCCCTGTAATACACAGTATAAGATTCCATCTGTACAGTTTTGTTTGTTATTTAAAAGGGACAAAGCCAGTATTAAAATTTGAATATGAAATCTCACGTAGGCTCATTTTTTGGATACCTGGTTCCCAGTTAGTGACACTGTTTTGAGAAGTTATGAGATGTTTTGGAGGTTGAGTCTTTCCAGAAAGTGGGGTTACTTGAAACAAGTATTATGGCTAATAACGTGGCCTGGGTTCTAGTTGACTGTGGTATGTTTTACGGTCGGCTAAGATGTAAATAAGCAGTTTCATGCTTCTATTAAAATAGTCGTAAGTCACTGTGAAATCTGCCATGCCTTCCTCACCATGCTGAACTTCACCATCTTGAACAGTAAGCCAAAATAAATCCTCTTTCTTTAACTTGTTTCTTTCAAGTATTTTATCACAGTGATGATAAAAAGTAACTAATACACCGCTAAATCTATAGCTTAGGGATGCATACTTACGTTAAAAAAAAACTGCTTGTAATTATTTCAATAAAATCAAGGTCACAATTTACTATAGGGAGGAGTGAGGTGTTTGTGATGGATAATCACACACAATCCTCCATGTTTGTACTGTGCGTGCTTTTCCTAGAGAGAGAGAGAGAGAGAGAGAGAGAGAGAGAGAGAGAGAGAGAGAGAGAGAGAGAGAGCAGGCTCACATGTACTATATTGAACTATAATAAAATTCAAATATTTTGCAAAATCTTTTCCTAGAACACTTAGTACACATTTTACTAGGCATTACTTGCAATGAAAGAATTCCATGGTCAAACACATCTTGGAATCAATAGAATAAATGAGGGTAAAGGGTCTTTAATATGGCTGAGAGAGTAATACTGTGAAATTCCAAGAGAAGACAAAATTAAACAGTGACTTATGTGACATATAGAATACACCCTTAGGAAAAGTATATGGAAATACCACAGCAAGTAGCATTTTCAGGGCTTTGCTGATTTGGTCTAACCAAAGACTTCAAAATCTTTATGAAAAACAAAATGAAAAGTAGCAAATGAAGCTCTGAGTGGTGTTGAGCTGGAGACCTTCACTATTCTCAAAAATCCTCATCATTTCAAGTGTCTATGCAGTTGGCTTCAAGAATTACAGAGTGAAGGACCAGCCTACACCCGCACTCTTGGAGAACAAGGCCACATCCTAAGGGTGATCTTTCTGGCTATGCTTGCTCCAGTTTTTTTAAGGACCATGGTGTTATGATCCTATAGATGGGTGGATCCCATATTTGCTCACTTTCTATTTGATATCCACTCCATTGTTTATAAACAATTTCATCCTGATGGAACCCAGCATTTACTTTGATGCTGCTGTTACAATACTTCCTTCAGGGGGACACTATTTTGATTAGCTGTCGTGTAACAAATCACCTAAATCTAGTAGTTTAAAAGAAGAAGCATGATTCTGTGGTCTGGAAAGGAAGGCTGGACTTAGCTAGATGAGTCTTTGTCTCTCTTGGGGTCACCAGGATTTGGCCTGCAGCAGTGATTAGAGTCCCTGCTCTGGATCTCTCTCACTCTCCACCAGGCATATCCAGATAAGCTTCTTCATGCGACAGCTTACATTGCAAAGCCCAAGCATGGCAAGACAGGAGGTTGATTCAGTGTGCAACTATTTTGCCATGTACTGCTTATAACACACTTGTTAGTGCGCTTTTATCAAAAATTAAATCATATGGCCAAGACTGGAATTCATCTAGGAGGAGATTATGCAAGGTAATGGATACAGAGAGACAAATAAAACTGGTGGCCATGATTCCTGCAGTCTGCCAAAGGTGCTTCTGACATTGTAACCACCCATTACTGAAACTTTCTTTAAAGCTGAGCTGACTTATGGTGCCTGGAAAGCCAGTCTAAGTCACTGCCAAGTTGAATTTAAAAAAATTCAGTTTGTCAGCCTTCTAAATGATTGGTATAAATAGGAATAGCTGATTAAACTAGAGGTCTCGTACGAGTTCAAAGACATAAAGAAACATAAACAGTTTCAAGAAAAGAGAAGAAGATGGTTAGTAAAGGAACTCTTTATTTAGAATGTAAGAACAAACAACAGAAGGATTCTCACAGACACGGATTGTTAGATTTCATTTGTTTCGAAAATACAGACGTTACGACCTCTCTGCTAGTTTCATTTCTTTCCTTAGCAAAAATCTGCTCCCTGTTTTGTTTTTTCAACATGACTCTGCCCTGTTTACAGTTTAACTTGCTGCAGATTTCAAATTATTATCCAGGACTGGACATATTAACTGTCTGTTGGGAGACAAGCCTGCTATGCTGGGTGATTATGACCATGGGAGGCAGTCATAAAAAGGTGGAACAGGCCTAGGCCTGCTTTCTATTGTCCTCAGGCGTTGACAGTCATTGACTGTGGCCAAGCTGGGTTGGAAGGGAACTCAGAGTATTCAGGGGTGATTTCCTTCAGGGAATTGTAAGGATCCTCCACTGACTCCCTCCTGATGCAATCACCAGTCTTGAGTCTATTGACTTTGCTAGGGCACTATCTCGTGCTATGTTTATGCTACAGCAGACACAAGAAATGATTTTTCACCAACAATTTTATTTCCCATGGCAAATATCTTTTATTTCTTTGCTTTGTCATTAGTCATAGACAATTTAGAACTTGATAAGGTCATAACTTCTAAACTGTTCAAAAAGGAAGATAGTGAGTAGCTAGCTACCCTTAATAAATTCTTACCAAGGGTAGTATCATTTAGTCTTTACGCTAAAGCTGGGTGTTCTAGCACTTGAGAAGCTGGGGCAGGCAGATTTGATTTCAAGGCCAATCTCGGCTATATAGTGAGACCCTATTTAAATCCAAACAAACAAAACCTTCTTAACAAACCACTCACCTCTATTTGACACAGGAAAAAACAGGGACACCAAAAGGTTAACTTACTTAAGGAGTCATGACTTATGAATGGTGGTATCAGGATTTCAACCAAGGTTTAACCTAATTCTAAAGTTTTGATTTTACCTTCTCAGCTCCATTGTTCCCACCAAGAGGTTTTGGAGTCTAAACACCACCGCCATCATCATCATCTATGCACTTTTGTTGGACATGACTATAGGGTATATAAGGTTGTGTTGTAAATATACTCTAAAACTGCTCTTACACAATAGAATGTGGGACAATGGATATTATAAATAGCTCTTTCTAGTTGGCGGTCTTGGCGAAGAGGGAAAGCATACATTATAAATCCCTTGGCAATTGACAAACCTGCTTTTAGTTAGATGTTTAACACCTCCCAGTCACTTTAGCAAACGTCTGTAAGGCAGTTTGTAAGAAACAGGAAAAGGAACCATGGAGGTTCTACCTATCATGGGAGTTCTTCACTACCACACCCATGCCAATACTTTGTTGTGCAATGTAGTTGTGTGAACTTGGGAAACCAAAGACAGACCAAAGACCACCCTGGATATCCCAGAGTTGTAGTTTTTAGGTACCAGATCATTGAGAAATGATCTTTCACATGTACACATGGGAATCAACCACAGATCTGCCTACACTAGGTATGTGACATCTTAGAAGTAACTTTAAACCCTCCAGGCCTTACTTTCCTCTAGCAGAAAATCAAAGTAACAGTAACAGTATTGTCTGTAGTCAACTCACCACGAGGACTGAGATAATGTGTAAAATTTGGAGTTCCTGGTGCATGGGAAATACTCCCTAAACCAAACACAAACCAAGGGATTAATTCTTCATTGTCTAGATTAAAAGCATCCACTTTCTGATTAATATAAGAAGTGGGAGTTTGTTCTTGAGGATTAGGGATGTTTAACCAGTAAAATCTATGCAAGTATTTAAAAAAAAAAACTTGGAAAATCCCAAATCTGAAGCACTTCTGGTTCCAAATACATTGGAGATCCAAATTATCCTTATCTTATAGTGCATAATTAGCCAAGTTGGTTACATGACTAAACATAGGTTAAAAAAAATCAAAATATTTCACTGTTGGATGGGAGGAGTCTCAAGGTCAAATTTGGAAGCCATGAGCAATAGAAAAAAAATCTGAGACTGTTTTTTCCTTCCTATTCTGAGTGAGGTAACCCAGATCCAGAAAGACAAATATGGTCCATACTCACTTATATGTAACAGGAGGAGCAGGCTGCTTGTAGTCCTGGCCGCCCCGCTCAGGTCCTTTGTTCCGGCTGCCCAACTAGCTAACACCTGAAATAATCACACAGAAACTGTATTAATTAAAACACTGCTTGGCCATTAGCTCTAGCCTCCTATTGGCTAACTCTTGCATCTTGATTTAACCCATTTCTATTAATCTGTGTTCACCACGAGGTCATGGCTTACCGGGAAAGATTTAGCATGTCTGACCTGGCATCTCCACTGCAGCTCTCTGACTCTTCTTTCTTCTTCCCCGAATTCAGTTCTGTCTTCTCTGCCTACCTACGTTCTGCCCTATCAGGCCAAGAAGTTTCTTTATTGATTAACCAATGAAAGCAATACATAAGCAGAAGGACCTCCTACACCACTCATAGATGGTTATTAGGCGTAAAGGATAAGATAGCCAACCTATAATCCAGAGAGGCTAGATAACAAGAAGGGCCCTAAGAGGGATGCATGGATTTCCATGAGAAAGGGAAGTAGAAAAGATCTCCTGGGTAACTGTGGGTAGAGAGATGCGAACTAGAGAGAGCAGTTTGGGCTGGCTGGGTGCAGGACAGAGGGTAAGAGTAACAAAAGAGAGGTCTTGATGGTAGGGCCATATTGCGGTTAGGGAGAAACAAGGATGACCCCAACTAAGACTCCTAGCAATGGTGGAGAGAACACCTGAACTCGCCGTCTACTGTAAGCAGACTGGTGACTTCTTTTATTGCTATCAGAGACACTCTATCCAGTAACTGATGGAAGCAGAGGCAGAGATTAACAGAAAACATTGTCCTGAGATCCTAGAGTCTTGTGGAAGAAAGGGAGGAGGGATTGTACCAGCCAGAGGGATCATGGTTGGGGATCATATAGAGACAGCTGACCTGAGATCACAGGAGCTCATGGAAGTTGGATCAACAGTCAGGGAGCCTGAATGGGACCTACCTAGGCCCTCCTCATGTGTGTGACAATTCTGTAGCTTGTTCTCTTAGTAAGACTTCTTTTTAACAGTGGGAGCAGGACTCTCTTTCCCTGACATTTAACTAGCTTTTGGTAACCTGTTCCCCATGCTGGATTACCTGGCCCTGCCTCAACATAAGGGAGGAGCTTGGTCCTGCCCCAACTTGATGCTCTATGCTTTGTACAAGCCCATGGGAGGCCTGTCCCTTTCAGGATGGAGATGGAGGAGGAGTGGATGGGAAGGAAACTAGATGAAAGGGGAGGGGATAGAAGGAGAGGAGGGAGGGGCTGGTTGGTATGTAAAATAAATGAAAAAATTATTTAAATAAAAATAATAAAAATGAATAAAACATTGAAAATAAAAATTATATATTCAAGTCTATTTATTTCATATACAAATACTTGAAAACAAAAGAAATTATATCAAACAAAAGAAATCATACAACTTTTTCCAATAAGAAAAATTTGGGAGGCATTAGAATGCAAACAAAAGCCTAGGAACATCAGAACAATTCCACTGTATGGACTTACCATGACAAATTTAACCAGTGTCTTATGGTGTTAATGATACTAAGGATTGAATTTCAGGTCTTGTGAGTGCCAGGCAGTGGTGCCCCACGTCGGGCTTTTTTACCCCGCCCCAAGTGGCTCAGGACGTAGTCTTAAATTTTAGTTTGAGAGAGCTACACGCCCCAATCTCGTAGCCCTCTGCCTGGGTTCTAAAATCACAGCACGCCCTCGGCCTGCTGCCAGATGCCCAGCTGTTTGCCCAGCTGTTTTTTATTTTTTATTGTTTTTTTTGCAAATAAAATCTTTTTTTTTAATTGAAAAAAAAAATTTTTTTCCCACTTCCTCCTCGCCTCCCATTTCCCTCCCCCTCCTCCCGCCCCTCTCCCCCTCTCCCCACTCCTCTTCTCCTCCCTCTCCAGTCCCAAGAGCAGTCAGGGTTCCCTGCCCTATGGAAAGTCCAAGGTCCACCCCCCTCCATCCAGGTCTAGGAAGGTGACCATCCAAACTGTCTAGGCTCCCACAAAGCCAGAACATGAAGTAGGATCAAAACCCTGTGCCATTCTCCTTGGCCTCTCGTCAGCTCTCATTGTCCGCCATGTTCAGAGAGTCCGATTTTATCCCATGCTTTTTCAGTCACAGTCCAGCTGGCCTTGGTGAGCTCCCAATAGATCGGCCCCACTGTCTCAGTGGGTGGGTGCACCCCTCGTGGTCCTGACTTCCTTGTTCATGTTCTCCTTCCTTCTGCTCCTCATTAGGACCTTGGGAGCTCAGTCTGGTGCTCCAGTGTGGGTCTCTGTCTCTGTCTCCATCCATCGCTAGATGAAGGTTCTATGGTGATATGCAAGATATTCATCAGTATGGCTATAGGATAGGGTCATTTCAGGTTCCCTATCCTCAGGTGCCTAAGGAACTAACTGGGGACATTGCCCTGGGCACCTGGTAGCCACTCCAAGTTCAAGTCTCTTGCCAACCCTTAGGTGGCTCCCTTAACTAAGATATGAGTTTCCCTGCTCCCCTATCCAACCTTCCTTTATCCCCAATCACCCCGATTTCCCCAGTTCCCCTCATCCTCTCATTCACACTTTTTTCTCCCCATCTCCCCTCACCCCCATCCCACCTCACCCCCAAGATTCCAATTTTTTGCCCGGCAATCTTGTCTATTTCCCATAGCTGGGAGGATAACTGTATGTTTTTCCTTGGGTTTACCCTCTTGTTTAGCTTCTTTAGGATCACAAATTATAGACTCAGTGGCCTCTATCCATGGCTAGAAACCAATTATGAGTGAGTACATCCCATGATCTTCTTTTTGGGTCTGGGTTACCTCACTCAGGATAGTATTTTCTATTTCCATCCATTTGCATGCAAAATTCGAGAAGTCATTGTTTTTTACCGCAGAGTAGTACTCTAATGTGTATATATTCCACAGTTTCTTCATCCATTCTTCCATTGAAGGACATCTAGGTTGCTTGCAGGTTCTGGCTATTACAAATAATGCTGCTATGAACATAGTTGGACAAATGCTTTTGTCATATGATAGGGCATCTCTTGGGTATATTCCCAAGAGTGGTATTGCTGGGTCCAGGGGTAGGTTTTTTAGTTTTTTTTAGTTTTTTAGTTCGTGACTCGGGCCCCAGTGCTGAGTCCGAGATACACTCCCGCCCCACCCGCCAGACCTACTCCCTGGAGCACATTGGCCCCTCCCTACCTGAATTAGCGGAAGTTCAGGTGCCTGAGGTTTTGCAGCATTAGGGCGGTTCCCCGTTTTCGCGCCAAAGCAGCCACAGCAGCAGATTTGGTCTGATACAAAGGGACCGCTTCCGCAACCACTCTAACTCCTCAGGCAGAACAATAATTTTCGGTTTTGAGTTAATTGTTTCAGATTGGCTCTGACTTCGGCCACGTGGACTCAGGTGCATTTCTTTCGCCACCACTGGCAGGAACCGGTCATTAGAGGTAAAAAAAAATTTCTTTGGTGTGGATTTTAAGGTCAATTTTGTTATATGTATATGTATTTCTGATCTTGATTAAGGTATTGTGATTGTGTAGTTCATTTAAAAATGTAATGTATAATTAGAAAATATAGGTTGCTAATGGATAATCATCAATAATAGTCAAATTTGTAGTCATGTTAGTTAGGTTTTCTAGATATATAGAGATATATTTCAGTTAGATAGGCATTCTTCATATCTTTCAAAGACTGCAAAATATGGCATTTAAATGTTTTAATAACTTAGGGCTTTTCATGACAAGGAGACACGTGTGCTCCTGGCAGCACCAATCTACTTCAAGAGGAAGATGGGCATCGAAGAGGCACCTTATGGAGTCTGATAGCCATTTGGGCAAGAAACTGCTCTTGCCTGGACTATTGCATAAACTGGACACAGAGAACCCGCAGAGAGAGGACTGCTGAACTTGCCTAAAGGTGAAATGGTCTTTCAGGGTTCTTGATTCATAAAAGAATCTATGAGACATTCTGCAGGACACAGCAGATAATAACTGATTGTCTTTAAAATTTCCTGCTTCAAGGAAAAGTCTGCTGGATACTACGGGCCTGAAGGCCAAAGATGGATGCCCCAACGGTACAGAGAAACTTTGGGTGACTGTCCAGGCAGCAAGATGTCTCTGTCATTTCTAGAGTTTAAAGTTTCTTATTTCTTGTTTACTTAGGTAATATTATATCCTTCTGAAGTCTTTGATGGAGTTAAAAAATGGTTAGTTATAGTTATAGTTTTCCTTAGTTATAATAAAAAATAAAGTAGATATAAATATTGTAACTAATTCTTACTTGATAACTGTTTTGTTATATGTAATTTTACTATGTTAAAGTTAAAGCCTTTCTTTTTTGTTTAAACAGAAAAAGGGGAAATGATGGAGGTGGGTCTTGTATCTTATCTGTTGCTTTCATTGGTTAACTAATAAAGAAACTCCTAGACCCATTTGATAGGTCAACCCTTAGGTGGGTAGAGTAGACAGAACAGAATGCTGGGAGAAAGAAGCCGAGTTAGATAGTCGCCATGATTCGCCCACCAGACACAGACGCAGGTTAAGATCTCCCTGGTAAGCCACCAGATCGTGGTACTATACAGATTATTAAAAATGGGTTAATCTAGATATGAGAGCTAGCCAGTAAGAGGCTAGAGCTAATGGGCCAAGCAGTGTTTAAAAGAATACAGTTTCCGTGTAATTATTTCGGATAAAGCTAGCCGTGTGGGCGGCCGGGCACCAAGAACGTAGCCTGCCACTCTATTACAACAAGGCAGGCACTCTGCCAGTGAGCTACATCTCCATCTCTAACCAATGTCTCTTGTATGACTATCTCAGTTGTTGGCAATTTTACAATGCAACCCTCTACGTGCCTCTATATGCCTCTCTCTATACAATTCTGCTCATGTTTCTCATTGTTCCCATTCTTTCCATGCTCTCCATCAGTCTCCTACTGTACAAATTTCAACCTCTGACATTTCCCCAGAATACTGAAAGATTATAATCCATAGACGATATTTAAAATATTTGTTCTGAGCATTGAGCGAGGTTTTTCAAGCTGCGGGTTTGCAAAGAGGTTCAGTTCTCAGGGGGCGATGCTCTGCAGCTTGAATAGTGAGTAGTTGTAGACTAACGGTTATTTACCTTTACAACCATGAGTAATATGTGGGAATATATTTTCCATTGGCTTCAAACTATAAACATGGCTTAGCTTTCTTTGTTCTCTTTGTCCATGGGGGCTGTTAATGATACCATCATTTTACTTTGTAGTTTCCTAATCCTCAGTGAGGCACTTTCCCACACTCCATCACCAGATTTTTTTTTCTGCTACTTTGTAAAGGACTGAGGATTGACCCTAGGGCCTTTCAGATGTTGAGCGAGAGTTCTATTTGTTTGTACTTTTAAATTTTGAGTCAGGGTCTTGCTAAGTTGCCCAGGCTAGCCTTGAAGTCAAACTGTAGACCAGATAGGCCTTGCAATTTTCCTGCCTCAGCTTCTCAAGTAGTTGAGATTACAGGCCTGTGCTAGCACATCATTGCTTATGTTGGATTGTTATTACTACTTTTAAGTATTTCCTTGTTCTACCCTTTATCCATTTTTTTCTGTGATAGTTATCTTTTAATTAAAAAACAATATCTATTAGTGCATTACAATATGTCTAAGTCCTTATTTGCCATTTCCTACTGTAATATCCTCTATGAATATACAAAGTTATTTTCATTTCTACTTTAGAGGGGACAAAAACAGGCAGAGTGTTTGATAATATGCCCATCAAGATGTTTTCCACTTTTAGCATATATTCATTGTACAAGTGGTATAATTAATTATGTTGTTTTCATGTATGTATGTTATATACTTTGTATTTGCTCTCAACCACCCTTCTCTTTTCCCTGTCTTCCACTGCTCCCTTCCTCTTTTAGGAAACCTCCTCCTACTTTCATGCCCCATATATGATATATGACACATGACACATGAGAGTAGCTATGCAGTGCTTGTTTTGTGAGAGTCACATTTCATTCAACATGATGGTTTTCGGTTTCAAACATTTTCCCACAGATGTTTTGTTCTTGTTTATGGCTGAATAAAATTCCATTGTGTGAGGATTGAGAGATGGCTCTGTGCTTAAGAGTACTCATTACACAATCTAGAGAACCAACATTAGGATCCCAGCACCCACAAACTGGCCATCCCCAGCACCCCTGCATCCCCAGCCCTGAGGAGGCAGAGACGGAAGAGTGCTGAGTTCCCGCCTAGTTGAGAAAGCATAAGCCCCAAATGTGGGGCGGGGGACCATACCTCAAAGGAATTGGCCAAGAGTGACAGAAAAGAATACCCAATGGTCACTTCTGGATGTCACCTGTGCACACACAAGCACCCCTGCACACACAAATTGATAAGTGAATCTTAAAAAGGAAATCCTCTATTGTGTATATACCACACTTATGTAATCATTTGTTGAGTGGCATGTAGGCTGAGTCCATCACAGCTGTTGTGAAGAATGCCACAACAAACATGGATATGCAGTTATGTCTGGCATATGCCACCAGGATCTTCTTTGTAAGTGCTGGGGCTGGGAGTCCAGCTTGGTTAGCAAGGTTTTCAAGTTTAAGTTCCTCATTCTCTTCTCCTGCTTCTGCAATACTTAGAGTTTTTGACATGTAGATATTCATCCTTTTCCATATGTTTCATTTATTCTACTTTTAACATTTCTCATGGTCCTGCTTTCTTACAGAAACTTGAAGCTTGAGCTTGGACCACACAGAGTAGACCAAGAGGTGAGAGTAATCACCCACACAGTGGGCCACTGCCCTCTTTAGGCCCTCTATACCGGGCAAAACCCCAGACTCCTCCCCCACCTGCTTCAGCTTCTCTAGCCAGCCAGCAGGCAATCTTCCTGCTGCTAGGCTGCTCCAACACCCCCACCCCATTGATCAGACTCTGGAAGCTACAAGTCCCACTTTCACCCCCAAGCCCTCTTAACCCCCACCTCCAGCGTCCTCAGAGGAATTCTGAAGCATGGGCTGCGACTGCATAAAGCAGACCAAGAGAACAGACCAAAAGAGTGGACTAAGACAGCAGGCCAAGGGAGAAATCAGCAGCTCCTTGCCACACTGACAGCAACAGTTTAGAGCAGATCAAAAACAGCCCCCCAAAACACAGAAAGCAACTGCAAGGATTGGACCAAGAGGCAAAGACACTGATGGCACCAATTAGAGGAAGAGATGGGTAGGCACCAATGCAAGAATTCATTCAACTAAAAAGCAACATGGTAACACCAGAACCCAGTGGTCATCAACAGGAAGACTAACCCAGAAGAAGAAATTGATTTTAAATATAATCTTATGAGCATTATAGAGACCATTAAAGAGGAAATGTGTTGGTAGAGGTTTCTGTCCCACCAGGTCCCACAGCCATTTATTCCCAAATAAATCACACAGAGGTCTACATTAATTATAAACTGATTGGCCTAGTATCTCAGGCTTCTTATTAACTCTTATAACTTATATTAGCCCATAATTCTTGTCTGTGTTAGCCATATAGTTTGGTACCATTTTCGGTGAGGCAGTCACTCACGTCTTGCTATCTTGCTTCCTCTACAGCTGGGTCTTAACTGCAGACTCATACTTTCCTCTTCCCAGAATTCCTATTGCCCCACCTCTACCTCCTGTCTGGTCACCCTGCCTATACTTTTTGCCTGGCTACAGGCCAATTAGTGTTTTATTAAGGATAATACAAGTGACAGGATAAAAGACCATTGTCCCATAGCAGAAGTGAAAAAATCCCTTAAAGAAATGGAGGAAAGGACAAAAAAATGGAAGCAATCAATAAATTTTTTAAAGAAACGCAAGAAAAAACAAACAGGTGGAGAAAACAATTCAAGATGTGAAAACTAAAATAGAAGCAATAAAGCAAACACAAATCAAGGGAATTCTGGAAATGGAAAATCTGGGTAAATGAACAGAAACTACAGATACAAGCATAACCAATGGAATACAAGAGATGGAAGAGAGAATCTCAGATGTTGAAGATACTGTAGAAGAAATAGATTCATCAGTCAAAGAAAATGTTAAATCCAACAAATTCTTAACACAAAACATCCAGAAAATCTAAGACACCATGAAAAGACCAAACCTAAGAATAATAGGTATAGAAGAAGCAGAAGAACTCCAGCTCAAAGGCACAGAAAATATATTCAACAAAATCATAGAGGAAAAATCTCTCAACCTAAAGAAGGATATCTCTATTAAGGGACAAGAAACTCACAGAACACCAAATAGGCTGGACCAAAAAAAAATTCCTTGTCATACAGGAATCAAAACTCAAAACATACAGAATAAAGAAAGATTATTAAGACCTGAAAAGGATAAAAAGCCAAGTAACATATAAAGGCAGACCTATCAGAATTACACCTGACTTCTCAATGGAAACCATGAAAGCCAGAAGGTCCTGGACAGATGTGCTGCAGACACTAAGAGACCATGGATGCAGCAGACTACTTACTATACCCAGCAAAGCTTCCAGTCACCATCAATGGAGAAAACAAGGTATTCCATGACAAAACCAGTTTTAAAGAATACCTATCCACAAATCCAGCCCTAGGAGAACTCCAATCTAAAGAAGCTAACTGGATCTACAAAAACACAGGCAACAGATAACTACCCACCAACAAAACCCGAAAGAAGGGAAACACACAAACACTACCACCAAAAACTAACAGGAATTAACAATCACTAGTCACTAATATCTCTTAATATGAATGGATTCAATTCACCTATAAAAGACAAAAGCTAAGAGAATGAATATGAAAGCACGATCCATCCTTCTGCTGTATACAAGAAACACACCTCAACCTAAAAGACAGACATCTCCTCAGAGTAAAAGGTTGGGAAAAGATTTTTCAATCAAATGGACCTAAGAAACATGCTGGTGTAGCTATCCTAATATCTAACAAAATAAACCAAACTAAAATCAATCAGAAGAGATGGAGAAAGACACTTCATACTCATCAATGGAAAAATCCATCAAGATGAAATCTCAATCCTGAACATCTATACCCCAAATATAAGAGCACCCACATATGTAAAAGAAACATTACTAAAGCTTAAATCACAATCAAACCCCACACACTAATAGTAGGAGACTTCAACACCACACTCTCCCCAATGGACATTCAACCAGACAGAAACTTAACAAAGAAATAAAAGAACTAACAGATGTTATGACTCAAAAGGACTTAACAGACATCCTGAGAACGTTTCACCCAAACACAAAATAATATACCTTCTTCTCAGCACCTCATGGAACCTTCTCTAAAATTTACCACATTCTCAGTAACAAAGCAAACCGCAATAGATACAAAAAAAATTGAAATAACCCCCTGTATCTTATCGGATCACCATGATTTACAACAACAACACCAATTACAGAAAGCATAAAAACTCATGGAAATTGAATAGTGCTCAATCAAATCACCGTGGGTTAAGGAAGAAGTAAAGAAAGAAATTAAAGATTTCCCAGAAGTCAATGAAAATAAAGGCACAATGTACCCAAACCTATGGGACACTATGAAAGCAGTGCTAAGAGGAAAGTTCATAGCACTAAATGCCTACAGAAAGAAAGTGGAGAAATCTCACACTAGCAACTTAACAGCACACCTGAAAGCTCTAGAACAAAAAGAAGCAGACTCTCCCAGGAAGAGTAGATGACAGGAAATAATCAAATTGAAGGCTGAAATCAATAAAATAGAAACAAAGAAAACAATACAAAGAATAATGAAACAAAGAGCTGGTTCTTTGAGAAAATCAGCAAGATAGACAAACCCTTATCCAAACAAATCAAAAGGCAGAAGAGAGAACATCCAAATTAACAAAATCAGAAATGAAAAGGAGGACATAACAACAGACAAAGAGGAAATCCAGAAAATCATTAAGTCATACTACAAAAACTTGTACTCCACAAAATTGGAAAATGTAAAAGAAATGAACAATTTTCTGGATAGATACCACATACCAAAATTAAACCAATACCAGGTGAACAATTTAAAGAGACCTATAACCTGCAAGGAAATAGAAGCTGTCATCAAAAGCTTCCAAAGGGGGGAAAAAAAACAGGGCCGCATGGTTTCAGTGATGAATTCTACCAGAACTTCAAAAAAGAGCTAGTACCTATACTCCTCAAATTTTCCACATAATAGAGACAGAAGGAACATTGCCAAACTATTTTTATGAGGTTACACTTACCCTGATATTGAAACCACACAACAGCTCAACCAAGAAAGAGAATTACAGACCAGTCTCCCTCATGAACATTGATGCAAAAATACTCAATAAAATACTGGCAAACCGGATCCAAGAAAACATCAAAAACATCATCCACTATGATCAAGTTGGCTTCATCCCAGAGATGCAGGGATGGTTCAACATACAAAAATCTGTCAATATAATCCACCATATAAATAAACTGAAAGGAAAAAAAAGCATATGATCATCTCATTAAATGCTGAAAAAGCATTTGACAAAATCCAACATTGCTTTATAAAAATGGTCTTGGAGAGATCATGGACACAAGGAACATGCCTGAATATAATAAAAGCAATATACAGCAAACCAACAGCCAATATCAAACTACATGGAGGGAAGTTCAAAGTGATTCCACTAAAATCAGGAACAAGACAAGGCTGTCCACTTTTTCCATATCTTTTCAATATAGTACTCACCGTCCTAGCCAGAGCAATAGGACAACAAAAGAAGATCAAGGGGATACAAATTGGAAAGGAAGAAGTCAAACTTTTGCTCTTTGCAGCTGATATGATAATATACATAAGTGACCTCAAAAAGTCTACCAAGAAACTAATAAATACCTTCAATAATGTGGCAGGATACAATATCAGCTTAAAAAAATCAGTAGCCCTTCTATATACCAATGATAAAGAAGAGAAAGAAATCAGAGAACCATCACCCTTCACAATAGCCACAGATAACCTAAAATATCTTGGGGGTAACACTAACCAAAGAAGTGAAAGACATGTTTGATAAAAACTTTAAGTCTTTGAAGAAAGAAATTGAAGAAGGTACCAGAAAATGGAAAGATCTCCAATGCTCTTGGATAAGTAGGATCAACATAATAAAATGTCAATTCTACCAAAAACAATCTATAGATTCAATGCAATCCCCACTAAAATCTCAACACAATTCCTCATAGACATTGAAAGAACAATACTCAGCATCTCATAGAAAAACAAAAATACCCAGGATAGCCAAAACAATCCTGTACAATAAAGGAACTTTTGGAGGCATCACCATCCCTAACATCAAGTTCTATTATAGAGCTACGGTAATGAAAGCAACCTAGTATTGGCACACAAACAGACAGGTTGACTAATGGAATCAAATCAAAGACCCAGATATTAATCCACACACCTATGAAGCCTGATTTTGACAAAGAAGCTAAAATTTTACAATGTAAAAAAGTAAGCATCTGCAAAAAATGGTGCTGACATAATTGGATTATCAGCATGTAGAAGAATGAAAATAGATTCATATCTATCCCTATAAACAAAACTCAAGTCCAAATGGATTAAAGATCTCAATATAAATCTGATCACAGTTAACCTGATAGAAGATAATTGGGAAATAGTCTTCAAATCATGGACACAGGAGACCACTTCCTAAATATAACACCAATAGCACAGACACTGAGAGCAACAATAAATAAATGGAACCTCCTGAAACTGAGAAGCTTCTGTAAAGCAAAGAACACAGTCAATAAGACAAAATGGCAGCCTACTGAATGGGAAAAGATATTTGCCAATCCCACATCAGACAGAGAACTGACCTTCAAAATATATAAAGAACTCAAGAAATTAGACATCAAAATGACAAATAATCCAATGACCCCAGAGAAGCTAAGAAACAAGAAAAACCCTAAGAAAAACATATATAGAACCCTCTGGGAAGGAGAAATAGACAAGATCTCCTGAGAAAATTGGCACCTTGGGCATGGGGGCAGAAGGGAGGGCGGAAGAGGAGAAGGGGAGGAGAAGGGAAGGGTGTAGGAGAATTTGAGGGAAGGAGATAGTCGAGATGGGTGGAGGACAGAGACGCAGAACAAGGAAAGAGGTATCTTGATTGAGAAAGCCATTATGGGGCTAGGAAGAAACCTGACACTAGAGAATTTCCCAGAAATCCACAAGGATGACCCCAGCTAAGACCCTAAGCAATAATGGAGAGTGTGCCTGATCTGGCCTTGCCCTATAGTCGGATTGATGACTATCTTAAATGTCAACATAGAACCTACATTCAGCAACTGATGGAAGCAGAGGCAGAGAGCCACAGTGGAGCACTTGACTGAGCTCCCAAAAAATACAGTTGAAGAGTAGGAAGAATGAGAATATGAACAAAGAGGTCAAGACTATGATGGGAACCCACTGAAAAAGCTTACCTGATCTAATAGGAGCTTACCAACTCTGGTCGGAAAGGGAAAGAACCAGCATTGGGCCATACTAGTCTCTCTGAATGTGGTTGAAAGTTGTATGGCTGGGACCGACTGAGGGGCCACTGGCAGTGGCACCAGGATTTATCCTTACAGCTTATACTGGCTTTTTGAAAACCTATTCTCTTTGGATGGATACCTTTCTCAGCCTAGATAAAGTAGGGAGGGCCTTGGACCTTCCCCAAAGCAATGTGTCTTACCCTCTCTCATGAGTGGATGGAGGGTTGGCTAGGAGGGGAGGTAGAAGGAATGGGAGGAGGGGAGGGAGTGGGAACTGGTATTGGTATGTAAAATGAAAAAAGTTTTTTTTTTTAAAAAAAGGAAAAAAAAAAGCTTGAGTTTTTTTCCTGAATGGATTCTGTCTTCAATATAATTCTAAAATATTTCTTATATAAAACATATGTGTATTTTCTTTGAAGATAGTAAACTTAGAAATTATCTTAGATGACAAAATACTTGGTTTTAGGTCTGATATATTGTGAATCTGAGTCTGTACAGTGAGGACTATATGGTATGTGTTTTAAAAAGATACTCCAATTCCCAACCCAGGAGGTCTGGCAAATAGACACATTTCACTTATTATTATTACTAGGGCACATGGAAGTATATTGTAGAGTAGTAAATTAAAAATACAACTACAAAAAAAAATCCAGATGGATTAAAAACATAGTTGTGAAGTCCAAGACTTAACTTTTAGAAAAATTCCAAGGAGACTATTTATGTTAGTCAAGAGTCTCTAGAAAACTAGAAGGGGTTGTAGGGAGTGGGAGAGGGAGGGAGGAAGAGAGAAAGGAGAGGAGAGTTTATTTTAAGGAGTTGGCAAAATGGCTCCTACAATTGTGGGGGCTGGCAACTGCGAAATCCTCAGATCCTTAAGACAGACTGGAAATTCTGGCAGGGGCTGATGTTGCAGTCTTGAGTGGGAAGGCAGTCTAGAAGCATAATTGATTCCTTTTTGAGGAATCAGCCTTAGTGCCTTTAACTGTTTGTATGAGACCTACTCCCATTACAAATAGTCATCACTAAGGCAGCTTTCCTAGCCCACACAAGGTCTTGAATTGGAACCCCAGCACCCACAGTCTATGTTAGGACTTCAAGCATAGCCCCAAAATACCTTTACAACAATGTCTAGAGCAGTGGCTCTCAACCTTTCTAATGTTGTGACCCTTTAATATATTCTTCATGCCATGCTGATTCCCAACCATAAAATTGTTTTTGTTGCTGTCTCATACCTGTACATTTGCTATAGTTATGCATCGCAATGTAAATCTCTGTGTTTTGTTAGTCCTAGGTGACTGCTGTGAAAAGGCCATTTGACCCCCCAAAGGGTCGCGACCCACAAGTCAAGAACCATCAATCTAGCCTCAAGCATAATCACACAACTGAACACCATAGGCCAGAGAAGTTTACACATGGAATTAACATCTGAAATATCCTTTGATCCTGGAAGGATTTGTTAAACAAGAACACACACACCTACACACACACACACACACACACACCAACACACACACACACACACACACACTAAAGAACTTGGTACACAATTTGAGCAAGAAACAAGTGCATTTTTTCTTAACTTGTCTGGCCTGTGGTTTTTCTTATCTGAGTTGTTTCTGGGTAAATCAGAATCCTTATTGGACAGTATGTTCCATAGGAAACATCAAGTCTTGTTTCCTTGCCAGAGACTTATCTTCTCTCTTTAGCTTTGGTGATTCATGATAAACACCAGGAAACATAGTGCAGACCATAAAAGAGACAAATGTGTTTTAATTTAGGTCTCCCCAGATCTAGATATTAGCTGTGGTACACCAATATCCTAAGCCAAAATGCCAAACAAGGATGGATTTATTGTTGCACTGATTTAAGACAAGCCTGATTTAGTTTTTTGAAATGCAACCTCCAAACACAACTTGCCAGACATAATATGGAATAAATTATGCACCTAACTAAAAAGCAAAATTAGACTAAGTATAGAGAACTTGAAAATCATCTTGCTATTAATAGCTCTTCCCGATGTTTTGATATCTTGGATTTGATACCTTCAGGTTTTGGAGGTTACTGAGGGCTATAATCAGACAACGGATTCATGAAATAGCCCTTAAATCGATGTGTGTGTGTCTGTTTATGTGAGTGCAATATGTGGACATATGTGTGTGAGTGCAATGTATGCATGTGTCCTGCATATATGAGTGCAATGTACATACATGTGTGTGAGTGCAATAGTGCATATGTATCTGTGTGCAATGTATGCATGTGTGTCTATTGATGGAGGTGGGTCATCTTTTTATCTGTTGTTTTATTGGTTAAGTAATAAAGAAACTGCCCTGGCCCCTTTAATAGGACAAAAATTAGGTAGGCGGAGTAAACAGAACAGAATGCTGGGAGAAAGAAGCCGAGTCAGGAGTCGCCATGATTCTCCCACTCCAGACAGACACAGGTTAAGATCTTCCCTGGTAAGCCAGCTCGTGGTACTACACAAAATATTAAAAATGGGTTAGATCAATATGTAAGAGCTAGCCAATAAGAGACTGGAACTAATGGGCCAGACAATGATTAAAAGAATACAGTTTCCGTGTAATTATTTCAGGGCATAAGCTAAGCCATGCGGGCAGCCGGGTGCCCGCCGGGTGCCGGGGACGCAGCACCGCTGTTCATATTACAACAGAGTGGCACCCAACGTGTACTGAGGGCTATAATCAGACAACGGATTCATGAAATAGCCCTTAAATCGATGTGTGTGTGTCTGTTTATGTGAGTGCAATATGTGGACATATGTGTGTGAGTGCAATGTATGCATGTGTCCTGCATATATGAGTGCAATGTACATACATGTGTGAGTGCAATAGTGCATATGTATCTGTGTGCAATGTATGCATGTGTGTCTATATCTATGAGTGCAATATATGTACATGTGTGTGAGTGCAATATGTACATGTGTGCCTCTGTGTGTGTGTGCAATGTATTGCATGTGTGTGCTCACGAGTTCACAGAGGTCAGAGGACAACATGGTATCCTGTCTTTATCATTCTCCGCTTTATTTCCTTGAGGTGTGGTTTCTCTCACTGAGCCTGGAGCTAGGCTGGCAATCAGCAAGGCCCAGAAATCCGCACCCCCACCCTGTGTCTCTTAGTCCTGGAGCTGCAGGCATGAGTGACCATGCCTGGCTTTTTATGTGGTTGCTGGGGATTTGAACTCACATCCTTATGCTTGCACAACTAGCAGCTTAACCCACTGAGCCATCTCCTCATTATCTGGTGAAAATTTTTTTAAAAGATTTTGAAGAACCCAGGTCCATCTCCAGTGTTTTGTTTTAGGTTTTGAGTGAGGGCTGTTCTTGCACTCCCCATTCTTCCCTGGGTCCAGGGCCATCTTTAAACATCCCTGTTGTCAAGAATGTGATAAGGGAGTCACGTGATTAACAGAGATCTTATCAGAAATTGTGCTAAGTGGAGAGCAACTAGGAGTGTGCTGGGCCTTTTTTTCTTTATCTGGAGCAAACACCTCAAACACAGGGCACACGAAGAAAATGTATGCAGAATATGAATGCATTCCTTTCTATCTTTTTCATATTTTGAAGGTCTCATACTACGCCAATGATTTAAATATTTGGATAGAACCCATCAAGAACTCACCCATTGGACAGATAAAACTATTTTTTGTGTACTGATCAGTTCTTCTAATCTCAAGATATTTTAAAATGCTTGATTACAAAATGTTTCAACCCACTGGTTCCTTTAAAAACAAGCATGAAAATAATATTAATCTCCTATCCCCCAGTGTATTGTAAGGTTTAAAGTATTTTTATTTAAGGAAATGCTTGTTTGAAGTTGGATTTTTCTGATAATGAACTCTGAGGTAAGAATTAAAAACAAAAAGAACAGTAAAGGATGACTGTGGAAACAAAAGAACCCTCAGAATGAGGAGACTGTAAACAAAGTTCTGAACTGGGTAACACGATCTGAATCTTGCTCTGGGCCTAGCCAGGTCCTTGTTAGGGGAAAAGGAGATAACGCTCCAGTCCAATGATAATCAATAGATGGAGATACTGCACACCAAGTTTCCAGGTGCTTCTGGCTCTCCTTGTGCAGGTAGAGTATGCTGCAGCAGTCCCAGGACTGTCCTCTATCTAGTAAAGAGAGGCAGATGTGCTGTGCATGGCGCAGTGAGAAAGAGATGTGAAGGAAGATGGTAAAGGCCTCAGGCAATCTGTGCAGATGGCAGCAGCAGCTTACCTGCACCACAACCGTTAATTTGTCAAATTCTTCTTCACAGAAAAGAGCAGGCCCTGATAGGAGGGCCTATGGAGGTTACACAGGACAACACAGACAGCCACAGTTTCTTTAATGTCCCTGTCCCTTTGTAAGGTTAATAGCAAAGGGGTCACAGAAGATTTTGGTTTGAAGTTGGGTAGCCTTGTGATTCTTCATTCTGGAGGGCAGTTATAGCACTGCTCCTCAGAGCCTTGGATTTGGTGGATAGGGGTCAGGTATGGAGAGAAACCACAGGAAATCAATCCTAAAGGGATCCTAGGCCAATGGACTCAAGGTAGGATTTACTGAGAACAAAAGTATAAAGCAGTAGTGGGCAACGTACCCACTGATACAGAGTGTGGATTCTTTGAATGACTGTAGAGCATATGCTGGGCGCTGCCCACATGCCACATATTCAGTAGTCATGTGACACGAATGGCTGTTGTATTCTACAGGGCAACACTACACATTGTAGAAGCTCTGGGAGTTTTCAGTAGGCCAAGGGCTTGAGATGCGATGAGCTTCACTTTTAGTTCAAAACTCTTGTTGCTTTCTTCTGTATATTCAACTTAGAACAACCTTCATTTTACCACTGGAGTGTCCCTGAAACTATTGGAGCACTGGATTAAAAGCACAGTGGTGCATAGTTTGTCAGTGACTATTTTTCATAAAATAGCTTCTGACTCCTTCAATCTAACTGGAGTTTGGGGATGTTAAATGGCAATTCAAATTAGTAAACATGGACCTTCAGATGTTCTATTATGGTAATCAGAGTCATCTTCACTTCTTTTCATTACTGCTTTCCATTAGCTATTTTTGTCTACCATTTAATCTTTATAAAGAAACAGAACAAAATATGACCTTAATAAGCAGGAGGCAAGAAACTGCAGAGTAACAGGCAACAATGAATAATATCCAGCTTCCATTCCCTCTCCACCACGACCATTTCTGCATTACTGGCCACAGGATACTGCTGCTGGGACAAATTCTTACCAGACCGAGGAGAACCAAGTGGAATTTGGGTGTGGCGTTTCCAACATCTTGAGATCTGCTGCTGCTTTAGTTGGCATGTAGAAACAATTTTAAATTGTGGAAGTTCACTACTGTGAGTTGAATGACAGATTATCATAATTTGGATATCCAAAGACCTTGACACATGGATTCAAGGGCAAATTGATGAATGATTTCAGGAAACCCTGTCAGGGAGGGATGGGAAAAGAAAGAGGAAAGGGTAAGCAGTTAATAGAGAACTGACTAGCATGTTTGTAAGTGGGAACTCTGCCTTTTTGTGACCCAAATTATCCCACTGAGAGGCAAGAGAGCTGGAGCTCTTAAGCACCATCTTCCCACGGTCATCATCTGAAGGATGCTGGAGAGGATTCAGAAGTCCCCCAGGCCTACTGAATCCATAAGCGTAGAAAGCCCGCAGAAGCATATTTAGACAATTAGGCCAGGATGGAGGGAAATGGCAAGTGATGAGATGGGTGGGGTCCTTATAGTCTGCTCCATCAATTTATTTCTACTTCTAGGCAGTCAATTAGATGTAAGTCTCTTAAAGTGTGGCCCATCTATGTCCCAGCAGCACTGATCTACTGGCTCAGGGGAGATAGTGAGTCACTG
Organism: Chionomys nivalis; assembly: GCF_950005125.1. NCBI lineage: Eukaryota > Metazoa > Chordata > Mammalia > Rodentia > Cricetidae > Chionomys > Chionomys nivalis. Next base: position 132,798,335 of record NC_080112.1, read on the forward strand.
CCAAATGGGAAAAAAAAAAAAGATTTAATAGGCAATTTGACCTCTGGTCAGAACATCCCAAATAGTTGAGAGTGGGGAAGGAGATTTGGGTATTAAATGCCGCTGTATTGAAAGGGTGGTAAAACAATATTCTGGTTTTGGCACAAAGGCAGACATGGAGCAGTTTATTTTAACCACTCATCGGAGAGGGCACAGGCTGCTTGCCCATTCTGGAATTTTTTTTTAATTGAGAATTACCAAATGCTTTCTGCTTAGGCTGATGAAGCCAAGCTGGGGCATCTGTGGGCTGAGAATATACAGTTACATATGTGCTACTGTTTATCTGTTTGCAAAACATGCCATATGTTGGCAGACTGACGTATGTTGAGCTATGCAGAAGATCACAGAAAAATGAGCTGGGCTATAAGAAAGGGAGGCAGAAAGAAAGGTATGAAAGAGGAAAGAAACCCTTGTGGCTTTAGCTGGTTGCTGAATTATTTGAGCATTTGGTCTGTCTTAGTCATCTTTAATCTCCAGTGCCTAGAGTTGTACTGGGCATATACAGATGTTTGCTAAGTCCTGAGGTTGAAAAGAGCACACACAAGATACCTAGAATCTTGGCTCCGTCACACATACATATCGTACGTGAAGACTGAATTCATGCTTAGGAGGGGATGTTTAAAGCTAAGAAGACTCTTTGTGTTTCTTTGGATCACTCTTTATGACAGGTTGGGGCTAATTCTTGTCATTACACAGAAAAAAGCTAAGAGGAACTGAGGAGGTCAGAATGCAGTTAGACCAGGTAGGATCACCGGCACAGATCTTGAGCTGCCTGAGGCATTCAGAGGAGGATCTGCTCTGTTTCTCATGCCTATTGGAATCCACTGTTGGGTCTTACAAAACAAGCAAGCAAAGGGTATTCTGACTTTTACTGAGGCAGCACAGAATCTATAGGCATGGAGGATGGGTATCTTTGTAATGCTCTTTTCTAATTTTGTTTTGTTGTTATTTATTCTTAAAAATATTTTTATTTTTAAATTGTGTGTGTGTGTGTGTGTGTGTGTGTGTGTGTGTGTGTGTGAGAGAGAGAGAGAGAGAGAGAGAGAGAGAGAGAGAGAGAGAGAGAGAGAGAGAGGGAGAGGGAGGGAGAGAGCACATGTTTGTAAAGGTGCCTTCGGAGGCCAGAAGCATCAAATGTCCTGGAACTGGAGTCACGGGTAATGGATTATAAGCTGCCTGATGCGAGTACTGTGAACTGAATTCAGGTCCTCTGGAAGATCGGCAAGTGCTCTCAACCACTGAGCCATCTCTCCAGCACTGTTATTTACAGTTTTTAAACAGGATCTCTCTATGTAGGACTATCAGTGCCCTCACTTCAGCGTCCCAAATTTTGGGATTATGAACACATGCAACTATGTTTTGCTTCTGATTTGTTATGATAAATGTCATCTTTTCCAACTGTCAATTGTGTATTTTTTTTTCTGTTTTTGTTTTTGTTTTGTCAACGTGGCACAAGCTGAAGTTATATCAGATGAGGAAGCCTCGGTTGAGAATTTGCCTCAATCAGATTGGCCTGTATACAGACTGAGAGGGCATTTTCTTAACTTATTTATGTGTTGGAGCTCTACCCAGCGTGGATGGTGCCATCCCTGGGCTGGTAGTCCTGACTTGTATACAAAAGCAGGTTGAGCAAGCCATGGTGAGCAAGTCAGTAAGCAGCACCTCCTCCATGGTCTCTGCTTAGGTTCCTGCCTCTAGGTTCGTACTCGAAATTCCTTCCCTGACTTCCCTAAGGGATAGACTGGGACCTGGGATGTGTAAGTCAAATCAACCCTTACCCCCATGTTGCTTTAGGTCATAGTCTTTCATCACAGCAGTAGAGAGCAAACTAAGCTTTCTTTAATTTTCTCAACACAATTTTATGGATTTTCTAGTGGAGATCTTAAATATATCTTGTTTAAAAATTCTAGGTAGTTAGCATTTTCTGGTGCTATTACAAATTGTATCATTAAAAACAATTTCACCCTACAGAGCCAGACTGACCTGAGCTAGCGGGAGCTAAAAGACTGTGTGTATGTGTGTGTGTGTGATGTTTTCAGGCTTGAAAAGCAAGCACTTTTACCTGCCAACATATCTCCTCCGCCCACATATCTTCTTTGTAATACCGGAGGGAATGTTTCAAGGTGACAGGTACATGAGTATTCATTAGCGCAATTTCTATAGTTTGTATAAGCTTGAAAACTCTCATAATAGCAAAAAAAGTTAGGTTACAGTAAAGCTTTCAACACTTCATCATTACAGATGCTGTTTGGGGAGATACTTTTTTTATTGAATTAAGAAAGTTTTCATCTCCTTTTAATTTGCTGAAAGTCTCAAATAGTCAGTAGAAGCTGTATAAACAAAGCTCACTATGTATCTATATGTACTGAAATGCTAAAAATCTTAAATCACAAGTATTAGTTGTACAAATAAATTCCTTATCTGCTTCTGCTGAAATGAGTTCTTCATTTTCTCCCTTTAATCTGCTATTTAGAAAATTAATCAATCTATTTGTTTGCTAATACTAAACCAACCTTCTATTTCTAGGGTAGATAATGTCTACTTTGCCATGCAGTGTCGGATTTTGTTCGCTAACATTGCATTAAGGCTTCTTTTTTAAAATCCGCCCATCCCTCCATCCTTTTTTTTTTTTTTTTTCACTTTTGTTGTCTCGGATCAGATTTCAATTTGGACTTTGACTCCTTTTATCCCCCTGTACTCTGGAAAAGTTTAAGAGTAAAAGCAATTTCTTTTCCTTTTTTTTTTCCTTTGGTTTTTCGAGACAGGGTTTCTCTGTGGTTTTGGAGCCTGTCCTGGAACTAGCTCTTGTAGACCAGGCTGGTCTCGAACTCACAGAGATCCGCCTGCCTCTGCCTCCCGAGTGCTGGGATTAAAGGCGTGCGCCACCACCGCCCAGCAGCAATTTCTTTTTTTTGTTTGCAAATTAAAGAATAATATCACATACTGAAATTAGCCAGACCCAAGGACCATAACACTCAAAGTTCTATTCTTTCTATTGGAAGGTTTTCACTTATCATTAAACTCCTTTTAGATTTCCTGGCTATTAATATTTTCTATTCCTCATCATATCTGTTTTTATTTATTGTCTTTATATAGGGATTGTCTGTCTCATCTAAATTTTCTTTTTGAAGAGGTGTAAAAATGTTTATAATGTTACTTTTTAAATATCTATTTCACATCTATAGTCTTTTTCATTCCTGATTTAGAAAACAAATCACACAAATAAACATATGTTTATGCATCTGTGTCTCTATGTGGCTTTGTGCACTTGAATGAAGGTGCCCATGGAGACCAGAAGAGGCTGTCAGGTCTCCTGGATCTGAAGTCATAGGCAGTTGTGAGATGCTATATGTGGCTTGGGAAACAAACTTGAGTTCTCTGCAAGCATAGCTACCTGTGCTCTTACCGTACTATCCTGCCCCTTAGTCCTTAGTCAGGTAATCTGGGCTGTCTATTTTTCAGAATTAGTTTTATTGGAAATTTATCACTTTCTTCTTCCTATTAGTCCTTTGGAATGTCTGTTTGTTTTCTATTTCAATATTTTTTCTTTACTGGTTTTCTTCTAGTTCTATAGAGTTTATCCCTCATCTAACATATTACAAGGATTATTTCAGTAATAACTGCTAGGATTTTTCAGGACCAAAAATATTCACTCAATCCTGGCAAATGCTTATAATCCCAGCACTTGGGAGGCAGAGTACAGTGGATCTCTGTGAGTTCAAGGCCAGTCTGGTCTACAGAGCAAGTTTCAGGATAGCCAGGGCTGTTACATAGAGAAACCCTGTCTTGAAAAACATAAATAAATAAATAAATAAATAAATAAATAAATAAATAAATAAATAACAAAGAAACAAAAAATTTACTCAGTGCTCTAAACCCCACTCCAAGCACTGCTTCCGATATCATTTATATTTTATAGGTAGTATTTTTACCATATAGTTAAAAACTTCTGTCATTAGCTGAGAATATTTATGTCATCTCAAACTATAACACTACAGACTACTTACAAAATAAAAAAATAAAAACAAAAAGAGAGACTTGATGTCTCATTAACCTAGTGATCAAACTTATCATCAAAAACGGGATCGATGTGCCATGTGACTCCTTGTGGGAGACAGTAAGAAGCATACAATGCTTACTATGTAGCATTCCTCCACAAAAAGGTTTAACCAAAATCTTAATGAAACAATCAGACATGGGGAATTTTACAAGAAAAGTAGCCTGAACTCTTCGAAAACATCTTGTCACTTTCTTTTGAACTTTTAAACTTTTAAACTTTCAATTATAAGATACTTTAAAAAATCATGCTGTTATTGACTTTTCATTATTTTCCCTTCAACTAGAAAACATAATTTTCAAGACTCAGATCTTTTCAGGTTTGCTAAATTGTTTTTGTAACCCAGTATGTTAACTTTTTTGAACTCTTTTAATTTTTGAGATTTATGTTACATAATTGCTCATATGTATATTATCAATTTTTGTACTGGCCAATAAAACATATTGTGGAATTGTTAGAAACAATAATGTCATTTTTGTTAGCTGTTTTGATAAATTCTTTTATATTGTTATTAATTTTTCTTGTCAAGTGGTTTTATCAATCATTAGGAGACTGATATAGTCTTTCACTCTGATTATTGAAATTATAAATTTATTCTTGTCGTCCTCCAAAAAGTCAGTTCATGCACTGCGGATAAATCCTGGTCCTACTGCCTCACAGACTGCTCTAGACACAGAATTGTCACTAGTTCAGTCCTATGCAGGTTCCCCAGCTATCAATCCAGAGTCAGTGAGTTCCCACTAGGTCTGGTAAACTGTATTTGAGGGTTTCCCCATCATGATATTGATCCTTTTGCTCATATAATCCTTCCTTCCTCTCTTCGACTGGACTCTGCGCAGTGCTTAGCTGTGGATCTCTGCATCTGTTTCCATCAGTTACTGGATGAAGGTTCTATGAAGACATTAGGGTGGTCATCAATCTATTACAGGGGAAGGACAGTTCAGGCACCCTCTTCACTATTACTATGAGTTTTAGCTGGGGTCATCCTTGTGGATTCCTGGGAGTTTCCCTAGCAACAGATTTCTCCCTAACCCTATAATGACTGCCTCTATCAGGATATCTCTTTCCTTGCTCTCCCTCTCTGTCCCTCCCCCGAACTCAATCATCCTGTTCCTTCATGTTCTCCTCTCTCTTCCCCTTCACCCCTCCCTCTCTCCCCACACTACTAATTTACTCAGGAGATCTTATCTATTTCCCCTTCCTAGGGACATCCATGATGTCTCTCTTAGGGTTCTCCTTGTTATCTAGCTTCTCAGGAGTTGTGGATTGTAGCCTGGTTATTCTTTTCTTTATTTTGTCTAATATCCACTTATGAGTGAATACATACTGTGTTTGTCTTTCTGGGTCTGGGTTGCCTTACTCAGGATGTTTTTTTCTAGTTCCATCCATTTGCCTGCAAATTTCATGATGTCATTGTTTTTTTTTCCCTCTGAGTAGTACTCCATTGTGTAAATGTGCCACACTTTCTTTATCCATTCTTCAGGTGAGGGGCGTCTATGTTGTTTTAATGCTCTGGCTATTATGAATAAAGCTGGTGTGAACATAGTTGAGCAAATGTCCTTGTGGTATGATTGAGCGTCCTTTGAGAATACGCCTAAACGTGGTTTTGCTGGGGGTCTTGAAGTAAATTGATTCTCAATTTTCCGAGAAACTACCGTGATGATTTCCAGAATGTTTAACATTACTATTTTGGAGATGTTTCCTTTTGAATTCCGAATCAAACGTTGTTTCCATAGATTTTGTTTAGGTTTGGGCAGTCTGTATTTTAATTCGCTTTCAATTACCTGATGTTCTTTGTTTTGTTTTGTTTTGTTTTTGTTTTTCAAGACAGGGTTTCTCTGTGTTGCTTTGGAGCCTGTCCTGGAACTAGCTCTGTAGACCAGGGTGACCTCAAACTCACAGAGATCCGTCTGCCTCTGCCACCTGAGTGCTGGGATTAAAGGCGTGCGCCACCACCGCCCAGCTACCTGGTATTCTTATGTTTTCAGTGTGTTTTTTATAAACAGGCTTTATTTGGATTTTGTTTTTTATTAATCTATATTAATTTTATAGTCTAGTGGATTTTGTTATGATATTTTCACATACGAGTATAGGGTTCTTTGGTTATATTTATTTGCCTAATACCCAAATGTAGCACAAATTCTAATTGGTCTTAATAATAAAACTCCAGAGTCAGATATTAGAGGGTGAAAGCTGAAAGATCAAAGAAGCAGAACAGCCAGCCACTAGTTCTTACCTTTACAAAATCCTCAGACCAAATGGGGTATCCTGTCTCTACAAGTCCTCAGACTGAATGCTATCTCTATGGAACCTCAGACTGAATCCTGAACCCTGTCTCCTTCTGCCTCTGCCTTATATTCCTCCCTCCACTCAGTTATATCCCTTCCTGTTTCCACCTCCCTAGTGCTGGGATTAAAGGTGCGAGCCACCACTGCTTGGCTCTATTTCTCTTTTAGACGGATTCATCTTGTGTAGCCTAGGGTGGCCAGGAACTCCCGGAGATCAATCTGCCTCTGTCTCCCGAGTGCTGGGATTAAAGATGTGTGCCACCACCACCTGGCATCTATGGCTAACTAGCATCTCGCTCCACACACTGATTTTCAGATAAGCTTTATTTGTTATAGCATAAAAAAAAAATCACCAGGCCCACAAGTACCAGCCCTTTCCTTTCCTACTGGTCCCTTTCTTCTTCCTTCACATTCCTCATTTTACTTTAATATCTGTTTTCTCCTAGATTCCACATAGGACAGAAAAAACTCAATAATTGTCCTTTTGAGTCTGGCTTAGTTCGCTTAACATGATGATTTTATTTTCCTGCACATGAAATAATTTCATTCTTCTTAGTGGCCGCATACTATACATATATGCCACATTTTCATATACATTTATCTATTGATGGACACGTAGGCTGATTTTAAAACTTTAACTTTTTTGCATAACTTGGCTGCTGTGAACAGTGCTGTGATAAACATGGCATATTTTGATTTATGGATATTTGAGGAAGTATATAGATAGATCATATGGCTGTTCTGCTTTTTGTTTTTTGTGGAACTTCCATACTGATTAAATTTATAGTGCGTTTTCCTGTTGAGCAGTTATTTTCATGTATTTACTGGACATCTGTGTTTCTTCATTTGAAAAACATTTAGTTCATTTGTCTGTATATTGGTCATCTCTCCTTAACTTATTCTGAATAATTTGTTGTGATCTCATTTCCCACCTACCAATTCTTTCTTGAGTCGCTGATAAAACAATCAATTACATGTTTAATACTGGTCATTTTATTATTCAGTTGTGGATTTTTTCTGTCCAATTTGCCATCTTCTACAGTTCTGTGTCTTGCTTTTACAACTTTCAGTACAACAAAGTGTAATTTTACAATTTCCCCTAACAATTCTACATCTATTGTCTATGGGTGGCTTTTTCCTATTGCCTACTGTCTAAGTATCCTCAGCTGTACTATCTTGCTTCCTCATGTCCCAGGTTATGTCTGATTGTGTGCTGTGAGTGTATTTGGGAAATGATTTGCATTCATTGTTTGTTACTGGGTATGGGGCTGCTTTCTTCTGGAGAAGGTTTACAGTTGCGTTTTTCTGGGCTCTACAGGTGAGTACACTCTGGGACCACTTTTATCCAAGGTCAACGCTTGGGATTTTTGGTGCTCTCAGACGATGGAGAAAGCAAGTTGGAGACCCTGCTAAGGGCTCCTTCACATTCTTCATGGCATCCCTAAGAGCATAACCACTGAAAGCATAGGACAAAGAGCACTACTTTGTCTGGGCCCCCACATTTATCTTTTTTTACTTCCTAGCCTCATGAATCTGCTCAAAGTGAATCTTGGTGAATACTCCCAAATGAGGAGTCCCAAATGTCCTATTTGACAGGACAGAAGCTACTGTCAGAGTGTTTTGAGCTCTTTGAGTTTCTTTGATAAACTTCCAAGTGCCCGTTTTACTCTAGAGTTCAACCTGACAATTACTGCCTAGTTTATAGCTCCTTGATAATTTTTAAGACATTTCATCTGTTTCGTGAAAGTTCGCAATCTATCTCTGCTCTAAAGGCCATCTCTTCTGAACTGAACTGTGTCTCCCCCAAATTCATATACTGAAGTTCTAACTCCCCCATGTGATTATAGTCAGAGATAGGCCCCGTAAAAAATTAATTGAAACCGAATGAGGTCATAAGGGTGGTCCATAATTCAGTGAAAGAGGAGGATACACAGACAAAAAGCCATCCAAGGATACAGCAAGGAAACATCTAGCTACAAGTCAGGAGGGTCCTCATTAAGTTTTCAATTCTTTTAAGTTTATTTGTTTTCTGTGTGCCTGTGCACATATGGGAGTGGGCACAGACTGCCAAAGCAACCTGTGGAAATCAGAGAACAACTTGTGGGAGCTAATTCTCTTCTTATGTCATGTAGGTTTGGTTGGTAGAACTGATGATGTTCGTGGGCTTTAAGGCAAGCATGCTTTATCCACTGGGCCATCTCACCAGGCCAGAAGAATGCAAATTTCTCAACACTTTTGATCCTGGGCTTTAACCACCAGGACTGTTAGAAAAATATTTGTTTTTCAAGCTATCTATTCTGTGTTATGGCAGGTCTGATTCAGCAGCCCTCTCTATGCTGAATTCTAGAATTCTAAATTCTATGCTAAATTCTCTGTTGCTGGGGCTGAGACCGTCCCAACTCACTTCAGTTTTTCAAGTTGCCTACCTGGTAATGTCTACCAATAGGGGCCCCTGGAAGTGTTTAGAAGGCAGGAGAAAGAAGGAAAAATGTTCTCCTTCCAGTTCCTGGAAACATGGTACCAGAAACATGGCTGCCCGTGTGGCAGTTCTTTCCCATAGTTCTTAAAATCTAATTTTCCGATCAAATCCTTCCCTATGGTCCCCATCCTCTTCCCAGTCAAACACACACATCACTGACACTGCTTCCTGAGTGGTTTGGACTCCAGTTCAATGGGGCCCTCCTCCAAGCTTCTAAGTTTTAATTATTTCAGCCTGTTTTCTTTGTTCCCTAGCCCATTACCCTTCAGCAGGTGTTACTACCAATATATTAGAACTGTCTTTTTTACCCTTTTAATTGCCTTATTAACAATCATGCCTCGTTAATAATTCTTCACATTAATTATCTTACTTAAGTTGATGATTTTTGTTTCCTGATTGGATTTCAATCGGCTCATATTTCATTCCATTTTTTTAAAAATCTGTCTTCTGTGTGAGTGTTGGGCTAAATTACTATTTTCCTGTTACCAAGATTGGAAGCTCCCCAAAATGTTTTTATTGTTATGCAAACAATGGATTCAAGAATCCATTGCATCATTGCTGAAGCCAAACTTGCAGTATTTGCTTTTGCTCCAAGATGAATAATGTATCATAATCCTATTTCTTGGGTGGGGGATGGGATGTTTCTATTCTGTTAAGAGAAACATACTTCTGGTTTCAAGGAGGGTATGTCCCTTCCAACCTAAATAGGGGGAAAGGGGGAGCTTAGCTTACAGTTTGAAGGTTCTTGAAAAATATCTAACAGGATGTCTTAACCCTAGACATCATTAGTACTAGTGTCTCTGACTCTGTTACCTAATGATGGATTTTGACTGAGGCTACAGATGGCCCACTAAAATTCTGCCAACTCACAGTGAAATCTACAGAGAGGGCCATGGTCATTGTCTAGTCCAATGTTCATTATTCCCAGGTGAAGAAAGCGAATTCTGGGGTCATGTGGTCTAATGAATAGAAACTAGGGAGTAGGGCTCAGAGCCCCCGACTCCACTGCAGTTCTTCATTCATCCCAGGCTTCCATTTCAAACGCAATCATGTGTCCACCCATCTCAAGTCTATTTTCTGCCTTTTCTCTTCATGGTAGTTCTTCCAGTCCCCTGCTTCTGTAATTCCCAATGCATATTTTGTTCCAGCTAAGTACCACATCCACTATTCCCTGAGTGCATCTTGACCCAGTTTTCTCTGGCCCTTTGTCTCCATGGTTTCTTCTATCCAGGAGTCTCCTCCCCAAAATCTATGAAAATTCCCTTCATCTTCAGGATAAACATGGTGGCACTGTTGCTATGCTACCTTTCCCAGGACATAAATATGGAAATAATCTCTCCAACTTCTGTGTTTCTCTGGCATTCTGTACTTTTCTTAGAGCATCCATCAGTTACAACACAACATAGTTTTTTGCTCTTTTACCATCATTCCACTTGTATTCCAGTATTAGTGTATCCTTCATGCTCCTCAGTGCATATTATAGAAATTCCAACACAAAAATAATATTAATGATTAGAAACTATTGAGCATTTACTGTATGTTTAACTCAACTTTAAAATTTTATAGGGGTTGGTTCGTTTATTTCTCTCAATAGCTCTATGAAGGACATGTCACTATTATTCCTGTTTCCTCCATGAGAAAACCAGTTTGTTTGTTAAAGAGTGACATAAATTGGTTAGATTTAGATGGAAGGGGAGGTGGGGAGGATATCAGAGGAATTGTGGAAAGGAAAACCATAATCAGAAATTATTGTAAGAAAAATTATTTTCTATAAAAGAAAACAAAAGAAGCTTGTCGAATATGGCAGTAGAGGGTCCATCCACAAGGCTCTGATGTCTCTGTTGTCAAAGTTTCATTTCTTATCCATTGCAGGACACTTCCTTCTAGGGACCATCCAGGGGCTTGAACTTCTTACACTGTTGTTAAATATGAAAATGTCAGTTTTTATTTAAATAGCAGCTAAAGATTTGAATTTGTGAAATCAGCTGGACTCCCAGAAGGGAAACAAGAAGAGAACAACCAAAGACTGAAAACTCAGATATTCCTCAGTAAAAATGTAAATGAGCTTCATCAAATTATTTAAGCCTTTTGATCTCCTCTATATAAAGAGTAAAGTATGAATTTTCTGCCCTCAAATATTCCTGTACAAAGTGTACTCTGGCTTATGAGGCTTTTGAAATCCACGGAAGGAAAGAAAAGCATGAGTCATTGTTAGCCGGCTGAAATGTCGTGAGAACACTTGTGGGCTACTCAGGGCTGGGATCACCTACGAGTCTGCCATTTTGGGTCAGTATGGACTTCTGATGCTTTGGAATTATTACCTCGAAGAGAAGGACATGGCTAACTGTAGAGATATTGATTCTGTAGAATCCTAAAAAAAAAAAATAGGGTGCTGTTTCTTTCCTGAATCCTCAAGATATTGGCTACTTGGGGAGATTTTTGAGTGTAAGAGTCTTAACAAATCACTCCTCAGAACAGCGCCTTCTGAAACATTTGGCCTGAAGGAAAGAAACCTGAGGAGTTAGGTCACAGTTGGCCAGAGGTGCTATTGCATTTTTCTTGGAGCAGTGACAAATACGTGATGGACAGCAGCAGGGTCAGACATAGCTTCCAGTGTGCCCTATAGGCACTGCGGTGATGCGCTGTGCTTACGGAAACTATGGCCTCAAACAGCCACCAGACAATTCATCCAGTCTACCTTTTACTAACGAGGTGACATTAGTTAAGTCACCTAGACTCTAAGTCGTGTTTTCCTCCTGTGTCAACTCTTCTGAAAGGATGGTTATGATGGCTTAATAGCATACTGCAGCTTCCCAAACTTGAGTCATTCACATTATCACTGTAGCACTCAGGATAATTCTGAGGAAAGCTTAGAAAAGGGATCTGTCACACAAGTACGGGCAGGGTTCAAGAAAGCCAGCTAAGAGAAATCACAGGACCCAGGTCCAGCGGTGCTCAGCAACTGTTATCATGTTATGCCTGAAGGAAGTAAGGGGAGGAAGCACGTACATAACCAGGGTACAGTTCAGCAAAGGATTTGTGGCCACCAGGAAAGCCTGCAAAGCCAGTGCTGGAGAGAATGCGGCCGACTGACAAGTGCCCCAGCATCTCTCTTCTGCCCTCAGCTTCCTGTTGAGGCTCCCCAATGGCTGAGAAAAGCCAGAAGCGAGAGGGTCTATGATGTGGTCCATGTGGTCAGTGTCTTTCTCTACAGTTGAGGAAGGATGAGGGGTTGAGTGGGTGTGTGAGAAGAGCCAGCAAAACCCCTTGAACACACCACTGATTAGTGTTGGCCAACTTACTCCTTAAAACAAAACTTTTTTTTTTTTTTTTTGGTTTTTTCGAGACAGGGTTTCTCTGTGGCTTTGGAGCCTGTCCTGGAACTAGCTCTTGTAGACCAGGCTGGTCTCGAACTCACAGAGATTCACCTGCCTCTGCCTCCCAAGTGCTGGGATTAAAGGCGTGCGCCACCACTGCCTGGCCAAAACTTTTTTTATTAGTCAAATAAATTTACTTTCAAAAGGAGACTTGGTTTATGTGTGGGAAGTAGGAAGGGTCTATGTATGTTTGACTTTCTCTCTCTCTCTCTCTCTCTCTCTCTGTGTGTCTTTACAAGTCAAAAGTCAATCTCAAGTGTCATTTGTCAAGAGACATCCACTACCATTTTATGTTTTGAAATTCTTTAAAAATATATTGATTATTTTGATTGTGTGTGTTCATGGAAGCCAGAGAAATGCGATCCCCCTGCAGCTGGAGTTTCAGACTCTTGTGACTCATCTGATATGGCTTCTGGGAATTGAACTCAGGTCCTCTGCAAGAGCAGTACAAACTCTTAACCTCTGAACCATTTCTTCAGTCCCATGTTGTTTTTGTGAAGCAGGCTCTCTTACTGGCCTAGAGCTCATTTATCAAGTCTGCTAGGCCAGCTGGCAGATGAGTCACAGTCATCTGTCTGCCTCTGATTCTCAAGTGCTGGAAGTACAAGCACATGCAGATAATCATATACCCCAGCTTTCTACGTGGTAGGTGCTGAGGATTGAACTCAAAGACCTCATACTTGAGAACCCGCATGACAAGTACTTTACCGATGGTGACATCCCCTGAGCCCCTCAAAAAAGGACTTCTTAAAGTTCACCCTAAGTGATGGCCTCCATGAATTCACAAAATGAATATGCCAGAGTGTCCTTTGTACTACGTATTAGAATTAATATGAATGTAGAAAGCACGTACATATGTAATAGGGCTTGGATCATAGTGAATACTCACCTAAAGGGTCAGTTCTGTTGCTGGAAGTTTCAGACAAATGTGCGGTGGAACTGATCATGCACATTCAAAGGAACACTTAAAACATATATGCCACCGTCATAAGCATGATTTTTCTCCATGTGGTTTTAAACTAGGCATTTTTAACTTAGGAGAAAGATCATATAAACAAATGTATTTTTTTCATAACTGGCCCATTTTAATGAATTTGATTATTTGGCCCATTGATTTTTCATTAGCTTCTTTTGGTTTCTCCGGGTGTGCAAGCAAATCGTCTGGGAATGTTGATGAGGTTTTCTTCATGTTGCTGTTTACCATCTTGGAGTGGGTAGGACCTAAAAGACACTGTTGAGCAACAACGGGGACATTAGTAATCTTTCAGTTCTCTACTTTGTTTTAATGGAAGTGCTTCTAGCATTTTGTTGTGGTGGTTGTTTTTATTTTGTAAAACAATTATTTACAGCAAGTGTACTTAACTGCTGTGACATCTCTCCAACACTGGTTTGCTTATTTTTTTTTAAATCATTAAACGTTAAGCACATCATTGGTTGTTGGTTTATGAAAGAAATTCTGTATCTTAGCTAAGAATTATTATCAGAATGGGCATTAAGTCTTTTCAAACGCCTTTTAAACATCTATCAAAGCCTTACATTCCTGGAATAAATATGGCTCAATTATGATGAATGATTCTTTTAGCATAATTTTCTTCCAGAAGAGTGACATCTTGGTTGAATAAAGAGAGGGTGTATGATGGCAAGTCATGTTCGGGATTTGGAGGGACTAGTAAAGTACATATAGTCAAAGTGCATGTTACTTAATCCGAAGAAAAGCAAACAAGAAAGAACCTATCAGCGGAAAAGTATGTTGTACATACAATTCTGTCTCAAGTACCTGCACTTAAAGGTTCTTCATTAAAATAGAAACATCTTTCAATGGTCTGTAGGTTGCTGGGCCTGTTTTTTTTTTTTTTTTCTCCAGAAGAAGAGAGGAACTCAAAAGTGGGCCATGCTGCCTTGCCCGCGCCTGTGCTCTTTGGGAACTGAATTCCAGGTAACGCTTGGTTCTGACCTTGCAGATCTTTTCCCTTTTCTGAAAGTTGCTCCAGCATCAAACTTGTCATTTTTGTCTTCACTTGGAGCAGAGTAAGTTTAGCCTAGTATGAGCAAGAGCAGCTGACTAAGCATGTGACAAACCCAAAGATAACCCCAAAGATAACATAAAAGAGCTGTTTGCGCATCTGAGAGTGGGGAGAAGGGCATACGTGTGAACGGGATGTGGTCCGTGTCTGTGATCTCCAGAAATCTGGGCCGCTTTCTTGTCTACCTCGGCTCAGCTCACATTCGTAAGAAACACCATCTCAGCCAACTAAAATCATTGAAAAACAGTTCAAATTTTCAGTGGAGTTTCTCCAAACTATAAAGAAGGCATGCCATTCATCCTGTCCAGCCATCTTCCTCTTCATTTTTCTCAACAGTTGACCCCCTCTCCATCTCTCCAATCCATCCAGGTTGACCTTTGCCTCTTCTATTCTTTCCTCTCCTGACACAGCTGGCTCACTCTCCTTCCAACTGCAGAGGAGTCAAGGGTTTTGTACTCTTCCTCTCAGCCATTCACAAGATCTGCACTATGAGGCTCAAGAAAGATCAGGAAAAAGACAGTATCATTAGTAGCTAGATTTTTAATTTAATATTCTTTTGTTTGCCTACGACACATTCAGAGAAAAAGAAAACCTCCCAAACTTCTGTATGCAGCCAGGACTTTAATTTCTTCTCTGGTACACGTTTTATGTCGTTCCTCTCACTGGCCATTACAGAACAGCCAATAAACAACAAAGGGGTCAAAAGTAGGGAGACCCAGGTCGTCCAGGGCCCGGAAAAGAAAGTCCGTATATAATGGCGTATTGGGCTTTTTGGCAAAATTGTGGTAACACAAAGTGCCTTTTTTTCTACTTGGCCTGGCTCCCTTGAAGATGGAGCTTCACCTAAAAGAATTATTAAGGTCTCAAGGAAAAAGGTAGAGGAAGAATAAAGCATGGAAAACTGTCTTTCTGGCTCTTAAACCTTGAGGAATTTCAAGGGCTGGGATACATTAAGGAGGAAGAGGGTTTTGCCTGCCCTGGGCAGTTACTGTCCTGGCCCCTAACCTCTGCCCACATCCCCACACTCTAAAGCCCGGAAGCCCCCATCCGGTAGCGTGATGAGTCTATTTTTAAAGGCAAGGCATATTCCAAAGGAATAATGACTGCTTTTTTTCTCCACCCTGTGCCAATCAGTGACTCATCAACCATTTTCTAAATGACTATGTTTTTATTCCCCAGTTTCTTTCACAGTGCAATATTAGAGAAGATTAAATGCAGTCCCTCGCTGCCTCCCTCTGCTTGTCTGCATCTTGTTTTAGAAATGGTAATGACCCCAAAATAGAAGTGTTTCATTGAATACTGATTATTTTGTGATGGTGAAGTGCACTTATGTGCACATGCGCACATGCGCGCGCGCACACGCGTGCGCACACACACACACACACACTCCGCTGTGTTAGGGAAACATCTATAGGAACTTTAGGGGGAGGATGGGTGAAAAGAAGGTAGAACTTTGAACAAAGAAAAATATGGTATCTCAACTGGATCCCACTATCTCCCATCACCCCTGGATTTTTAAGATTAAGACCCTTTATTAAGGACCATCCTGGCACTTTGCATAGTCACTTTCTAATGTATGCTATTATTTTACTGTCAAATTACTTGATTTCCTTTATAAGTGATTTTAGCTTTCTTTATTCCTCTGCCTGGCACCTTCTCCTACCCACTCCTTACAATAACATTCCTCATACCCTGTGGTACTCTTGGAAACCCCAAGGAGAAACTATTTCTTTACTAGGTTTCACTCTTTCTACTCATACGCCTGGACATGGTTGTTACCTGAATCAGGCTTGCCTTTTACCCCAAAGACAAAGAGGTAGTTGGGATGGAGAATTCATAGCCATTTCTGGGACAACAGTAACACTGCACCTATCCTGTGGCTGCTAAGTCTGTCTTGACAAAAATCCCACCCAATACCAGTCTTCAGCTTGTCCCTATCAGACCATTTCATGGCTCCTTTGACTGTTTCTACATGCTTTACTATAGCTTGTGACCTAGAAGCTCCATCTTTGTAAGCATGAGCACCAGGACTACCTACCCAGAAGCTTCCAGTTGGGTTTCAGTCTTAGGAGGAGATGGAGGGTGGGAAGTGAGAGTTGGAAGGATATGGAGGTCCAGGCATTTACTGTGCTCAAGTCCCTTTCCAGGTTGATTCTGTCCTTCACCCCAAAGTTATAAATTCTTTCCAGAAAACCTGTTTTCCTATCTATTTCCCCCAAAGTCTCTTTTTCTTTCCTTTACATATGGGGTAATAATAGCTCTCTCCTCCATTTACTCTGTGTAATCACTTTCTTTAAAGCATTTATCTATCTATTAATCTATCTACCATCTATCTATCATGTGTGTGTGTGTGTGTGTGTGTGTGTGTGTGTGTGTGTGTGTGTAGATCAGAGGATAACTCTGCAGGAGTCTACTTTTTCTTCCATCATGTGAGTTCTAGGGATTGAAGTCAGATTATCAGACTTGGCAGAAAGCACCCTTACCCATCTCCTGGGCCCTGAGAGTAATTAGCCTTTTGATTTTTTTTTAAAAAAAAACTCTTCAAATATCATCCTTATTTAAATACATCATCAGTTTCCTATTCGGATCCTACCTGGCCCCGTCTGCTCTATCTTATTCCCACCCACTGGCTCTACCTGTTTGTGTTTTTTCCTCTTACCTTCTGCACATCTTCTGCCCCTTCAGGCCTCTAAGATGATGCACAATGGTATCCAGAACACTGGTGATCCTTTGGCAATTAACACGGAAGGGATCATGTGGCATGAAATGAACTTCAGACTTATGGGTTAAGTGTGACATCCATGACCTTCAGAAAGAATAAGGACTGATTTGGAGCTAGACTAGCAACTGTGACCCAAGCTCTCTCTCCTTGTTCTGTGTATAAGTTCCAAGCCGGCATGACTTCTCTGTAAACCATTCCCAGATCAGATCATCTAAGGCCACAGTTATCTCAACAGCAGCAGAATCACAATAATCACAACAATCACAATTATAATCATCCTAATGGCGATCAATTACTGAGTGCCAGCTCTGAACCAGGCACTGTGCCTAGTGTTTTGCTTCATTAAATCAAATGGAAGTTTCTATCTCGTTTTTAATAATTGCCACTTCACAATAGTAGAGACAGGGTATATCAAATCCCAATCTTTTCTCAAGTTGTCACCAGCATGACTCCACTTCTGAGTCATGTGTTACTGCCCACTTCACAGAGAGAGGCATGGCCTTCCTCGTGTGTGGAGGTCTGGACCTCCTGGAGGGCCTTCTCATCAGTAAGTTGTTGCTCTCTCCTTCAGGAGCTCTGTGAGACGGGCCAGGGGTTTGGGGCAGTGATTGAGTGTCGCAACTGTCACTTTCATCCACAACATATCTAGATCACTGAAGGCTTGAGGTACATCAAAGAAGAAAAAAAATAAACAAAACCACCTCACGTATTGAAAGATGTCAAACCACTGGAACACTTGAAGAATTGAAGTAAGGCATTCTTAGTTGTATTCTGACTGCTCTTCTTTTTCAAATTGGTTTCTTTCTACAGAAATCCCTGCCTGGGGGTTATTCTCAGTCTAGAAAGTACCCCTCTTTCCCCAGCAGAGCCAAGTATGATCTAGTGACTAGAGCAACTCTCCATGTTCTCCTGGGTGCTGTTCTGTCCACTCACCCTAGACTTCAATTCTGGAAGGGGGCAGATGCCTATCTCCAGCATTCCCAGCCATACTGAGGGAAACTACCCCACCTCCACCCCTCATCAATCCACCTAGCTATCTGCCTGCTTGTCTGTCTGTCTCCTCCTAAAGATATAAGCATATCCTATATCTAGAAGACAGACAATATAGCCTTGCATCCCTAAGGGCTGTGATATTTTGCAAGGCCCTGCTTCCTTATTCCTGCTTCACCTCATGACACGATCACAATACAGTTGTTTTTCTGCGCCCCCCTCCAGGTTGCTTGGCCTAGGGTCTGTGGAAATAGGCTCTTCAGTGACCTATACAAAACCCTAGTTCGGTATCGAAGTGACACTTAAAAGTGGCTTTGGATTGCTTAGCCAGGGTTATTTCTCTACCTGATTTCTGTCTGGGAAGGGTGATTTTATTTCTTCTGTTCCATATACCTTAATTTTAGACTTTCAGTCTTTTGGGGGCTGAAATCCTTTCCCCACATTTTTTGCTCTACCAGACAAGCCATCAATCTTACTAAATGTGAGGAGCTGACTCCCCTAATAACATTTATCAGCATGTCCTGGTGATGCTATTACCCCCTGTGTGTCTAGAACCCCTTCCTTCTGCACTACCTGCACGATAGCCTCCATACTGGCTGCCAGTCCATTCCATCACTCTTCCTAGTCACTATCTGCCATTGCTGTTTTCTTTTTCATTACTTATAAGCGATCATGTGTCCTCCAACAAAACTGCAAGCTTCAGGAAGGCAGAAATTTTGCCTGTCTGATTCACTGTTGTATCCCTTACACACAGCATACTGCTCAAAGGGAGGTGGGCTCTTCGTGCTTATGTTCTGCTAGAATGGTTCAATGGTTGAACCTAATTCTCCTATGTTGGAGGCTGGGAGATAAGGTCTCTAACACTGTCTTGCATATGGCAAAACTATCATGGAATACTACTTGAATAAATAGATATTTCTTTTGCTCAAGACCAAACGGCTAATTAGTGTTCATAGTTAAGTCTGCTTGTTTCAGTTGATTCTGTATCTTTTTAAGTCCAGGCTACACCCTAGACCAATTAAAGAAGAACTTGGTAGGAGTGAGAGGTTCTTGATAACAATGTTTTCTAAGTTCTCTAAGTGATTCTGTTATGTAGCCAAGATTGAGAACCACACTAAATCATAAAGTAGGGTCAAGGTAACAACACACTCCTCTTGCACTGCATCTAATAGACAAAAAACATTTGAGAAAAATTAAAGACATTTCTTAGGGA